>NC_080103.1:49129710-49771710 GCF_950005125.1 Chionomys nivalis | reverse complement strand
AAGGGGAGAAAAGAGGCAGGAAGGAGAGCAGAGAAAAATGTAGAGCTCAATAAAATCAATAAAAAAATCTGAAGGAAACAAATGCCAGATTCTGGTGTGTGTGTGTGTGTGTGTGTAGGTGTAGCCTTGGATGAGTTACTTATCAGTCTATGCTGCAGCTTCCTCTAGTTAAGGATACCTATCTATTGAAATCAATGTCAAGAACTTCATGTGTGTTCTATGCATAGTGTGAAGTCTCCAAAGAGGCATCTTCTAGATGACATCTACCTTCGCACCCATTCTGTTTGCTTACTAGGCTCATGAGGATGTTTGAAAACTTTGCCCATAATCATCTCTTCTTGTTCCTCTTTTGACTTTACATATTCGTTTCCTTCTTTTTCTCACTGTGCTCATGAGTGAGAATTGCAATGAGCATATAGGTGTGGAGCAGATGTCCTGTATTTCCTGTTAGAAATTTTGCATAATGGCATGGTTATAGAGTGTGGAGCCTCTTGTGACTCCTGGTGACTATGGGTACCTGAGAATCTTGGGATCATAGTTAATTTTCATATTATCCTTCAAGCTACTTCTGTGGCTTGAAAAATGAATTTCTGACACAAACCCTTTGGTCATATTCTTATTCACTAGTGCGCTGTATTTAAAACTTCCTTATAATTTTTAAAAGCCTTTATAAAGCTGCATATGTTGTAAACCTTTTCTTAAATCAGCATCTGGGTCTTTGCATTGGAGTTTTCGGTGACTTTTCTATATTAAGCATTCAGGAATTGCTTTAGTTTGTATGCCTTGCAATAAACACTAAGGTGAGTTTATTTCAAGGAAGCCTGAGATAAGCAAAAATCAGGCTTGCCTATCTCCTGAAAGCCTTCGGGCCTCATTTAAAGTTTTTTTTTTCTTCTTCGCTAATGTATGTCTCATTTTATATTATTGTCTGTAGTGTTTTCCCTTTGAGGTAAACTACACTATGTATCTCCGGTGAAAGTATTGTTCACCCTTGCTTTGGGACTTCGGATGCACCCACGAAGGAATGGAAATCTGTTGAGTACTTTCCTGTTCTTTAATAACCAATCCTGTTCTTGAATTTGTCTTCCTGTTTCAGTCTCCCAGATGCTGGGATTATGGGCGCGAGCCACAGTAGCCAGCTGTTTTACTTAATTTAACTTGAATAGCTATATGTGGTTGGTGGAAATCTTATGTGATAGTGCAGATCTAATTGGAAAATAACTACATTACAGAAATGTAAAGTTTCAAGTGTTAATGAAGGAGTTATATATGCAGTGTTTGAGTACATGTAGGGTTTTAATGGGTAGGTCATCATAAAAGGCTTAGTAAATTGTTGCTTAGAGGATAAAGGGGCATTAAAATATAAGCTAACAATCATTTAATAATGAGATGGAGCTAGGAGTCTGAGAACACTGAAAAAGGACCTGGCTTACAGGTAGGCCATATGACTTAGGTCTTGTCACGTTGGTTTGGAATGTTGGTTCAATATTCAGGAGATAGGTTTTGGCCAGGCATAGGCTCTAGGTAGCTGAACCTGGTAGCAATGATATGCTTACTTAGCTTTAGTTGATCAGAGGTCCTGGCAATGAGCTAACGAATGCTAGTGCTTAATGATGGATAAATCTATACGAAAGAAGAAAGATTATGGGTGCAATGAGAGTCAGGGTGGATTAAACCCAAAATTTCAGTAAGGGCAATGGATAGGCTTAGTGGATACAGTTGGATGAGTGGGCTGTGATGGGAGGACATGATTTCTCTAATATATTGAAATAAGTTAATTTTGTGTCATGTAAATGATGTAACATTGGGATGGATGATAACATTTAGATCTGATTATGAGAATGAGCGACCAAATTAAGTTGAGAGTATAGTATGGAGATTAGGGACTATGACAATAACATAGAGTATTTAAAGTGAAAATATATTTAATCTTATTTTTAGGTAAAAGGTAATTGAAAAAAAGCCTATATGTCCTGTTAGAATTGTGTTAAATGCCTTTCATAGTGCACATATATTTATGTTATCATACATTATACAAAACTCTTGTTATGGTACATGGTAAAACTCATAACCATGTGATATCTCTTAGGAAAATTTTGATTATTCAAAACTGGAATATTTGTCTTAGAAAGTCATTTAAAAATGATTGATGATAATAAGCCCATACATTTAAATATGTATGTGACCTCTTGACCTTGACAAGTTTTCATGGTGAAAGTCTTGACTTTTACATTTGTTGCTTCAAAGGCATCATAGAAGTGAGATCACCTGCCATGCTTTGACATCCTTAAAACTGTGTATTTGATCATCCATTCTTCCTGATCATTGACTTTTTCTAGCTGCTATCATTCCTTCTTCAATTTATAATTAACTAAAACCATGACCTGGAAAGAACATACGTTATTTGATTCTTGTTCTGAAAAAGCCACTGAAAATTTAATACCTGCAGGGAAATAGATAGCTATCACAATCCTTTCGAGTCATTGATAACTAATTCTTATCCCTTCCTCCACAGTACATAAAACTATGCTCAGACTGACCTTTGATTTTTAGGACAAGTTTCAATATTTATTCTAAAATTGAATATAGTTACTCAGTTTAACAAATGCTATATACTCTCCTTAAAAGGTCATTTATAAAGTCAAGACATTTACTTGACAGTATGAAAATAATTAAAGGAATGATACAAATTAAAAACCCAATTCCCAGGTATGACTGGTTAGAAATTCTAGTACTTGACACATGTGACTTGTTTGTGTCTCTATGTAATCACAAGCGATTACTCTCTTAGTAACACACAAATAGCAGTAGCTACAGGATTTTCAAGTAAATTATTGCGGAATGTCAGTTCCTGTTGTCTGATGTCTGGAAGTAATTTTATGAAAACTGTAGAAATATACCTGCATCATATTAGTAATAAGATAACAAGTTCTTTATTCTCACATATGGACTCATCTTAAATGGCAAATGCCACAAGAGTAATTTCATGCATTATTTCACATAAAGTACTGAGACTTCTATGATAATGTGTTTTTCTTCCCTCAAGCTCACTTTGCTGAGCAATTAGTTATTAAAATTGTAACTTTACAGGTTAAGTAGCTTAGTATTTTGAGGATTAAGCTATTGTTTTGTAGCTAATTTTCTTAGGAGCAAAATGTTCATTCTGTATTTTCTTAGTATTTCTCATGTCACTTTGTACTCTGGTATCTGCACCAAGGGAACTTGTGTTGCAGTGTGTCCTTTGGGTGTCCATTTTATTGTGGTTCTTTACTACTGGGAACCTGTCCTAATGGGAGTTTAGGTATGTCTGCTGAAGTGAACCTGGACCTTCCTGGTCCTTGAGATTATCATAAAGGGTACAATACTGAAGCCCATGATCTTAGCTCTTTGTCTTTCATTTTAAAAACCAAAAAAAAAAAAAAAAAAAAAAAAAAAAAAAAAGTAGCTATCCTCTGGCTCTTGGGATCTGGGACCTGAGAGCGTTCTCTTGCTTTTATATTCTAGGGGCCTACAGCAGATATTCTAAATCCTTTAAAGCCACACCCATCATGCCTTCAGAGGAGGTGTGTGAGATACTCTGTCACCTCTGTCACTTCCCTCTTCCAAACAACATTAGCATTCCCTGTCCTATAGGGAAGGAATTGTGCTGACCCTCAGTCTTGTCTTAGGTCAGTTAGTTTTAGAAATGATTACCAATGATAAAACACTGCCAGTTACTTCATGGTTGCCTTGTACACAAACCCAACAGAAATAAACTATACACAGACTCACCTTTGCTTTTTCAGCGTAAGTTTGTGTTTTCTTTTCTAAGAAATCTGAAGAAGGCTAGATATCTTTCAGAGGCACTCTTCTAGTCCCTACATAGGTACAGCTTTGGCAGGAGGACTTTGTAGGGTCACTTAAATTTGATCTCCTTATCCGTCTTTCCTTCTTAGATTTGTATGGCCACTTACTTTCTTGCACGTCCAGCCTTCCTTTCTCCACAAGGATGAACAGTGTTTAAATATGCTATCTTTTCTTTCAATAAATTATGTGACGTAAACATCAAACCCTTGGGAATGGGGCTTGAGAGTGTGTGATATAGAAGTATTTAGTTTTCTAAAATTGCTACCTGATAAAGGTTAAGATTTTGTTACTGTAATGAGATTTCCTGACTCAATTTTTTTCAAGTCTGTAAATAGTTACTTAATAACATAGAGACAGTGTTGTCATTTGTTAGTTTAATTCTTTGACACCACTAGTCTTTTGTTCTAAGATACTAACATAGTTTCACACATATCCGTAGCACTGTGGTGGATTATGGGTGCCCCTAGTGGAGAAAACATGGTACTACTAGGTAGCTTATTCAGTTACTGTCTAATGTGAAGTTTAAAACATGTGACGGATGTAGAGAAAGGAGAAGCATATTTTTTCTGTGTGACTTGTATGGTATTCTGACACATCTGAATAAAAGCAAAAAGCAACCCTACTTCTGCTCAATATATAAAGAAACCTTCATTTTACAATGAGTAGTTATTTGTTGTTTTTTACAAACATTGACTTATTTGCCTAGAGCTTTTAAGGGTTTTATTGCTTTCTGATTATTTTAAATGCTTGCTGTCTCTTGTTAAGTAGCCACAGTTATTGTCAAACTAGTGCCTGGTTTCTCAGCCTTTTCCAGGAGAAGCCTTGGGTTTCCATTAAAGAGTTTTACAGGGGCTCCCCGCATGTCACATTTCACACAGTGCACTATGTTATTTTATGAAGATCTTTGAATGCAGTGCCAAGGCCTCCCACTCATTGTTTTATGGGCTCCATGTGGGATCGGCATCCCTGGCTAGGGAAGCCCCATGTCAGAGGCTGGGGGAGTGAGGACATGTCAAACACTGAGAGAGAAAGTTCTAGAGAATCCTAGGGAGCTCCAGTGATGTTGCCAAGACTGAAAGCAGAGCCAGCAAACATGCCAGATGCCACCTGATTTTAAACAGCCACTTCCAGGGTAGATGCCCTGTACAACATTTTGGGGGAAATAAGAAACTGCGCTATAATTTGTACTTAGCACTGACAAGTTATCACTTTCTGAGCAGTTGAAAAAATGCAAGTAACTAAATATTTCTATGTGTTCCTTCAGGGAGGGAGAACTCATTGTGGTTATCTGTGAATATTTAGTCCTGGTACAATGTGTTCAAATCCACGTGCTTTCCTTATCTTTTTCTTCAAAGAAGGTTAAGGAAGCATATTTTTGAATTCTTATTAACTATTCATTTCCACAATCTACACTAAAAGTAACTTTCTTGAACTTTTAATACACAGTTGTTGTGATCAAATTGAAATTTCTACTCCTTGACCCAGATGATCATTGCTTTTCTTTGGCTCTCATGGAATCTAGTTGCCATTTTGAACCTGTCCATCCTCTATTAACTGAGGACAGGTATTCTCTAGGTGGTGAATGACATCACAACATGTTGTTGGCTTGGTTAATGTCGAAATGTGACCAGAATGTGAGTGCTACACCTCAGTAGCACTGGAATCATAGTGCTGTATTCTCAGAGGTGTAGAAATACATCCAGTCTCCTTATAGAGTGCTAGCATTTAAACAAAATTACATGTTGATGCTTTTACGAAGTTTGGCATATTACATGAGAAAATTGGTAAAGGAAAAACGTATAGTTTTTAAAATAGCTGATATAGGCTCATCTTTAAAAATTTTAATATTTCAAATCATGGATTACCAGCTATTTATGAAAAACACTTACCATTGACATTTTGTTGCCTTATCTCATATATATATATATATATAATATTAGATTTTTCTTTTGGGGATATGTGCAGTGTTAGTGATTTGCCTGTCTACTATTCTGTTACACAACTAACTCAACAGCAATGAGTGATGTGTAAAACACAATACATGTGAAGAGCTAAATAAGTTTGATTCTTCAGACTTTAGAATGGATTTAAATAGTTAATGTTTTATTAGCCTAAGTATCATTTTGTTCTTCCAAAGCTGGTTATAATGTTGCAGAATCTGAACTGGGGGAAAGTCATGGTGGTGATTTATGCATCACTATGCTGTAGGGAGATTTTCATCTCAGTTATATCATACAGCATAAACTCTGATATTTAGACAACACACACTTCTTCACTGTATAGTAAATGAGCCTTGGAAGCCAGAGCTTTATCTCTGAATGGTTCCTTGATATATCTTTATTTGGCCCGTAAAATGAAATTTACTAGTCTCTATTAGAATAAACATTAAGCTACCTTTCTGAGTTCTATGAGATTTAATAGCTATGTACCCAAACCCACTGTGCCTTACTCTAAGCATTGTCAATGTGTCTTCTTTAGACTGTGTTAAAATTTCCTCTCTATTTTGGATTCTGAAGGGCATATTGAAGAACACACTCAATGATGCACCTGTGTTGCTCTTTGTCTCTATAACTCAATAAGAGCCAATCAGAAATGCTTTGTTATTGATCCATTTCCTAAAATGGAACTCTATAGTGCTATAGTCATGCCTGTTAGCTTTTTGTATAAGTATTATTTATTTCCTTTTATTTATAATCATTGATTGGATTTCTGTGCATTTTTATGGATGTGATGGTGAAATTTTAAGACACATACAAAATTTTTTATCTTAAGCAACTGAATGCATAAAGGTCTTCAGTTAAAATTATCAATTAGAAGATAATATTATTTCAGCAATGCATATAATGCATATATATGTATGGTAACTTTATGAATTTATATACTGTTATCTCTATTAGTATTGTAGGGTAACATATGCTGTTCCTATTTGTAAATGGGAAGTCTGAGTTTTAAGAGAGTTGGATACCTATATTACAAGCAAATGTCAAATCAGGAGAGTTACAGGTGGCTGTGAGCTACCGTAATGTAAGTGCCGGAAACAGAGCCTGTGTCCTCTGTAAGGACAGTACATGCTCTTAACTGCTGAATCCGTTCTCCAGCCTGAAAGGAAATATTTAAATTGAAGACATTATTTAGATGCTGAGCTTGCTGGTAATTGGTGTCTTCAGAGTCCACTCTAAGTGATACCTGCTGATACTAGGTGGTCAATAATTGTTCAATGAACTGCATGGCCTTGAGTTCAAGTTATGGAGTTCCCCTGAATGAGTGCACCTTCTTGACTTGTTTTCCAACTGAATAATCATGAGTTTAGTTTTTTTCTTTTAGTCACAAAGCTGTTCTGATGATGTCATTTCTAGAAGCTATGCTCACATAATAGATAAATGAGATATGTTGTCCTTGGAGCTGGGAAAGTAGAAGAGGGTGTCTCTAGTTACCATCCCTTAGGCACAGTCTGAAATGTCCTTGATTAGATTATCACTCAGCTCAAAGATAATTCATGTACTAGATTTTAGTAATCTTGTAAAGGTCTGGCTCATGCTCAGACTTGGTCTTGGGAAAGTCTACAGTATAGAAGTTAGTATAAGAACAAGTAAGCTGCCCCAGAGGGCAGCCTTTGGCTCTGAGTTGCTTTCTATTATTATAGAATCCAGTTTAAGGTTGTTATGTCTTGACTAGCGTATGTTGTTTTGGGGATTCTGGTATTTGCTTTCCGTTTTGGAAGAAATCCTGGCCTTTCTGAGAATGATTTTGCTCTTTATCTCTGCCCTTAGGCGTTCAAAACATTTATTTAACTCCTATTTGGCAACTGTAATTTTATTTTTCATGAGATACACAGGGTAAATTAGAACTTTAACTGAACTGTGCCTTAGATAGTAACTTCTTCCACCTAGAATTCAAGGCAGATCTTATTCTTATATTGGAGAAAACCAGTATTTATTACAAGGTGTTTGTATTATAATTATTTTCTCAGCATTAATATCTTGAAGAGACTGTAAAGAGCAGAAAACCTAAAGGAAGACCTACTGCCTTACTCTTGGATGAACAATTCACTGTTTTCTACTGTGATTCCAACAACTGCAAGCCCATCACATCTCTTAGATCAGAAATGTACTGTACTATTTCCTCTCTACATTGCCATCAATCAGACCCTGGTGAACTTAGGGGGGGTGTCTTCCCTCCTGTACCAGCATCTTAGGAGTCAGATAAACTTACAATGCTTTAGTCTGTCTACCTTTTCCTTTTTCATACCTTTACTATAGAAATATAACGGCACATGATTGTATGTGTACACAAATGCATTACCAAATGTGTGTGGGGCTATGTTCACTCCCTTGGTCCTGTGTAGAGGCCAGAGGTTGATGGCTGGGGTGTCTTCCTCAGTTGCCTTTTCCATTCTGCTTTTTTGAGACAAGACATCTCACTAAACTTGGGACACTGCTTTAGCTAGACTGGATAACTATAGAGCCTGTCTTTGGCCCCCTAGTCCTTGGATTACATATGCTTGCTATCACACCTGATTTTTAAATAAGAGTTATTATCTGAACTCAGGACCACATTCTTATGCAGTAAACACCTTATCCACTGAGACATATCCCCAGCCTTGAGAAATATGATTTCTAGTGATAGAGACATTTTGAAAAGGGGAGGCACAGGAGTGAAGATTAGTCATTCTCCCATTGACCTATGACCAGAAATAAGGCACAAATATAAATGATATTGAAGATAAGCATTTATCTTGGTTAATTCACCCTGTTTTCCTTTACACTTATTTTGGTGTTCAGGCATGCATTAGCCACCGCTTACATGTCGAGGGCAGAAGACAATCCGAGGGAGTCTGTTCTCTCCTTCCACCATGTGAGCTCCAGAGAGTGAACTCAGGTCAGGCAGCAGGCGCCTTTACTTGCTGAGCCCTTTTGCAAGGCTTCACTGTTCTTTCTGTTGACTGTATACCAGTTTCCTGACATTAGCCAGCCATCTCCTGTGCTGCGCATTTAACAAGACTGTTTGAGAATACTTTTACAGACCAACCCAATCTTTCACCCAGTGTTAGAAACAAGTCAGAACTGATGCTTTAAAAATCCTAAGCCATATCAAATTCAAATGTAAAGAGAATTACAGAAGTGCTTTCGAACCTGGCCATGGTACTAAGCATGTCTTAATGGGAGTTTGTGTGCTAATAAGAACTCTATCCCCCTGTTCACAAAGATACAGAAAAAAAAAAAAAACCCACAAGATTTTAAAAGGTGAATGTATGTGATAGTGATGGATGTTGGTGGAAAATAGCTTTTCTCACTTGCTGCAGGTGTTGATTGGCAGTGCTCAGGACTTCATAATGATTCATTGGATGTAGCTGGCGGCAGTTTGATTTCGTGCAAAAGAGATTTCCTGCGAGGCACAAATTCCTCCATGCCGCCCATCTGTGTTTCTGAAATTACGTTTTGATAAGTATGGCTCAGTGATGAATGCTTGGGAAATACCATTGATGAAAGATAAGTGTGGTCCTCCAGGGTTATCACAGGATGTTTAGTAGTTTTTAATCTAATAGATCTTTTATAGGCCTGTAAGTTTTATTCTACTTTCTTATACATAGAAATTGTATGATCATCTCTGGGCATTAGATTCCTTTAATTTTTTTCTTTTATGGTTGATGCCTAGTGTTTTGAGAAGTGGTTTTTTTTCAATTCTGGAGTATTACTTAAATTAGATATTTAAATTTTACAATTTTTATTTAGTGCCAAGCACAATATTAACTTCGAAGAGTTTGCCCTCGAGTTCAGATGCATCTGCCATCTTGAATGCATGCTCCAGGGACCTGCCTTATTTTGTTTCTCTCAAGAACACCTTGTTAAATTCGATGATCACGTCCAAAGTCAGCAATGCATGCTGAGTTTTGTGAGTTATTCGGCTATATATTAGGTTGCATATTTTAAAGCTGTCACTGCTTTCATTGAATCTTTTGGTGTTATATTGATTTATTGTGTTTCTCTGTTTATGTGTGCATGTGAATTATAAATGGCTACCTTTGCTCTTTGCAGTTTAAAAAAAACCATAGTGAAAAATAGTCCCTTTGAATGGTGTGCATAGGTGAAAATCCAGTAGATAACATATTGAAGACAGATTATCTCATATTAACTTAAGTTCTGATCCTTATTTATTTATTTATTTATTTTTGAAGTGCAATTTAACCCGTTTCACTTTACTTTGAAAATTAAAAGATGTTTTTCACCTTTAACAGGATTGTAAGAGTTACTTTTAAAATGTATTTCTTTTCCAAGGCCAAAAGCCATTTTTATATGGTGATTTTCCCCCAAATTCTTAAGTTACAGCAACAGCAATTGCTGAACCCAGCTGATCTGGACACAGGTACACCTCCCAGGCTCACAATGTGGAGGGGCAGCGGCAGCTCTGTGCACAGAGCTGTTTGTTCATTCCTCGTGGGTCACTGATGAATTGGCTGGACTGTGAAGCTGTGTGAACATACTAACATTTTAGTTAAGTTCATCAAACACTGACGGTTTGCTATGGTCAAATCCTAGTGCACCTTGAGATGAAAAATAGCTATGGCATATTTTTATTCCTGGTGGAGCTACCAGATTACTAACACATAAGGCCATAGCAAAAATAAGCAATATTCATGACATAACACAGGAACCATATAAAGCAGAGACTCTGTGAGGATTTGGATGTGCAGGGCTTGAGATACTAGAGGAAAAATAAAATCATGAAGAAATCTGTAGTTGGCTTTTCTTTTAATCTAGTCTCATATTGATATGTCAAAATGTTGTTGTTGTTCTTTTACTCTTCTGGATTTTTTTTGGAGGGGGGAGCCATCTAGCTCTCAAATCACACATGGCGTCTTATTTTTCTTACAAATGCCTGACCTTAACTTGGTTTGTTTCCAACCAGCTTTTCTTAACTTAAATTACCCCATCTACCTTTTGTCTCTGTGCTTTTTCCTTTTCTTACTTTTATATATCTTACTTTCTCTCTTACTCTGTGGCTGGTTGTGTGTTGGGTGGCTGGCCCCTAACATCCTCCTCTTCTCTTACTCTTCCTCCTCTCCTCCCAGATTTCTCCTCCTAGTCATTCTCTCTAACTGCCAGCCAGCCCCGTCTATTCTTTCTCCTACCTACCTTGCTATTTACTGTTCGGTTCTTTATTAAACCAACCAAGTGTTTTAGACAGGCAAAGAGTCACAGTTTCACAGAGTTAAACAAGTACAGCATAAAAGAACACACATCTTTGCACCATTAAAACTAGTGTTCCACAGCATAAAAAAATTGTAACACATCTTAAAATAATACTCTACAACAGGAATCAATGTCTGAGATTATGAAGGGACACGGGTTTGAGGTTTGAGAGATCAGAGAGTCTGTGGGTGAGATGGGCTAGAGCAAGGGCAGAAATGGCATGGATGCTGTTATGGAGGTCAGAGGCTGGGAGCTGGCAGAGATAAACTCTGGAATAATAGGTCTTGTGTTCACACATGAGGAAACTGCCTTGTAATGGGTCTTAAAAAAGTGTCCTGGGGATATTATTCCCTTAATCTGTCAGGAGGGGGAGAAGAGAAGTTACTTGGTATTCAGTTTTCTGGAGAGCCTTTAGGGGTATGCTTTGGCGGACTTGAGATACAAAGACACACAAGAGTATGTAGCACAGAGGTTCGTTCGAAAAGCAGAGGACCAATGTGTGGCTTAGAGTTCTGTAGATTTTGGCCAGAAGACCATTTCAGTTGAGAAACAAACATTTAAAGTTCTGACCATTGTCCTAACATCCTCTTGCATTCTTTAGAACCTTACTTCTCTTTCCCACCCTTAACTAGGCTTATCCCAGGGGCAAAATTTGGGTCGATGCCCTAGTAACCCCCGAAGTAGAGTGCAGAGAAGAGCTGTTTGCTCTGGTTTCATCTGGGTGGGAAAAAGTGGGGAAACAGACAGACAGCAGAGACAAAGGTTCAGAAGTGTGTCTTTAGAAAGAGACAGGAATGGTCTTCGCTCAAGAAACAGTTCGGATCCTAAAAGCAGATGTAACAATACTTCTTGATCTCAGGAGTGTAATGCATCCTTTGGAACAGTTTTGAAAGTTGGTGGTGTTGATTCAAAATGCTATTTAAAACCCGACTTTCAAAATGACATTTTTTAGGGAAACTATAACTGTCAATTTGAAGGATGGGATTCTGTTCAACAGAGCTTGTACAAATACCCATGGCCATATGTGAAACAGGTTTAGGGCAATTTGTCATAAATAAATGAGTTTGTCAAACACACACACATACACACATTTATTTTTTTGACCTCAAGGGGAAAATGTCCAGCTTCTTAGATAATGAAATATTGACATTTTAATAACATATTTTATATGTAAGAAGGCAATGCATTAATATGTATGTTATTAAGAAACTGTAGTTTTAGGACAGAGATTAATTATAACTGGGGGAGGTATGTTTGTTTACCTGGGGATTTTGAAAACTTGCTGGATTTGGTTAAAGTTAAGAGTCTTAGCTAGCAGTTGGTGGAAAGGCACCCTTTATCTTGTCACTGATTTTGTCGGAAACCCCGTCTTCAATGATGGTAGCCTCATTGGTCCAAACTGGTGCACATGTTGGCTTTATAATAAAAAATAAGTCACTGCTTTAGTTGTGGGTAGTTCTATGTGCAGATAACATTTGTGTCAACTTGGGATAAATTTTCATTCTGTTTCATATGAGTGCTCATATTATTTATAAAAAGTTTTCTTTATATTGTACACATATATGTTAAAATTGGAATCAAGCTATGTGTATGGTTTATAAATTATATTTTCAAAAGCACAATAAATATTACAGTATTTATTATGAGTTAGAATATTAAAGTACTTATAAATGCCATGCTTTTGAGAAGTGTCTGCAAACTCATCTACTTGGCATTTGCTGTGCCTCTTAAAAGCCACTTCTATCACTTCTTTTGTTTCCCTGGCAAAGACTTCCTTCCTTCCTTCCTTCCTTCCTTCCTTCCTTCCTTCCTTCCTTCCTTCCTTCCTTCCTTCCTTCCTTCCTTCCTTCCTCCCTCCCTCCCTCCCTCCCTCCCTCCCTCCCTCCCTCCCTCCCTCCCTTCCTCTCTTCCTCCCTTCCTCCCTTTTTCCCTTCCATAATTCTGTCTACAGGAACATGCTTCTTTCTCTGTGATATCTTCACTGGCAAAGTTAGACATTTTCTCGGTTTTTTTTTTTATGTAATACAGCTCCACTTTCTTAATAAATGTCTTAGTGTATTTGCTACATTGCTTTCTGGCAGTGTTTTCTAAACTCTTCATGGAGAGACACTGCCTTCTGTTTTTCTCTCGACCCCAACTCTCAGCACATTAGTTGATAGAGAGTGAATCATGATTGAATAAACAAAGTCTGCTTTCTATGTTTAGCATCTTGCAATTTATATTGTGAAGAACAATTAGAAGAATGTAAGCTTTAATTTTTGTAATACTTCAAGTGCAAAATATCCTTGCAATTCTACTTTTATTTTGTGTTTCTGATGGTTAATATGATAAAGGGAAACTTAGAAAATCATGTTTTAACAATTTTTAAGGTAATGGACCTAAATTTATGGAACATTAGGTAAGCTCAAGCTTTTGAACATCGGGTTGTTCAGGAGAAAGCTTGAGTTGTAATGTTCGCAACTGCCTTTTAGCAACCTCAACTTGGGTGTGTGATCGCACATGTTGGGTTGATTCCAAGTGGTTCATACTTTGGGATAATTTTGTAGTATGTGCTCACATTCTGTAACAGATATTTGTTGAAAGAGAGAGAGAGATAGTGCCATTGTAATCTGAGCTACTGTTTATTCTGTTTTTATTTCTCACTGCTTCTTTCAGAGGTATTCAAGATTATTTGAAGGGCCAGTTTTCATGTGCCTCAACTGACTTTGAGCACCTGATCTCTTGTGTACTTCTGGGTCAGTGATATGGGGAAAATATTTCGCTATACCATAACCTCACTTAACAAAAGAGAAGGGAAGAATTTAAGAGAAAACACCTGCTGATGCAAAGGTGTTGTATTGTGTGATAGTCAACAAACATTGCATTTCTTGACTTTTGAACTATGTATGGTATGTAGGTTGTTTTTAGATATACCGTGCAATGAGCAGTGACTGTTAGGATAGGTGATACTGAGTCCCCTCCCTCCCTGATTTTGTGTGTGTGTGTGTGTGCATGCGTGCGTGCGTTTCTCTCTGTCTCTGTCTCTCTCTCTTTCTACCTTTCTGTGTGTGTGTGTATATGTTTGTGCATACACGTCTATGGTGTGTTTGTGTAGGCTTAGGTGTATATGAATGTTTTATAAACATGTAATTTGGTTCATTTTAGTCATTTGTAGCATCCACAAATGTTTTAGTCAAGTGTATAATATTTCCACAAAATGCTTCAGAGTTTGTCATATGAAATCATTCATTCTCTTTAGTGCTAATTCACAGCAAATTATATCATCCTTTTCAGATTGATTTCATAGAGTGTTAAGTGCTCTTTAAATCTTCCTTGGGTAGAAAGCCATTTATTTTCCCCTAATCACTTAAAATAGCACCAACTTATCAACTGGAGTTTTTCTCCATTTTATGCACACACCAATCTGCTTCTGACTCACATGCGTGTTTCTGCCTTTAGGTCAGTGGGAACTGGTCCCAGCCATGTTTTCTTTTTCCCTTCATTCCTAATTTCTCTCAGGAACAAATGGCAGCACAGTTAAGCATTAGGAACGTGGAGCTGAAGGTGCTAACCTAAACATCAGTGCCAGGATATGAACGAGACTTAATAGACTAATTAATTTGTCTGCTGCACCCTGACCTGGGACTTGTACAACAGGCTCTACCTGTGGAACCCACAGCCTGGGAACCAGAGCAGGGAAAATGCAACTTTTGTGTTCTTTCTCTACCAACCCACAGTGAATGCTGTGCTCTTTTTAGAAAATGTGTTCTTAAGGAACCTTACTCCATTACATGCTTTTGAAAGTACCGTGTTGTACGATGCTGTGTGATTTTTGTTGTTGATGCTCAGTTCCCCCCCCCCTTTTTTTTTTACCAGTTAAAGTATTAACAAATAAACCCCCCATGTTTCTGATACAAATATGGATAAGGTGCTGACCCCTGGGGAGCAAAATTATCAGAATATCATGGTTCCTTTGTCATCTGTTCTGATAGGGTATGTTCTCATCACCACCACTGTAACTCAGAACAAAATGAGGAGAGGCTTCATTGACACAGTTGAAAGTGTCTGTGTTATGATTTCTCACTATGGCATTACAGAATTCATGCTGATCCTAGCAGGGAGATTGGTTTTGTTCTCTTTCATGTTCTTCCCCTCATTCCTCCATCTTAAAAATACTTTAAATATAGTTCAAGGCAGTTGACATTTGACGACCGTATAATTTATGTCTCTGGATGGCAGCTAAATGGAACAAGTCTATTCAAACCAGTCTACCATCTTATGGGACCTCTATCTCCCTGTATTGACTAGATTCTTTCCTGGTAGAGTTTCATTTAGAACAGTACCTTCAACATTTCAGAAGCTTTTGGGTTTAAAAATGCTCACTAATCCACAGATGTTTGCTGAGTGCATACCAAACACTCTTTCATGTACAGTTGATATGCTGGTGTAGACTGACATTTCCTGATCTGCTCAGACTTGCATACCGGAAGACACACACACAAACACACACACACAGCAGACATGTAATAACAAAGCATAAGACACAAACAGTGAGGTGGAGTAAAGGTATAGAGTAACTGGTGTGTGAGAGTTACAGAGGTGTCAAACTAAGTGGCCAAACATATCTGAGGTTTCAGCCATGAGACAGTAGCCTCTGGGTACATGTAGAGCTCATGCAGTTACTGGCGGTAACTTTACTTGAAGACGTATGAAAGACTTCACATATTTCTCAGTGTAGGTTGAACATGATCGATTAATGTGGACATCTGACTTAAAGAGAAGACACTGCCTTTCTCAAGGTTCTGTCTTGCTTCCAGCAGTTCACAGAAAGATATGAGCTTCACATACAGTTCTTCTTGTTGTTTCTAAAATGCAATGTAGGTTTCCCATTTGACTCTCCCGCCACTGAGTATTAGTTATTTGACATACAGGACTCAAAGTGTAGACGAGAATGGTTTGTTCCTAGTGTCTCTGTCACTTGAATAAGCTAAGAAAAGACTGGTTTTTTCTACACCATATTATGCTGCAGATATCAGAGTATTTATCTGGCTGATAATCTAAATCATTGCTCTGAGAATGTACCTCAAAGATACTGACTCATTGACACGAATAGAAAATCATGAAGTCATTTTGCATGTTAAGTTATCTGTGGCAATTTGTTCATAAAAGTTATGTAAGGTGTTGAAACAGCAATTTGAACTCTGGGGTCAAGTAAATCCAAGAGAAGGCAAGAAGTTTAAATGCCACAGAAGCAAGAATAGCCAAGTTAGATTTTCTCTTTCTGCTTTCAGATGAAATTTTTGTTCCTGTTCTTCAAAGAAAGTATGATCATTGGATGGGTTTGCACCCTCTTTGCTTGGACACAGTTTTGGGAGAAGAGAGGGATCAGGGTGATGGGATTCTCTTGTCTCCGGATATGTTTGAAAGACATTCCAAGATGTGTTGGTAGATAAATGCTTTTCAGGTTAGGTCTTGAAATATTAATCTTGACCTGTTTCTTGATTACACATTGAGAAGCACCATTTTATTTTTTTTATTTTTTTATTTTTATTTTTTATTTTTTTGGTTTTTCAAGACAGGGTTTCTCTGTGGTTTTGGAGCCTGTCCTGGAACTAGCTCTTGTAGACCAGGCTGGTCTCGAACTCACAGAGATCCGCCTGCCTCTGAGAAGCACCATTTTAAAGAGAGAAAAATAAGCAATGACTCCTGAACTAAGAATGGGTTTGACTTTCTATGCAGAATCCTGTTAGAAGTTGCTCCCAGTGTTTTCTTCCTGCCTTCCCAAACCCTTCATCAGATACCGCCTTCTCTTTTCGTCCTCTCCTCTAGCTCTCAGCACATTGATGGTGGGGAGTTAATTACCATGCACTGAATACATAAACTCTCTGCTCTGTATGATTAGCATCACCCAGTTTGCAGTGCGAAGAACAACCATAAGAATCTGAGTTGATTACTGTTCTCAGTAAAGCTGTGTTTTTGTTTAGCATCTGTGACTTAAGCACATGAAGTAAACTACAATCACAATGTACAGCACAGTATGTACAAGTAAGTCATTTACAACCTGAAATTTTATATGGACTTTTACACACACCTGATGTGGGTGGTTGAGGAATGGCAAATAGGCCTTGTGGAGTAGGTAGTGTTTCTGTGAGAGATGGGGGAACGAAGGTCACAAGTGGCACTATGAATTGAGATATGAGCAGAGTTCATACTATGTGTTAGAAAGAGATTAACTCACAGTGATAAATGGCTAAGTGCTGAAGAAAAAATGTAAACAGGAAATGGAATAGGTGAACATTTTGAAGAACATTCTATGATGGCCAGATTTCTTTTTGGCTGTTTCCTAAACAATAGCTGTGAGCAATATTTCTTGAGATCAGAAGTGCCATGGCTGGCCCATCATTTGCTCTCTAGAGAAAATGGAGAGACAATCAGAAGCAGAGCAAACAAACAGAAGCCACATCTATTGGGTTTCTGAAGTGCTGTAAGAAAAGCCTCCAGGGAGTGGATGCCTGATGGAAGCAGAGCTGTCTTTCCTTGGAGAATTGTAGTCTTGAATTTTCTGATTCCCTAATTGGAATAGTGAGTTGTGTGTCCTTGATGCCATTTGGCAAATCCATTATTTATTTTTATGATTCTGTCATTCCAACTGAGATTCCCCAGCTTCCACCAAGAGATTATGGAAACCAGGGATGGATCTAGATGTTTCAGAAACTTTTGTGATTCAAAGAGAGGCATAGCCACAATTTTTGATTTTCTAGAATTAATTTACAGTTTCTGTAGCTAAGTAGCAGTCCAAAGCTAGGGGATAAATTCATAATTATAACTAAACTCTGCTGAACAATGGTTTTGACAGCAGACTACCGTGGCACCTAAGTCTACAGTTTGCAGAACGTTACCAGAGCCTATTGTGTGTGTGTATTTTTAAATTTGTGCCAGTTTGTGTTTGATGTGTCTGATTGTAAAGTACATAAACTTGTTAATTAACGGTGGGTCCAAAATGACTGATGGAGATGACTATGTCATGTCCTGCTGTAGCTTTATTATTTTCTGTTAAAACCTTTATGAAACTATGGAGTTGTTGCATGTCACTAATATAATTTAGGCTTCATTTTTTTTACTCCAGATTTTAATGATAGAGATTTTAATCTTTTTTTTTAAATATTATTTATTATGTATACAATATTCTGTGTGTATGCCATCAGGCCAGAAGAGGGCACCAGACCTCATTACAGATGGTTGTGAGCCACCATGTGGTTGCTGGGAATTGAACTCAGGACCTTTGGAAGAGCAGGCAATGCTCTTAACCTCTGAGCCATCTCTCCAGCCCCGAGATTTTAATCTTATTAATAATCTTAATCATAAATCTTATTCTATTCCCTTCCCCTTTATCTATGAACTAGCAACACCTTAGTGGTGGTTATTATGCTATAGAAATCAAATGTTACAAAACAGGAACTGCCAGAATCCAGTTAGATGCTGAATTTGGTTCGTTGGTGTCTCATCTGACTACGTATATTTTTCAGTGTTGCTTCTGGAATTTTCCAAATGTTGCAGCTGTTGGCTGTACAGTTCTCTTTCGTCTTATGATCTTGAACCTTGTGTTCATGTGAGAGTTGTTGAACTTGGAGTATGGGATGCTCACTGAGTTGTAGTTGGGGGTTGTGCTCATGTGAAGTGTCTGGACTGCTGTTGAGCTGCTTGTTTCCCAGCTCAGTGTTTCTTTATCTGTCTCCAGCAATGCATTAAGCTCTGAATCTGCCTGACTTCCAAGTTCAACTGAATCTATGACAGCTTTCTCTGCTTCTGTTTTATTTGTTTTTGTTTTGTTTTGTTTGTTCTCTTTGTATCTACTTTCTTCTGGCAGGAAAATTGAACTGAATGTTGAAGTAAGTGGTAATAGAAGATTATAAGGATGAACTAAATGATTATTAAATGGTTAGAAATGAGTTCCCAAAAACAGAAAGTTGGATATATTACTGAGATGTTGAGAATTTTAGTGTCCTGGTTCAATTTTTTGATTTGATGCCTAGTTCTGTTCAATCCTTGAGGTCCATTCTCTGTGGACTGTGTGGACTAAGGCTGAAGTGCCAGAACTTGCTTTCCTACAGGGATGAAAGACAAGAAAAGTGCCAAGCACATGTGTACTTACTTGGAGTACATAGGTACTAGAAAGTTAAAGACTATTGAGTTAAAATTAGTATTTCCTGCTTATTCAGTTTCCATTTTTATTTTTGAAATATATTTAGATGTACAGAATTAGGAAAGTTATTATAGGAGAGTAGTAGGTTGTACAGACAATATTATCAAATACAAAGAAAACTACTTTTTTACAGCACTTTAACTTTATTATTTTAGCCTATAATATAATTTCATCATTTTCCCCACTCTTTACTCCTCGAAACTCTCCCATGTATCCTCTATCCCCTGATATCTATCAAACTCATAGCCTCTCTTTCTTTAATATTTGTTAAATAGATGAGCATATTACCTACATATGAATTTGTACCTGTATACATAAATGCAAATTTCTCTGTCTGTATAATGTCAGTTGTAGGTATATGTTTTCAGGGCTCAGCACTGGTATTGGAAAACCATTTGGTGTGCTCTTCCCCATGGAAGACTTTCTCCTGCTCTCTGCATTCCTTACGGTTTGTAGCTCTTTGTCTGGGGTTGAACTTAGTAAGCTTCCCCCTTCCATGTTAGTCTGACTGCTGGTGTCTTACAGGACTTTTTAAAAAAAAAAAAAATGCGAGGGGGATTGCTAAATTGCTAGTGATTTGTTTCTTAGGTCTTTCTTTTTTTTTTTTAAAAAAAGGTTTATGTATTTTATGTGCATGAGTACTTTGAGCCTGCACATCAGAATAAAGTATCATCAGATCCTATTATATATAGATGGCTGTAAGTCATCATGTATTTGTTGGGAACTGAACTCAGGACCTCTAGAAGAGCAGAGAGCCAGTGCTCTTCACTTCTGAGTTATCCCTCCAGCACCTCAGGTCTTATTTTTAATGGATGGTTTTGTGTTTTCAAGAAGAAAAATAAAATTAAAACCTAATTTTAATCTATTTTTAATTAGTCATTTACATAAAAATTTTAACCCTGGAAGTGCACTGAAAGTCGTGTTCACATGCCCATCAAGAGGTTTGTGTCATAATCGCCATATCTCACGTGTCAGTGCCAGCCCTGTCCAAATACTTCCAGTGGCTTGGAGTCTGATACTGACCTTTTACTGTGGTTCTTCGTGGCAGGAGTCCTCTGGTCACGGAGTTCTTATACACAAGGCAAAGCCCCCAGTACAGAAGAGTGCATCCAACTTGAGCTTTATGTGAGCATTTTCAGTGCTTCTGCAGAAGCAGGAAGCAGAGGTGCCGAGAGTGCTTTGTTGCAGTGCTGGTCCTGATAAATGGGTTTTAAAAAAAGAAGTGTGTTCTGGCAGGCGTGTTTATGCTGTGTCAAGGAGTAATTTAAATGGAGTCAGAACAATTTTATTTTCACAGCTGCATGAAGGCACAATGAAAGACAGCCTGAACTCTCAGAAATTTAGAGGTATATGGTCTATTAAAATGGAATAAAGATTTCTTCTGCTTTCTATCTTTGATGAAATAAGCTGGCAGTGCATTTTCTGCCTGCAAAGTTATATGGTTAATAATCATGAATGATTGGGAGAAAGCAGGAAATGTTACGAATGTATCATTCTTTTGTCACAGGTTTAGAGCAGACGTCAGAACGTCTGGATATTTATGCTTCCAGTGACTGGGATAAAATTTTGTTTGCTTGCAATTAATCAACAGACTGATTCTCAGTTGGAACTAAATAGAAATTGTTTCTCATGCTGGTAAAAAAGGTTTTACCGTCATCTATAAATAAGCACACTTGAAACATTTAAGTTAAGCTGTGGTTATATAGTCAAACATGGTAAGAGATGCCATGTTTAAATATCATTCTACAGTAGGTTAACTATCACTGTTATCTTGTGACATAATTTGAATTGAACGTAATTCTGATTTTATAATTCTAAGTGAGAATCACACATTAAATAATGTTGTGTTCGAATTGCATGCAAAACCTAGAGTATAAGCAGTCAGATAATTAAGGTTTGATTTGAGAGTTTCAGAGATATTTGCATTTTGTGCACAGAATATAACAGTTTAGGACCTAGGGACCTATCTCAACTCTTCTCTGTATGTGGTGTGTGTGTGTGTATTTTGCAGAATTGCTTTTTCATATTAGTGGTCCCAAGGTATTACATTATCCTCAATAGTCAAATTTCTACTATTAACTTTTGGCCTTTTCTTTAAAGTAAAAAATTAAGGTCATCCAAGAATAACCTTGATATGAGGTTAATCATCTCTAGTATGAAAATCTATAATCTGAATCTTTGTTTTTGGCTTGACTCTAGGCTGAACCCTATGCTTCACACATCTGCTTGTTGTTGGTAAGTGTTCAGCAAATGAGCCACATCCCTGGTTTCTAAATCTGATATCTTTTCATTACTATTGTCTTCATTAGGGTTTCTATTGCTCTGGTGCCATGACCATTGCAACTACTATTAAAGAAAACATGTAATTGGGGCTGGCTTATAATTCAGAGGTTCAGTCCATGGTCATCATGGTGGGAAGCATGGCAGCATGCACGCAGACATGGTGTTGGAGAGGTAGATGAGAGTTCTACATCAGGAAGTGAAAGTGACACACATGCCAAGCTTGAGCTCCTGACACTCCAAAGACCTCTCTCTGAGACTCAGTGACGCACCTCTTCCAACAAGGCCACACCTCCTCCAAAATAGTACCACTGCCTGTGGGGCCATTTCTTTTATTCAAACCACTACAACCATCAATTGGTAAAATCTGTGCAAATATTCCCAAATCTAAAAATCTTCAAAATCTGAACCAATACTGGTTCAAGCCTTTTGTGATACAAGTATGTAACAAGCAAGTGCACAGTTTAGTATAGTCTCCAGTTAGTAGCTACTGGAATCATTTGGCTACTTGTGGTTTTTTTACTCTTCCACTTTCTAAATGTGGGGCAATGAGAAAGTTCCAGCTATGAGGATAATATCGGCAACCAGGGTATTTGTTTGCTTGAAGATGAACTGGATTAGCATGTTTGTCTTGCTTAGAGAATTGTCCCACTTTGGTGAATTGAGGCTTAGCTATCATCAGCATCCTTATGATGCTTGGTCCTCCCATACTTGAATCACAGAAATCAGTTATAATTACCATGATAGGATACATCAAGGCTTTAGAGCTTATAAAAAATGCTCTTCATTTGAAAGTTAAATGGAAGTGGAATTCTATAGTTAACCCACTCTATGGTTAAAAACTTTTTTTTTAAATCAAATTTGAGATAAAAATTTAGCTCATCTTAAACATACTAGATCTTTATTGCAATAATACCCCCCATGGTTCTAACAGTAATAGCTTACATATTTGGCTGTCAAATTTTCTTCCTTTTCTCATTTGGGTAGCTAAAATTCTTCAAATTTCTATAAAATAGAGTAACTAGGGGCAAGAGATGGCTCAGTTGTTAAGTACTGACTGCAAAGGAACTGAGTGAGATTCTCAGCACCCATATCGGACTTCCAAACTGTCTCTGTCTCCAGCTCCAAGGGAATCTTTCCATGCATGTTCTGGTATCCACAGGTACATGTACCCACGTGCATGCTTCTACTCATATACACACAAATACACATAATTTAAATGAATATTTTAAATCTTCAAAAATGTTTAATAGTCATATTTTTAACATTATTTGGCAACTCAGACAATGTTTATGGAAGAATCTAGAATGAGGAATCTAGACTCCTCTTCTACATCTATGTCTGATGTAGTATTAAAAGCTAGTGGGATGCCGGGCGGTGGTGGCGCACGCCTTTAATCCCAGCACTCGGGAGGCAGAGACAGGCGGATCTCTGTGAGTTCGAGACCAGCCTGGTCTACAAGAGCTAGTTCCAGGACAGGCTCCAAAACCACAGAGAAACCCTGTCTCAAAAAACCAAAAAAAAAAAAAAAAAAAAAAAGCTAGTGGGTTTATAATATGTAAATGCAAGTTCTTGAAAGCAATAGTTCATGGTTACCTTGCATTTCTTTGGAGACCATGATTCAATTCATTATGTTTATGTAGATATATAATGAAATAATGTATTCATTTATATAGGTGATGTATTCAGATGACCTTAGACACTCATCTTTCAAAAGCTTAAGGATTTATATGTCAGCTTGGCATAACTAGCCACAGTAGGTTATCAGACAATGGGAAGTGATGTTTTTACTTTAAGGCATCAGTAGTATCCACTGAGACTGCTAACTGCAGAGTTATTGAGAGAACCAAATCACTTGCCTACAGCGATTGTTTAAATGCACTTATTAATTTATTGTATTGCTACCATAATGTTTATGGTGCAACTTGTGTACTTGTACTGACTGGTGGGACTGAATGGCTTGACTGTCTGGGACATGCAGTAGTCTGGAGGCTTTTTCCATGACATCATTATTGTAACAGACAGTTGGTACTTGTGTGCATTTTACACTTTGAACTATAGTTAACTGCTTAGTTCCATATAAGTTGTAGGGTTGCTTAACATATGAAGCCAGATTCTGAGCTGTGACAATGATAACATATCTAGTAATGATATGATCCCATGAATGGAACATGATACAATGTTAAATGTTACAAAGTGGGAAGTAATCATTTAGTACATTGAGTAACAGATTTTTCTTTTCCTCTTGTTCAGTATACTTTCTTAAAAAAAATACTGGATTACAATTTGTGCCCATGTCCTAATACACATGTCTGAATGAGGCATATGTTCATCTGAATTTGATTTGGAAAGTTTGACCAGGTTCTCTACATTTTAATGTTCATTTACCTTCTTTTAATCAGAAAAATAAGAACTATATTTCCCTCTATGTTGGAAGAGGCATAACTATTCTTACCATAAAGATAATAATATATTCTGATGATGGAGAAAATAATCTTTTGGTTTGATCTCTATGAACCCAGTTAGAAATGGAAAAAGGGACATACCAGTTTTCTATTTTGAATTATATTAAGGTAAAAGTAAATTTTTATCCAAAAAAATTGTTTAACTGTTATAAACATGCCTAGAAATTTCCTTACGACTAGGTATGTCTCCTTAGGTTTTTTAAAATACTGTGATTTGTGGTATAAACTATATGCCATTCATGACTTTGTACCTTACGTTAGGCCTTTTCCCCTGAATCTGTCCCTTTGAATATAATGACAAAACTAAAATTCTAATCTCAAAATAAATCATTTGAAAATGAGGATTTGTTTCCTGATGTTGGCTTTTACTTGACTGAATTAACTAAGTTAGTAACTGAAGCTGAAAATTCTAAAACTGAACTAAGGCCTGCCTAGAGCTCTGGCAGTTGGACACCACTATGCTAATGATGTACAGCAGAGAAATGGGACAGGAGGAAAGCAGAGTGGTTCATCACTGTGGAGAGAAGTGGAACTGAAGGCGCAGAGGTGGTGAGGGACAGGCTGATATGGGTGGCTATGCTGCCACTTTGGGCCATATGATGTCCAGGTCTGTGCTGCCATGAGGGCCATATAGAGGTTGTGGTCCTAACATAGCTGGGGTAGGTGTTAATGCCAATGGCCTGTGATAACACCAAAGGCCGTATGGATGCCTGGGTTCTGTGATTAAAACTTAGGTGACCATCAATGGAAAGTAGAGACTGAATGATACATTTTGTGGTAGTCTGAACATAATGCATCCCCATAATCTCATATAGTGATACTGTTAGGTGTGGCTTTGTTGAAGTAGGTATGGTCTTTTTGGAGGAAGTGTGTCACTCTGGGGCAGGCCTTGAGTTTCCTTGTGTTCAGGATACTTCCCAATTCCTTTCCCTGTTGCTTTCTGATAAAAATATAGCCTGCACCATATCTTCCTACATGCCACTATACTCCCTGCCATGATGATAATGGACTGAACCTCTGAAACATTAAGTGAACCCTCTTGGTGTAGGAGGTCCCTCTGTCTATCTGTTGCTTTCATTGGTTAATAAAGGAACTGCTTTGGGCCTATAGCAGAGCTGTAGGGGAACAGAGCTCAGGGGTGGGGGAACTAAATGGAATGCTGGGAGGAATAAGGGAGGGAGAGAGAGAGAGAGAGAGAGAGAGAGAGAGAGAGAGAGAGAGAGAGAGAGAGAGGAGAGAGAGAGAGATGCTATGGAGCTGCCAGAGTCAGACATGCAGAATCTTTGCTGGTAAGCCACTGCCACATGGCAATATACAGATTAATAGAAATGGGTTAGATTAATATAAGAGTTAGTCAATAAGAAGCTAAAGCTAATGGGCCTAGCAGTGTTTTAATTAATACAGTTTCTGTATGATTATTTCGGTTCGGGGAGATTCAGGGACAAACAAGCAGCTCCTTGCTACACCCTCTGAATTAAATGTTTTCTTTCTAATAGTTGCCGTGATAATGGTATCTCTTCACAGCAATAGAAACCTTAACTAAGACACATATACTGAACAAATCTGGAAATAAATTCCAAGTACAACAGACTGGTGACTTCTTTTAATTCCAGGTTATCTTGATGCTGTTTACAAGCTTATCATAGCAGTGATAACTAGGAAATTGGCTAAGTGGAGAGATGATATAAGTTCTTAGGAGGTTTGTGTGGAACAACATCTTCAAAACACAGTCAGCACCCTCCCGTCAGATGCCAGTTCCTTTGAGCTTTTCAGAGGCTGTCATTTGTGTGCCAATCTTATCTATTAAAGGATTTTGAGGGCTCCATTACTTTTTATATTCATAACTCCCCGAGATTAGGTCTTTATCTGTTAATTGAACAGTGTGTTTGCTGAGCTGCCAGGGTTTGGGACTATTCATATACCTTCATTTGACAGAACCCATGGGAGTAGCCAATGCTTGTATGGTAAAATTCAGTCATCTCTGTTGCCTGTGGGTATTGGTCCTTCTTGAAGTTTCACTTATTCTTTAGTTCATTGAGTGATTTTAATTGTGTTTCTATCAGGTGACAGACACAAGCATGTTGTTTCTCAAACAAAGTGACTTCATCTTATTGGGTGGCTGCTTTACATGGAATAATTGAAATAGGTCATATTGAATCAGGCAAAGAAGAATAGGTGCTGATTTCCTGTGCCTCTCATAATATCTCCTGATTGTCCATCATTTCCTGGACTTGTTCAGTATGGTGTGAAAGTAGGAAGCTGCTATTTTCAGTGACTGGTGTTTAAGAACCAAGAGAGGAGACTATGTGGAGTCAATTGTATAACTCATTTGTTTCAGATTAACATACAGAACATTTGCCATCCCGAAGTGCTTTTCTGGGATGTGTGGGCAGACTGTCAGGAGGCAGGAGCGGAACTCTCATTGTGCCTGAGAGCCGAGGTGATGACTTTCAGGGGCATGAGGTGCACATGACATTTTGTATGAACAGATGGAGGTGAACTGTGACTTCACCCTCTGGTAATGTCAGTGCTAAATGTTAGTCTAAATAGATCACGTGCTAACAGGATAGACAGACAGGATGCTGGGTAACGAGCTCAGTGCTTTCCACATAGTAACACGTTTGATTTCTCACACTAAGTCTATTTACTATTCTCTCCCTTTTATAAATGAAAATATCTCATCTTTCTAATAAATATCACTTCATTAAGTCTTTTACAATTTTATTACAACCTTGTAATTCCTTGAATATTATTAAATAATATTTCACTCTATTTTTAACCAATAATGCCTTGTAATTTTTCATATTTATTTCTAGACATTTTTATAGATTCCTTTTAAAACAAAGTTTTAATGCTAAACTTCTTCCCATAAATGTATAATGTGATTATCTAGCACTAAAACATAAAAGGTACCCATGATTTAAAATGTGGGGATGCTTTTTCTTTTGTATAACCTAGGTCAGTGTGTTAGATTTTAATGGTTTTTTACTTGTATGACTAAAAACAACTGGAAAAGCTCATCACTAGATTCAAAATGACAAAATAATAAGCTCACAAAATATTTATGATAGCATTATAGAATTCCTTTTTTGGGTGATAGTAACAAATATGAATTTGCTTTATAATGTGTGATAATGTGATCCTGTCAGACATTTTCATATCAACTGTAGTTTTTGTCATATCTTAATATTTTGAGGGGCAGCCACTTGATGAAATACATGTTTATGTGTGTATATTTGTTGTTTCATAGAAATAATGAAATTGGAAGGAGCACTTGGAAGTAGAGGAAGAGAAATGGAATGGGAATCAGATAATAGTGGACTGAAGATAACCAAAGTGTATTGTCTACATGTGATAATGAAACCCATTTTGTCTAATCACTCTTGCTACTAAAATGAAAAATATATAAGAACCACAAAATACTTTTTGATGGGTCTTTTACTCTTCAAGGGGACTTTTTCTGTTTCAATTGAATTTGTATGAAGAAATTATTTTGTTCTAATTTGTTATTTTGTGGGTACTAGTGTTTTTAGCTGCACATGTCTCTGTGAGGGTGTTGGGTCCCTAGAACTAGAGTTACAGACAGTTGTCAGCTGCCATACGGGTGCTGAGAATTGAACCTGGGTCCCCTGGAAGGACAGCTGCTGCTCATAACTGCTGAGCCATCTGTCCAACCTCCTCAGAAATCTTTTTCTCATGAGATGTATGGTGTAATTTTTGTGGAATCAAAGAAAATCACCATTTTTGGTAGAAATTAAGATTAAGAAGTAATTTACGATGAATATTGACTCTCATGCCTCTAATTTATGGCTTTCCGTGTTCATACACACAACCTGCTCTGATTTTTACTGTAGTATTCATTTCACAACACACTAGATAATCAACAGGGCAAGTGTGAGTTCTCTAATTGAGGCCTTATTGCTTGTGAGTATTTGCCTATCATTTTTCCCTGCTCATTCACAGAGCTTTCTGTGAATTAGTGTTAACAATCTTGTATTTGAGTGTGGCTGTGAAACGCGATGCCTCGCCCAGGCGGCCTGCCTTCCATGGCGGTATATGAGGTGTGACTGTGAAGTGTGAGACTGAGCCCACTTTATGGACACACTGTATGACGTCTGTCTTCAGAGAGGTGCGGTCCTATTTCACTGTGCATGTGCAAGAGTGTGTAGGAGAATTTTTGTGGCTCACTCTTCTTGTCTGTTTTCTTAGAGAACTTGGGGATCTGGCTCCTTGTGAAGACTGTGTTTTCCCTTGTGCTCCCTTTTTTGATTTTGCTCTTTGATTTTTCTGTATCTTGCCCTCCCCATTTCATATTCACTCATCGCATGTATGCTTCATAGATGAACTTGTGATCACTTACGTTCACTTAAATCTACACAATAGCACGTAACTTAGTGAATTAAATTTTCATAAACTCTACTGAAGATGTCTTAGAGTTTTTCTAACATCATAGCCAGTGTTAATAATTATAAGATACCTCTTTTCAAAAGATGGTAAAACGTACAAAAGTGAAGATTTTTTTCATTAGTACATTGTGGTAACTTACATATACTTAACTAGATTTGGCTACTGCGTGGTCACATTGATATTTGAGATGAAGTATAAAGTACAGTATGTATGGGGGCCAATATCAACACATGTCAACATCCATTAGTAATTTTTTATGTAGCTACTACCTATGTTCTTTAAAAATTATCCCTTTTATTTCTGAGATTATAATTACATCATGTCCTACTTCACTTTCCTCTTTTCTAGCCCTCATATATATTCTCCCTAGCTCTTTTTCAAATTCATGACCTTTTTTGCAGTAATTGTTGAAACATAATACATATGCGCAATGCGCACGCACACACACAGAGACACACACATATTTATTCCTAAGTACATAAATACAGCCTGCTCAGTGCATGTATGTCTTGTACCTTAGTTTCCTGTAGGGTTTTTTTTTTTTTTTTTTTTAATGGTTGAGGCCTCCTGGTTCAGTTCATATTTAGATAGTCATGTTGGTGAGGCTTTTTGTGTATAGCTTCTGACATTCCTAGGAGACACAGTCTCATAGCAAACTCCTTGTTGCTCTGGTTCTTACAATCTTTCCACCCATCTGCAATGATTGCTGAACCTTAGGTGCAGTACTTGTATTGCAGATGTGTCCTTTGGAACTGGACTCAACCCCTCAGCATTTTGATTGGTTGTGGTTTACTGTAATGGTCTTCATCTATTACAAAGAGAAATTTCCTTGATATGGCTGCTCATGTTGTTGCCTTAAAGGGGGGAAAAAAGAAAATATTTGAAATTTTATTCAATTATTGCTTAGTAGTCTTCCAAAAAAAAGCAGCAGGACTGTTAAGAATAATATGGATATTCTATTTGGGAAGTTGCATGTAGTAAGTTTAATATAACCTAGATTCAGTTTTTACTTGTGACATCTTGAGCAACTTAGATAATTTATTCCAGTTTTCTCATTCTTTAATAAGCTTATAATATACAGATCAATATTGGGAATTAAATTATCATGAGATAAGAAAGAAGGCTTTGGGTCTGTGGTAGAGAGTGACTTGTTTGTCATGTGCATGACTCCAGGTTTGATACACAGCATCACATACGTACACATAGGTGTGAACATACACACACACATGCTGCATGTGTTCACACACATGCTATATATATATATACCTGCATAATACATGTATGTATGTATGTATATATAGACTCATATGTATATATATATGTATTATGCTACCATATACTCATATATGTATGAGTATATGAGTATATGGTGGTATACATTAATTTATTGAGACCCCAATACTGTCATAAGAAAATACTACAAGTAGATACCATTTAGAGATAGCTTCTTGGTCAGGGGTGGGAGCCCATGTCCATTTCCCCCTCTCAGCACCGAGACACTGTCTGACTTAAACCTGTACAGGACCTCTGCATGCTGCCACAGTCTCTGTGAGTTCATGTGCACATCAGTCCTCTTGTGTCTGGAAGTCATTTATGCCCTCTGGTTCCTACAATCTTCCTGGCTCCTCCCCTTCCTAGTTCCCTGTACCATGATGGAGGAGTTTAATGAAGACATCCCATTTAGGACTGAGTGCTCTCAAATTTTTCACTGTCTGCACACTGTTGAGTTGTGGGTGGTTGAATGGGGACATGAGTGGGGGGGGTTTGGGGGATGGGAAACTGTGTTCAGAATATATTGCATAAGAATCTTTTTCAATTAAAAAAACAACAGCTGTGATTTAAAAAAGAAAAACTATGCTAAAGAGCACGTAGCTTTAAAAACCAATTATTCTTTCACATTTAAGGCAACTTGGTAGTGATGCAGTATTATATACTCAGTAGGGGCATATTCTTTTCATGGAAAAGGAAGCTCCTTTGCTGCCTCTTCAGATGAGTGGTCCTCTATGAGCTTTGCATTTGTATCTCCCTAGCATTCCTACTAAGATCTCTTTTTCTAAAGATAGCAGTCCTTGGCAGGAGCCCCACTGACATCTTACCTGATTACCTTTAAAATGTTCCTCCTCCAAACCCAATTACATTCTGAGGCATTGAGGATTTCAGCATAAGAATTTTAGGGAATTCAGCTCATAACATCAAGTCCACAGTGTTAGGTTTTTTGTTTGTTTTTTTCTTTTTTTTTTGTTTTTTGCCTTGTTCTTAATGAAGTTTTATTTTGAGATGCGTAGATTTGCACACCCTTGTAAGAAATAACCCAGAGAGGTTCCATCTGTCCTTCACCAAGCTTTTTCCCATTGGAGCATCTTGCAAGAGTAGAGTACAATCTGACACAGAAAGGGGGTATCAACATGGATCATTTCTATAGATCGTGTAAGCTATCTTTTAATAAGTGTTTATTGCTTAATATAAAACCACTGTAGTTGTTTTTCTGTCAAAACAAGTAATGTATGTAACAAACACTACAGTTTCCTGGAAAAAAAAAAAGCTGGGGCTACAGGGTCACATGGCCACATCGGGGGGGGGGGTTCACTTATGATGGTGCTCACATGAAGTAAACTAAGTATGACATAGAAACAAAGTATTTAAAATAACTTGGGGGTAAGTGTAGGCTGGCTGTAAGATATGAGGAAGCCAATTTGGCTGGAAAGAAGCTTCAATTTTTCACATCTTGAGAGGTTAAGTACCTATAAAATAAAGGATATATGTTCTAGAATGTTTTATAACAGGCTGGGGTTTTCTCATCTTAGGAAACACCTACTGATGATTATTGAATTGGCAAGCAATTGAGGAAGTCACAGTTCTGCGTGGTTGACATACACATTTTTCATTTACCACATTTGACATGATCTTGTGGGTAATCCATGCTAACAGGTATTTATGGTATTAGGAGTCTCTTAAGTCCATCTCTACACTCAGTGACAACATAGGATCTGAGGACACTTCTGGACCCTATCATGTTGTTCTCCAGTAACTCTTGAGAGACTCTATAAACAGTTGATGGAACCTCCTGACGTTGTGATTTGGCCTACTAAAAACAGTTCTTACTTCTCACATTTCTCTTAAATATTTTTGTCATTATTATTGTCCGATCCACATTGGCTATCTTTATAAGGGACAGCATTCTTTCTTGAAATGTAATATAAAATTTCATTAGAAAATATGTACTTGGGTTCCATTTCATAAAGTTAATTTACTTCGCAGAGTCTTGAAAATGTTTTGGCCAGTAAGGTTTTTGATCTTTGATTAAAATGTCAAGTAATAAAAATATTATGTGAGTTGAGACCCATCTGCAATAAAATCTAGAGGAGAGAGTATGGGTTTAGTTGCAGCTTGGAAAAGTTTTGTGAATTTATTATTTTTGAAGTCTTCTTAAAAGTTAAAAAACATGAAAAGGTCAAAATGAGAGATAATTTAAAAATTAATTTTCAAAGATTAAATGTTAATTGAATTGTCAGAGTGCTTTCCCTGTCGAAAGCTTAATAGTCTTTGAAGTAGTGTTAACTGGAGGGTTAGTGTCTACGTGTTGAATTATTGCATGGTTATGAAATCCAATAACCTCTTTTACCTCATTAAAATGGTCTGCAATACTAAATTTGTATTTTCTTTTGCAAATATGAAGGGTTAGAAGTGAGGCAAATCTTTAAGAATTCAGTTTTGGGCTGGGTAGTGTGCTAAATGATTTGTGAGGTTGAGACCAAGGGAACATACGTTTTGTGTTACCTAGAGAAACCCTATCTCACACAAGTAAACCTCATGCAACCCAACACAACAACACTAACAAACACAAATGGCAGTTGTAATCATGTAACTAGATACTACTGCTACCATTACTACTCTGTGTCTCCGTGTGAGAATGCATGTGCATGAGTGCCAGTGGGCACACCTGTGTATGTATGTGCATGCACACAGAAGTCAGAGGAGGGATTCAGGTGCCCCCCCCCATTACCCTCTGCCCATTCATTTTGAGGCATGTGTATGCCTGTTACAGCATGATGTGGGGAGCAAAGGATGACTTTGTGGAATCAGGTTTTCCCCCACCTTCCATTGACTTCCCAGCACTGAACTCAGCTCAACAGGCCCACATGGCCATTGCCTCTGTTTGCTGAGCTGACTGTTTGACAAATCCTTATTAGTATTTCTGCCCTACACTAGCATGTCAGCATGATTTTCTCTTAGTTTTATAAGCTTATTTAATATACCTTTTAATCCCAGTATGTGTTAGAAAATATAACACTTTTGTCTGCACACTGGTAGCTTCTGAATGGTCACTTTGTAGCCTGTCTTCCCATTTTTGTTCTCTGAAGGCAGGGCCATCATGCTACAACCGATTGTAGCCTTCAATGACTCCCAGTCTTCTGAACTCTATAGGTCATGTGGATTGATATCAATTTATTGGCACACCATATAAAGCTGTTGTGTGATATGGCAAACCTCTGTATCACTATTTCTTTCATGAATCAGTCACTTTGTACTCTGTCCTTAATAGACCTCACCATTTCTGGAATTTCTACCTAAGATTTTTTTCCTTTTCAGCATATTTCTTGCATGAAATAGCCTTCTCCCCTAACCCACTTTAACTGTCAAACCTTTTCTGCCATAATAAATTGTCTCAGGAAACCTTTCTAGATAGATACAAACGCTTCTTTTACTGTGAGATGAACCTGCCCCTCTCAGTTCTTCATGGACTCTGCTGTATGGCTTCAGCTTTGTTGTTGGGCACTAATGTTTATTATTATTATTATTATTATTATTATTATTACTATTATTATTAGTGGGGTTTGCTTCTTGCAGTCACTTTAGCTCCACTAGACTGACATCCTCATACCATATATTTTTGTGGGTTTTGTAACTGCCCGTCCTGTCAGTCACTGTGTATGTGTGTGCACATGCCCGTGCATATGTGTTTGTGCGTGTGTGTGTGTGTATGTGTTAATAACTGATTAATGATTTTGCCTTTCTAGTTCACCTCCATCTAACCCTGGAACAGACTGACAATTTTTCCTCACCCCAGTGCATAGCTGGGTTTTTGACATGTACTATTTATGCTAAACATTTGTTATTCAATAATTGAAGTAATTAATTAATTTTTCAAGGGCAAAGGCTTTCTTTTTTCTGTTGTGAATAATTTTGATCGTAATTAATGTAATCAGGAAGTGTTTATTTTTAATATGAAAAATTCTTTTCTTTAATAAGTGCTGTCAGAAGTTCAGTGCACAAAGTGACCAGAGCAGAAATGCCATAGCGGAACATCTATGCCCCAGCTGCCCACAATGCTCTTGTGATGACTCATAGAACCTCTGACCCCCTGAGGCTAAGAGTATATGTGATATCACAGTATAAACAGAACTGGCTGCTATGGCAGGTGCCACATGCCCAACCTTTGCTGCTTGAGTTTGGGCAAACCATTTAGCAACACTAAAAATTGTTTTTTCCTATCTTTGGAATGAGAGATTCATTCTCAATGCTTCTTTCTAGTTATGAAAATGTACCTAAGTGTTTCCAGTTTCTCCGAGCCTTGTTATTGAAGCTAGGCTATACATTTTTATCACCAGCAGGACCTTGCCTCTGCTTCTGTTAGTACTAAAATATTCCCTGAGACCAAGCCAATTTTTACCTCACCAAGATGTCGTTTGTGCCTGTGTTTATTGTTTTTAGCATGCATGGTCATTGTCCTCAGGATGTAGATTATGCCCCAGTGCCAGAGCTTCCCCAAATCCCTTAGTAGTGCACATTTTACCGAGCAACTGCAAAAGCCTCATCCCATACAATTCTGAATACTGTGTAAGCTCCTAATTTTATTTCAAAATATTGAAGTGTGCTCTCTCATATGGTTATTACTGACCTTCTGATAGGTATTTGCGTTCTACTGTAATACTGTGTTAAGTTCTTTTATTGATGGTATTGATGGTTTTATCTGTTTAAACACAGAGTCCTATTCTTGTTTTCCTATCTACTCCCTCTCCTTGACTGTTCACTCGTTGATTGATCAGTTGAAAGTTAAACACCATTTTAGTTGCTCAAGTTATTTAAAGGAGGGAGAAGCATGCTTTTGGCATTTGTGGCAAGATAGCAGTTCAAATCACTTTCTACAAGGCCAACAATCCTAGCTTTTCTCTGTCCACCTTCTGTGGGAGCAGGAGAGAGCCATGCCTTGGCAGTCAGATCTCTGAATGTCCAAATGTGAGTCAGAAGGAGATCTGCTGATGTTTGTTTATACTTCCTGCCCCCGCCCCCACATACCCACTCACCTTGTAACAGGCATGCTTACTTTGTAACCTAGGCTCACACTCCTTAGTCATGCCCCTCACCCACACACACCCACTCGCCTTGTAGTAGGGTGTGCTTACTATGTAACCTTAGCTCACCTTCTTTCTGTGCCTGGGGTTACGGGTGTGAGCCAGGTTCAGGTTTATTTTTGTTATTATTATTTTTCTGACAAGTTAATGCTTGCAGTTTTCACTATGTCTTGGGATCCTTCTGCCTCAGGCTCACAAGAAAATCTTCATTTTAAAATGGGGATAGTGTCCTCTTTCTCAAAATTATTGTGAAGATCAGTTGAGCTAATATACATTACATACCCAACTTATTCTAAAAACTCCACCAAAGTTAATTGTTTTATGCTATTCCTTTAAACACAAGAAATCTGTGTTGCATTCCTTAAGCTTGAGTGGTGATAGGCAGTGTCTAATGTAGATATTCAGAGTCCATAGGAATCCATTTGTATTTTCTGACCTGAGTTAAGCAAGATATTTTGAATTGAATTTACAGAAGTTTCCAGATACTCTTTTCTAATTCTACCGATTTTCTCCTAACTCCAAATATCGAAAGACACTGAAAAACAAAACAAAACAAAGATACAGTAACTGTGGTTAAAGCTAATACAGTTTTGCAAGGCTGGCTTTTCTGGATTTATCTGGTGGCACACTGGTGAAGTGTTCTTCTTGTTGAATGTGTTTCAAGGAAAACATATTCATTCTGACTTACCCTTTAGACTGAAAGAACAAATTGTGCGTGTCTGTTTTCATGTTTACATGTACGCACCAGAGTATTGATATGGCAAACACATCTTCCAGCACTCAACAGCTCTGATCAGAACATAGAGCAACAGCCCTGTGATGCAACAAAGGGACATTTGTGGAGCTGGGCAACACAAAGGAACATTGGGAAGTGCGTTCCTTGGCACTTGGGGAAAGCATCAGCCAGGAGAGCACTTAGAGAATGACCTGCGACCGCACAGCCACAGGAAAAAAAAAAAAAACCCACAACAGCCTCTCAACACAAAATCTTGGCTTTGGGCTTCTTTAGTTTAAACATTGACTTTTGAAATAGGACAAAATTTGATCTGTGTCATGTTGCAATATCTTTCCTACCATATGCTAACTGGCAACACCGCCACCTTTTTGGCTAGCTAGTACCATGTTTTTCCTGACTTACAACCCTGGTAACTTTTCTTGTTTGGAGCATACATTACATATGATGACACATGTTGGAGCTAAAGTTATCTTCAAGTTTACCTAAGACATCTGATATTTCTCACTTATAATTGTTTAGATTTTAAAATTGCATTTAAATATAGAGATTTGTCTCTTCTGGAAAACTGCAATCATAGAAAAAAATAACAATAGGAGTTATTGTGACACGACATTTAAATTTTATAAGAAAATGCAACACATAAGCCCTCGTAAAATACACGCATCATGAAAAACAAATGATATCGTATTTAAATTGTAGACAAAATTCAATTCTAAGTTGGTCATAATGTTACATTTTCAATGGATAATCATCATTTGTACAGTGGATATTTTTTGAGTAGTGAAATCTACATGGGATGATGCAGAAAATCTCTCAGGACATAGGTAATTTCAGAGCCTTCCCTTGCTGTGTATATGAGCCATAGGTATCTTCAGAAGGATTTATGACTTGACATTCATGCAAGAAAAAGTATTACATTTTATTAGTTGAATTTAAAGTGGACATAAAAGTTGAAAACCTAAAAGTCTGATGACTAACTTTGTTATTTCCAGTTGCTGCAACTCTTGGAAATGGCAGATTTATATTGGAAAATTTTCGTGAACTGAGCCAGCTGTTCCCAAAGAGATAGTATAGAGGAGTAAAAGAGCTGACTCTTGACGTTCCGTGAAGGGAGAGAGGGACCTTGTTGAAGTATTAGTCTGCGTGTATGGAAAAATTATTTTATCTGGGACGGTGACAAGAGGAGCCAAGAGGCCTTGAATATCTGTACTGTATTTGTGTATCTTCATTGGAGAGAGTTAGGGATGCATGACAACATATCTCATAAAAGTCTTGTAAACTTTGAGGGGGCTTCATTGAATTAAAGGGTGGTCCCTGCTTATGTTTTTCACCAACACTAAGCTTTTTAAGACACATCACATACATTTGAACTCAGATAAATAGAAATGGAAGCACTGGTGACATCTTGGAGTAATGAGAACAAAAATTTAAATACAAAAGGCTGCAGAGAACAGTACAGAAGTCAAAGAGTGCAGCACACTAAGCCCTCTGGTTACAGATAATGGCCATTAGGATGGTTTGCATAAAGTTACTGTTGGTAATTGGAATGGATTTTGCATAGCAAGGGATTTTTCTATTGACCTGCTCTTAAATAAGAATATACAAACTGTTGTGAGCATAGCTTAGAGCATGTGAGGTTGCTCTTAATTGTTATTTTTGCGTGTGTTACTTGAAGGTATCCACAAAAGGCGGTGGTGTTAGCGTGCTGGTAGTTCTCATTCTTCAGCATTCATAGCTGCATGTGTATAAACCACATGTCTGGCCTTGCATTCATGGAGCTGTCTTTTTTCCTTCAGACCTTTTGGAACCCTTCCAGTCATCCACTTAATTATATTTCTGTGGTTTATTTAGCCATCTTTGCTCAGACAGCAAATAAACTGACAATGGAAATGACTAGAAGTTGTGGCAGTAGTGACAACACCCTGTCCCAGGTCCCTCTTCTTCCCATTGAGAGGATGAAACTGAGCCTCTAACTGGGAGAAGACTGTAAAGCTCTGCCTCAAAATCTACAGTGCAGTGGCTTTTATAAAGAATAAAATGCCAGGTTAAGAATGACAATAATATATTGAATTCTGGACTTTTTTTATTGTTTAGAAATTAAGGATTCTTCATCAAGCATATGATTGCCACTTAGAAAATGTATACTTTTTTTTTTTTACACAGAATTATTAGCATGGGTCAATATTTCTATTCTCCTCTATTCAGTGGTAACTCGAATCATTGTGTTGTAACTTGACAGGAGTCATGAGTAGCTGGCTGTACACAGTCTGTGGGTTGCTGGTGTTTGAGAGTTCAGTTAATTCTGGCTAAGTCATTGAAAGTGCAGGATAGCCAAAACAATCCTGTACAATAAAGGAACTACTGGAGGCATCACAATCCCTGACTTCACACTCAACTACAGAGCTACAGTATTGAAAACAGCCTGGTATTGGCATAAAAACAGATGGGAGGACCAATGGAACCAAATCAAAGACCTAGATATTAATCCATACACCTACAAACACCTGATTTTTGACAAAGAAGAAAAAAATAACAAAATTCAAGAGTTTTAAAGCATCTGATCTATTTGTGTACTCTAGTTTTGGTTTTTTAAAATAAGGTTTCATTGAAATAGGTATCCCATCCTGTCCAGGAATGCTTATAGATACATACAGTTAATAATGGAAATAAAAACTTACTGCACAGGGCAGAAATGTTGGGTCAGACTTATGAAGGATTCCGTCATAGGTATGTTTTTGGAGGGGATTTTCTAGTTTGTAATTTCTCTATTTTTAAAGAATAGAGAAGATAGTGACTTTGAAGTATTTATACATTAGAAATTGTAACAGCATCTTCAAAGAACACAGTAAATTCTAAATAAATGTCAGTGTCATGGTGGCATTTGGTTATCTTTACTCTTTGCTTATGCATAACTTAGGGACACATAATTTAAAGTTTGAAATTATGACTCTCGATCTTGATAAACGTTCACAAATACAATCAATGAGAAAAAGTTCTTCAAAATACTGACCTCATAACTATTCCAGTCATACAGTCAAGTTATTAGCTAGAATTCCTGTGTAAATGAACATTTCTTCCTCAACACTCTCCAGAACTGAACACTACTAAAACTTGTATTGATTCTCTCAACTCAACCTTGTGTGATCTTTGCTTTGTCATTTTTTTCACTTTCGTTGAAATTAGGATGAATGTTGTTTTTGTTGGTCTTCATTGTAAATCTCATGTTTTTGCTTATTAAGTATTTTTCCTCACAAATCTGTATGCTTTCTCAATATATTAAGCCTGTTAATACTTTCACATTTCTGCAAGTATTTTCATAGTTTTGAATTTTATTTATAAAAGGTTTATAGAAGCATTCTTTTAAATCCTTCCCCCTATGGAATCTTATTGGTCATATCGACTGACAGCATTTTTAGACTCCAGGATTTCCCGTTACTGCTCTCAGCATCTATTCTGTGGACGTTTTGGAGCAAATATTCTGGGTTTGGGGGAATTTCCCAGTGAGAATGCCAGACTGGCCTAGGACTTATTACACCCTTGTCTCAGGTCCCTGTGTTCTGCAATTACAGGCCTTGTAGCTATGTCTAAGTCTTCAGTTTGTTTTTCTAGTTTCACTTTAAATTTAAAAAAAAAAAACCTGTAAATGCCAAGATCAGGCTGGGAGATCCCATTTGAAATCCTCTAATTGACTTCTCAGGTAGAAATGTTATTGATGGTAACAGTGCATAGAAGCTATTAAGGTATGCAGGCCCAGGTTTCTCTAATACCACATGATTTCAATACATGACCTCATTTTGTATTTCATAGTGGTTTAACTTAAAGACTGATAGTAAATCACCTCATTGCTATGACAAATGTGACTTCAAGAAGGAAGGGTCCATTTTGACTGACAGGCCATGCTGGCAGGAAGTGGTGGTGGCAAAAGCTTATGGCAGTTGGTCACATTGTGTGTGCAACCAGGAAGCAGACAGAGATGAGTGCCACCGCTTAGCTTCTTCTCCTTTTGTGTGAGTGTGGCAGTTATGGTGGGTCTCGTCTCCTCAGCCTACTATAGATAATGCCTGAGAAGCATGCGCAAAGGCTCGTCTCCTGTCAAGTTGTCTCTCTGCTTCAGCCATCACAATAATGGCAATATAATGTTTTGTCTTTTAATACTTTACATCAGAATATTTATTTTAGCAATTTCTGTGACATTTCTCATATGTTCCCAAAGCAGTAGGTTCTCTCTTGCTTTGTCCATCTATTATTTTAGCTATGTAACAGATCACTGCCATCCCCCGTGTCATAGAGCTTACAGCTATTTAGTGGTCTGTTTCTGTGGGTTAGAAAATGGTGGGGAGTTGGGCTGTTGCATCTGGTCAGGGTTTCCCATGCATCTGGTCAGCGCTGGAATGGAGCAGATGAGGGTGTGTGTGTGTGTGTGTGTGTGTTTCACGGAGGAGGAGGGGAGTCATTAAGAACCTCATTCTCCATAGAACCTGGGCTTGTCCGCTGTGCTAATCTGGGTTTCTTCATAGTGTGGGCATCAGCAGCTACTGTGGTAACTGAGTGATTGAGGGAGAACATGAGAATGAACAAGGTGAGAACTCATTGCCTTTTCTACTTTGTTTCATGAAATCAGAGAACTCCACCTACACTCCCATCAAGAACTCCAGGCTGAGGGATGCATGTGGTACAGCAGTACCTGGTGCGTCATAAGGCAGTGGTATTAGTGTGGTCATCTTTGGAAACATGATCTTCCATCCTCTGACCACAGTCACTTTACCATTCTTCTATAGACAAAGCATCACTGTTTCTGCTTTCATATCCTCAGTCTCATTCTCTGATTCGATGCATTTGCAGGCCAAGGTCTTGGACTTTAAGGGAAAAAGTGCAGGCAGGGGTGAATGTCCTTGTGTATCGAAAACTTTGAACTGAAGGGTCTTGTGAGCACCTCTGAGCACCTGACAAGAAAAGTTTCCTGTCTTTCACATGCATTCAGTGCTGAACCACTGTGGGAAATCCCCATTGTTCTACCTGTTCATAGGAGAAAGCAGCCATAGCCATCCTGTTGGCCTTATTGCCATTTGCTTATCGAGGCTCTGTCCTTTCTGCAAATTGTTGTGGAAACTCTTGGCTCTTAACTCCGTGCTCTGGAGTCCATCCTTTGGGTTATCAGGTGTTTTTTTTTTTTTTTTCCCCAGAAGGTGTGGCTTTTGTTGACCACCGATGACTCCATTTCCTCCTCTGTCTTTCAGTTCCAAATAATAGGATTCTTTAACAGTCTCTAGGGTATTATATGTTAATTTATAAACCACCATATTAATGACCCACTGTGTTAGCAGAAGCTATACAGACAGGGATGTTTATTTGAGGATGCTGACTTTACAGCACCTTAGGATTCTGAGTAGCCCTGTGTAGTAGAGAAAGTCAGCTCTTGTGCCTTTAAGGGGCATAGGAGACCTTTAAACTGCATTACAGCACCGGCGTCTCGACTCTCTTATTCCTCCATGTAATAAACACTCTTTTTAGTTACCATCTACCTTTATTTGTCTTTTGTCAAAGCCTAGTTCCATCGAGTCTGGTACTTGCTGTCATTTCGTCTCTGTTGTGATAGAGGGAGCAGAAGAGTGCTGATTTTAAACCAGCACACCCTGTCTTTATTTAAATAGTTCCTCTTGTTGAAAACTGTACAGCTTTTTTTTTTTTAAAAAAAAAAAAAAACAGCAACAAAACTTAACCCAGCTCTATCCATGACTTAACTAAAAGAAGTCAGGCACTCTCAGATTCTGCTTCAGCATCTCCTCAGCTGATACCTAGAGCCGGTTAGGTACATATTCTGTTTCAAACATCACTCGGCTGTACTTACTACTAAATTGCTTCCACTCGAAAAACCCCTTCACTTTCTAGTGACATAGTCTGCAGCCAGAACCATGAGAGTTTGAAGCAACAAGGAACTGTCCAGTCACATTGTGACCCATGGTACTTGTTCTCTGCACATTGGTAGCATGGTTGGTCTTTGTAATCACAGTATCCTCTGGGGTGGAGTGCCGTTCACATGGTAGCTAAAATTTTCCAGGGCTGTGTTCTGTTCAGTAAGGTGTGACATCCATCAAATTTTATGATCCAGCCTTGGAAGTCATAGATTATCACACTTGCCATGGTAATAAATTGCCAGATTGAAAAAGAAGGGGCTGACAGCCCCCTTATGTGGGAGGAGTCTTTAAGACATGCTGTAAGAATGTTCTGGGTAGAAGAGATCATTTCAGCCATCTTTTAAAAAAATCTGCCACAGTGATAGGCTTAAACAAATGAGAAGATAAAGTTTTGAGGGGTATGGAAGTGGGGTTTGATTTGGAAGGAGTTAGGAGAAAGGAGGATGGGTTGGATCAAAATACATTTAATAAAATTCACAAAGAATAAGAATGCAAAAATTCGGCCACACTTCTTTCTATCCACTTTACAAATTAACTCGTTTATAGAATGCTGATTTATTTAATTTTGTGTTAAAAGAAAAACTCTAAAATCTTTGCTTTTCACAATCAAACCTTTTCATTTACACATTCAATTTCCATTTATAGCATCTGATGGCGTCCTAACTTTTATGTTTTTCTTTTGCTGAATTCAAAATAAGGATTGTGGGTGGCACATGTTTTAAGTTATATTAAGTTCTTAGCCACGTGGAATTTATAAATGGCAATAGTTTTATTTGGCGGACTACTCAAAAAAAAAAAAACGAGAAGAGGGGAAATGTCACTCAAAAGAAGAGAAATTATTTTTCTTCCTAAAGTCTACATGTGCATTGCTATTTTGTGGTAGGTCCCAGTGATTCCTAAAATTAACCCTGTAAAGTAGCAATAGGTATGCGACTGAATTTCATGACTATGACCCACAAAAACTTCATTTAGCTGATGAGGTTTTAACTATGTGCCTTTCTTTGCACTTGGCCACACCAGCCTAGCTGGTCTTCTATCCCTAGGGGTATGTGGGCTGCGTGTGTTTTGGCAAATTTGGGGCTATTTTAGATGTTTAGTCTACACAGGTTGGACCCTTTCACTGCATCTTATTGACTTGGATTCCTCTCCACCCTCAGCAATAGTATCACCCTTGCTTTTGAAAGACAGCCAGAACATAACAGCATTTAAGATCCAAGATCCTGAAAATGACTAGGATTGTGAAATGTGTATGTAACTTCTTGGAGCTTTCAAGGGACCGTGTTCTGTGGAGCCCTTTAAAATGAATCAAAGGTGACAAAAGTTAATGGAAAACCAGGGTAAATTATCTTAGTTCACCATAATTATTTTACCAAAGAAGTCACGTATCTTGGTTACAGGTATGGCTACTGACAATGAAAAGTCAGCCATCACAGAAATGAATCAGTGTCTCTAGGGAAACTCAGGTGATCAGCTATAGTTTTAATGCATTCTAATACAGGAGTGGTGTATGATCTAGTGCAGCAAGTTAGGATCTAATTTAATTGTTCAGTCCAGGTCATGGATGCAACTTGCCTCAACTTTTCATGCTCTGTGATGTAAGGTAAAACCTATGAATTAGTGAATGTAATGTGCATAAGCTGGACTGCGGGTGGGGGGTTGTTTATTAATTCCAAACAGATTTTTAAGACCTTTGAATTATCTTCAAGCTTATAGGCAAATTGAATAAAATGTGTTTTGGGTGTGCAACTAAAGTACTATGATAGTCTTGTCTTGGATTGAGTGAGTGAATTTTTAATTAAGTTCCATTAAGTAGTTATATATTTTTCCATAATAGTATGAGATCTAGCAGCTACTGCTCTGGGAACTTGCAGTAGTGAAAACAGATTTTAGTTGATAGGTGTCTTTCTTGGGATGTGACGTGCACTCTATGTACCTAACCCACAATGGCACATTTACTCTAGCCCTTAGGAATGATCAAAAAGAGAAGTTATGGTACTGAAGTTTGTACCTGTGGTTATGAATATTTGAAAAATTGAGACAACAGGATTGCTTGAGCCAAGGACCTAAGGGCTAGCCTGGGCAACATAGTGAGCTACCACCTGTGATAAAGAAAGCCATAGTATGAAAAATGTATCTTATATTTTTGTATGTATTCTTCTCAACAGATACAATGCTATTTACAAGTTATAAGTCAGCGTATTCTAGAAGTCCACAAAAAGATTATATAAAAGTCCTGAGTAACTACACTGAGCATTCCAAAGGTACTATTTTCACCAAAAGTATTTGATTATTTAAGAAAAGTGGTCAATGCTTTCTGTCATTTTCATTCTGGATGGTAATTTGGTTTAGAAAGAAATATATTCCTAAGGTATCATGCTTCTTTTAACCAAATGTCTAGGTAGAATTTAAATAATTTGGTGCATAATGAATTTTAAGTGAAACTTGCCTTTCAATGGAATGTTATATCATTGGACTAAAATTTGAATGTCTCATTTTGACTTAAATTAGTATGGCTCAGCTGGGCCATCTATCTGGATATCCTGGAAAGCTACGGGGAATGCTAGCATCTGAGATCACTGTAGTAATTCTGGGCCTGCTCGTTTATGGATATGACTCAGGTATTTGCATTTGGGAAAAACTTCCAGGTTGGTTTTAATGTGCTGCACATGTAGGAACCACTAGTTGGAAATGTCATTGTCAGTCCCAAGTATTAGACTTCATGTGCTCTTCCACTTGCTACTTGAACTCTTATAGAGAGGATTCTTTCCCAAGTAACTTTCCATGGGTAGTTCTGTCTGTGTGGAACGTCCTTTCTTGATATCATCACATAGCTGATACCTTCATGGACCTCTATGGGTTCAGCTTAAGATGAAGCTTTTCAAAACACAGTATTGTGCTTTACTTTCATTGTTTTATGTTTGGCTAGGAGATATTATCATACTTTTTGGGGTCTCTCTTCTTTCTGGAGACAACCAGCTCATTGTCATTTTCTGATGTCTTAAAACAAAGCCTGTTGTCAATAAATACTTTTGAACACGTGATGCAGAAGTCATAGTGGTAACATGCATAATTATATTTTTACTCCTCCAAAAAGCTACATGTGATCATACTTTAAATGTTAAGATCTAGAATAAAATGAATGAAAATGAGAACAGGCAGAGAGGAGTAAAACCTAGAAAATATGGATACTCCAATATTGGAAGCCTAAGGGCAGTGATGATGACTGCATTAATCACTGCCTCCAGAGTTCCTCTCTCCAGTGACCACATTCTGAGTCTTCCCATCACCTGTAACATGTTTAATGTTTCAAAGTTTCCTTGGCTTTCTGGTTAACTGACACTGTTTTCACAATGATTTTCTCTTTCAAAAAGTCACCTCTGTGCTCTGTCTCCAGCACTTTGATCCTCTCTGTGCTACATCTTGTATTATCGTGGTCTTTGGAATTGGCTCACCATCTGTCTCCCTCATTAAACACGCTGAAATCAGAAGACTGTATCTGTGTGGGCATCCCCATCCCATGTCCTCAGCAATGTTACCTGAATGAAAGCATCCAGTAAATCCAAACATTCTTGTAAGACCTGTTCCTTGACTGCACTCCAAATGAAGGCCTTATTCCCAAGATTATGTGATTGTACAACTATAAAGAAAAGAGGACACAAAGCTTGGGGTTGGAGTGTCTGGGAGGAGTTGGGAAGGGTGGTTGTGATTAAAATACAATGAAAGAAATTTTCAGGAAACTAATAAAAAATTCACAAAGAAGCATTAGAAGTGGTAATTAAGATCGCAAAAATGTATTTGGGGAGTATAAGTAAGTAATTCAAAGTAGTTTTTAATAGTATGGTGTATAACCAAGGTTTCCTAAGCCAAAGAGTGAAGTGTGGTGTTATGTACTTTTAGGAAATTATGAAAACAGTATTGGAGACGATGAGTCTGAGTACTGGCTTCCAACCGATAGGCAGCTTGTCATCTGAATAAAGTTTTCACTACCCACTTGGGACTTTTTAATACATTATTTACTATTTTTGATAAACTTCTCAATAACTGCTATTCAGACAGATGCCTTTTCCAGTAACACCTGACACATGCTTTAAAATGCAGTTTTAATTGCTATTGATTGCTTGTAAACCAATGATTGCTTTCAGCACTGTACTTTGAACTTCATTGTTCTATCATCCTTTCCCCCCAAAAAGGCAGCAATCTTTGGACACATACATGCTTAAACTTCTCCATGAAACTTGTTGGTTTCATAGGTACAGTTGTAAAGCTTTGGGCATTTGAATACCTGTTAGAATCACCTTAATAGTTGATCTTCTGCTTCAAAAGCTCAGAAATATTGTATGCTTAATTTTGGAGGATGGTAATATTTTTCAGAAACTTCCATACAGTTAAAATAATCGTATTTTTATTGCCTTACTTTTTATACTGTTAGGTCCCACAAAGTCATACTGAGAGGCACAGCGGTGTGAGGATTTTGTTCCTGAGAGCTTGTGAGATGTATAAACTTTTATTTTTTTTCTTTGATTTTGCAGGAGAAAATACACCAGTTCAAGCCAAGCAGTTTGCCGCATTCCTCAGAGAAACAGGAGAAACCTTGGTAAGAGCATCCACGAAGTTTTTTCTTCTAATGTGCACCTGCACTAACATATATTTGGACCTAGCCTTGGATCTAGCTTAAAATGCAGCCCCTGTGAAGGGACATGAAAAAGGGGCTATTCTATAAAGAGGCACAGAAGTGTGGTAGTGCTGTGCAGGTCATTTCAAGTGAGCACCTAGTGTGGAGTGTTCGGGTGTAACATGGGATTTCTGTTGTGAGCACAGAGGAAAGGAAACTGAAAAGGTCGGACCCATTTGTGACCAGGGAGAGGCCCACATTCTATGTTGAGAAGTTTGACAATTTTGTCAGCAACAGGAGCTTGGTGACAGAACAGAATATTGATGGAGGAAGTGAAGTGGTAACAGGGACTAGACTGGGATTGTTTCAACTGTTATGATTATATGACAATAAAGCCTGAGCTTTGACTCGTTTCTTACTGAAAAAAGGGGACAGTGGATATATGAACCTGTGTGTTGCCAATTTCAAGTTCAGTAAGATTTTGTTTTGTTACCGAAGAATTCATATCAATCACCAGAAAAACATTCCTACTGAGATATTTTCCTGTACTAGAAGATTTACATGAGTTTTGTGAGACTGCCTGAGTTGTAATTGTCTTTCAATATTTGACACCATAATTTATTAGCTTATCTAATTCTTTGAATGTAGATGGGAGTTTCTGTCCTACCAGGTCCTGTAGCCATTCAGTCCAAAAGAAACACACAGAGACTTATATTAATTATAAACTGTTTGGCCTATTAGCTCAGGCTTATTATTAACTAGCTCTTATCACTTAAATTAACCCATAATTCTTGTCTGTGTTTAGACATGTGGCTTGATCCTTTTCTTGGTGAGGCATTCTCATATTGCCTCCTCTGCATCTGGTGGGGATGGTGACTACCTCTCTGCCTTTCCTCTTCCCAGAATTCTTAGTCTGGTCACCCCACCATTACTTCCTTCCTGGATACTGGCCAATCAGCATTTTATTAAACTAATATGAGTGACAAATCTTTACAGTGTACAAGAGCATTATCCCACATTTGAACTTTAGTTTCTCTGTGTATGAAGTAGAAATACATGCAACTATGCTTTTTCTGAACATAAGATGAGATAATATAGGGGCACTACACCCTTTAAACATGTAAAGGACTATATAGTTTTGAGTTACTAGATTTTACACCACTTGGAGCTGGTCAGTAACTGAAAAGTTATTATTCATTAACCTAAGATCATGTGTAAGAATGAAGATTATACATATACCATAGCCCAGCTAGACACCAAATCCTTTTCTACTTTAGTCATCTTCTTTCATCCAATGGTCTTTACTGTTCTTGTTGGATAAAGCTGACCCTCACAATGAAGCCATAAGATCAGGAACAGGGCCAGAGTGTATTTCTCCACCACATTTATCTGCCTCTATGGCATTATGAATACTTCCAAAATTGTCTTAAAATACCTTGAAAAATGAAAAAATCAATACAATTTACCTCATAACCTAATTAGTTCTTGCAAATGTATTATATATAGCAATATTATATATGAGACTTCAGCTCTAATGAATCTATAAGATAGAATTTCTATCTTTAATCTTTTCATTATTTGCCTGCCATTTTTGTCTACATATTAGATGTTTTCAGCTTCTCTCCATCAGGACATCTGACATTTATGTATATATATATATGTATATATATATGTATATATATATATAACATTTGTATATGAACCAAAAGAGTAAGTGGTGACTCATTCATTTCGTATTAAAATTGTTTTTTGTAGTGATATTTTGTTTGTGATCTAACAAATAAAGCTTACAGAATTAGGGAAGCAGATCAGCCAGCCACTAGAGAGTTCTTACCTCTCCAATGTTCATATCAAAGGGGCAATACTGTCTCTAAGAATCCTCAGAATATATTTTCAGATGGAATCTGCACCCTTGTCTCCTGTCACTTTATATTCCTCTCTCTGCTCAGCCATTTTACTTCCTGTCTCTCTCTTCCTGGTACTAGAATTAAAGATTTGAGCCACCACCACTTGGCTCTGTTTCTCTTTTAGACTGAATCAATCTAATATTGCCCAGAGTGACCTTAAACTCAACAGAGATCTCTTTGCCTGTCTCTCAAGTGCTGAGATTAAAGGTGTGTACCACTACTGCCTGGCCTCTATGACTAACTAGTATTGCTAACTCTGCACTCTGATCTTCAGGCAAGCTTTATTTGTTAGATTACAAACAAGATATCACTACAGGTTTTCTCTTATTTTTTCTTCCTCTTCTTGTTTTTGAAATATATTTTGATTAGAGAAAGCTGGCCTTAAAGAGGATGACAATGAGTCTTCATTTTGCAGTTTTCAGTCCCCCCACATGAAAACATGCTTATTATGAAGTAGCAAAATAAACCAGTGTTGTTTTTGTTTTATTTTTGTTCATGAATTATTAGACTTAATTTCCATTGCTACTTTCATTGCCTAGTTGAACTTAATAATCCAGTGATGTTTTTATTAGGTACTGCCAGATGATTAATAAATATTCTTTTTAAAGTCAGCATAAATTTGGTAGATGGGCCTTCCTGGCTGAGCTGGTGTCTTTGCTCCCTCCTGGATAGAGGAGGAAGGGCTGGTGGCTTGGCTTAGGGAAAACCTCAGCTTTGTTACTCTACTTTAGCTGGTACAGATCCTTTTTCTGTGGGTGGTTTCAGGATGACCTCTGTGACCTCCCTGCTGGAGAAAAGGACACCTGTGCTTCTCCTGCATTTTCTTGCAGTTCCTTATAAAGTGCAGGTTTTGTATTTTCTAAAAATAAGTATTCCATTAAGTCAATGGATGTTAAGGAGGTAAAAAATATCTCAGAGGAGTCCCAGGAAGGAAAGAATATAATCAAAATTTACATATTTTTAAATAAACAGATTAACACTACATTTTTAATGATGGGTATGTATAGATACATGAAAAGGTCTTCATATGAGTTAAAAGAAACAGGCATCAGGTTTAGAAAGATGGCTCAATGGTTAAGAATGAATACTGTTTTTGTAGAGAACCTGAATGAGCTCAGTTCCCTGCATCCATGTCAGGCAACTCACAACCACCTATAACTCAAGTTTTTGGGGTCTATGCTTTCTTTGTCCACTGGTACCTGCACTTATGTATGTATGCACACACACATTTTCTCTCTCTCTCTCTCTCTCTCTCTCTCTCTCTCTCTCTCTCTCTCTCTCTCCTCTCTTTCCTCTCTCTCCTCTCTCTCCTCTCTCTCTCCTCTCTCTTTCTCTTTCACACACACACAAAATTAAAAATAAAATAATTAATCTTAAGAAAAAAAAGAAACATATCAAGAGTTGAACTGCACCTTTATGATAAAAAGAAACAGTTTCCCAATAGGCCAGGTCACAGTCACCATCTGGACATTAGAACTTTTCCTAGAACCTTAATGTCATGTGGATCTAATTTCTGTTTTGCAATGGTTGTAGACAATGTTGAATTAGTGGGGAATAATTCGAATGATTTGTTATGAAATGCTTACTTTATGTTACATTATTTTAATAATTACAAGTTTTACAAATAAGAACTACTTGAAATTAGCCGGGCGGTGGTGGCGCACGCCTTTAATCCCAGCACTTGGGAGGCAGAGGTAGGCGGATCTCTGTGAGTTCGAGACCAGCCTGGTCTACAAGAGCTAGTTCCAGGACAGGCTCCAAAACCACAGAGAAACCCTGTCTCGAAAAACCAAAAAAAAAAAAAAAAGAACTACTTGAAATTATATTGCAGTTAAGTGCTTACTCTGTTAAACAACACTTTTTGTGATCATCATCCTTATTAGTCATTTTTATTCTGTAAATTCATATATCAAAACCAGAAAATAACATCAGCTTGAAATTTAGGTATGATTAATAAGCAAGAAAAGAAACTGGCACCATAGCCGAGTAGCAACAACTGTAACATGACAATAGCAATGCGCCTGATTCTTTCTACTGCTACAGATTTGCTACACTAAGTGCAGCTAAGCATGTGTTTTGGTTCTGGTTATGTTCCCACCACTATGGAACATGTTCTGTTTGTTAATACAAGGTGCCTTATTTTGGTTTGGCATTAGTTTGGTGTGCTGTCAAATGGTAATTAAAATGGGCACATATTCTTTGCTATGGCTCACATAGTTAGGATATTCTTTCATCTCTGTTTATGGACGACATTGTTCCAGTTGAAAAGAACAAATGGCCTATTTACAAATTGTGCAGTCAGTATTTCTAAAACTTATAATGGATAAGTGCTCAGATAAAGGGCAGCCGTAAAGGTTAGTAGACTTATGTGCGATTTTCCTGTGGGGTCCTGGGAGCACAAAGTACTTATTACTTGAGAACAAAGAACCTTAGAGTTAAAGGTAAGTCACGGTATACATGATATGATGAATAATAGGTCCCCAAAGGAAAGAAAAAGGAAAGCACAGTTCATGGCTTATTTCTAACCAGGTGTATGGTGCATTTTCTTTCTGTCATTTATACTGAAAGTCACAGACCCGCGGGTGTAAAATGAGTACAATCTTAGATTACTAATGTTTTGCTTTGTAGCTATTGACCCCTGAGATATGGTTCATTCCTACATAGGGTAGGAAACTTTGTATAGTTTATATCCGATTAAGTTTGTCAACAACATAGTTCAAAATTATTCATGGCTTAGCTTTTTGTTTTCTTTGTTTCTAGCTTCATGACAACATAAAATTTAAGTATTAGTATAACCAGAGTACCTATTTCCTAACATTATCTTTTAGTATATTAGCAAACCAAATATGCCCATGCAGGTAGTTACAATCCTGGAGGTGTAATGAACTCATTTTCTCTGTATTTGTTTTATTTTTTCAAATTCCTTAAAAATTTACATAAACTTTATTGTAGAAAATGACTTGCAAATAAATTAAAAATACATCTCTATCACAACTTTTCGTATTAAAAATTTTATTAGCATATAAGCATGACATTTTTGAACAAGATTCGATTCCCTTTTGTTCTTTACAAAATAATCTGTTGCAACTGTGAATAAATTTAAATTTCATTTAAAAACTACACAATGATACAAAAATAAAAATTCTAATTATTGAATCTTTGGTGTGTTTTCTAATTTATGTAGTTAACAAGTGAGTGGTGATATCTATGCAAGATCAGCTTTGTTGAGGCACAAAAATACACCCGTTTGGTCTGTATTTTCTGAAATGAAGTGGATGTCTAAGATAGAAAAAGATGCTCAATTATGATTAGTCACTGTGGCAATGAGATTGGACTTCAAATTTAGTAGTTTCACTATGAAAAATGAGAGGTAGTTACAGATCTTTTTAGGGCATAGAGAGAAATTCAAACCTTTATATATTTCCTGGTCATAATGTGAAATGATGCAGTCTATTTAGAAAATAATTTGACATATATTTTTGTATGTTAGAACAGAAAATTAGTTTTTTTTCCCCAAGCACTTATATCCCCAAGCATATTTAAACATGCCATGAACTTGGAGTTTGCATTTGCATTAATTAAATAAAATTAACCTTGGGTCAGGAGACTGAGTTAGCACCTAGTTAATAGAAAGTAATCATAGAGAATCAGAGGGCATCTGGAAGAGACAGAGTGACACACCAGAAGGAGTAGGGAGGGATTTGGATTGGCCAGTTCTTTGGGAGATGCCAGCAAGGAGAGAAGGCTAAATATTTGCTACTCAACCTCTCTGAGCTAGCAGGTTTTCACCCCAACCTTTGAGTCTTGAGTTTTATTTATAAATAGAATGATAGAGATTTATTTTAAGTTACCTTTAGTGGCAGAGGCAGAACTAGTTCCTGTGGGGGCAGAATTCCCTGCCAGAGAAGCAGGCCAGTAACTACAGAGCCAGAAATACTAGCTGAAAAAGCCTTAGATTGAGGCAGAGCCACTGTGCTGAAGTTAAAACATTTTCACTCATTGGTATTTACCAAATATTAATGAAAAATTAAGTTAAAGAAAACATGAACCTAAATGTTTATAACATCCTTTTTCATGATGTTACCCAAATGAAATCCAACTCAAAAGTCCATCAGCGGTGTATAACCTGGCATAATCATGTAATGAGACGCTATTCTATATTAAAATGAATTGATCTCAAAATTGATTCCCAGGTTAATAATGAAGAGGCAAAGGCATGTGTGCAGCTCATCCTCCATCTTGAGAAGTGACCACAGACCAGTCACCTCCCCTGTAGGAAGTTCTGCTTCATTTGCTATGTTTGTGTGCTGTTTTAAAATATCATCCTGTTCTTCTCCCTGTTTCAAGGAGGGAAGGCTTTTGAAAGAATAATCCTTCTCTTGTCTAATTTTGCATGCTTACCTGCCATGCCTGGGAAAACAGCTACAGTGCCAGTGTTTTCTCTTTTAAAACTTCTCCTCAAAAGATAATCCATGTGTCATGTTGATGCTTTTACATTTCACATGCTAATGGTTTCAGTGCCATGAACATTTTTGCTTCCTGCGATGAGCTCTCTCCAGTTCCTGCCATGCTGGGTTTTTCCAAAGCACTTAGCACTGATGACCTCACCCTCCTTATCACTCCAATCATGAGCCCCTTTCTCATTCTCAGGTTTTCAATGTGTGTAGAGGTCTCCTTAAGATACCAATTTAGACTGACTCTCCTTGTACATGGTGACACTGAGAGCTCTCGTGATCGTGTTAGCATATAGGTGACCATTGTCTTTTGAGCCATGTATCCAGCAAGTACTATACATTTACTATATTCAAGGCTCATTGTAAACCTAAGCCAGTATTAGAATTGTTTCGTATTGGGTCGAGAAAGAGTTTCCCATTTTATGGAGTATTACAGCAATGGGCTTTGCTGAGAAGGAACCCATAGGAAGAACACACAAAAAGGGGAATGCAAATGGAAATTTATCAAGGGAAATTTTATTAAGGGACAGGTGTGTAAAGAAAATCCAGAGGATAAGTAAGTTGCTGCCAAGACAGAGGGGTGTTGTAGTTGCTACTGTCTAAGGAACACTGATGGAGAAAAACAAACAGATTTAGACTATTGCTTCTACTGAGTAAAAAGAGGAAACAGTACAGATATTTCTCAGACGATGAATATATGATCTGGGTGTAACTTTTATGCCTTCTGATGGAGACTATATGCTAATGGTGTTTTAATTGCAAAAGAATAGATGTTTTTCTCTATCATAGACCAGCATATTTGAACATCTACTGAACATGTTCACTGGGATTCAACACATATTAAGTTATTGTGTCTAAAACTAAAACTACCCCCTTTTCCCAGCACCCTATTGTGAACTTGCTTCTTTTCCTGGAACCTAGGTTGGCAAAGACCTAGCTGCCCAAAGAAGAGCCAGCCTTGACTTTTCAGAGCCTCTTTACCCATTTGCCAAGTGGAAGAAAAGGCATCGAGCTCTTTTGCGGCACCCTTTCATTTGCTAGATCCTTTTTACTACTTTTCAGTACTCAGTATTAAAATTCTCTTCATTCTCTGAGAGAAGCTCTGAAGGCTCATTTGGTCCTTCCTGGCATGTCCCTTGTTTTTCCTAACCGGGTGGCATCGATTCTTTGTTAAACAATTGATATCAGGTGGGGTGCAGTACTATAGTTCAGTCATAGACTGGGGTTCAATCCCAGTTATATGACTGATTTGTTATGTGACTTCTGCCAAGTCACCTAATTAATAACTTAGCTTTATTTTCTTTATCATAAAACGCCAAAAGGACTCAGGTCTGCTTTTAGTGTTAGATTATTTCTAAATCTCCTGCTAGACAAAAATTGCTCAGTAAACAATATCACCTCTAAGCCACGTACTTCAAGAAGACCCATAAAAGGTTTCACTCTTTCACACTTCCTTTTTTAAATTGTTTTCATTGAGCTTTACATTTTTCCCCGCTCCTCTCTCTTCCCTCTCTCTCCCACATCCCCTCTCCCATGACCCTCACGCTCCCAATTTACTCATAAGAGCTTGTCTTTTAAATTTTAGTTTCATACTTTACAGGGTTAATTTTTGAAAAAGGAACACTTTAAATGGTTCATGTGTGTGTGTGTTTATTTGGGTATGTACACATGAGTCCTAATACTTCTAGAGGACAACAATGTTGGGTCCCTCTGGAACTGGAGTTATAGGTGATGTTTATAAGCCACCAGAAATGGGTTTTGTGGTTCAAAGTGTGGTTGTCTGCAAGAATAGCAAGGGTTGAGCCATCTCTCCAGCCCAGGGCTGAACAATTCTGTATATTTGCCACATGCACGACCTCATGCTGCTATTACATCACTCAAAGTGGTTGTGCTTCCATAAGTAGTATCCTCCTTGGTGCCCTTTGTCCCCCACCCCAAAGCCTGGAACCCCTGGAACAGTTTCCTGTTCCCAAATGGCATATGGCTGGAACCTCAAGCCTTTCAACACTGGTTCTTGTCACTTAGCAGCCAAATGGATAGTTTCGCTGGAGCGTCTACCTTCTCAACATCTACTTGTACTCTGTGAATATTGATCTTGCTAAGAGCAATGCTTCATTAATGGCAGCATTTCTTTTACAAAAGAAACACACACCCTTATCCATTCTAAATCATACTACGTTGTCATTGTGTGTGGACAATCATGGGATACTTAATCACTAAAACTTCAATACATTAAATCTTATTGAAGAGATCTATAATATTAAAAATGCTATGTGTTTTACAAAAATTCTATGAAGAAATAAGGTGATTAAAATGTCAATGAAATAAAATATTAAACAAAATTTTCAAACATTAATGAATACCTTTCTTTTTATTTATAAATAGATAATGATTATTTAAAATTACAATGGATTGCATATGTATTATTGCTTAATTTTATTTTTAAAATGTAATTTCTAGAAGAGTAGAAAATCAGTTTTTGCAAATACTCATGATATTACAGCTAAAAATTAAACATATGAACTTGTTGATTGCATGAGGATTACATAATTTTCAAAATTCTTTTTGTGTGTGACAAGTATCTGAAGCTTGTAGCCTACTTTAAATAGAAATCCCAAGTTTGTTAACATGATTTTCACAGTCCACACTTCCTTCTCTGCTGCATATTTTCCCTAAACTCGTTGTCTTATCTGCATGCACCCCAGTCAGAAAGACCTGTTTGCAGTTGCGTGTGTGTGCCATCCCTTTCCTGCCCTTCTCTACCTTGTTATCCTGTCTGTGCCTCAGTAATGTTGCCTGGAGTGTCATATGACAAGCTGTCTGTTGTAGGCAGTGCTATCTGGGGTTCTGCTTGCTCCTTTTTCCTTAGTCCCCTCCTCATTCTCTAGCTAATGTTCTGTCTAGCAGTTAAACACTCCTCTAACTTAGATTATAAGGTCTTTGAAAGTGGGAATGTTGCTTCTTCAGCATCTAGCTGTACGCCTCTCCCAGCAACGAGTTAACATAGCAAAAATACTAATTAACGAATTAAGCATGGAGGATTTGATTTTAGTTGTTTGAAACTTTAATCGTATGTAACAATTTTCGGCATTTTACTTATAACAAATTTTCTCTTTCACACTAATTTTGTGCCTATGAATTTTTGTTTTGATTTGTTGTTTTGAAACAGTATCTCAATTTGTAGCTTTAGCTGTTCTGGAACTCATTATTTACTCCAGCTGGCCTCAGACTCACAGAGATCTGCCTTCCTCTGCCTCCTGAGTGCTGGGATTAAAGGGGTGTGCCACCACACCTGACTGTGCTTCTATTTTCTAATGGGTAAGGCTTTCAGAAAGCTGACTGAAGATGAGTTTTGAGAATCACTATCCCGGTAGACGTTGCCTAGTGTCTGAGTAAGAAGGAAGGGCTGTGGTTTGGGTTTTGGCTCTCTGCTACTGTGTTGTCTCATGACCCTTTAGTAAACTAACAGCCTAGATGGGGTGGACCTCGAAGATTCAGGACCAGATTGTTTCCAAAGATTCCTTCATCTTTGATTTAATCAAGAGATATAATTTAATAAAAAAAACCACAAGTGATTATCATTGGTAAATGCAGGAAAATCTGGAATGATATATTTTCTAATCGTTTGTACTGTGAATGCTATGGAATATAGACAATAGGAAATTTATGTTACCTACAATCTACATATTGGGATGGCTTAGTTTATCCTTAATCTAAGAGTCCAAAGTAAAATAAGTCAAACTGACAGGATTGTAAATCTACAAGTTAACTGAACATGTTGATTCACATAATGTTTAGATTACATTTTAGTTTCTTTCACCAATACATAATTTATCTGTTTAATATTATACATTCCAATGCATTTCTATCATTCTGCAAATGAACATATGTCTTAAAAAATCTCTCTGTGGCCAATTACTCATTCCCTGCAGCCTTTTTTTTTAAAAAAAAAATAAGAAGCAATATTAAAGCAATTATAAAACTGCTTTCCTATGATTTAGGTCATTCATAATATGTATAGCCAAGTTTTGCAAAGTTTAATTGAATGGCATTTAGGTAGGAATTTTATGAAGGTTTGTGATGGTGTTGTTTGGACAGAACAAAGGCAGCATTTCCTTTCTTGTCCTCCTCTCCTCCTGGACCTCTTCTCTTCACCTGCTTGAGGAAAGCTGTATTTCTTCGGACAAGCCTTATAATTGCTCCTCTGTGCTTGATTTGGGGCTCAGGAAAGGCCCGTAGCATCTGTAAAGCTGGCAGCGAAATGGTATTTCCAGGCAAGCACAGGGCTGCTGGGTAGCGAGCCAATCCACTGCTTTGTCCTAGCAGCTGAGAACCTTGCCGGAGTATTACCACGGTGTTCAGTAACACAGACCTGTGCCATGAGCAAGGAGAGCTCTGAGCAAGTGTGAGGGTCAATATTTATAGACCACGACGTAGCTGCCTTGCTCAGGGACAAGGAGAAACACACACACACACACACCCAGAGCCAGGCAAGAAAGACAACAGTGGAGGGAACTTGATTTTGAATGTCTGTTCTGAAAAAAACATTACTTTCTCTCAGGTTCAAACTTCTGCTGAATCACAACCATTTGGCACTGAGCTATGACAAGAGAGGAAACAAAAAGTTAAAGGAGCAGCCGGGTCATACGTGAAGAGGTAAGAAATTAACCAGTTTAGGCTGGCTTTTACTTGTAAAGCCCACCTTCCTGTTAGCTGCTATGCATCAGTGGGCAAAGGGCTATGGGGCTTGGTTCAGCCTGTGAGGAGGGATTGCCTGCTCTTTTGAATGTTCATGGAGGCAGTGTAGTTTTGCAATCCTGCTGAGAATGCCTGGACCTTTTTAGTGTGGGTGGCGGCAGCCACGCTTGAACCCTGATTTCATGCTCTCTCATTTCTACCAGACTGAAGTTTGCCAGTTGGTAACTTTCTATTTAACTTTATATCGTATTAAGGCGTTATTAGTCTTAGTTATGTTTTGTGGACTAAAGATGGAATATAGAAAATGCATGTCAACTCATAGAGATGTACTTACTAGACAGTACCAGAATGTGGGCAACATAGGGTCTTTTTGATAAAACAAAACTTCCCTGGGTAGTCCACTGAAGCAGTTACTGTTACCTTTGGAAGGAATGAACCTGGAGCGACAATAGTGTTCATTATGCAAAGTATTAAAGACAAGCAGTTAGGAGATAATCTCTGCTTGCCCAGATGACTTGCTGTTGGGTTTTTATGACCTGTGTCCCCTTTATTAATATGAAATCCATCAGCATCAACAGCTATCCATTGCTCAGTGTTTTCCTGTTACTGCAGGTAGTGAGTTAAAAACTTCCGTGTGCATGTATCGCTCTGGTATGCTCGGTTATGCTTATCTCTGATCGTACTAAAAGCAACAAGGCTGAAAAGCACAGAAACCACTTTCTGTGCACTTTCCTGTTTAGAACACTTTTGAAATGTGTAACTTTTATGTTTTTATCTACCGTATGGTGGTTTGGCGAGTCAGTATTCTGTCTCACTAGAACTATGGCAGTAAGTACATGAAAATTGCTTCGCAATATAGTGGATACGGTGCAAAGTTACTGGTTTGATCTTTAGATTGTGGAGCTACAAATCCTTGCATGCTATTTAAGCTTTGTAGGCTGTGTTACAGGTGATGGTTTGAGTTCCAGTAAATTTTCTGTACTATTGTTATAGATATTAATGTTGAAACAAAATAAGGTTTAAATAATGTCAGTAGAGATACAAGGAAGAGCTAATACGTGACACAGATGTACACAGGAAGCAACTCCTTTTGAAATGTAATGGGCCTTATCTAAACAACAGCCAGAATAGCTCTAAATGAAACATAAGCATCTTCGAATTAGGTCAGAATTTACGGAGAATTGCTTTGATTGATGGATGGATAGAATTTGGGGGAGTGTTACTGGGACTGGGTTTTTGTATGCAGTCTTCACTGCTGTTCATGCTGCACTGATCTCCATCTCAGCTTCCTAGGGGAGATTGCACGTGTCAGTCATTATGGCCTATAGAGGGTGAATAATGTTGGGTTTGGTTTTGTTTTACTAGAGAACTGCGTAGCCTTGGCTGTCCTGGAACTTGCTCTGTAGACCTGGCTGGCCTCCAGCTCGGAGATCTGCCTGCTTCTGCCTCTCAAGTGACTTCTGGGATAATAGGCTTGTGCCACCATCACGTGGCCACATGCATAATTTTTAAAAGATTTCAAAAATAGCAGTTGGGGCCGGGCGGTGGTGGCGCACGCCTTTAATCTCAGCACTCGGGAGGCAGAGGCAGGCGGATCTCTGTGAGTTCGAGACCAGCCTGGTCTACGAGAGCTAGTTCCAGGACAGGCTCCAAAACCACAGAGAAACCCTGTCTCGAAAAAACCAAAAAAAAAAAAAACAAAAAAAAAAAAACAAAAAAAATAGCAGTTGGGAGACATATAGGCTATTTCCATATTCTACATATTGTGATGAAAGCAGCTCTGAAGGATGAATGAGCAAGATGTCTCTATAGGAGGACACAGAGTTTGTTGGGAACATACCCAGGAGTGGTGCACCTGTATCATGTGACAGATGTCTTCCTCAATTTTTGAGAAACCTCCACACTGACTTTTGTCATGGCTGTACCAGTTTGTAGCAACACTAACAGTGAATAGGTGTTCCCTTTCTCCACATCATCCACCCCAGTGTTTTTCTTTTTTCCTTCTTTCTTTCATTCAGACTGGAGGAAGGTGAAATCTCAAAAATGTTTTTAATTTGCATTTTCCTGATTGGTAAGGATGAACATTTAAAATATTTCTTAGCTATTTATCTTTATTCTTTTGAGAACTCTCTGTTAAGTTCTAGCCACTGTGCTTTAATTGGGTTACTTATTTTCATGGTGTTTAGATAATTCTTTTTTAGTATGTTTTAAGACAGTAACTCTCTGTCAGAATTTTCACTGGTAAAGAATTTTTCCCATTCTTTAGGCTGCCTCTTTACTTGAATGATGGTGTCCTTTGCTTTGCAGAAGCTCTTTAGTTTCATGAGCTTCTGTTTGTCGATTGTTGGTGCCAATGTCTACACTATCAGGACCCAGTTGAATAATCCTTTATTAATTTTAAGGCTGATATTTGGTCCTAAAGTTCATGTTAACATTCATGCTTGTTATATCCTTATGAGCTAACTCTTTTTGTATTTGTTTGAAAATTTGCTTTTCAGCTTATAACTAGGTTTTTTATGTTTTTAACACTGTTCCATTTGAATATGCATAATGGTTGGTCTAAAATGGACAAATTGAAACCAGCTGATTAAGTCCATCAATAAAATTTTTCTTTGCTGCATGGTGCATGTTGTAATTTCTTCTTCATTCACTATCCTGCGTTGTTTTTTATATTCCATGAATGCATCTTTATTTTAATCCCTTTCTTATAAATGTTCTTTTCAGTCCTCCTTAGAGCTTTGTTTCTGAAGTGCCCTGTTGAATCTTTATTGAAAGAAAACAGGGCAAATAAGACACTGCAGCAAAAATAAGGCAAAGAGGTTTTTTTCCTTCAGTTTAAGAGAAAAGAATAAAAATTATAATACTGATTGATAATGCCAAAAGTGGGATATATTTCTGTTGAAGACTAGTTGGGTATTTTAAAATGTGAGAGACATTCTCAATATTATTTTGACCAATCATGCTTATCATATTTCTAAGTATCATTTATCATGTTTCTAAATACTATTTTTATATAGGCATATTATAACACATAAAAACATCTGAGGCCTTTTGCATTGAGCTGTAAGCATCTATTAAAGCAATAATGAATTAAGCACATGTTAATAGTCAGTTCTTAATGGCCCTAGCTCCCCGAGTCTTGTTTTCTGTGCTGCACTTCCCTCTGTCACGCTACCTTGGAAGCATTAGTCCTCACTTAGATAAACATAGCACATTCCAGCAAATCTCCCATCCCTGGCCTTCCGATGTCTGAGGAAAAGATAGCATTCTTAGAATTGTGAGTTTTTCTGATCTTGCTAACACTTTTATTCTATGCTCACTTTCTGCCATTCCTTCTGGAATGTTACTGTTTTTTTGTTCCAGCAATAAGTCTTGTTTTTTTAGAATGGTCTATCCTGTGATGTTTCTCTCAAGAATTGCTTGGACTACCACTCCATCACGAAAGTCCTTTCCCAGGTTTTAGTCTCAGCAGCAGCATCCCTTTCTAGGAATCCCATGGGTCACCTTAGCCTTCCATATCAACCTTGGTCCCACACTTGAAGAACCTAAGATTTCAATGTTTGTGTCTACAATGAGACCAAATGAGTTTTGTCTGAGACTTAAAATTTATTCTTACTTTTCCAATGCTTGTAATATAACAAATATTTCACAATTAGAGGAAATACAATGTATTTATTTTACATGGACATTTTTATATAGGCCTTCTCTATTAATACTTTAAAAAACATTGATTAGTTGAAGAGACAAAGTTTTTCAAGAAGGAATAAATATTTTAAAGGCAGTAACAATACTGTACTTTTTTCTGGCATCAATTACATGTGGGAGAGAAAGAGAGTAAGGAAGATAAAAAAAATGATCATATACGATCATTTATAGGGGCATACCAAGCAAGTAGATATTTATTGAACAAAAGTACAAAATGACATTGGCTACCAAATATAAATCAAGAATATGCACCCAATATTGGCTCAGTCGTCCTGACCAAATCTGTCAATATAATCAATAAATTGCTGCCACAGCACTGAATGCTGTGATACAGTAAATGATTACCTCTGTGAGCAGTGTCTCATCTCCCAAAGGCCCAGAGAAAGCTTCAGGGAAATAGGTCTGTCTTTATGAGTCAGAAAATTAGAATTGCAGAATGGAGTTGCTCCCAGTGAGCCCAGTAAAGGTATTCGTAGTTACTGTTGCAGAGACAGTTAGAGACTTAAGCAAAAGACACAAAAGCATGGCTGAAGAATTCCCAATCATGAAAGGTGATCCTCTGTTTAAGTCCAAAGGAGAATTCTCTTCTCAAAATAGAAATGTTGAAAGAAAAGGAAGTCAGTGTTTAAGAATGTTGAGAAATAACAGCTGGTTCTTTAAGCTCTGAAATTCAATAAAAATAAAAATTTTTTTTGCTTTTAATTCTGTTTACGCCTTTAAGCTCTAAAATTCAATAAATTTAAACATTATTTTGTTTTTAATTCTATTTTGTTTACGCAGAATGCATACAGTGCTTGCTATCTGCGCTATTTCCTATACCACTGACAAACAGAACGTCCCATGGACTATTTAGAGCACTGGGTTTCCTGTTCAGAGTGATCTTACTCTTTGGTGTGTTCTGCCACTGTGCTCACTTCTATTTAGGGCTTAAAAACCTCTTCCAGACATTGAGTAGGACTCTTGTTTGCTTAACCTTGACTTGTATCTTTCTGAGGAATGAAAACAATATTGGTATTTTCATAGGAAAATGTAGTGACTTTTTGATTGCTTAAATGAGACCATAGTCAGCATGAAATTTTTTAGATGTATTTTTTTTCCACACAACTGTCCTGTGGTCCATTTGAATTGGAATAGGTGCCATTTAAGAAAGTTTACTGGTACAAATTTTGTAGATCTTTCTCCTATATCAAATGATATGAGACACCTGAGACAATAGAGGTTGCTTTGGTAATGGGCGTAGTCATGGACCTGCTTCTTCTTATCCAGCAAAGACAGAAACACTAGTCTGATTTAATATAGTCTCAAAGATTATCCGAGACCAAATCCCAATACTGCTCCTCTGCCTCTGAGAAGAGGTCAGAGAACTTTGTGATTGAAATGCAGCATGAGGGTTTTTACTAAATCGGTAGTCTGCTTTACTACTTCATTTCTTTAGCGGTTTTCCTCGCCAGTGATTGTTTTCCAGTAAGTATGCATGGCATGCGATAAGAAAAGGAGAATATATTAACTTTTAAATGGAATTCTTTTATGTTAGAGATGGGCAAATGTGTGAGCAATGGGTAACAAAACTTGACAAGCATCGTTTTAAAGTATATAATTAAAAAGTAATTCACAAGGAAAGACATTTTTTACGATTATAGGCAGTATATGACCTGTATTGGTTTGATTTACTCATTCCATATTTATTCCATATATTATGTTTTAATATTAATTTGTTTATGGCTGTTTTATACTATATTAAACTCCTTCGTGTTATTAAATTCTGAAAGTTGAATGTTTCAGTTTCTGTTCTCACATGAACTAAAGTTTTTCCAATCATAATAACCTTAAAATATTTTCTGAATGGTATTCTCTTACTTTCTCTTCTGGTTTTCCTATTTATCTTGGTAGTACAGTCATATTTACACCCTACAATCATTTTTCTTGAAAATATGGCGACTAAACTTAAAACAAAAGTAATGAAAATTATATATTTTGATTGTAGCTTAAGAAATCTAATAGAAAGTGAATGGCTAAGTTATTTATAATTTTGTCTTGAAATTGATTTGTTTTTGAATGTCCAGCAGGTAGAAGATTTGAATAAAATAAAAATAAACATATTTTCTAGATTAAACTGAATTCTATCTAGAATTTGAAAGAAAATTTTCTTAAAAAATTTCTGCCTTCATCAATGAGTTAAACAGCATTCCCTTTCTACTTCATGAAGTAGTTGAGAATTATTGCTATTAATTCTTCAAGGGACTGATAGAGTCACCTGTGTATCCACTGGGCCTGTACTTTTAACTAAGACATACTGAAAAAAAGTTTCATTATAATTGATTGTTATCGATTTATTTAAATGTTCTCCTCTTGGCTTAACTTTATGAGGTCCTATGCATTGAGAAAGGCATCAATTTCATTTTCTTTTTCCAAGTTTGTGAAATAAAAGTTTGAAAGTTATGTTCAAACTTTTTCTGAATTATGTTGATTTGATAGATCTTGTAATTCTTTTCATTTCTAATTTTATTACTTTGGGTGGTCTTTTTTGATTAGTTTGGCTAAGGATTTGTCAACCTTGTTTATCTTTAAGAGAACCAACTCTTTCATTGATTCTTAGTAAATTTTTTGTTTGTTTTGTTTCTGTTTCATTTCTGTCCTGTTATTAATTATTCATTTCTGCCAGTGATTTGTGGAACAGCAGGAGGTAGCAGCTGGAAGAGCAGAGGTGTCTACCTTGTTCTGTATTCTTATCTGTTTTTCCATTGCACCCCTTAAGATATTATTAAATAGAAAAAAGAAAACTCTTGTCTTCCTCTCTCAGAAGCTAATAACTGCCAATAGATCAAATTTAGGGTTGGATATTGTGCGCAGCTCCTCTCTCCATGCTAGGATTTGGTCTGGCTTGGGCTTGCACAGGGGTTGTGCATTCTGCCACAGTTGTATGAGTTCATGTGGACAGTTGCCCTATTGTGTCCAGAAGATAATATTTCTTCATAGCTATCCAGCATTTCAGGCTCTTACACTCTTTCCACTTTCTCTGCAGCAGTGATTTCCAAGTCTTGGGAGAAGGGGTGAGGTTTATATATCCTTTTTGTTGTTGTTGTTTTTATTTTCTTTTATTTTTATTAAAAATTTCCACCTTCTCCCTGCCTCCCTTTTCCCTCCCCTCCCCCCACTCCCCTCCCCCTTAAGGTCTGACCCTTCTGCAATAGTTTGCCTTTGACCACTGGCCAGTATGGGACACTGCATTGGTAACCTTCTGCTGGAAATAGAACTTTTCAGATGAGGAATGAGAGATTTACTGATCTGTGGATATAATAATAAGTCATTGCAAGCATTTTTTTAAGGCGTTTTCATAGTGCTTATGACCTATCAAACCTTAGGTTTTTAATCCTAATATTGGTGCCAGGCTCAACTTTTATTCTGTACAGCAGAACTTGAGTCCAATCAGGAAACAGTTGGTTAGTCCCATGAGGCTCATGTTACCTAAGTGGGCATGTCTTTTCAGGCCAGACATTATTTCAGCTTGCAGGGTTCAAGACTGATGATTGCTTTCTCTTTCAGTAGCTTGCGTATCACCTTCAGGCACAGTAAAACTAATCATTAGAGATAAAGCTTTCAGATCTTTCTCAGCCTGATTTCATTATATTCTATGACCCAATCATATGGCGTCTTCATCAATAGGGTTTTACTATCAAGGGTTTCCCTGTGTAGTCTGGGCCCTGGCATTACATGTTTGTGTTGCTATACTCGTCTATGGAGAAGTTGTTTCATGAATAACTAAAAATTAAGTCCAGCCTCAACTTGTGACTCTCTGCACTCTGCTATCATCCTTCCTTTACCAGAATCAAAGTGACGTTCTTCCCATACCTCCCAGATTACTGGGGAAAGTTTCAAGACCTTTGAGGAAACATACTCCATTGAATTGCTGCCTTTTGCTCTGGGTTTAAATTACCCACTGAAAATTATGTCCTGAAGATACTTACAATTCTTCTTAAAATCTGTTTTAATATCATAAAAGTGATATTTAATTTGATTTATATCTTCATTACTATTGAACTTGAATTTGAGGGGCTTATTGGTAATTACTTTTTTTCTTTATGTATCTCTTTATGCTTTTGAAGAAGTTGTATTTCTCTTTTTCATTTACAGTACTTGTTTGTTTTTTTAGATGAAATCAGATAATCCTGAGTCTAAGTGGTCTTTGGAGACCCCTTTTCAGCAACTGTATTCATGTGCTCTTTATTACTTTAAAATTTCAACTTATCTGTTTTGAAATAAAAAATATCTCCTGGAATATCTTTATTTTCAGAGGTAATTAAAATTTTCTTCATCTCCATTGAAGCATGGCAAGCTCTTTTATATTCAGAAATAGTAACATTGAAATTATTCACAGACTCTGTGGTCCAGAAGGACTTTATTAATCAAGTTTTTTTTGTGCCTCTACTGGATCGTTACCTAGTTGCACTATCTCTGTGAAGCCATCTCTGCTTCATAATCCTGCAGTACAGTTTTCAATCCTTGTGCTACCTTTCAGTTCGTATTGCATTTGTGTTCGTGCTTTTATTTTTTAATTTTGTTTTTTATTAATTTTATATACCAACTACAGTTTCACCCTTTCTCCCCTCCTCCCCCACCCCCAACAAGGCTGAGTAAGGCCTAAGTATGGACTAAAAGTATGTTCTTGTTGAATGAGGCTTAAGCATTAGAACATGTTAGAGTGGTTGTATTAGACTCAACTTGACGTGGCTCTTGAAAATACTGTAGGCTGGAGCATATAGGCATAGTGCTTATGTTAAAGCAGTGCTTACATTAGCTATTTACAGAAATATTATCTTTGTGAGAAATTATGAATGAATAGTAGCTACAATTAAATTTTTTCTGCTTTCATTTTCTATATGATGGGACTACAGACATATGCTGCCATGATGGTTGACCCTATGTTCGGGTTAGAACCCAAGGTTCTATGCATGCCAGGCAAGCACTCTACCAACGGCCACATCCCTAGCCCTCTAAATTTTTCTATTTAACTTTTTCTATATCTTTCACTTTCAATTTTCTCTTTATATCAGAAATTTTTATGTAATTTAGAGATACTATTCTTGATGTTCACATTGGATATTAAATATCCAAAAGTTAGAACAATTTTTATGATAGGAGGATAAAACACAGTTGCTTTCTTTCACTTTGCTTTCATCAGGCTGTACTAAAGTTACAAAAGTAGTAAAGTATTGAATAAAATTAGAATAATCTACCTAAATCGAGATTAAGTTATGTATTCTTTCATTTTTACAATTAATAGCGCCTTGATCAGCATTATGCCATAGATAGTTTTATATAGGATAATTGCTTTATTTAATACCCATATACGTGTTAATTATAGAGAAAGGTCTTTATAGTAGTTTCTCTTCTAAAAATGAGTAAATAGAAGTCCAAGAAGACTAAACAACAGTGCTTAAGATGAGACAGCTTGCCAAGTACGTGCAGAAAGTGTGAAATCCAGCTCTTTCTGACTTCAGACACCATACAGTTTGTATGTGAGTTTATCTATATGCACGTTCAACTTTTCTACTCTTTTTTAAAATATTTATTTATTTATTTATTTATTTATTATATATACAATATTCTGTCTGTGTGTATGCCTACAGGCCAGAAGAGGGCACCAGACCCCATTATAGATGGTTGTGAGCCACCATGTGGTTGCTGGGAATTGAACTCAGGACCTTTGGAAGAGCAGGCAATGCTCTTAACCTCTGAGCCATTGCTCCAGCCCATCAACTTTTCTACTCTTAAACATGCTAAAATTCTGAGAAGCCATGAAGCAGTACAGAGGCTTCAAGATGAGGGATATGCTCAAACCAGACATCCCAGCTCTGGTCTTGACAAGAAAAACAAGGCCTTGTCTAAAGTCACCATAGGATGAGTGAATCTCGATTTAGGTAGATTATTCTAATTTTATTCAATACGTTTCCACTTTTGTAACTTTTGTACAGCCAGACGAAAACCTTTCAGGAAAGCATGCTCTTGGAGAATATTCTCTGTTTTTGAGATAGTTAAAAACCTTTATATTCTATCTAAAGATTTTTGCTTTTGAAAAATTTCACTTAGATTCTATTAGTCTTTTATATTAATGATAACACACTAATATCGCATCATTTTTTATAGTACATCAACATAAAAATAGATGTATTTGGTTATTCAGATAGGAGGTTTCAGCTGGGCAGTAGTGACACACTCGTTTAATCCCAGCATTTGGGAGGCAGAGACAGGTGGATCTCTGTGTGTTCGAGGCCGCCAGCCTGGTCTACAAGAACTAGTTCCAGGTCAGGCTCCAAAGCTACAGAGAATCCCTGTCTCGATATACCAAAAAAAGAAAAAGAAAATAAAAACAAAGAAAGATAGGTTTCCTGTATGTAGTGTAGCCTCTTCCCTGTTCTGCTTTTCAGGAATATATTTGAAATTATATGAGTCAGGAAATGATATTAAAAATAAATTTAGCCGGGCGGTGGTGGCGCACGCCTTTAATCCCAGCACTTGGGAGGCAGAGGCAGGCGGATCTTTGTGAGTTCGAGACCAGCCTGGTCTACAAGAGCTAGTTCCAGGACAGGCTCCAAAACCACAGAGAAACCCTGTCTCAAAAAACCAAAAAAAAAAAAAAAAAAAAAAAAAAAAAAAAAAAAAAAAAAAAAAAAATTTAATTTCCGCATCCAGCTTATTAAACTTTACCCTTTTGGAAACAACTTAGGTGTGGAAGAAATAAAAATGCAGCTTACAATGAAGAAATGCTCTGTTGGTTTCCCATGCTTGTCCTCTATTTAGAAGAAATACTTTAACATGGTTATACGTTGTGGCTTTTTTGGAAGGTTTGTAATTGTAAAATCATTTTCACACTGTTTCTCTTGACCTCGCTGACCCAAATACTTTGAAGTGAGCATGTGCATGAATTTCATGCACGAGAGAGTTACAGTGCAAGAGATAAGATAGGGTAGTAAAAAAAAAAAAATCTATGTGTTTTGACCTGACTGGTTAGTTCTAAATTTTGGTGATCTTAATTACAGCATATGAAACTGTGAAGAAATAAAGATTCAATTATGTTAAGATACACAGTAAAATAATGAGTAGCCAATGAGCAAAACATTGAAAAACAAAAACAAAAACAAAAAAACCCTCTGGGAATGTTATCTAATACTGTTTCTGCAAACTGATAAAAGAATGTCGTGATTCTAGAGGGAGGACACCTGCAGACACTGGGGAATCTGGTGGGAGTTTTCTGTGTTGAGAGCCACAGAACTGTCACACAGAGATGTTAATGCAAAGCAAGGTAGAACTAATACTTCCTTAACCATCTGCATAAGCCGTGTATCATGCAAACAAAGAGTTTGTAAGGAACACAGGGCAGTTCAAACAAAATCCTGAAGACCTCAGAGCCTGTGGTGGTGAATTATGGATAGTGAGATATGCAAACTTTTATAAACTGTGTTGAAATCCCAATCTCCGCTTCTGCTGCAATGCTTCATCCATACAGGCCATCACCAACCAATACCGCTTGTTCCGTGAGTCTTGAATGCAAAAAAAAGAGAAAATGTTTTAACTCCACCTTTCTGCAAAAGTCTTAACGTTTCAAGCTAAATTTTCTCTATATGCTCTTTGTTTTCATGTGAGTGCTTGGAAGCTGATTTCATATAGTTTATGTATAGTTTCATATAGATTGATTGCCAGCTATCAATAAGATTCATTTTTTTGTTTTGTTAATTAGTATTGATTTCTTAGCAGGCCCTGACCTTGTCCTTGTGAGATTGTGCCCACACCTCTCCAGGTTTGATTCTTGGACTCAGATTCCTTGAGCTCTTTAGCTATCATGAGTCCAACTGCTGGACTCTTGAGTCTGCCTTTTCTGATTTCTTTTTCACAACACAGTTTCTGGGAACCCTCAGAAGGCTTTCTCATTTCCTAAGCTCAGCCCCCAGCCTGCATCTACATCTCCTGAATTGCTGCCAGATCATCCTCCCAATCCCCAGGGCCAGCACTGGTATTCTCCCAGGCTCCTATTGTTTTCTTTGCCTCCCTGCTGTGGTTCTTCAGTGCCCTTCATCCTTAGTGCCTCCCTGCTGCCAGGCATGCTCCCTAAACTGGAAAGTGATGGTACTTAGAATCATTGCAGTCAACCAAGATGCTCAAGGGTTTCCTACTGCTGTTGATAGCTTTGTGGACCAAGAGCCATGGGGTGTTACCCAGTACCCATCACTCTTCTATTGTGTTTGTTCCTGAAGTGCAGTTTCTGCACAGTGGAAAATGGACATGTTTCCCACTGTGATTAGCTTTGGTTTTAAGGTTTTCCAGTATGTTTGCTTAAGCCCTAAAGTGTTTCCAGTAATAGAATCCTGTCTTCTTACTGTTCCTCCCTTTCCTGGGGTCATATCTGCCAGCAAGGTTGATGCACCAGAGGGGTTACCTGGACATTTATCAAGTTTTAACAGAAACTTTCAGTGTCTGAATCTCTAGTCCTATTGCCAGGTGCAGCTTAACAAGTCTGTCTCCTTCCTCAAGAGCAAATTCTTTTTCAAATTTCCCCCTTGAAAATTAGCTTAAAAAATCTATGCAATTCAGTCCATAAATTAATAATCAGAGCATCTCAATCTCATCCTCTCTGCTTCTTTTTTCTTTTTTCCTTGCTCCCTCCCTCCCTTCTTCCTTCTTTCCTTTCTTTTTTCTTTCTTTTTTTGGTACATATGCTATACACCCTAAAGTCTTACATGGTCTGCCATGCTCCATAGTTAAGAACTATTATATATACCAGACAAATTATTTTTAGATAAATTCTCTAGCTTTAAATGAATCTGATTGCCCACTAGTCATCTAGAGGGTAGTGTTAATGTGTGGACCTCCCAAGTAATGAGACTATTGATAACACAACTGACTTGCTTTTCTAGACGGTGGCCAGAACAGTTAGATACCTTTCCAATAAAATGCGAGTTTGCGCTAAACCTGGACACCATGTTGGACCCAAGCTCACTTTGCTCAGTGTTGTTATGTTGATAAAACACAATTTCTATTGCAACAAGTGTGCTACAGGCATGGTCACTTAATGATGGGGTGCGTTTTCAGAAGTGCACAGATGGGTGACATGCAAGTATGCAAGCATGATTGAGTGCATTTGCCCAGTGTAAGCTTGCCCTCCTTAAGGGCTGTAACTGATCCGAGCACCATCTCTGTGCCTTCCATCTTTAACTGAAATCGCCTCGTGTGGGTGTGACTGTGACTCATTAAAGGCTGTCCAGTCTGCTTTTTTAAAAAATAAAATATTGGCTTTATTTATATCTAATAATGTAACAAGGTATGTATACTTAAGTGCCCTCTAACAGTCTTGTTTGGGTTCACTTTCCCTTCCTTTAATGTTTTGATGTCCTTTTTACTGGGAATCATTCATATTGATTCAAAAAAATAAAAAGCCTAGTACTGGTTGAACTTCAAAGGGAGTGGTGGACTTAAGAGCCCCTACTCCTTGGGAGGTGACTTGATTCATATGAAGCTTGTTTGTCTCGTTTTTAGAACAGCTCTTGAAGCTACAGTAATTGGGAGGAATATCGTTAGGAAACCAGGATTCAGTCACCCTTTAATTCAGAGCATTGGTGAGACTTGCTTTGTCCAAGTTCACAGGTGAATAAATTCTCAATTATATCAGTAAGTCACAGCGTGAATAATCCAGGAGAGAATGACTTGGCATGTGTTTGAATGAGTCATGTTTCTCATCCTAAGCATGCATACTTCATCTAGCCTTTATGAACTTTGATATAACAGTACCTATGCTGCTTATAATTAATAATGATTTGGAATTAATATTGGCATAGTGACAGTTATTTTTGGTCCATTGCCAGCTGTTTAAATACCCTTATTGCATAAATAGACTAAATTGAATCACAAAATTTATAGTGCTAGCAGTATTTACAACTTCATTGTGAACCCAATGCTTTACACATCTGTCTTTCATTTACTATATCTTAAATATAGACTTTTATAACTCAGACAGGGTTATAAGCGTTTGTACAAAAATGCTATAATGAAATACTACTTGGAGGAAGAACTAAAATCTCTGAGAGGAGTTTCTTAATAATTAACATGGTTTGGGTTAGTAACCCTTTCTCCCGTGGAAAGGAATAGGTACGTTTCAGATAGGAGAAATAAAACAATTTCAAAGGTCTTAAAAGTAATATTTTAGTATACTCAAAATTATTGATACTTTAAAAATGTCTGTCTTGTACTGATTTATGGAATGTCGTCAGATAAACAAAACTTTGTATGGTGTTCACAGTGAGTTAGGACGATACACAAGGTAGAGGAACAGACTTACTGGCTGCGAATTTCAAAGGTTATTTTCCCCTGAAACAGTGACTGTATATCTGTCCAGTTTGAGTATGTAAAAGAAGACTTTTGTTTTTATAGTTAATTTTTTTTTTTTTGAGCGCTGAGAGGCTAATTCCCAGTGTATTTCCTCCAGCTGATTTTATTTTGGATAAAGTCATTTTTATCTGATTTTCCTTTGAGAAAACATGGGCATTTGCTTCCTTGGCTGACTTACAGGTACTGGTGAGTACTGAGAGACCCACATGAATAAGCTTCACAGATGAGAGCCCACCCCATGCAGAGAAGCGTCCCAGGCCAGCTCTCTGTGCTAAGTTGCATGAGGAAACAGGTACTGGGACAGTCCAGGTTCTCAGGTCCTACACCCGCTTTTTATAGCGGCACACAGTGTTCTTGAAGATGCTAAGGAGAGATTAGAGACTGCTCACTTCTAGACTGGTACAGTTGGTATGTGGACAAGAAGAAGTAAAAAAGGACAAAGAAGAAGTGAAGTAGAAGGCTCTGTTTGGCGTCGTTCTGCTGCACCCAAGCTGAGATGTGCATTGTGTTTACTTTATGTTGTAAGATTGACCTATCTTGCACTCATGTGTGTGGTTAGCTTTCTGCCTTTGTGGAAACTGCAGTCTTTGACTTAAGCCTCGGATACCGTATCAGATACTTCCCAAGCTTCAGATGGAGACTTCACACCAGATCTAGGTGGTATATTTGATAAGTAATGGCTTGTTGGTGTAGTGTTTTGAGAATTTTGCTGCTAGGTTTGCGATGTTAGAAAGGCTATGGTGATGAATTAATTAGACAGGGAGTGTCTTGATTTTAACAGTATGTCTGAACCTCAGAGTGCTGCCTGGCAAATTGTAAATAGTAAATAATTATTTCTTCAAAAAATGAGTAAAATATTCTTCACCATCTGAGGATACAAGTAAGCATCAGGCCTATGGGCCATCCAATTCCCAAATCAGTACTATAGCGCCTCATACATTTGAATTCTGTAATCTGTTGATTCATTAAATATTAATCTGTTCACAAATTCAGGAGCTAGGCTCTCTTACAGGTGCTTAATTCCACTCAAAACATTCATTCTCAAAGCTATTAAGAAAAACTGGTTTGAGAAAGATAAACTTTCCTAGAATTCAGTCACCATTGTTTAAGAAATAATTTTAAACATTCGCTTATTTAAATAGATGGATTTATGCCAATTTTATGGCAAAATCTAACTAATATTAAACTAACAAAAGTTATCAGAATTCCTCTTCAATTTATATTGTAGGATATACAACACAAGAGTCCATAGTAGTATTGCTGTAATGTTTGGGTATGGATTTATTTTTCTTCATTAGGTAGGGATATACTATGAATTTTTGTCATCAGAATTCAAATGATGGCATACTCTCACCTTTCTATTTGTCATAAGTAAGATTAATTCTTAGAAATGAAGTTAAATTATAGATTATTAAAACTAGGTATAATATGCCCAGGGTTACTGATTTCAATGCTGGTACATCTGAGTTGTTATTTTCCTGTCTTGTTGGCTATGAGGAAGATTAATTCTTAGAAACGAAGTTCGATTTGTGGATTGTTGTCACAGGGATAGTTTACCAACAGGTTCGTGATGTCAGTGCAAGTGTTTTTAAAATGATGTCACTTTCCTGATGTCTTTCCACTGAGCACTGCAGAAGACATCCTACTAAGAGCAGGACATTTCTGTATTCTGCAGAACTATTTGTTCCCCTGAGATTCTTAGTGTCTTGGTGGGGGGAGGGAGGCATCTAGATCAACGCCTCTGGGATGTGTGAGGATTGTCTTGAAATGTTTTAGGGATTTTTTTTTTTAAGTTTTGAGACTGATCGTTTTGGGTTTGGGGAATTTTTGGGTAAAAATCTCAATGATATTTAATCTTTCATTCTTTTATTACTTGCTTCAGTAGTTCAAGAGTAGCACTAAGTTCCAGTACTGGCATCTCAGCACTGACCAAAGTCTTGGCACCAAGCCACACTATGCCTTGGTATTCTACCATTTAAAATAAGAACAGATGTCAGAAAATGGGCTTTTAACTGAACATGTCCTTATAAAATAATAAACATCCAATTTATTGTCATGCCCTTTTAATATCCCATGTGATTAGGTAGAAATAGGCATTGTCTTTGTGCTACTCCTTGAAGGACAATGCTTTTACTCAGACAATTCTTGATAAACTAGTTCCTTCTCAATTCAGCTCATTAAGTTGAAAATATGGCAGACAGACTATGGCAATTCTGACTTTGTTATGTAGATATTTTCTAAAAATGAGCTAGAAGGGAATGCTACAAAAGAGAAGTAAATGGCAATATTTCTGCTGCTAAAACTGTGAGGTTTAAAGTGGAATCCCCGTCTTTGGGACTTAGTCATTGATCTGCTATAAAGACCTTGAGAGCACTCAGATATTTAAATCGTTTTGATGGTATCGATATTGACATTACCTGATAATGATATTTTTTTGTTGCTGTTGTATAAGGAAATGTGTTTCTGCTTGGAAGCTCTTGACTCAGTAGCTCATATTTTCTAGATGATGAAACCAAACCATGGTATTACAACAGTAGGAACAGATCACGGATCCATTCAAAGTGTAAAATAGTTGAAAGGATTGTGATGTAACAGGTTATAAATAGCCACTGGTGTGCTTTGGATTTACATCCTAAAACAGATTTTAATAAACTAGAACTTGATGAATTTTGTAGTAGTATTGGGGGGATCCTTATTACCTGACACACTATTAAAATATTGTTCTGTTACCAATCAATGCCTGTCTTTTGAAGTAGGGATTATTTATTATTTAAACCCATACAAACATACACAGCATACTGAACATACGAGTAGGATAGATACTGTTTGCTGTTCTGCCAGACACTGCTCCTCCCATTGCTTCCCTGCAGGGTAAATGAATTTTGTTGTATTTTCCATTTGTCTCTCTTCTGGAGATTGGCATATATTTGAGTCAGTATAACATTTTTCTCACTCTTCCTTCTTGAATGTTAAAGCGTCTGTGGTCTAGGTGGAAATACATGAAACATTTTGAATTTGTACAATTACAAACATATTCACGAGAGAGAGGAGAGATAGTATCCTTTTTCAAAGCAGTTTTTGGATATACTCTCTTGCCCTTAACCTTTCCCAGGTCTGCGGCAAGAGTGCAATGGAGAACTAGAAACCATATTTAAAATATTTGGAAGTTAGACAGAGTGAACTAATGTAAAATATTGGTCTTCTTTTGATGACTATACACTCTTACCCACAATAGAAAAATATACATAAAACATTTTCTAGCAAGTAACTGAGGGTAGCAGAGATTCAAAATGATGGTCATTATCCACCGAAGACTATGGTTTATTCTTTATAGTTCTGGTCTTGGTGAGACACACAATTTGTAGGAAAAAAAAATATTTCCTACTTTGGTCCTTCAATTTCTTCTTCAAACCATTTGATGACTCTGTAGGAAGCACTTCTTACTTAATTTCTTTTTTTTTGTTTTTTTTTTTTTTTTTTGGTTTTTTGAGACAGGGTTTCTCTGTGGTTTTGGAGCCTGTCCTGGAACTAGCTCTTGTAGACCAGGCTGGTCTCGAACTCACAGAGATCCGCCTGCCTCTGCCTCCCAAGTGCTGGGATTAAAGGCGTGCGCCACCACCGCCCGGCTTTCTTACTTAATTTCTTATGTCAAGATGATCTTTATTTTGTCCCCACAAGACTTAACTGCTCATCTCTGTGTCTGTTCTCAAACTTCTTATGCACACATACCCAAAGTTATGCAAAAAAGGAATGGGAAAGGGTTCTCTTCGGTTTTCAGCAAGGCATGCATTTCTTCTCCCTGGTAATAGTGAACTTTTAAGTGCTGAGTGTCTCAAAGGAAAGTGAAGTCAAAAGGCCAGGCATCAGTTAGATTGGAATGAGAGACGTTACTACTGGTATTTCAGGGCCATGGTTCAGTGCCCTGTACCTTTATTTCTATTGACTTGTTACTGAGCCACAAGGAACTTCTTTTTGCATGGAGGTGGACACCTCTTTCTCCGATGGCCACCAATAAGTTTTCCTTGACATGTTTTGGGCTATGATTGTGGACATCAGTTTTTTGGTAAGAGGATCTAGTCTTTCAGGCCTGAATATAGTCTTTGAATAGAAAACAAGTCAAGAGTGGTATAGTCCTTGATTCCATGGACCTGGAAGTTGGTGGAACGTTTAATCAAAGAGGGTTAGAGTCATTATCTCCTAAATTCATACCTCAACATAGAGACCTTGTTTGACTATAACTAAGATCAGTATTGGTATGGATGAAATAGAATCTGTGCAGTATTAGGATCATCAAGTGTCCTAATTAAAAATTCTTGGACTCTTCCCATCCCCAGATTCTTGCTTAGAAAGCAGTGTATTACCAAGTTGGTTAAAGGTGCTGTCAATCACAGTCATTTTGGAGGGGTTTTGAGGCACAGGAATCTTTCTACTTAACACCTGAATTTCAGTGTGCCCTTTAACATATGCTTTAAATATGTACTCTAAACTCATTACAACTTTGATTTTGATATTCCCAGTTATCAGAGTGCATATTATAGCACATGTAGGAAATTGTGGTTTTGAGATGGCGCTGGGATAATTTTCCCCTAAGATCAAAGTTCTACGTCCTATCCATCATGATTTGCACATAGTGTTGCTGGGAAACACCTGTCCTACAGTGTGGGGAACATTGTGTACTGTGTGCCTCTCTCAAGCAATGCTCATATACTGGCATAAAAATACTATTCTCCTGACAAGTGGGTGATGCTCTCTGTGGAGGGAAATCCTTTCTAAGCTTTGATTTAAACGCTATCTTTCAATGAAATCACTTCACATTTAGTACATTAAATGCTATTATAAAGATTAAACTTACTGATGAAGTAGGAAATAATTATTAAAGAATATAAGTATGTTTTGTGCATATAACAATGTTAGGAGCTTCACTTTGTGATTTTACTAGTAATTTACATTTTTAGTGTTTTCTTAACAACATATCATCTGAGGCTAGACATATCACTGTAACAGAATGCATCAAACTAGGAATTATATAGCAGTACTTAGATTGTTTTCAAAATTAATTGTTAAAAAGATTGAATGGTCAGATTTAAAAGTAACTAATAATAGTTGCTAGAAACAAATAATGAAGCCACTTACTCACTTCTTAAAAAGTGTGCTGCTAAGTCCATAAAATTCTGTTTAGTATCTGGGAGGCAGGGGCAGTCGTTAGTGCTAGCTACACAATGCTCTAGTTGTTCCCTCGAGTTCATATGAGCCACTTTCGGTTTCTAATTTATAATGCAAAAATATTACATATAGCTGAAAAGCCACCTAAAGATATAGAACTTCTGTTTATCAAAACTGCCAAAAAGAAGCCAGTCTACAGTGCAGTTCTGAGTTACACAGAAAAATCAATGTTTGTGGAGGGAAGAAAGGCGTCCTGAACTGGAGTTAATCTTCAGATTCAGCTGGTGTCCTGTTTGCTGGTCCTTTGTGTGGCTGATTGTTAATTGGCACCTCAGATTTGAAGCTAATTAATAGAATAGTAAGGGGCAGGTGGCCCCATTCTATCTTGATAATCCTCGTCAACAAGACCTGTGTAATCTTCTTGTTTAATTACAATGAAATGTGCAGTAGGGGAACGTGAACTTCCTGCAAGTTTTTTCACTGAAAGTTCACTGGTCAGGGATAGTTTTGCAACTCTCAGATCGTGCTATACATTGCATGCAAAGTCAGCTGTTTTTTTCCTCTTTCTTTTCCTTTTTAGCCACTACCGATACTAACTACTAGGTTTACAAGTGGATGAATCTTGTGGTTGTTTAAAACAAGAAAACAAAAAGAAGAAAAGAAAAGGCAGACACCTGCCTCTCAACCCAGACAATGAATATATATTGCTACAGTTGTTTTTTTTTTCTGAGTGCAAATGAGAATTTTTGTTTATATAGAGATATTTAAACTTAAGAATCCTTAATGGATGAAAATATTAGAGTAATGTTTTCTCTGGAAGAAAGCACCTAGGCAGGAGGTCAAAATAAATGGAACTGCTTTGCTTAAGAATTTTCAGGACGGAGCTGTGAAATGACCAGATAAATGATTCTTATTGAATGTGGGTGCTTACCAGAAGGTGAATATTTTTCTCATTTCCACTTTAAAGAGATTATTATGTTTTCAAGTGTAAGAATAGAATTAGGTGAAATAAGTTCACGATATTAATAGTTGTGAAGTTTGCTAACTAGTCTTAAAATCATGACCCATACAATGCATTATTTCTTTATGGAGAATGAGAGGAATGGGGGAGGAATAAAAAACAAAACAAAACAAAAAAAAAAACAAAAACAAAACCCTCCTTGGCTGTTAATATCTTGAAACTTAGTAGAAAGGAAATAACACTCCATTTATACGAATTCCAATGTACGCAAACAGAAGCTGTGATAGGAAATAGCACGAGGACCCATTTCTAAGACTTGGCTTGTGTTGGCTTTTCAGATCAAACTTCCTGTGCTTATTCCATTTGGGCCAGATTAAACTCAAAGCAAATCTTTCTCAAATAGGAAAGAGCAACAATTTAATTAGTTAATATTTTTGGAAATCAAAAATAGTTGCTCCTTCTTTTGATACTTTAGTAAAATTCTTTTAAAACTGATGATTAAGAAAATATTATGCAATCTTAGATGCTGTGCTCTTTGCCATTTATTACATGATAATGGAGCGTGGTGGTGTTTGAAATTAAGCAATGACTCTTGGTATGTATTGATTTACATTTATAATTAAAATGAAAATCCATTACCCCAAGTCTGTGGTTCCAAGTCCAGGAGTAGTTTTGCCATGTGAGGGATGTTTGGCATTGTCCAATGATTTTTTTTTTATTTTTTTTTTTATTTTTACTGTTGAGAAGCAACTCTGCAGAAACCTGCTGAAGGAGGGCAGGAGTTCTAAACCCTGTCCCATTTCCAAAAGTTACCAGGTCTGTGGGGACAGGGAGACCTCTCTAAGTGATTCTCCCTTCTGAGAAAACACTGTTGTACTCATGATCACTGGGTGGCGAAAACACCGCCTGAAGAAGTGTTGTCTATGAAGAGAATGTCATACGTGAGCACCTGTTAGGCTGTGTGGAGTCATTAACAAGAACACATTCCTAATACTTTTTTTTTTCTTGCGGATTTGTATTTAGAAAAAAAAAAATCCATGGAAGGGGAAAAATCTCAGATATCGTGGAAATAGCAGTTACAATTCCTTTATAGGGACTTTTTTATTTCCCACTACTTTTATATACACAATGGGAGGAAGCACAGTACTGGCTTGGTTTGGGAAGAGTACAGTGTAAGTGCAGCGTTATCTCCTGTTGCAGGCCTTTGTGTGTTGAATCAGGCTTTATCTCATTTAATTGCTGTAAAGTAGCTATATGTCCAGAGCTTTTAAGAGGAGTTTAAACCTGGCAACTAATATAATGGATAGAAATGCTATAAAAGTTGTAACCAAAAAATAACAAAGTGTGTAGTATTTTATGTATACCCTATACATGACATGTCCACTAGAGATTATAAAAATATTTCTGCATCTATAATATGTGAGACTGTAGAATGGACCCCAGTCCTACTGTGAGTCTTGGCTGAAAAAGTCACAGATGGTTGTTCTTGGGTTGGGCCCCTTTTCAGGTGCCTTTGGCGAAGCAAGCTATTTTTAAGGACCCGTATGAGTGATGGGAAGGGCTTCTCTCACATATATATATTTCTGAAAATAGCTTGCTAGGTAATGAAGAATAACGTGTCAGAAAACAGCTTCGTGTGTTTTCATGTGTGATCCCTGGGAGAGAAGAAATCAGACATGCTCCTGGCTTGGGGCACCCCAGAGAACTTGGATGGCAAGAGGCTTTGTTCACAGGAACACGGAGGCTCATTCAGCTCTGTGGCTGTGGTACATTTTTATAAGGAAACCTGTGTCTAAAAATAGATGCTGATTGAAACTTCTTTCAGAGCACAGGGCCATATGTTTTTTAAAGGAACACTTTGTTTAATGGGAAAAAAATATGAAAACCCTCATTTGGACACAAGGCTTGGTATTAGCTGTTAGAAAATGTCTTTGGGGCAGTTAGGTGAATGTTCCAAATCAGGGATTTTCTGAACATAGTAAATAAGTAACTACTTGGCTCTATTATTAGTTCTTATAGTGCTATCAGAGTGTGCTTCTCTTTGAACAATTGTGGAAGGCCTTTGCAATCATTTGTCACAGATAACCCCTCCTCCACTAGATTTTGGAAGATGTTCAGTATGAAACATAAGATGTGAAATTGACTTCTATGTGGCCTTTAGTTTTTATGTGTTAATTCTTCTTTGAAGAAGATTTATTCTTAATTATGTTTATGCCTGTGTGGCTGAGGGTTGGTTTGTGTCTACATGTATCGTGCTTGCAGAAGCTAAAGGAAAGGGTTGGATCCACTGGAACTGGAGTTACTGGCAGTGTGAGCAGCCTGAAGTGGATGTTGGGATGCTAGCTTGGGTGTTCAGCTAGGGTAGTAACTGTTTAACCACGGTGCTTCTCTCCAGCCCTGCATTTACTTCTATAAAAAGTTCATAGAATATGCCTAGTCCAAAATATTAATGTTGTTACATGATGGGAAAAATGTTTGTATTTCTGTGACCTTTACAAATTCATGTACCAAGATTGCATTAATGTAGTTCCTGAAATTTGAGTTTAGAAAGACTATTATAGTTCAGTTTTTAATTAAAACTTTATTAAAGCGATGTTAAAATAGTATATGTCTTGAAACTTCTGTTAGTTTAAGTGACTGAGAATGATGTAATATCAAACATATTTTTCTGTCTGTTTGGTTGGAAGAAACACTTGCAGGCTGTGCAACTTTCTCTAAATGGATCTTGAACATGGGAATGGTGATGTCACTGAATATAGGGGTCATGAAATATTCGTAACAGTAAAAGGTTTCTGACTGTGCCAGGCACAAAATGAGTTCAAAATCAAACATGTAAAGAATTCAAGGTATTTCTTTCGGAGTCTGCCACTGCTGTTTCCTGTGACTTCACTGAAGCTGAAACAGGCCCTGTGCACAGAGCAGTATGTACGCTGTCATGTGGGAGTGACAGTAGGCACGCCTTCAACGGCAGAACTCAAACTTTCATGTACAGGGTTTTCATGTGCATACAAAGTTTATTCTCCTATAGAAATGGAATTTAATTAAGAAAAAGTTTTAGTATTTCCTAATTTCATTTAAATATCAACCAAACATAATTAATCAAAGAAAGTTACAAAGTAACACTTTCTAAATCAACTCTTGTATACCTCTACCACCTTGTTCTATGTGTTTATGAAACTAACTTCTCAGCATTACAATTATATAATTGCAATACTAACCAATCTTGGAAGAAACGAAAGTGCTGACTCCATATCCTGCAGTATCAACTATTCAACCAATATTCAATTTCTTATGCAAATATATTCAAGTACACTTATTAGTATACAATTTTCTGCTAATATTTTTTAATATTCTGTTGATAGGTGGTAAAATATGTATACCAAAGAATTTTCTCAAAGTAAGACTCTTTATGATTTGTCCTTAGTAAATATTTGCTTTGTGTGCCTGTTTTATATTTTTCTCTCTATATACGTGGGCCATGTAAAAGTTTCACCAGTATAAAGGCATTGCAAATGAGCAAAGTTTAGAAGGCTGTGTTAGAGACTACCAATCCTTTGTGGACGTTCACCTCAGAGGTAAAGGATGAAGAGCACTCAGTCATCCAGGCCGCATGCTAATAAAATTACTAATGATCTCTTTATTCCTGAAATTCAGAGCAAGCTATTTCTTATCCAAGTGCCCATGACCAGGGATGTTTCAGAATTCTTTTGGATTTTGGAACATCTACATATAGATAAGGACATCTTTTGAGCATGAGAATCATGTCCCAACTTGAAATTTTATTTATGCTTCATGCATACCTCATACATGTAGCCTGAAGGTAATTTTATACATTATTTCTTGCACACCTGCATTTTGACTCTAGACCATCATAGAATTTCACATGTGCAATTTTCCACTTCTAGTGTCATGTCAGACCTCAAAAATGTTTGATTTTGTAACATTTTTGCTTTGGAATTTTCATCTGAAAGCCTTAAAATGCAAGCTTAAAGTCTTGTGATTTTATTTATACATCATATTAAAATTTTTCCCCAGTTTAATTCTACTTTGTCACGGTCCCCCTCGTCCCGCAAGGATGACGCGACCACCGGAGCTCTTCTCACTGCAGTTTTATTCAGGACCTTTTTACAATTATATCTCTCTTTCCCTTTCTCTCTCTCATTCACTCACTCACACTCACTCTCTCCCTCTCTCCTCTCTCCCGTCCTCTCTCTTTTCCTCTCTCTCTCCCTCTCCCTTAGGGCAAACCTCTCCCAGCCCTTAAGTAGGCATGGGCTACCAATCCTGGATTGCCAGGTGGGCACTGGTCATAGGTCCACGCATATGCAAGCAGCTGACAATCATTGTGTGATAATAGCATAAGTCAGGCCTAGTTGATATTAGGAGTTGATTATCACAGAGAGCACTCACTTTCGGGATCGCGGAGGGCGGGAGCCAGCACCATCAGGTGCGACTCCACGCAGCTCTCTACACATAGCCATCAGGTGTGAATCCACACGGCTCTCTATACTTCTTAATGTGAGAATATATCTCATTGGTAACATGAAGCTCATAGGTCTCAAAATAAACATAAACTTACATCTTTCCCACGTCAACAGGCATCCAGTCCATAGCTTTTCTCCATAATTTTCTACCGTTCCCTCATAGACTTCTGCCTTCTCCCACAAGCATGTGCCTGGCAAAAAATCTTCTAGTGTGTTAAAATGTTTATTATTTATATGTTCTTTCCAATTCTTATGTCACAGAGTCTTAAACTTGACTCAGATCTTGAAACAGTGGTAACTGGGCTTCATGACTTACTTCTTTTGAAATGTGTTTATATGCATTGTGTAACATAGTTTGAGGATGTGGTTTAGAAGCATGTGTTCACCCATGAAACTTCTTGTATCAAAGGTATTTTAGTATATGAAAGTTTATACACATGTGAGTGAGTATGTAAGTTTTAATGTGTGGACTTCAATTTTATGTGACATCAAACAAATTATAACTAGAACTCACTTGTTCAGTGGGGAAGTATTGCAAATCATAAAGGGATTTTAGTTTTATGGCAGAAATTTATGCTTAGGGGGATTAAATGACCTACTCAGAATTTCAGTAGAATTTGGTTCTATGACAAGTCAGTAACACTTTCCAGTAGGCCACATCAGGTATATATTAAAATTAATAGGGTGATAGCCCTTAATGATAGTTTTGTTGAATTTAGGAGTACTGATTCTGTGACTTTGCTCCTGAGGCTCAAATAATTACCTACCAGAACAGTTATAATTCTAGCAGCTAATATATTGAGACTGTATTTACAACTACATACCAAGTGTGCTGGAGGATCAAGTAACTATCTCTCCATGCTTTGAGAGAACAATTTCGGCCTGATGATGATTTGATCTGGGGTCTTTGCATTGTTGATTAAATGTGGAGTTTACTTGGATGTAGAGCTGATAGATCTTGATATAGTTATGATCTTGATTATGAGACCTGAGAAAAAGAAAAGTTCTTAAGAAGGCCTTTGTAGACTCGTGAGAGGAAAAACATCTCTTGTTTAACCTAGTTATTGAGTTCTGAGCAATTACTCCATCACTGTGTTTCAGTACCAGTCAGGATAATGAGAAAAGGAAGTTTAGAGTCAACATTTAAATCTTACAGTGATTTTCCAACACATTACTGTCTTCATTAGGTTCAGGTGTCACTTTTTTTTTATTAGTATTTGTGATAGAGCTTAGATCAGTCTCATTTCATGGAATGTTTTTCTAATTGTCCACATATCACAGAATCCTTTATCAAAATAAGAACATGGCTCCTATTTTTGATGTGAATTTGAAGGACGTGCATGATTTTAATAATGCCAAGATGGAAGATATTTCAAATTTGCATAGGTTTGATTGCACTTCTGCGATACACATAAGCTTGTTGTCATGCCAGCGCTGCTTCTGGAATCCATGTGCACAACGTGTCTCTGTTCTTTGTGTAGAACCTGGAACACAACTTTATTGGCTTATATGGAAGATCATAATCTCTTAATTTTTCATATTAAGTCATATGTATGATTCAATCTTAAATTGCAGCATTCATATTAATACTCCAACTATAGAAAGCTGAAGCCTCAGAATGCAGTTATAAATCCCTGCCTCTTACAATACACCTTTGTTTCCTTATGGATTGCTCACATTAAACATGAATCTTATTGTTTCCATTTGGTGTCCTATGCTATCAATATTATCACTAGTATGATTTATTCTCTTGAGGAAAATTTTACCTTAATATTACCAGATTTTTGAGACTTCCAGTCTTTTTACCATGTTTATATTGTTTTGGACCAAAGTTGGTAATTATTAGAATTATCTCTAATCATGATTTTCTTATTGTTAAATGTGCTATAGTTCTTTCTTAGGTCTATACTTTTTAGTTAAAAAAAGCTAGAGTTTCCTAAACTGTAGTAATTATTTCTTTTGCCTGACAGAAACAACTTAGTAGGAGGGATCATTTATTGGTTCATGATTTCAAAGGTATCAATCTATCATGATGAGGAAGTTATAGAGCAGAGCGCTGCACATCTACATAAGGGAAACACACTTGAAGGCACAGGGGACAAGACACCTTCAGGAGTCCACCCTTAATGAGCTACTTTCTCTGCCTATGTCCCAACTCCTAAGGTATCCATAATTTCCCTAACTATGTAATGCCACATATAGGAAATAATAAATGTGTGCATGTATGCACTGTGCATGTATCAATAATAAGAGGCTGTGAATTTGGGATAGGGGAGCATATAAGGAATTGGGGAGGCGGGAGGGGAGGAAATAATTCCAATATAGTATTCTCATGTCTGAAATTAATCAGAAAAACATTTTACTGGATAACTTCAATGACACCACAAAGTGTGGCAGACGTAGCAGACTATTATTTACATGACTATGCCTAATGAAGATCTCTTTAGTGCAGAGGCAACAGAAGGCCCAGGGCATTTCCCTGGGAGGCCAAACAGAATGGTAGGAGACATTCCTAAAAACAAGGCAGAAAGCCCTTCCCCTCTGAGAGCCCATGCTGGAATTAACTGGTGTCATTTTGAAGGAGTGGTCTGCTAATTGGAATCTCTGGATTCCAACACCTTTCTTTATTAATTATTTCCCATACATACAGCTGCATAAGGGGAAATTGCCTGAAAGCCTATGCATGTCTAAGAGGCACTGTTGCAGTTTCATTAACTTCCCAAAGCTGTCTGCGAACTTTAGCAGTTAGTTGGTGTCATTTGTATATAATTTCTTTTTGAGGTTAGAAGCCTTGTGTTCATGTACTGTGGTGATGGCCTGCTGAGTAATTGCAAGGTTCATTATACTACCAAGACTGTCAAGGGGTATTTATGGATATCCATGTGCAGTGAACCATTGAACTTGAACTGGTCATTCGCATCTCCTGTGGCTGGAATTGTGTTTACACTAAGTGGAAGGAGAGGCTTTAATTATGAAATGGGAAAGTGGCAGTGTTATCTACATTTATAGTGGCAGATGGACAGGAGCCTCTGCATTTTCACCCTCTGCTATCAATTTACTGCTGATCTTCATTGTCAAGGAAAGTCACTGTACCCCTTTTCCTTTTTAAAATGTATTGTGTGCATTTCTTTTAATGCTTTTCAGTTGAAAGTGACAGAAATCAATTATGCTTGATTTAAGTAGAAATGAAGCTTTTTCAGAGAATAATTGCTAGGTCATAGACTCTCCAGAAAGATAAGAGAACCAAGCTTGGAAGAGATAAACCCAAGAGGAGTAATTAAAGTCCCTTCCTTTAGTAATGTCACAGTTTCTAGAACTTTCCTTACACATTTCAATTAATGTTACTTTCAGTTCATGCTTTATGTCATTCTGGGGACTGGTGTCTTTGCTCTCTAGACATTGAGTGTGATCACTGCTTCCACAATCACCAGTCACAATGAACATACTGAGGTTCCTGTGGGTGTTTTCCAACACCTAGGACAAATACACATCACAGAGAGGGTTTCAGTCCTGTTCTCAAGTCCTACAAGCAGAAGTAAGTATAATGAGTCCCTGGCATTTTTAGCCTTCGTGCTTTCAGAGTTCCTCTTCACTAAACAAAATGTATCCGACATTCAGAAGAATGCTGTAAGGAATGGCAGGAACTACTTCCTGGCAGAGTTCAGATTTGAGCTGCTGTAGAAAAAATAGGGATTTTTATATCTACAGCTGTATTTGAAAATAGGAAGTGTTCATTCAGGAAAAGCTTTAGCTCAGTAGTTAATGTTATGTAAACTTAGTGCCAGGTAGTATAAAGATAGATAGATTCAGATAGTATATATACTATTAAGTGAAGAGATTTTTGGGAAAGAAACACGATCAACTCTTTTGTGGTAAATGGAAGAAGCAGCTTGGATAAGTAGGTCTTCACCATGAAAATCCCCAGGAAAGCCTTCTAGGAGATGCCTAGAAGGCTTGGATAGTGTTCAATTTACTTTCAAATGACTGAGAATCTTGAGGAGGGGAGTAACCATTGTGCACAGCATTGACTGGTTTGAAAAGCATGAAAATTCAGAAAAGGTGACCCCTGAATCTTATAAAGGGGCAATTCATTAGACTTGCAAAGGAAGAAACCAGAGGACAAGTAGGACTTGCAAGGGAAAAGTAATTGAGATATGAATAATTACTGACACAAAGGCTTGGGACTTGACAAAGGAATGTCAGAGACCTGGCAAGCACTTGCTATATTACTGTGTCTGAATGCTTTTGGCATTCTTATCTTCCATTGAGGTTGGTTGGATGGAGATGTGTTGCAAACAACAAAAAAATATCAAAAATACTTTGCATAGTGGTTAGATGTTTTATGCTGTGGAAAACAACAGCAAAGCAGAGAAGGAGGTTTAAAGTCTGGGTAGAGAATGGTTGTTGTGATACATGGTGGTAGAATGGTAGGCATCAGGGCAAAGGTCATATTGAAATCAAGATTTGACAGAGACGAGAAAAACCTAGGTGGTCTGGAAACAGAGTTTTAGGCTGAGGAATTCAATGTCACAGAGCTTTGAGGGATGTATTTGATGAGAGGAAAAAGTGAGGCCATGGGGAGCAGCCTTCACTGTGGCAGGCAGCAGAGGACTTTACAAGGTCATCATAAGTAGTTGTGGTAGGATCTCATCTCTCTGATGTTGTCTGCAGCTCAACATGAAGTTAATGTAAATAAACAAATTAGAAAGGCTTCAAATTTCATGCCCCTATACTGTTTCTAGAAAATGATAGGGCAAAGATCAACCCAAAGAGATGGTATTGTATGGCAGCTAGAAAACAAGGTCAAGGGCTGTGACCTAAGTTCATAGAGCAAAGTAGACATTCTTGTTCTGATGTCAGTTTCTACCCCTGTACATTTCATTCCCTCAGAAAGGAACTATCTTTTAAGCAAGTGAATGCTGAGCTGCTAGCCCTGTTGGACTGCTTCTGTGTTCTTATTTCTTTACACATCCTTGGAGGAGGTGCTAATGACATGTGCTGAGCACAGTGAAGAGTTTTCACCATAAACCTCTGAGAGACCTCCGATGGTGATGGTTTAGATCATGTGACTGTCTTAATAGGCCTTAAATCATCTGGATAAATACAGGGTTTACTCATTTTGGTTAAGATTGCATTTGAATGTTTCATTTGGCAAAATCCTTAGGCTAACTCATTGCATGGCAAAGTTTTCGCTTTCTGACTGGGTATTTGGCCTTCGGAGTCTGAGCTGCCTGGAATCCTGACTGCAGTGAAAGCTAGAACAAGAGGGAATGACTATGTAATTGGCTGCTTACAAGACAAGAATGGGGCTTCAGTTTCTTGTCTTCTCCCAATACAATTAAAGATTGCATTTCATGGCAACATATCTCTTGTTATATCTGATGCCATTATCCCTAGATTTTCTTTAGTTCCATAATGCAGAGATTTTGTTTTACCATTTACTTCATCTTGTTTTTCCCCCAAGCCTGCAGTTCTGCCCCCTACCTCCCATCACACAAATCTTATCTCAAGGAAGAAAAGAGCATGCTCCCCAAATCCTATGTACCTCATGCTCCTTTGAAAACTGAGGTTTGATTGAATGGCTAAAGAGAAAGTGGGGAAGAGTGTTTACAGAAGATGTCTCCAGGCTAAAGACAACACAAGCATTTCATTCAGATAATTTTGTAAAGTAATTCACATGTTATAGAGAAGAGTTCCAGCTCTAAACAAATCTGACTCTGATCCGTTGTTTCACCACTGTGGATTCCAGGGGATTTGGTGTAAACCTCCCAATCCATACAATCACCTAACCTTTCTTTTCTCCAGATCTTAGAAGTTCTATCAGTTATGCTCCATTATTGGATCTCTCCAGCCTCCCAGAGTGTCTAAGGCCTCCTCGTACTGAAGAGACGATTTCCGCTTCAGATACTTTTGGAGAACAGAAGTGTAATGGTCCTTACCTGTGAATCATGGGTGTCTGAGTCTGTTGCTTATTTGCAGACCCCACTTGTTTAATCCCAATGTTCTTATCTGTAAATGGAAGCATGGTTGCCTACCACACAAGGTGAGGACTAGACGTGGAAGTCTGTTAGAGATAGAATATGGGGCCTGACAAATAGCTGGAGCTCCCCATAAAATACACGATGACGATCACACCATTGTCCTTCACGCATTATATTGATTGGGAAAATGTTAACTCATCTTCCCTAGGTTTTTTGCTTCTAGGCTCTTGCCAAGTTACTAGAGGAGAATTTTATCTTCAGCAATTAATGTGAAAATGATCTCAGATTGCATCTCTCACTCGGTTCTCTATGATCAGGGTGCAAATTTGCACTCATAGTCTGTTTCTAGATTAACACTGATGGGAAACAGTAGATTATATACCCACACATGGACTGGGCATAGTGGAAACATCTCGGAGGCTGGCTGTTTCTTCTGTAGCATTTTTCTTAACAAATTAGTTGAATTAATTGTACTTGGTAGTCTTATCATCTTAGTTGCCTTTAATTTTCTTTCCATTTTTCAAATGTCTATTGCTTTGTTTACTTATATATAGCTCTTTAAACCGTGTTTGTGTGTGTTGAAGTGGGGGTTCACAGGTCATGCATATTCATAGCATGACATTAGTTTTTTTTTTTTTTTTTTTTTTTTTCTTTTATTTATTTTTTTATTCTTTTTTAATTAAAATTTCCACCTGCTCCCCGTTTCCCATTTCCCTCCCCTCCTCCCAAATATTGCCCCCTCCCCCCACTCCCCTCCCCCTATCCCCACTCCTCTTCTCCTCCCCCCACACCATTCCCCCTCCCTCTCGATACTGAAGAGCAGTCCAAATTCTCTGCCCTGCGGGAAGACGAAGGTCTTCTATCTACGTCCAGGAAGGTGAGCTTCTAAACAGGCTAAGCTCCCACAAAGCCAGTTCATGTATTAGGATTGAAACCTAGTGCCATTGTCCTTGGCTTCTCATCAGTCTTCATTGACCGCCATGCTCAGAGAGTCCGGAATCAACCCATGCTTATTCAGTCCCAGACCAGCTGGCCTTGGTGGGCTCCTAATAAATCAGTTCCACTGTCACAGTGGGTGGGTGCATCCCTCGTGGTCCTGATTTTTTTGCTCTTGTTCTCCCTCCTTCTGCTCCTCATTTGGACCTTAAGAGCTCAGACCGTTGCTCCAAATTGAGAATCTGTCTCTACCTCGATCCATCGCCAGATGAAGGTTCTAAGGTGATATGCAAGAAATTCATCAGTATAGGATAGGGTCATTTCAGGTTCCCTCTCCTTAGTTGCCCAAGGTACCAGCTGGGGACATATTCCTGGACACCTGCGAACCCCTCTAGAGTCAAGTCTCTTGCCAGCCCTAAGATGGCTCCCTTAGATAGGATATATACTTCGCTGCTCCCGTATCCATCCTTCCTATATCCCAACCATCCCAATCCCCCGAGCTCCTCCCATCCTCCCCTTCTCATATTTCTCATCCCATTTCCCCTTTGCCCCATGCCACCTCACCCGCAAGTTCCCAGTTTTTGCCCTGCAATGACATTAGTTTTCAGAAGGTAGTTTATGCTCCCTAAATAAGTGATTTTGGTTTGAGATACCATTCTATCACTGACTTCTCTGAGGCATCTTGCCTTGATGAGTTTGCTTGTTTTGATGATGAAATTATTTACAGGCAGTATCTATATATTACAGAACACAATCTGGGACTCATTTGTTCTTTTCAGAATTTCCCTCACATCCTGTTAGTGAGTTATGCGTGTATGTGTGGTGATGGGGTACAATGGGAGAAGAACGATAGTGCTGTCTGTATCAGAGTGTATCATAACCGGCTCGTATCCCTAGAGCTTTCTAATGTTTACAACAGTGTTTGTATTAAATGGAAAACAATTCAGACCATGGACTGCTAGCCCAGTTTACATTAATATGTAAGTCCTCAGTGTTTCCTGAAAGTGTGTTTTCTCTGTTACCTATGTGAGTGTCTTAGAGACCTTTTAAGTACAGTTTTTCTAAATGAAAATTTCCACTTTGTTTTTAAAATACATTCTAGGTAAAATGTCTTAAGGGGGAGAAATATCTGTTAAGGCTGTTGAGGCTTAGTTTACAGTAAGAGTTTTGAGATTTTTAAAGACGAGACAAAATCTGGTTGTCTGTTTCTATTTGTGTGTGTGGTTTTTGTTGTTGCTAATAGTAACTATAGAGAATTATTTTAAACAGTAGATTTTAATAACAATAGTCTTCTAAATGTAGTGTGGAATAGCTTTAAACTGTGTTAAGTCTGCCTTGTCCCCCTTCCTCTCCTTGAGTAAATGGAAGAAAAGTTTCTAGGCTCCATGCTGTGAGTTTGATTGATGTCCAGAACATCTGAAGGACTTTTGTGTCTTGCCTGCTCTCCATGAGTTCATAATGTGTGAATAAGTAAAGAAGGTCAGCCCTTATCACATGTAATGGAGGCCGGAACGCAGATCTGCTGTGGCAGTCTGATCCTGTAACTAAGGGCACAAATCATCCCTGCACAGCTTAGACAACTTGTGGGATCTTTTGCTCTCTTCTTTTTACTCCTTCCCACTCAGGGGGAGCTTGGCAGCACAGTGAAAGTAAAGCGAGGACGTGCTCAGAATAATGCCACTCTTGCGAGGGAGGAAGGGATTGTCTATTTGTCATGATGTGATGGGCGGTCTTTCATTGAGCAGCCGAAGGCAGCTCCGGGTTGTTCGTGACTAGTGGTGTGGAATGCTGCAAATTAGGACAGGGCAGGGAGGCGGGAGGCCTGAGAGACAGTCAGAGATGTGTTCTTTACAAACTCCAAAGTCAGGGAAATTTTTTTTTTTAACCTGGAGTTCCTTTCCATTCCCTCTCATAGTAGGATATTAATAGTTTCTTTTTTAAATGGCAATTAAATGATTAGTTAGAAATCAGAATAATGCAATGTGTTACCAGTACAGGCTAGAACGTGACACATATTCAAGTTAAAAAAATATTGTTATACAAAACCTTATGGAATTGTAGGGGTCAAAAATGTTCTGGCTTCTAAAAGAAAGATAGACATTTCCATGGCTCTGATGCCCCTGTGCACTGGAAGTTATAGTTAAGCGAATCACATTACAAGTAACATTAGTATGGATGTTCAGATAATAATTACAGTAGCATGTACCTTATTGTTTCTGCTAAGTATAATGAAAGATTTTGTTAGCATTCTTGTAGATAGAAGAAAATATCATTCATCTTATTTCCAAATCTTCGGTGGTTTCCTTCAAAAAGATGATCAGCTACAAGATATAGTAGTTGCTGCCAGTTTGTGCATCAGAGAAACAGAGAAGGGGCCACAGTGATGCCTGCAATTATGCAAACATTCCTTTTCCAAACATACAGCATGAAGCCAAAACTTCTACTTTAGGAAACAGGCAAGGCACTTCCTGGCTTCTAGCTTCTTTTCCCAGCCTCTTAGCTGCCACTCCCCTCCCCCAATCTTTGGACTTACTCAGTTTCTCATGCCTCCTTCAAACATGACTTCTAACATTTATTCATAAATGTATGTAATGTTGTTGATTTTCTCTGAACAAGGATTCTTTGCACTGGAGATATATGTGAAGATATAGTTTTATTTTTTTAACTTTACCTTATTTGTGTATGTGTGTGCATTCATTCATTTAGAAATATTTATGTGCGCGCGAGGGTGGTTTGTGCGTGCATGTGTGTGTTCCTGCGTGTGGAGATCAGCGTCAGCTGCCTTCCTCCACTTCTGTCTGTTGGTGGGTTTTAGATTTCAACTGTCTCTGCCTCCTCTGCCCCTAGCTTTAGAATTACAGATAGATGCATGCTATTGTGTCAAGTTTGAGCATAACTCCGGGCTTCTTGCTGTGTTGTGATACAAGCAGTTCACCAACTTCCCAGTACCTGGAGACCTAGTTCTAAAGTCTGTCTTTTGTAAGTACAGCCCTGTCCTCAGGCACCATGAATTTGTGTTGCATAGCTCTTGCTGGTGTCTTCCGCCCCCCCCCCCCCATTAGAGGATAAGGCTAGCTCTTTCCTGAAGGTAGGTATTGCCTCTTTTTATTCTCCTAACATACTAGGCAAAGACATATCCCCCAACACACACACACACACACACACACATAAAAGTCCCCAGCAAAATGTGAGATATCATATTACATCATATATGTAACATAATCAGGAGGATAGGTTTTCCAGGTGAAAATAAACCACAAATTGAAATTGGTAATAAGGTAATCTCAATTTATGAATACTCTTCTACTTCAAGCCTATGGATATTTAATGGACTAAGCCGAAATAAAGGAGGATCTCTCCCATGTATAATTGGAATTATTCTAAAGCTTGATTTTAAAATAAGACATATTTTGTGCTATTTTAACAATGACCTCAGTTGTCACAGGAATAGTGTGCCTGGTACAACTTGTGCTTTGCTCTATTCAAAGAGGATAATGAAAGTTCTCCCATCAGTGGGCAGGAAGATGATTCGTGAGAATTCTCAGGACACTGCTCTGCACTGATGTCTTCCTGTGTTCACACTGGACTCGGGAATGTGTCCTAATGCACTAGTTCGCTATTTGTAACAGTTGTCACAGCTGACTCCCAAGCTCACTGCTCCTGGGTGTTGAAACAGTTCCTCTGGGGTGTGCAGATAGCACAGCCATACTTGCCCTGTTAGAGTGCAGGGATGCCATATGTTTAGTGTGTCCTTCTGTGTAGGGATTCTGCAGATGTGTCGGATGACACCCCCTCATGGTAGCAGTGCTAACCCCATGCCTCTTCTTGTTTTTCTCTGTTCAGTGTCAAATGAGACCTTACAAATAATCTTTCCCTCTGGAGTGTTTATCAAAACCTCACTGTATGAATTGACTGCAGAGTAAAGTTGCTTTTGTTCAGTAGAAGCTGAAGGACATCTAACACAGAAGCCATAATAGTTGTTGTGATGGCTTTATAAGAAAGTTTGCAGAGAAGTCGTCACTTGCATGCTGCCAATGGCTGTCAGTGGCACCATTAGAGAAGAAGGTGAATCCGGCGTGAGCCATGGAAAGACTGGTATAGAAAATGCTTAATCTATTGAACTTTGCAAACTAAAATGCGAACTCTGAGGAAATGGGGGAGAATGGGTTAAATTATATAAAAGTCTAAAGGTTTTGCTGGGCCAGATTTCTTGAGAAACCTGGGTGGATCATTAGATTTTTCTTTGCTCCTCTTAGTCTAGGGCCTGATTGTGTATGTTAAAGAAATCCTTGTTGACACACAACACATGGAAAGCTACGTAGACGCGTAGATTTAGTGTGAGGTTTTTTTAGTATTTTAATGTGAAATCCATAGTAACAAAATCTTTTTTTCTTTCTTTTTTTTTTTTTTTTTTTTTTTTTGATTATTCGAGACAGGGTTTCTCCGTAGCTTTTGGTTCCTGTCCTGGAACTAGCAATATCTTGATGAAATAAAAACTTCACTTTTCAAAATCTGATGATCATTTCTTCCTGCGCAGAAATTGAGGGTATCCTAGACCCAGAATCCCGACCTCTTTATTCTCTTCATCAATCCACTCAACTGCTCAGGAGCCGTTAGTATATATAGACTCAACTTTGTAACCCGCATTCAAAGGCCTGCTCGTTCTGGTTCCACTCTGTCTGGCTTTCTTTCCAACCGCTTTTGAATGGGAGCTGCCTGTTCCCGTAAGGCTTGTGCCCATGCTGCCTCACAAATGAAATGCTATCCTTTAACTCGAGTCTCGCTCACTTAATTTCTCCCTCTCCGGCTCCTCCGCTGCTGCATACACCCTGTTCATCCATCAGTATCTAGCTAGCTGATTTTCAGTCCACCCCAATCCATCCTCCACTATGAATGTCTATGAATGTTAGTGTGCTGGGGGAGGGGGATTGTCTTAAAATGCTTCACATTTCCCCTGATCTTATTAATAGATCTTATTTTCCCATGGTGTTGAGTGCTTCATTGGTGTATCTACTTCAGCTAGCATTTAATTCTAAATCAGACGTAGCTGCTAGTATAAGTTGGTTTTTAATTCACAAATGGGGTCCTGGCGGGGGAGAGAGCGTTGTTTATGCTCTGAAGAAGTCCTCTTTGCCCGTTTTTGGGGGGAACTGTGACAATGGAGCTGTTCCACATTTCAGCCATTCAGTCACTGCCCAAAGCTTCGGCTAAGCTCCAAACTGGCAGCAGATCCACACGGCAATGTGGCTCTGAGCCCAACAGTGAAGGTTTGAAGAGATCCCACTGTGTGTGTGTGTGTGTGTTGTCTGCTTCCCCTTCTTTCCTGATTGTCTCGATTCATTTGCATGTTCATATACACATATGTGATAGATTGGGGTTTTATTCACTCCCTGTTACCCCCTCGTACCTCTTCCTTTTACCACAAACTTCCCACGCAGTTCTCCAGCAGCCACAAAGTTAAAGAAAATGACACCCCTCCTCCAGCTACACTCATGAGTTCCCATGAAGGGATTGGGAAAATGTCAGTTTTTGTTTTAAACTTTTTTCATCAAGTATCAAAAAAACATATCACAGTGGCATCTTAGATGATCGGTTGAAGTCTGCTCACTTGTCCATCCTCTGTGTGGTGTGGTGATTGGAGGCTGATGTCGGGTGTCTCTGTCAGTCTTCATGATATCAGAGGATGCCAAGCGTCTCTGTCGCTCTTCGCCTTCCTGTTTCAGACAGGGTCTCTCACTGAGCTGAGGTTAACCAGCCCAGCTGGTTAGAGAAACCAGGGGTTCGATCTCTCTGCCAGCCTCTGCCTAAGTGCTAGACCATAGGTAGCTGTGACCAAGCCTGGCTTTTATTTGGGTGGAAGGATTTGAACTCAGCTCCTTTTACTCACAGTCGTTCTTACCAAGGGGACAATTTCCCAGCTCTTCTTATACATCCCAGTCAGGTAAAGTGATGAGGATTTAGTAAGCACTCTGGTGTACCTACCTGCAGTAACATTGCAGACTCCAGGGCTCTGACAGTTCCTGTATAAATCTTGGTTTTATTAACAGTCCCAGAACAAAAGAAAACAAACAAGACTCCTCTCTCTCTCTCTCTCTTTCTCTCTTTCTCTCTCTCTCTCTCTCTCTCTCTCTCTCTCTCTCTCTCTCTCTCTCTCTCTCTCTCTCTCTTTCTCTCTCTAAACCTCTCTGTGGGAAGTTTATTCAGTCTCCTGGAAAAATAAGTATTTATAAAAACATAATGTTCTGCAGTTAAAATGAAAAAGAAAATTAAAGAATTAACAGATTTATTTTTGTACATAAGCTTGGTAGTATAATGAAACAACAGCCATTTAGAGAAAATTGACAAATAAGTAGGTAGCCAGAGTATGGCAGTATTGGCTAGATATCCTTCCTATGGGACCCTTTTCCTATTTGTGGGTTGAATTCCGAGTCATTTGCTCTACTATTTAAATGTTGACGTACTGTGAGAAAACTGAGGGAAAGAATCATTTTGATGTGTTCAACCATCTCTGCCATTTCATCCGAGAAAAGAACACTATTATTTCCTCTTGTCTTCACATTTTTTATTTTCAAATGTGACAATTCTTAGTTAGAAAAAAAGTGTGGCTGAGAAGCAAACTTTTTTTGTGTGACAGCAAACACTTTGGTAATGGCCCGCTGTGGCTTCTCTCCTTGTTGCCTGAGCCAGGGACTCCGGTGCTGCCTGGGCAGGGTGGAGCCTCTTGTGCACTGGCCCTGTGTGGGCGTCTGGGTCAAACTCTTTTCTTTAGAAAACAATCGGGGAGAGGTACTTTCGGCCTTTGTTGTCCTCTCCAGGAGGTGATGCAGAAAGTCCGTGGTGACAAAACCAGTTTGTAACAGGCTTGTCTTTGGGTCTCTCTCGGCTTACTAGCTGGCTTGCAGGGACACCTAGCATCCGCAGAGACCGGTCAAGAAGCTGCAGGCAGAGCACGCACGTCGCAGCGGCTGCTCTCCTGCAGTGGGCTGGCTCCCAGATCTAGACAGGCAGCTGCTCCGTTCCTTGATCATTCTACAGCCTTTGCCTAGGAGGGTAAGATCGATGTCTCACACCGCGGTGCTGGCAGGGGCTGAGTTCATGTGTGATTTCAGGGGTTTATCACACGGAAGGAGAGAAGTTCAGTGGCCAAAACTTCTCATTCCCATCCTCCAACTGCTCTGTGTTTCTACTCCTTTCTCTCTGGCATAACTCTCTAGAATAATTTATTAGGATAACTGTAAAGTGATTTAAAATTTCTCCTTTTTCCTAACAATAAGTAATCTCAGTCCAGTTTGGAACTTTGAGTATGAAGTTGCTAATTTTCAGCAAACTATGAAATTCTGTGTATGAAGAAGTTAAGACCATGACAGCATTAATAAACCTTGTTTTGACATTATAATTTGAATTCTGTTAGAATTTGTAGATAAATGCATTCTACTTGAAGGCCAGAATAATTTTTGTGTGGATGCATTAAACAAATCTTTAACTTTACAATTTAAAGTTACAGTTTGTGAATGTGTAAAATATTTTTTCTGCATTTAAAAATGGGTTTGAGGTGTAAGAATTCAACCAGAACTGTTCTTACATCAAGGTGACTAAAATATATTAATTTAAAAAAATGTTTTAATTGTTTGAATAAAAGATTCATAATTTTAAGAGTGAATAAACTATTTTTTTAAGTTAGAAGGAAGGCAACTTGAAGAATATGAGATACTTTCCTGTGGCAGTGACAGGGTGTGTTTCAAGTTTGTGCATGTGTATTTGTATAAGTATGTATCTGTGTATATGTGTGTTTGAGCTTCTACTCATTTCCCTTGAAGTACAGTAACTGAGTGTATAGACCCTAGGTCTAGCATCCCTCCCTTTGAAACTTAGCTCTACCACATCCTGGATATGACTGTATCAAATAGTGAACTATGATGTCTCAGTTTTCTCTGCCTTAAAGTGGGGCTAATAATTATATTTCCTACACGATTGGTTTAATTATTGAATGGGCATGGGCAATCATTTAGAGAAATACTCAAGGTATAATAGTACCAGGAGTTTTATAATTATCAAGTTCATCATTAGTAATTAGTTTATACAAGAATAGGGAGTTAAGTTGGAAATGTGAAAAATTTTAAATTGTGAAAACCAAATTATGAAGAATCTTAGTGTTACATGCCAAATTCTGACTGATATTTCCAGATCATCAATTAGCTTTAGCCTCTTATGATGAACATTGTATAAAATAAACTTCATTTTACTAATGGTTTTGCCTTGATGAATATAGATTGAGATAAGGGTTGTAAATTTAACCATTGAGAAACTACCAAACTTTGACTGCTAAATTTCAAAATTTATTGGCAACTTAAATGTTTTATAGTAATTAATGTGCAGTAGTTTGATAATAAAGACATCTCTCACACACACACACCGCTGTGAAGCACACATCCATGAAGTGGTGGTCATGACTCTGAAGCCAGCAGCAAAGCCCAATGAATATGTTGAATCTTAAAACCTCGTTTAACGTGTTTCAGAAGGATGGAAGTGATATCTGAAAAGTGTGAGCCCTAAAAGATGTGTACAGCCTTGCTGTTTTACTCAAAGTGATCCCGAATTGTGTAAAGTCAAAGTAAGTAAAAGGAAGAACTCTTCTGTACTTAGGACAGTGGTGTGGGTGGCCTGTGTGTAAGGTAACTGACCAACTTGAATCTTTCCACTACCTAAATCTTATCTCAGATATTCCACTTGAGCTGACAGAGGTTTAAAAAAAGTGAAGCAAGAATAGTTCTTGAGGGAGATTCTGAACGTCATGGCTTTTACATTAGGATACTAACTGTTTTAGAAGTGAAATTTTGAAAGCTAGTAGGTGTTGTGATATTGCCTTCCTAAGAGTATGACCCTTAATGGGAAAATCTGTAGTGTTCATTAATTCTTCAAACAGATTTAAAGTGGAAAACATACACACACACACACATCTTGACATTAGTTATGAAAACATACTAGAGGACTGTTTACACCACAAAGAATGCTACAGCATATAGACAGTATTAAAATTATATTTTGGCATCTAACACGGTAAAAGTTGTGCTGAATGATGTGATGAATGACTTAAATGATGTCGAAAGGTAGCCTCACTGACCTAAAAACTAACAGTGGACTGTTTATTGCTCTTCACACATGGAGGGAAACAATGTGCCCTTCTTGACAAGGTTTGGGCTCATGTTTGAACATACAGCAAGGTAAAATCATCACTGAGATCCATGTTTAATGGATACATAAGAATTCTGATAGCTTGTCCCCTATACAACCATGATGTGGTTTTATATCAGTAAAATTAAACCAACAGTGGTATTTATATTTAATTCCAGAGAGTGATTATGTTAAGAAATAGAGACAAAATAGGAAGTAGGAATTATATTTTTTTAATACAAAATATTCCCAAACCTAATGAGCAAAGATAGATCTTGGTCTCCAAGGTCCCTATACCTTTTTATAACCCAGATTTTACATCCTGTTTCTTCACTTCCAGGCAATTTTATACAGTTTTCCTAGTGTAACATATTTGTAGCTGACCTTGCTGACACTTGTGTATAGTCTGAAAATCTATTATCAAACATTTAAGCAAACTTGAGGGAAATAGAGTATCTATTAGTAGGAAGGCAATGACAATGGCCATGCCCATGTAGTCTCAGACTAGATATAATGCTGTTGGGGACCAAATTTTGGTAATATTTTAAGTGAAAAATGATCCTTGTTACCATATGGCGAAATACAGTGCAAAATCTGAACTGTTAGACCGACACAGCTGTCACATACATGCATGTGTTTAAAGTGTTCTCTACTGGAGCTATTGTGTGGCATTTCCAGAGATTAATCTGGGGCTATTAATTGGCAGGAACTGCGAGTTGTGGTGAAAATCACAGATGGGTGCAACATGATCTCTGTGGTAATTTACCTGGGAGGAAAGTGACCAGACTAGAGTTTTCAACCTAAACTTTCCATCATGGATTGGTTAAACAACTGTTAGCTATAGATTCAAGCGATCTTGTTTTATCTTTCCATGAAAAGGTAGTCTTTAAAAAGGGCTGACGACTATACATGTTTTATGTGTATGCATGCCTGGGCATCCATAATCTTAAACTTTACATCATAACCATGTGAAGGCCCTTGGGAGACTAATAGCATTAGGTACTTTAGAGTACCATTTTATCCTCTATAAGCCAGTGAGTGCAAAGTGGCATCTTACAAGTCCCTTATCTATTGAGATCTTTCAGGAGCAAGTCAATGGGGATACTTTTCCATAACTTCTCAAACATATATTTATTTTTAAAATTCATAGAAAAAAATGAAGATTTCTTTAATAAATAAAAGTGAAAATAGCTAACTGTATAAATTGTCTTAATCTGCTATATTTTCTGTTGGTCTGATTTTCTTCTGCTTTGGTCTATATGAACTCTTCATCTGCTTCTGTTCTCTTCTGTAAGTAGTTATCTTGTATCTTTAATAGATCTATGTTCCTTTAAAAATAGTATTGAAACACACACAGTGATTTTGTGACTCTGCACTAAGAATAATGTTGTTGATGTTCTAACATCCTCCACCATTCTGTAACTCTGAGAGCAAGCTATGGTTTAGGAAGAACTCATTTTCTCAGTTGCTATCTTTGGTCACATTCTTTAGTCTCCATATACCATGACATAACTGGACTGGGGAGATGGTTACTGGGTAATTGCTTGCTGAGCAAACATGGGAATCTGATTGACACCTCAGAACCCACATAAAAATTGAACATGATTGCACAGGTTTATGATCACAGTGCAGGAGAGGAAGAGATAGGGTCACAGGACTTACTGGCCAGATAGCTTTGTCTACTGAATGACAATGATACTCCCAGACAGAGAAGATGGTGCCTGTGGGATAAGCCTGAGATTGACATCTGTCCTGCACATGTAAAAACACACTTGCACATGCCTCTAAATTCACATGTACACTTAAAAACACACATTCACACATATACATACATACATATACTTACTACATTATTTGTGTTATTTTTTGGTTATAAAGAACAAATATTTTAGTAGAGAAGAAAAGTTGAATGTAGACATGGGTAACACCAAAAGGGAGTTCACAGGTCTGCAGGTAGACCAGAAGGCCCACAATTCATCTTTAGACTGTAGCTGTTTTTTTACCAGCTTGGCAATGAACTCACTGACTTTTCATTGCCTACCTGTTCACCAAATACTAAAAATCCAGACCCCTTTCTGACTCAAGTATTTCTGGAATACTGTTTCCATAACCTGGAAAGTTCTTTCCATTTCTGCTCTGCCTATTCCTGTTTACTTAACTGTCATCTTGTTAAAATTTTTCTTCACAGTCAAAATTAAATTTCATATTGTCTCTCTGTAGGTTTCTATTTTCTTTTAACATATGATTATCATTCAATATGATTTGCTTGGTGTAAGTTTACACCTCAGAGGAAAAGCTGTGTCCTGCATTCATTGCTGTCTCCTTAGGGCATAGCCTCTAGGTGCATGGTGTATAGAGGTGCTTGCCCTGCTGGATGTCCTGATTTCTCATGTGGCTTACATTGTTGAGCAGCATTGGTATTGCAAGACATTTTGGGGTTGGGGGAACTTGTATCTGCAGAGTTAACTGATAAATATTTCAATGTCTTATATTTTTAGCATCTGGAGAGAGAAATTTGTTAATCTACTGACCTTAGAATAGTCAAATGAACCCAGCTCGAATATTTACTACCTAATACCAAGATGGTCTGGCAGTAACTGGCACTGTGGACAGATACAGTTGTGAAAGACTTTAGTTTTAACTCAGAATCAGAAACATTTAGGGTTTAGAGTGTAGCTCGGTGGAAGATCTCATGCCTAGCATGCTGTAGTCCCTAGAGGCTATCTCCAGCATTTCAAAAAGTATTATTTCATTGTCAGTATGAATGTTCCCAGAATCCCCCTGTTGATGGCGGATTGCTGTTAGCTACTAAGTAGTGTAATTATTAAGTATATCTTAAAATATTAATAGTTCGTACTAGAATTTAATTAGAAAAGGACTAATAGTTAATGCTATCACAATTCAGTGGTTTCTACAGAATTGTCTTGACAGATGTATAGTATGTTAATTTTTTGTTCTTTAAAAAGAAGATGAAATTCTAGATGCTGAGGTGGTGGAAAGAACGGCCCTTGAGCACTGCAGTGAGGTGGCTGTGAGAAACAATGATTCTGTCAGGTTGGTAGATCCAAATTTTATTTCTTGATTAAAGCAGTAGTTACATACTTGTTGTCTCAGGAAATACATTATATACTTGGCATTTGTAATCCCTGAGCAGGCTCTGAATGGCCTTGTATATGTAGTACCTGAAACTGCTTTTCTTATCACCTTTGGTCCAGGTGAAAATTAGCATGTGTCTAATATGCTTACTACAAACCTTCTAAGTGTGTGTCGAAATGACTTTTCTTCATATTCTTCTCTTTAAGTATTTGTTCCAAACAGTAACCCATAATAATCTTGATATATTTTTAATATTTAAGTGGAAGTTTTATGTGTACAGAAATTATGGCATAGACTACGTTTGTATTAACCATGGAAACTCAACAATATGGGAATATGATTAACAGGGAGTATTAGCCACAAGTGAGACAACAGAACATGACAGAATAAATAAATATATTTCTATTTCTGTCAACATTCAAATATAAAGTAAGACAAGGTTTTTGCAAACTAAAAAATTACCTTTTTCTGTTTATAGAACTAGTCAATTGTAAAATTGAATAATATAAACATATTCTCTATAGTGAAAACCTATGACTTTTCTCTATCAGATTACTTTTTCATCCAAAGTGAAAAATTAGATCAATTTTTTAAATGAATACTTTCGTCAAGTCGAAAGGATAAGAACTTGTTGATGTGTGGTTATGCTTTACTTTAGTGATTACCCAAGTTTGCGGAGTACATGCTAAGCAGCACATTTACTGTGGGTAAAGTTAATTTGCTTGCATTATTATTCCATTGCAAAGCAACAATCTTCTTATGTGTCTGTTATAAAAGGAAAAAACCCCCACAAAACTGATGTTATATGTGCAAAACTTGTATTTACCCATGCAATACTGGGGCTATTTTTGCAGCTCTTTGTAGGAATGTTTGAGTGGTTCTAGATGTACCTTGCTCTTGAATTTAGGTGACCTGGACACTGCCTGAGAGGAGCTCCAGGTGACCCAGTCACGAAGTAGGCTATGTGGCACTTAGTTTGGGATTCTGACAAATTGCCTTTTAACATCACACTCTTTGTTTTATGTATTATACATATCCATACACGTGTTTCTTATGCATATGTTTTTATAGGATTGCTAGGGGTTTATTGAAATCAGACAATATCAGTAAATAGTTCCTATTTAATTTCCTATGCCCTGAGTGAAAACATACTATGAGGTCTGGATGGCAAGAAAAAAGAGCATAAATCACAATTTCTTCACAAATATATGGCATGCCTTCAATTGTTTTTGGCTTGGATTTTGTGAGTATATACGAAGCAGTTTATTCCTAGCACAAGCAATTTACTGGCAATTATGTGTGTTGTTAATCTATACTACTTAGCCTTTCCAGTGAAAAATGTAATTTTCTGTGTTTTTTAAAAATAGACTTAATGACAAACATCTTGCAAATTAGATTTTCATATATTTCATCTCCCTCTTATGCTCAATTTAATCTATCAAAGCCACACATTGTTGAAGACATCTGGTATTGAGCTTAAGCAGCTGGATTTCATTTGTAAAGGTTTTAAGCAAATTTTGGTACTTGCCAACAATAATACAACAGTTGGCCAGTGTATTTTCTTTGTGGCAGCTTTGTTAAAACTGGCAGAGGAGCCCTGAGTTCAGAAGCAGGTGATTTTCTGCCCCTTTTGGCCCTAACAAGTGGAAGGCGAAGCTTCCTCAGGTGACTCTATGTTTCCTCAGAGGCTGTGCACTAGCACTTGAAGTAGATAGACACATATCTGTGTGTGTGTGTGCGCGCGTGTGTGTATATATGTATAGATGCACATATATCTGTTAAAAGAGGGAAGAGAAGTGGCAATGAGTGCCTAGGATTGTCTCGTTCCATTGTCTCCTGGTAAAGGCTTCCTACAGTGGCTATGGAGAAGAAATCAGTACTGAGCTATGGGCAGTCAACTGGGTAACTAGAAGAACAGACTGTGGGCTCTCACAGCAGGATTATTTGTTTCTTGCTTCAGAATCACCATAGATCATCAAGATATAGGCGCCAGCACTCCATCTCAAATCTATGAAGCAAATATCTGAAAGCTAGCTCTGGGCAGCACCAATGTAATAAATAACCTCTCTAGGGATTTCACACACACTGTAATGAGATTTTATTCATTCTTTGTGGCACAAATAATCTCGAGATGTTTCCCCACCCCTTTTCCAAGAGAAGTAACTGTTTTGTTTACATGTATTTGAAAGGAATAAAATTTATTTGAAAAGCAACTTACCCAGATTACAGTGATTTTTATAAAATATATGTATTACCTATTATTGCATTAAAAAAAAAAGCAGCTCTTCACAGTCATTGAAATATCATCCCCAGTGATGAAGGTGTAGGCAGCAAGGCTTATAGTTCCTTTGAAAAAATTCATTATGATCTGAGAAATTTCTGAGATAGTGAAATTGAATGGGAATCCAAGAGTTCTTGTTCGTTCTCTCTCTCTCTCTCTCTCTCTCTCTCTCTCTCTCTCTCTCTCCCTCTCCCTCTCCCTCTCCCTCTCCCTCTCCCTCCCTCCCTCCCTCTCTCCCTCCTCTCCTCCCTCCCTCCCTCCCTCCCTCCCTCCCTCCCTCTCCCTCTCTCTCTCTGTATATTTATAAAGTCATAGATACATGTATATCTATATAGATACATATATAAAATTAGTTTCTTTCTCCTGATAATCATTAAACACTTCTTTGGCTTGGGGAGCTGTCTTCAGGGTTTAACTACCTTCAGAAAGCACCGAATTGTTGATGCCTCCAGCCCTGTGCCCACCCTAGTCACATCAAACATTTTCCCAATGAAAATGATTTATGTGTTTGTCACTGTCTAGCAGTGCTGAGGACTGTTCTGGGAAGGCACCAAGTCGTAACTCTCTTCTACTGGAAAAGTCCTGTGCTGGAATTTCTACTACCTTAGCTGAGTATTGTTTTGCTGGTTTTGAGTCCAGGGTTGAGTTTTCCAGACAAACACTTCTGAGTTCCAGGGCAATATGGAAACACAGCCGGGGAGTGTGTGTGGATGTGAGGTTTGTCTCTTTGAAGTTAATTGGTAGTGAATGTTGTTGAAATGTCATTAACTGGAAATGTACTCTTTTTAACCTTATCTTGCTTTATAAATTAGCATTCAGGCATTCAGAATTCGGTATTCCTTCAGGGTCCATGTATTCAGCACATACTGCACTACTCAGACAATCCCTAGACTTACTTTACATAACAGCTTAAAAGAGGGAAGAGAAGGGGCACTGAATGCTTGAGATTGTCTCTTTCCCTGATCCATGTCTTGCATGAACCACATCTGCAGTGTTCTGAAGTTTCTGCAGGAAGCTGAGCGACGCAGCTGTCTCTAATGCACTGTGAACCTTGAAAGGAATTTCCTTTCCAGTAAGAATGGATATAGTTTGTGTGTGGGATGATGGAGCACAGGGTTTTCTTTAAGAGAAAAGTGCTCTTATGTGAGGAAAACATCCCCACATCCAAAAAGAAAAAAAAAAGAGAGAAAAAAAAACCCAGTAGCAAGATGTGTTAGAGGTAACTATGTGCTTATTAGGTAGAGTCCTTGTAGACTTTCATGATCTGGTTCTATGCCTTTGTCTTTGGTAGAGTCAACTGATGCGTATATTTTTGGTGACATAGCAATACTCTGTAGGTCGTAGAGGTAGACCAGAGTTGGAATCTCACAATGTTAGTTCTTTGGAGTTTATATGTTCCGTTGAGGACTACAGCTGAGGCAGAGCAGAAATCTGAAGCAAGTGTTTGTCACATGAGCATCAAACAAATGGGTCACAGCACAAATATCACCACTCCAGAGGATCAATTTGAATGTCCGAACAAAACAGAGCCGGGGACTTGGGTTTTGCCTCTCTTCTTTATTTCATTACATTCCACTTCATTCAAAGTGCTTGTACTCATGACAAAGCACTTTTATGTTTGTTTGATTTTCCTGTTCCTATTCAATTATCTATAAGAAAAAAATTTAAGATCACATTTGAATTCTAGGGGAAAAACTACACACCCCCTGGAAGAATAGAGCAGCTTTTCTTTGCTTCTCATCTGTTGAGGCAATTTGCACATTATCTCCAATAGCTCTGCCTGCAAAGGTGGCATCCGATCTCTGGCTTTACTCCTGGAGAGTGAGTTTTTCACACCTCTACTGTTTCATTCCTCAGTGCTAGAATTATGTGATCATTGTTTCTTCCCATTGCTGGACATACCGTGTACAATGACCCTCTAAATTCACACAATGTCCTTTCTGGCACTGGCAGCTGGTAGAAGTTCTGGGGCAGAAGGTTGGGGATTGTTCTACTGTTTTTACTGGGTGATGTTGTAGTACCTATGCCTCTCCACTGATTATTTATCCTGTGAGTGTAAGCGTACGCTTTGGTTTTGAAAGTGGAATGAGAACACTTGTCCTTTGTTCCGTGGCTTGTTTTGATTCTTCCATCTGCTCCAGAAGGGTTTTAAAGGTCCATTGAAGATATCATATCTGTTTTTATTTTATAAGACACATGGGCAAAATTATGCCCTAGAAGTTCTATAAGGCTTTACTTCTTAGTCTACAGATTATTTTATTATTCTCATGCTTAAATGAATCATTACCTTATTATCTACAAAATAATTAAGAGTTTGAGAGTAAAAATATAAAGTATAGTTATGGCTGTATTAAATATTAATAATGTAATGGCAATAACTGACATAATTCATTGGTACTTTTGCAACTTAAGGATACACATGTCATCAATTTCTTTTAATATGACAATGTTTGTTATTTTTAGAGGTTAGGCATAAAGAAAGCTAAGAACACTTTCTCTTGAGATATAAAAGCTTATGCTAATTTTGCTTTTTTATAGCTTTACTAATTAACATAATGTGATTTTAGATTAAGACAAAACATTGGTGCTTTATTATCTCAATATATAGATCATGAAGCAGGCTCAAAGGACTTAAATAGCATGTTGGGTCATAAAGTTAATACAAGGTAGTACCTAGGTTAAGATGGCCTGACTACTTACTATGTATGTTATCTACACTGTAAATATGTGTTAAAAATGTTTATATGATTCCAACTTAAAAGAAAATGTAAAAAGTATAAAACATAAATTTTTAGAATCTTATAATAGTCAAGTTAATAGTTCAGGGAAGCAAACCACAAAAAGTAAGGTCGTCCTCACTCTTGGAAAATGTGCTGCATAGCTTATGAAACAGGGTGGCTGTCAGCTGTGTATGTCTTTAAAAGGACAGAAATGGAAAACATCCATTGCTCAAAAGTCATGAGCAAGCTATTCACAGGAGATGAATTCAGATATGACAAGGAGCTAAATAAAAGAATTATAAGCTTAAGTAATAGGAAATACAAAGCTCCAGTAAGCCATCTGACAAAGTAATTAACAGTTTGAAATTGCCAAGGTTTGGCGAGTTGGGAAGGAACAGAAACCCTCAACTACTGTTAGTTAAAAATTTTCTTCCAAGCTTGAAGAGTCATTCCCAGTCATTCCCAGATATCAAAATTGTGTAGAATTGTCATAGGCCAAGTAAGAAATCTTAAGACAATGGTATTTAAAACTAGTACAACTGCTAGGATGATTGTAATAAAAAAATTGCAGTTAACAAGTGATCAAGTGGTTTGCTAAATATGAATGTATGTTCAGACAGGCACATGAATGTTCACAGTATTATTCTAAAGAGCTGCAAAGTGTAGACAACCTTAATATTCATCACATGGTGAACAGATTGCATAATTGCAGGCTTTTGTTTTTTGTACATCTGGTGAATCTTACAAAACAGAAGAAGTTAGAAATAACGTCAAGTCAGTTTGCCTCCTAATCTATGTCAGCTAGAAAACTTGGGTTTTTCTCTTTTTCACTTCTGTTATTTGAAGGCTTTGTTCTAGCAAATATTGTCTACAACTAAAATATTGACTTAGGCTTCCTATCTTGACTGCTGTTTGCTTTTCATGATATTAATTATTTTGCATTTAAAGCCTGAAATTTAGTGAGTTTATCATTTTATTACTTAGTTTATATAAAAGACTGTGATTAAGTTGTTAGTCTTGGTTTAGGTTGGGTTTGTTTTCCTTTGCTAACATAGCAGAAGGAGTCCACCTGAAATTGTTCTGTCTTCCTCAGGTCGAGGGAAACAGTATCTCACTAGACAGCTGCTATGTGTAACTGAGAGCATAGCCATTTAACTTGCCCATCAGCCTTTAACATGGCTTCTTCAACCCACACTGAAATAGTTATCTGAGGGAAGGCTCATTCCTGAGACTGAGTGTTCTTTGCTGTTAGTAATGTAGTTGAAAAGCCTTTCCTTCATGTAGAATAGTGCCTCGTTGAGACCTCATTCACAATGACAAGCCTGTCTGAAGCAGGAGGATCTCATAGTCATAACAAAAACATATTTTTATGGATTATTTTTTTACCCTTTTTTCTTTCGTGGTTATGGGCATGGGTAGGAAGGGAGATCAACCTCGAGTTTTCAAGTTTATGTATCAGAGAATTCACACCGTGTGTTGAAGCTGTCTCAGAATGGGTTGACACACAAGGGTGGCAGCATTAATATACAGAAATGCAGTTCATTCTATAGTGCGTTTGGAAGTGTACTTACCCTGCACAGTGCAGCTCGAGGAAAGTGCTTTCCTTCTAACTATAGCACCTGTAGACAGAGTGGTTGGAGTGTGGGAGCAGAAGCTAAAATGTGAAAATTTGTGGAGCTAAGGCTCTGTGTGGTAAGGGAAACTGGAAGTCACCAAAACTAGACTGCAAAGAAACAATACTGTTTAAATCATGTCCTACTGTCAGCACTACATGGAAACCTGTTAACAAAAGAAATTTCTGAGTTCCTAACCCAGATCTATTGAGTCTCAAAAGCCTCAGAAATGCATGTTAAAGGGCGGACAGGTGATTTTGGCATACAGTAAAGTTTGAGAAGCACCTTCCTAGATGATGCTGGGATTCTCAGTGTCAGGTGCAATGGTTGTACTTCATCCCACAGGCGGGGGACTTTGGGGAACATTTGTGATCAGCTATAGAATGCTTCAGGGGGACTGTATAGAGTTCAGAAGAGTCTTCTGCTGTATTTTTCTAGTAAAGAGATTGCTGTTTAAGTATGAATAAAAATGCTATAATATCTGTAATCTGATTAATTCATATACTTTAAAAAGCATTTTGGCTCGTAGTTTCTGTTGATTAAATGATTCTCGTATAACTATGTAAGTGTTTGGAAATTTCAGAGGAATTTTATTGGCTATGATTAAAGGTACTTTGCTCTCTTGGACTATTATATTTATTAAATGTAAAGTATTTTATGTATCTTTTCCAGACCTAATCTTGCTATTAAATCCTCAGGAAACCCTAATAGTTTTAAAAAAATAGCTAAGCACATTCCTTAGGTTATTTTACTGTGTAATGTTTTCCCAAGTATGTTTTCCATTTTAGATATTTTCATTTCTCTGGTAATCTTATTACATATCAAGAACACATGACGTGTTGGGATTTTCTGGAATAATACATTTGTTCCAAATGCAAATGGGTAGACTCAGAAAACCTAGTCAGCCAAGAAGTTTACCCAACAGAAACCAATGCTGAATCTAAAATTAATGGTCACAGTTTTCATCAAAATGAATGTCAATATTGAATGCACAGCATTAAGTAATTATTACCAAAATATGTCATTTCGTCCTGTAAATAAGAGATGGTGTGTGAAAAGGGATTATTTCTTTTGTGGAGTTGTCATATATTGCCTAAGATGATCTTTAACTTATATGGTCAAATAGTCCTCCCACAACCTCGGGAGTATCTAATATGGCACAAGGATGCATCTTCACACGTGCAGAAAAATAAGAGCTCTTTTATCTGTAGATCTGAGGTGGGTTTAACTGCACAAAAATCCAGTTATTAAACTCCCACTTTCAAAGTAGTTTTGATCATAATTGGAGTGAATTTTGTTTACCACCAGAAGGCCATGACATTGTGTTTCCATAGGAAGTTTCTTTTTGATCTACCTAACCTTACAAAATGCCTTAGAGTGTATTACACCTAGCTCTTGTCTAAGAGCTGTTTGGGAAAAAGGCCTATGTGTTTCTGATGGGAATAAGAAAATCTAGATTTTATGTTTGCTCTCCGGTGCTAAGTACTTACATGTGTTTGGCTATCACTGTTAAAATCCTCTATTAGTTGAGATAAAAAAAATACTGAAATGTTTCATATGAAAAGTTAGTTGTGGACAATATTACTATGTCTTTAAAACACAAGAAGCACTTTTCCTTCATTTATCACACCACTACAACACAGGCAAATTTCTAATGTTGTATGCTCTGCATTCAAAGAAGGTAGCCCTCAGTGGGACCACATTGTTTATAGTATATGAATGCAGATAACAGTTTGAGAAAAGAGCAGAGTGTAAATGACTGAAAAGAAAGTATCAACCCATTTGACAGCTAAGCATTAACAAGATACTATCTTGAAAGAGAGCAAAATGAACATATTTCATGTGAAGAGACTCACACAAGCAGGAGCTCAGAGATGTTATAGTTGTGAAGAGTTGATGCAGCGCTGTAGACAGGGCTGGTGACCTGAGGTGGCAAGCAGGGACGGATGATAAGAAAGTGTGTGGCCACTCAGATTCGGAAGCATGTGCTTTTCTTATAGGTCACATAGATCCATGTAATAAGTTATAGACAAAATAACATAATCCTTGTTCCCATTGTCTCCCTCTCTTAAGTTAATAGCAGCTCCACCCTTTTAATTGATTAAGACAGACCCCTTGGTGTCTTCCTAACCCTTCTTCTTCTCTTACGCGATATATGTAATTCATTAGAAAATTATTTTAACAGTCCCAAATTGGGTCTTCAGGTACTGTTCTTTGTAGCCATTGGCCTGAGGCAAGCATCCTGTGATGGCCATGGCCAGCTTTTTGAAGGTTAAACTAGACCATATTCCCTCCATACCATGGACAAATATCTTCTGTAAGGAGTGACCGAAAATGGTCCTGGGGCAGTTTGATTAGTGGGAGGAAGAGGAGATGAATGGTAGTCATGGATGGAGGTACCGAGGAATTGTCTCAGCAGCCAGTGTGAATGTTTCCACCAGGCCTCCATTTCTTCTCTGTTCTCACTCCTTCTTTTGTTGAACAAGCTAAGCCCAGCTGCTCCCTTATAACACATGTGTCTCGAGGAGCCAGATTGCTATTCTCTCTGTCCAGAACACTCTTCACTTTTCTTTATGGATCACCGTCCTTCTTATCTTTCTTTGCAAAGATGACTTAATAGCGAGGAAATTCTAGCCATCCTCTGAAATAACAGTTTCCAGTATGCCCTGTCTGCTTTCCCTCTTTTCTCCCCATAGTACTTACAAAGATTTACATCCGTTCATGTTATTCTGTCTGTTTTTCTTCCCCCCTAAAATGATGGAAAGCTCTATATTGGCAAAGAATTTTATTGGTTCCTTTCCATTGTTCTTGGATTAGGACAGTGTGTGGTCAGAGTCTGGAACCTGTGAAGTGCTCAGGAAATTATTGCCTAGTGATTGAAGCAGGGTACATTTTAAGAAATGTAATTCTAATTGTAGTATAAAGAGAGTTAAGGGAAGGTAGGTCTGGAGAAGAGATGCTGAAGCGTTAGTGATGACCTTCAGAGCAGAAATGATGAGGGCCTCGTTTGGCACCTTTCAGTGGAGTCAACCAGGATGCAAGGAAGGATGACATAAATACATGAAAGATTAAGATGAAATTATTATATTCTGGACACTTTAGTGAAAGTGACCAGGGTGTTGTTTGGGACACTGGAAACTGGATGAATGATGGCTTTTTGCATCAGAGAATACTAAAGAAAGTAGATTGAGTGACGCATGGTAGTATGTGCCTATAATCCCAGCATTATGCAGAGCTGAGGTAGGATAATTGTTAATTTGGCATCAGTGTGGACAACTTAGTGAGACCCTAAGACTTTTTTTTTTTTAAATAGGGATAGATAGGTAGAAGCATTAAGAGGTGGAATAGTTTCGGATATACTGTTAGTTTTATGTATAGCTGAGTCTTCTGAGTGTTAAATGATTAGTTGAATACACATTCGTCTTGAGTACTGTCAGTTAACCTAACAGTGATCAGGAAGTAGAACCTTGAGTAAGCCAGTGGCCTCATAACACATGTTCCTATGCCAGAGCAAGGGTTTCCAATCATTGGCATATTTACATAGGCTTATCCTATATTTAAAAATAGTGATAAGATAAATATTATTGTAAAAGAGAAAACAAATCCTTGTATATGGTAGTTTGAATGTATTTGGCCCCCATAATCTCATAGGGAGTGGCAATATTAGGACATGTGACCTTGCTGAAGGAAGTGTTGGGGAAGACTGGGTAACACACCTTTAATCCAGACCTTGAGACTGGAGAGTACACCTTTAATCTGGACCACACCTTCTGGGAGGAAGTGTGTCATGGTGGTGGTGCACTGTGAGGTTTAATATTCTCAGGATACTACTGCCCTGTGAGTCACATGACTTCCTGTGGTAGCAGTCTAGGTTCCAGCACTACATCTACCTGAATGTCACCATGCTCCCCACTATGACAGTAATGGACTGAACCTCTGAAACTGTAAGCAAGCCCCTCAATTATATGTTTTCTTCATAAGTGCTGCCATAGTCATGGTGTCTCTTCACAGCAATAGTAATCCATAAGACACAGTGTTTCTCTGTTCGTATTTTTTCCTTGCTTAGTTTTTCTTGTGTCATCATCGAAATAAGAAGATGCAATATCTAAGTACCATTAGAATGCATAAAATTTACCTTTGCCTTGTCTGGCTAAACTCAGACTCTGTGTTTTGCTTTTATAATCACTATCTTTTATTGAAAACATGTTGAAGTACATTTTTCCTTTAGTCACTGGAATGAGTAATTCCTTTAGCAAAAACATTCGGAATACATGCAAATTTTTAAAGGTTTAAATGTGCTCAAATAAGACTCTTGGCATGTATGCATGAAACAATACACAGTTATTAATAGTTTGTTCTTCAAAAGCACATTTTTATGTATTTTGAAGTTGAGATTTTTGCCAATACCCTTCATCCCTCTGGTGATTTTGTTACCTTATTTAGTAGAGGAGAGTTAGGCATCTTGAAATGGTCTTTATTAAACGATTTGATTTCGCAAAGGAACCATGCTGTTGGAAAGGTTGTTTGATACAGATTGCTGGGCCAGAATAGAGAGAGAAAATTTATGAAAATTTACAAAAATGAAGGTAAAATTACCCAATCTAATCAATGTTTATCTAAGTGTGTGTGACATCCTTGACCTGATAGCTGATCAGAACCCTTCCATCTTCATCTCCTGCCCCCACTTTGCAGTAAGCTCTGATGTTAGTGCTCTCTCTTTCTAGGCTCTCATTGAAGACTCAGTGGGGTTCGGAAGCCATAGAGGCTGTATTGCTGGGATTGCTATCAGGAGGGCATGATTCTGGTTTATTACTAGCAGGGAAATCACAGTTATTTGCTTTCATGTTGGGAGGAATTTTGAGAATCATAATTCAAAGATCTAACATAGCTCAAAATTATTTAAAATTCAAAACACCTGGCTATTTAGCACACCTCATAAACTTAGAATTTGAATTTTCGTGAGTTCTTAGAGACACATTTGTGTGTGTGTGTGTGTGTGTATCTCTATAAACAGATTATAAGGAATTGTGCCAGTATCTGTGAATGACAAAGTAGAGATTCAGAAAGCTTGATGCTGTGTTTTATATCAGAGGCCAGCAGTCTCTGGACCAGTACCAGAAAGGTGAAGTCTTCAGTTTGACTTTTAAAAAAATTTATTGCTTAAAAATTTCCTATTATTAATGTGTGCATGTGTGTGTGTGTGTGTGTGTGTGTGTGTGTGTCAGACATAGTTGTATGCTCAAGAGTGAAAATGTTATCCTTGCATTTGGAGATCACAGGACAATCTCTTGGAGTTGGTGCTCTCCTTATACCTTTACCTGGGTTCTAGTGTTCATACTCAGGTTGCCTGGCTTATGCTGCAAATGCCTTCAACCTGTCAGTGTCCTGCAGTATGATTTTGAGAGCTACTGTTCTGAGGATACCTGTCTTCTTTAAAGTATGTAGGGCTTACTTCTACCTATTCAAATATGAACACCCTCAGAGAGCACCTGTATTATAGCTTAGTGGCTACAGTGTTTGACACAAAAGACACGAAACCTTGAGTTTAGATCCACGATGTAAAGATGGTTGTGGTGATGTCTGCCTGGAACCCTACTGCTGGTGTGTGAAAGTGGAGATAAACAGTTCTATGGAGGTGGTGGCCAGACAATAGAGCCAAATTGGTGAGCTCCTGGTTCAATGAGAGACCCTATCTTAACAATAATGTGGAGGGTGAATTTAGAAGACAATGGATGCTGATCTCTTACCTTTACACCAGTCGCACACATACACAAAAAGAGTAACACCCCACAGAAATGCTCTGAATCCCTGCCCCTTTATTAGATTTCTCTTAATGGGTCTCAAAATACTCTGACAGATATTTGATCAACTTGCTTCCTTTACGAAGTACTTATTTTTAAAAACTAATTAACAACTTGCCACACAAATGACCCACAGGAATTTTCCTTTAAGATTTTTATGCTGCATTATTATCATGAGGCCATCAGTTAATATTAAATGTCAATGTCCAGTGGTGACAAGCTGTTTTCCACCACTCACAGAGCCCAGAGTGGCAGGTGTTAGGGAAATGCTCATGTTTTAGCCTTTGTATCTCTCTGGGTCAACCTGGTGGCCTTGCAACTCTGGTAGTCTTTTGTCTACTGCTTCAGTGATATTCACAGGAATGATCTCATGTCATGGACTACAAAGTGATCCAGAAGAGGATAAATAGAGCAATCTCAATACATTGGTATAGACATATTATCATGGCCAGCTTCACAGATTGGAAGAAGCTGGTCATCTTGGCTTCTTTCTAGCATACATGACAGTATTTTAGTTGATCTCAGCAAACTCCCATGGGGCAATAGCTCTATGATAATCCAATGCAGAGACATTGCCAACACCAGTTTGCCCTAGATGGTCCAGAATAAGCATTTGAGCAGTGATGTGCCTTGCTTCAATAAATTAGTTTAGAAAGATGGGCTATTAACATTGAAGCCCATGAGATCCCCAAGAAGAGTTTGACTCCATATTTTATGGTACACTTCAGTCAACTTTTAACTTGTGATATTGAGTAGAGCAAGGTGACTACCTGTTGTATTGGAGAACTCTGGTCTCCACTCAGACTCTAAAAGACGTACCAATACGAACATTTTTACAGATGACACAAGAACTCATCAGTTTGGTGAGGTAATAGAACACAAGTCAGAGGTTCACAGAGTATAGTTCTGTTGTCATTGCAATGTTTATGTGACTTCACCTTCGGAGCTAAGGATGTTAATATGTGGCTCCAACATGCTGCCATCATTCCAGCTGGAATGTTGTAGGCTTAGCTATGTTGAATATTTGCTAATTTTAATGTAATTTTAATTCCTTGATGATTTCTTCATATCACTTCAGGTTATAGGGTAGATCAATATAATCCATTTTGTTTACATGAACTATTTATTTTCATACCCCATTTATAATCCAGATAAACATGGCTCATGTGGGCTTATTTGTTTTACTTTACATTAATAAGAACAACAACAATCAGGATAGTAGAGCCAGCCTAGGATGTGTCTGTGCTCATGTTTTTGATAAAGTCTCTATATCCTTAGGTAGCAAGTATAGTAATATAATACTTTCTAGTCTCATTTTTCCATATGGAGATGATAATGATAATACCAACCATATCGCTGTTCATCTGAGATCTTGGCATCCTTGAAGGAGCATTTCCCCACGTGCCATCTTCTTTTCAAATGTTTCAACCTTCTTTCATTGGTCCAATCACACTTCTATATCATTTTGTGAATGGTGGTAGACATTCATGAAACCACATTAGTAATCTTTTCCTATTTCCTCCTGAATTTACTGGTAATTTTCAGGCCATGAGTCTGAATTTATTTTAATTTTTGATGGAATAATTGAATTGAATTAAAATAATTGAATTAATTTTCTGGCATCAACGCTTCCAAATAATTTAATAATTTTTAAGGTCTGTCTTTTTACTCCTGTCCCCAGTCAAGTTGAACCATAAAATTAATTTTCAAAATAACCCATTTTAAAAATCTTATTGCATTTATTTGATGTTTATGTGTGCACACAGAGATGAGAGGATAACCTGAGACAATCAGTTGTTTTCTAATTCCATGTGGCTTCAAGGAATTGAATTCAGGTCCCCAGACTTGGCAACAAGCACTTTTATACACTGAGTCATCTTGATGGCCCTAAATAACCTATTTAAAATCCCTTCAAATTTATGTAGTCAGAAAACATTCTGGGCAGGAATCTTTAGATTCCACAGAGATAGGACATATTGGACATTATAAAGAAGCATAAATGGCTAGGGAGATGGTTTCAATCAGTCAAGTGTTTGTCATGCAAACATGCAGACTGGAGTGTGTATCCCTAGCATCGCAATAAAACAGGATGTGAGGTCATACACTTGCAATCCAGTTTAGCTAATCCCTTGGCAAACTCCAGCTTCAGTGAGAGATCCTGCCTTAAATATAATGTGGAGGGCAAAGAGGTGACTCAGTGGTTAAAATGATTGTGGGGTAAGCAAGAGGACAAGAGTTCAGATACCCAGAATCCATGTATAACCTTGTGGCTATGAGAGGTGCCTATGATTCCAGCCTTGAAAGACAAAGATGGAATCAACAGAGCAAGCTCTCTAGGAGATGTTACATGGGATATGCAAGGAAAGGACAGGACAGGGAAGAAAAGGAGGAAAGGGACTAGCGTGAAGAAGGAAGAGAGAAAAGACGACAGCACTGAGAAGAACCCTTGTGAATGCAATTTTTTTCACCTTGCTAAATTATCTTTGCTGGCACACTTCTGATTCTTTTTCCCTGAAATCCCACGTATACTTATGGAAATGAAAAATATACAGACAACAAAATGTAAAGTGTCTTTGGTTGATTCTAATCATTTTAGAGTAAAAGACAAAATAAAAAATAAAAAATATTTGGTTAACAACTGTATTTAAATTAAATGTTCAAAGCCACAACAGATTAAAGTAATCTATGTTTGGTTTATAATGGAAATTATATAAATATAAGTGGGGACCCATTTAAAACAACATAGTTATACTCTTAATTTATTTATTGTTGAAAATCTCAAATCTTAAATCCAAATCTTATTTGTCATTTCTGGTTATATGTTAATTGATGACCTAGTTTTTTTCAAGTTCTGTCTTTTTTTAGAATATACATTATAGACTCCCATCTACAATGTTTCATGGTCAGGGAAACAAAATAATAATTTAGTGGTTGTCACTGCTTTCCGGCTGGAAAGCACAGCCATGGTTTTCTCTTTTCCAGGTTGCTTTCAATGGTGAATCACAGGAGGAGGTGGTTTCAGAGAGCTTTGAGTGAGTGAATGCAGGTGATTCCTACTTTGACCTCAGAAAGCCTGGCATTGCCCAAATCCTTAGTGAGCTTCACCTAAACTTTGACAGTTAGGGGTAACCACAGGGTCATGACTCCAAACAAGATAGAGAAAGCTGACTTCTGACTGCTGAGTTTGATTTATGAAACATGCAATACCTGCTTTAGAGACCCAGATCTAATGTGGAAAAAGTTGTGAGACTTTCATGGAACCAAGACTTGCCTTGTTGACTTAGGTCAAACATGTTCCCCCTCTGCCCCCAACATCATGACCTTTGTACTAGTCACTGGCATTAGAAAAGTTGGTGAAATATTTTGGATCATTCAGGACTGGATGATAGATAAAATAAATGGTCAACATTTCTTGAGAACAACTTATAAAGTCAAAAGTCAGAGTGTTTTTACTGAGCATCATTAAGTGTTCTGATAATATGAGTCATTGAGGCAAACACTGACTTTAAAACTGAATGCTCACAGTCCTGCTTCACATCTGCTCTGCCTGAGAGCCTTACTGTTTTGTCTCCCGGCTTTCAGGCAACAGAAAGAGCCTCTTAATGTCTAATGAATATTTATGCAGTCCTTTGACAATTAAAGGCTCATTAAAATTCACTTCAAAGGAAGAGATTAAAACACTTTTAAGACCAAAGAATAATGTAGATGCAAGTAGGAGCTCAAATTCCTTTTCATTGGACATGGGTCAGAAACACTCCGCAGATGCACTCTGAGGAATGACTCCTGGTGGAAGGCGCATCTCAATGCTGGGTCAGGTTTTGGAGTCAGACTCTCTGGGTTTAAACCTGGTTTCCACTCCTTCTAGCTCTGTGACCTTTAGCTCCTCCTGATTAGAGCAGCTCCTGCATGGCGATGTAGAGAGAGCAGTGGACATAACCACAATCTGCTCGGCAGAACCATTTCCATCAACCCATGAGCAGAACTAAGAATAATAACTGACACGTCTCATCTCTGTCCTGAGAAATCTTTCCCCCCACTTCAAAGTCTTTGACAACCTACCTACACTGCAGCCATTCGCAATCTTACTTTCCTCCTTCTGAAGTGGCGCGAGGGGGTGTGTGATGAATCCTCAAATCTGAGGACATCTTAATTTCCTTCATTTCATTTTTTTTTTGTCCAGTTTTCATTCCCATTATGCTTTCAGATGTCCTGGACTACAACATTTCTCATGGCTCAAAACTTACATGTATTGCATAGGAATGCCTAAATATATATATTGAGATGCTCAAAGCCACACTCCTTTATATAATGCAAAGTATGTTAAAGCCATGGTAGTTGGCTAGTTGTGTTACTATATTGCATGACAATCACATGTTTGGTAATAGAAATAAAGAAATGCATGGGCATGACCAGATGGTGGCCTGTACAGTTATATGCCTGCTTACTTATTTATAAATAATTATGAATAGAAGTATGTATTAGGATGAATGAAGAAGTGGTGGAGTCTTCATTTACGTATTTCTTTTTCCATGAAGCTTTACATTGGTATAAATAATCATAGCCTTGAGAACCAGCACATTGTTATTCTGTTGTTAAACATAGTTCCTTAAAAATTATTCTACTTAAGTGACAGACCATTCTACATTACACAAGATGGGATTGTGAGAGTATACTTGTGAAGTGCCAAGAAGCTGTTACTGAACTCAAACCTCATTTTTATGATAATGCCCCAAACATTAACAACAGTCATGATTTCATTTAAAATTTTCATTGTTTTCACCATCTGCTTCTCTGAGTTTCTATGCAAATTATTGGACCTGTTTCACAGGAACTAAGTAAACATGTCTTTCTAAAGCTATTATGAATGAGAGTCTAGTTATGGGTTTCCAAGCACTTATACTACATTTCTGTGATTTAGATAGCACTATTTTGGATGCGTTTCAGGAGACATTGTTGTAATCATATTAGTGTTTTATGTAATGACCCTGATGACAGCTCAGTATATAAATCTTTCATCATTTAACTATGTTGGATATTCACTATTATATTATTATATATTATTATATGTATTATTATATGACTATGACTAAGTTTGCCTTATAATTCTTATCACCTATTTATTTATTTAAAATGGAAAGATAATAGAGAACATGATCAATTTCTAACACATTTTCTACGTAAGTTTTCAAGTCATATCTTAGGGTTTCTACTGCTGTGAAGAGATACCACAGCTGAAGGCAGAAATGATCCGACGCTTAACAGAAAAGGAATATCACACTCAGAACTCAGAGCTAAGAAAACAGATAGGTGTTTATGAAGGGTAGACTTACAAGGTCAGGATGTTCTGCTTGAACGATGGATGAAGATCAGATCCAAAAGCAAACCAAACAGCCAAAACAGGGCCCAGGGGCAAGCAGAGAAAGGAAGGAAGGGGGCCGGACAGGCTTCCACATCCAGGTAAATAGTCCATGAGGCCACACTCCAGTAAGCAGGTAGGTATTAGCTGTAACCTTCCCACAGCATCTCCCCCTTTTATTCAAATGAGAGTTCTAAACCTACTATAAAATTATATACAATAGGAACAAATATCCTATTTTAACTAGTTTAAGTCTTGTATAATAAATAACTTGGCCAAGTCATGAGAGGAAAGTAACTACATTTATGTAGTCTTTAACCCCATTGAAGATCCGAGAAGGGAAATAATGTTACCTGAGTAATTAGGAAGTGCAGTCAGACAACTTTTAAAACATGCAACAAATCACAGAGACAACTGGCTGCCTGGGCAATCACCCGAAGTCACGTTTGCAATGTTGAAGCAACCAACTTTGGCTAAGGCCTAGAATAACTGACAGATTATTTTTTAAGGCAAGATTTTTTAAAAACCATCTAACCCTGTCTTGGCAAGATTTGAACAGTTTTACTTATCCATTTTTGTATGCTACATATTTTGTCAGTGGTTGAGGTATGTATGGGCAGTTCCTTGTCCAAAGACCGATTGCCAAGAAGAAGATAAGCGCCAAGTGGAAGAAGACAAGAGCCAAGCGTCTTTGGTGCTCAACAAAAGGCACTCCGACCATTTTTTTACAACTCTTTGAAGAGGTTGAAGATTATCTATTTATACAGAACATAATCTCTATGTATCTAAAGAACCTGATTAGTCTAACTATAAATATAACAAACATAAATGACTATTGATCTATAATTTTAATACCTATCTAACTTAAATATTACAACAAAAAAAAACTGTGCAATAAATGAGGACAATGACCTCCAAATGTAAGCAATGTATAAGTATCTTGATTAGAGGTAGAAATGTACACTGCAATATGGTAAATGTATATATCAATACATAAACAATATATAAGTATCTTAATCAGAGGTAGAAGCATGCATACAATGTTTAATATAATTTAACTTTGTATCCATATACAAGAATCCATACCAATGTAATTGTCTATAAACAATAACTCACAAATACCAATCTATTATCCCATCATATGACCAGAGCAGCTCTTATAATTGGGGTTGGCTTACATTTTCAGAGGTTTAGTCCATTATCATCATAGTGCAACATGGTTGAGTTCAGGAAGACATGGTGCTGGGAAAGAAACTGAGAGTTATATATTTTGACCTACAGCCAACAGCAATTGGTCTGTCTCATTGGAAGTAGCATTAGCAAATGGGACCTCAAAGCCCAACCCCACAGTGACATACTTCCTCCATAAAGTCCACACCTACTCCAACAAGGCCATACCTCCTAATAGTGCCACTTCCTGGGGGGGGGGGGGCATTTTCTTTCAAACCTAAAATATATTGACAATCATCAGTCTTTGGATTCTTGCTGTGTTATATTAAGACTTCTCTTTGCCAATTCAGGGTGTTCCATTTCTCCCCTCTTTTCTCCAGTCACTATCACAAGTTGATGTCTACTCTGATTTAGTGATGAATACCAACAGCTAAAAGATCTGAGTTGTGGACTAGTACAAAGGGAGGGGAGAAAGAAAAGAAGCACAGGCTGATGCAACGTTTAGTGTAAATTATAAAATGTTTAGGAAGCACTCAAAAAGAGTTTGCAAAGGGTATGTACAAGTGGAAAACCACAATTAACGAGTCCATCTCTTCCCCAAAGTCCTACCTTAATTTGCAACCCTTTATATGCAGTAAAATTCTAGGGGATAAACTGATGATTTTGTTGGAGAGATCAGGTTATTTTGTACCCTGCAGAATCCATTTCAAATGGTCTTTAATGGTTTTATGCTATAGTTAGGTTGTCTTTCCATCCACTATGGAGTAGATATATTGCTAATGTAAAACTTCCTTCAAACTTTTTATACTTACAATTGTTAATGTCTTACAAGTGTTGGAGAGATTTAAATCATCATTGAATCCTTAACTGGGCTAGTTAACTTTGAAAATGAAAACTCTTTGTTTATATACTGCCCCTAATGATATTATATGAACTGCTGTAACTTTTATGGAGCAAACAGAGTCCATGCTAGTCTAAGCTTTCTATATATGTAAATAAGGACTATTTCATCTCGTTTATGCATGGAGGCATGAATATTCAATGTGACTAAATAACTTGTTTGCAACAACCAAACATTTAATTGAAATTAATAACGACTTGAGTAACTCATGTAAATGTAGTAACTTCAATAAGAGATACACACGCCAGAAAAAATATATACAACTTTTAAAATGCTAAATATATATCACGGTAAAGTTTCATGGAAACACTAAAACCAAAGCATACAGCTGATTCAAAATTGTAACATGCATGGTGAAGAAAACTGTTGGAAGATAAAGAATATCATGAGCAAAAATATGGGAATATAGAAACCATGGTGTATATAAGAAAGTATGAACAGGGAGAATACTGTGGTAGGAGATCAAGATAGAAAAATGGATTGCATCTGTTTTTAAAGAATTTTGACTGTTGTGGAATATAGTTTAAGATGTGTTATATTCTTTTATGTTGTATTTGTTTAATTCTGTAAAGCTGTATTACTTTGCCTGCCTAAAACACCTGATTGGTCTAATAAAGAGCCGAACAGTCAATAGCTAGGCAGGAGAGGGGTAGGCAGGGCTTCCAGGCAGGGAGAATAAATAGGAGAAGAAATCTAGGCTAGAAATAAGAACATTCCCTGCTTAGTTTTTGAGGCAGGGTCTCCCACTGAACCTGGAGCTCATCAGTTTGCTGGATTGTCTGGCAGTAAGTCCTAGGGACCTTCCTGTCTCTTCCCCTGAAGCTCTGGCTTACAGATGTGTTCCACCTCACCCAGCGTTCACATGGGTGCTGGTGCACAGAGAACACGCGCTACCACAGCTCTAGTGTTGGTCCTTTCTGTCCATACCACACTTATTTTTCAGTGCTAGTAGAAACCATGGGCAGCGAGTTTTTGCACGGCTTTTTCTCCAATAAAGCATTTTAGAAAATGACTAAAGTTGTCCTTGTCCGTTTTATTAATGCAAACTCACAAGCATAACTAATTTGAATTGTGCGTAATATCTGGCCAGTATGTAAATATAGACCACAACCTTACAATCGGCTTGAATTTGGTGGGTCAAGCAAGTGGCACACACATACATTTGTATCAATATATACTAAGAGCCCTGTATATATCACATGATCTCATATGTGTAATAGAAATGCTTTCCTGTGCTTTGGGTCAGGCAGGTTTGGATCTGTTTTCATTTGTTGTGATTTTAGATATTAGAAGACTTATGTGTTCTTTCCTCAGATCCTGGCTTGGGAAGCATAGAGCCGGAAGTATAAGTGTAGTATGTTGAGGCTATCAGCGAATACAAGGAAGTTAGCAGAACAGTTCTTACTCCTTCCATGTAGTTCCTTTCTTTGGACACATCCATTAGCACCCTCTGTTTGCCTGTCCAGGGAATGGGGTCACCAGTTATGTCACAATCATTTCCTGCAGACCAAAAAGTGCTAATCTCGACAGGTGTGTTTAGCCAAGAAAATCTTCCCTTGCTTCCTGAGATGCTTGCTGTGCTTGCCACCTGGGCCTTATTTTCTCAGCGTTTTTATTTCCCTGCCTCAAAAAGACGCGCTGTAGATTCCCAACTCAGTAACATGGCTTAGGCTAGGAATCATGATTCTTACACCTGTTTGGGGTTCAGTTACCCTGTTATACGTGTGACTAGGTCTATTGTAAGAGGTGGTGCCCGGTTTCGTGTTTTGTATGTAAGTTTCTACGTTCTGCTGTAAAGCTGTAAGTGAAACCTCTCAGACTCTCAGCTCACTTGCTGTTTCTTCCCCGTGAACTCACAGTTTCTTTGTCTTAAAGCCTTTCCTCAGCTGGCCTGAGACTGGGCCAGGGCCTCTTTTGATGTCACCCAGGAGGGGATAACTAGCCAGCCATCTGGGAGTGAAAGATCCAGCACACAGGTGGGGCAACTCCTGAGACAGACTGTGAAAATCAAAGGCAGCTCACAAGGAGGAGTGGATGGGGCAAGGGAGCACTCAGAGAGCATTTTGTATCTAGTGTTTCCTAGGCTCTGAGACCAAGTGAGAGGGAGCGAGTGTTCTAGCCTGAATTTTCAAGAATATTACGTTTTTGTTTTGTTTTTCCAAGACAGGGTTTTTCTGTAGTATTATAGCTTGTCCTGGAACTAGCACTTGTAGATTAGGCTGGCCTCGAACTCACAGAGATCCACCTGCCTCTGCCTCCTAAATGCTGGGATTAAAGGCCTGCACCACCACTGCCCTGTTTTGTTTTTGTTTTTTTGTTATGAATATTAACTTTGGAGGAATCATTAATTTGGAGTTGTGAGACAAGGTGTAAGAAAGAGGGATACAAAAATAACTAAATTAAAAGGGAAAAAACATTATTCAAATGTACTGAATAAGAGAACAAGAAACGTTTCCCCCTCTACCCCATGTCCGATATGCAGCATAGATTAGTGGAGGCTTCTGAGGTTGCTGCTGCTGAGTGAAAGGTGATGGACAGCTGTTTTATGTATGGAGACTGAGAATAACACTTTAGCAAGCCCTGGCTGCCATCCTTCCACACCAGGCTTACGATGCCAGCCATAGAGCAGTATGTCTTCCCCAGGACAAACAGCCATTGATGTGAACCGGTTCTCAAGCATTTGTTACTCCTTCCTGTGGGGGTTTTGTAGTTCGTGTGATATAACCAAAATGTATGTGCTGATACTATTTTATTGTTCATGGTGGTGACATTGGAGAACATACAATAGGTTTGTGTGAAGCTGACTGCAACTCTGATGTTGGAGACAGAGGTGACTTGAACAGTATTGCTATCAAATGGTTCTCATGCCATATGGGATATTTTTTAAAAAATTAGCATTAGTGTCCTGTTCTTTTGGAGAGTGTTTATAATGCCCAAAAGAATGTGCTGGAGCAGGGATCAGGTTACACCCTCACCTTCAGGTCCTTTCATTGGCATAATACACACCTGTGTGTTCTCTGATCTCAGAATTGTTTTGAAAAGCTCCTGACATCTGACATGTGGAAAAAGCAGATTTCTGTTTGTCTTCTGACAGGACAAGTTCACATTGTCCCTGTAAGTGCTGCTTCTGATACGGTCCCTTGTCAGCCACATACTATGCTAAATCGTGTGCAGAATTGAACCTCAAGTGTCCTGAGGTCGGTTCTCTTTAACTGTGTAGTGTTTTCTTGAAGCATTGAATGAACAAGATACTGATCGATCATAAATGCAGATGAATAGATTTATAGTAAGGATAAAAGAGCCCTAATTTTTTTTTTGTTTTGTTTTTGATGGGGCCTTTTTCAAAGTTCTCTTCTTGATAGTTTGCTGTAGAAATAGTGGTGATAAAGAATGCTGACCCAATTAAATTAGCATTTCACATATAGACAGGGAAAGTTTTGCTTGATGCTATACATTTGATCATCATCTCTATTACCATAAAATGTTGTGTAAAAGAGATCATCAAACTTCCATAAATACATTTTGTGTATGAGGCCTCTCTGTAATGATTTTCATAACTGAATTAGTGACCCCTTTGAAATATGGCAGGCATTTTACACGTATTATTATGTTACAGTATACTGACTTTTTTTTTTTTTAATTTAAGCGTCCTGCACTGGGTTTTACTAAATTTGCAGATTCTTCTTTCAAAATCAAGCTGCCTTTGTCTCAGCATCAGCAGTGGATTTCTTGCAGTCTGTTTAAATGAGTAGTTTCTGATGCTTATCCCAACACTCAGATAAAGGCCTTTCAACACGTGGTTTATAGTGGAGTGGCTCCCTAAGAGAGTCACGATTATCAGCTAGAGTCTTCATGCCATAACTAAGGATCTCTCTGCTCGTGTCTCTCTGCTGGAGAGAAAGCATCGAACTTAGCAGCGGCAGGAGTCTAGATTAGTTGGGTTGGGTGAATGGCTGGGAGGGTGCCTGTTAGAAGGATTCCTTTCTTCTTCACTGCTAGGAAGTAGGAAGGGAAATCTTGTCCTTGGTTTCCACATGCAGAAATCTACCATGCTGTGGGCCCGAGAGTAAGGAAGTTGTAGGAAGTAGCTGCAGAGATGTCCTCTATTCCAGGCTACCTGTTTAGTAACTAACGCCATTTTAATACTTCCTAGGCCAATGATATGAGGATAGCTAGGGAGACACTTCAAGTTACTAATAGAGCTATTATGGTTTTAATGATGAAAGTAAATGTTTTCCCTTTTATAGACGGCAGGAAAAAAATAGATTCAGTTGTGAGTTTATCACTTATTAAGAGATCTATTTACTCTGAAAGGTCCCCATAGGCTTTCTATAGAGAAACAAAAACAACTGTCTTTTCAAGCTACTTCTGTGTTGTTTTTTTTTTTAAATCAACAAACCCAACTTGCATAGTAGCTAGAGCTGATAGACTTCACCAACGTCTTTTTATTTCACTGATTTGTGTATGCATGTGCACACGTGTAAAGGAGCACACAGGTGCACGGGGAAGTGTGCGGAGGTCAGATGATGACCTTGGCTACTGTTCCTCGGATGCCTTGTGTTTTTAAGACAGTCTTTCTTTGTGCTGGAGCTCCACAGTAGGATGACTGCTCAGTGAGTTGTACACACCAGCAGGCCCCAGCACTCAGGTTTGAGTGCACCACCATACTTGGCTTCTTGATTGCCTTTCCTTTTTTTTTTTTTTTTTTGGTGAGATCTCTGGGGGACTAAACTCAGGTCTCTATGCTTGTAATGCAAGCTCTCTCCTGAATTGATCATTGTTCCAGCCCAGTTTTGCTGGAGTTTTGCAGAGAAAAGTTGTAGGTAAATAAAATGACTGGTGCTTGATAGCTGAAACACATGCTAATACCTTTTGTCAAAATTTTTGCTTAATCCCATGGTTTTATGGCTGTGGAAGAGCTTCTGACTGTAGTGGTAGCTGAAGACAGCCAGTCTTTTGTTTCTGTATTAGAATCATGATGGTTTGGAAGCATCTATTTTCATTATTCATGTAAAGTATGCTAAGTGCATATTTCCTATCTTCCTCCATTTGAAGTTTGAGATGATATACTCAATTTATCAATATAATCAGGGTGAAGCAATACAACATATAAGTTTATCTGCCTTTTGTTGGTGTGTTTTTCATGTATCAGCTTACAGTCCATCTTTTTGGGTTTTGGTGGTTTATGTATTATAATAACCCAAATATTGAAGATAATTTTGAAAGGAGGAAGGAAACATCTTTAATTTAGAATAAAATGTGTGAAAATGTTATTGACATAAATGGAAGTATGGGAGTTGAATAAAAATAAATAAAAGCCGTGTATGGTAACTCGCTCCTGTAATTTCAGCATTTAAGAATCTGAAGCAGGAGAATTGCCTCGGCTTTGAAGTCAGTCTTGGCTACACAGGACGTTTCAAGCCAGCCTAGACTGCAACAAAAAAATCTTGCCTCTAAAAATAAACAATGCCCGAAGAAAGGAAATGGAAAGAAAAGTTGGGGAGACGTTCAAAGACAAAACCACTGAGGCGCACTGAGTGTTATACAACCAACAAAACAAAACAAAAAACAAAACTGAAAAGACTTTGGAAAATGTTTCGAAAACCAAAATCATTTTTATCAAAAGAAGGACCGCTTGAGCAGCCTCGGGCCAGAACGTCCCAGTGTGTGCTTTCCACAGATTGAAGATAGCACAACGTTTATAATAACATAACTTCACTTAAGATCATTCCTAATTGCTTCTGCCTAGAATGCAGCACCACTGTTGCTTGGCAGTCTTCTTCCCACAAATAAGGTAGTGGTGGTGGGGTACAGTTTGTGAACTTTTTTAGTAGCCAATTCGATCTGATTAGTGGGGACAAATGGTGTTGTTTTGTTTCCCTTTGAGTTTGTGAAGAAGCTATGTATTCTAGTCATAATCCAGCTTTCTGATTTTACTTTGTACATTCAGCATAGATAAATGGGAAAAGTAAGGAGAAAACCAACATTTGCATCACAAGTCATCCTTCGGGGTTGCTCGGGAATTATGATGCAGTATTCTAATGGTTCTATCTGCATGTAAGAGAAAGCCACTGAGACTTGTCTAATCTGATGACAGACAATGTCCTTGTGGAAAATAACTTCCTTCTTACTGTTCTTCTATAAACATGCTATGCATTCACATAGGCCTTTCTTTAATGAAAAAATGCTTGTATCTGAGAACAAAATTATTTTCTAAACAAAACAGAAATTAACAAAAAATTCCTTTTAAATATATGTATAAATTGTACTTACATTTTGGAGATGATATAATTTTCTTCAGGCTTTTATTGTACCCACAATTCTTTCCTAGCCCTCTGGTATTGGGAAAAGATACATAGTATCTAGATTAAGTCTTAAATGTGTTAAATGTGGCACAGAAAGTAGCCTCAGAAACATGGTGTGGAATTTGTGCAGAATACAAAAGAATACCATGAAAGTTTGGGTGTGAGGGAGCATAACCAGGACAAAGGAAAAGTAGCAGAATGGGTGCACGTACGCCACTCTCCAGCTGGATCTTAAGGCTTTATGAGCTCAGTGAGTGCTATTTCTCCTTCCTCTCTTTAGGTCTGTAGTACTTTTTTATGGGTTTTGCATGATAGATACTTCCAAATGGACTTGGCTTTTCCAGAATTCCTATGATGTTTACACTATTCTGGCTTTATCACACCTTTATTATGTCAACAGGGTAATTGAATCTGAATTGTAATTTTTATACCTGAAACCTCTGATTGGGTCAAAACAAATGGTTCAATATATTTGATTTTTAAAAGTATAAGGACAATGGTGATTGTTGTTCTGTCTTCTGATTTCCCAGCAGCATGAATGGTTTGGAATTACAGAAGGGACTTATAAAGGTTAAATTTTTTGAGGAAGGGTTTCTATATGTGAAATTGTGCTGGAGCTATCCTGGAGACATAGCATGCTGTCATACTTTCCTGGAGAATGGTATTATTAAAGTGGAGCTCCAGATATTTAAATAACAAATTTAAAATTATTTTCTGACTTCTGTAAAGTCAGAGAAAGCTTTTAACTATCTGGGAATCTGCAAATGAGGTATAATAATATTTTGTGGTCATTGCCTCCCTGCCTGCTTCCTTCCTTCCCCCCTCCCTCTTTCCTTCCCTCCCTCCCCCCCTCTCTCCCTCCCTCTCTCTCTCTTTCTTCTTTCTGTCTTTTTTTTATTTGCGAGTTTTCTTTTCTCTTTCACCTTACCCTGTCATATGCTATGGATCCTGAACATAGCTCAACGCCTGACTGGAGTAATCTTCCTGGCCAGCTCATAATCAAAGGGAGGACTGAGGGAAACAGCTGAGCTGCATTAGGCAACCACAGACTGGGACACATTTCTTAATGGCTGAATAACACATCACAGGTGCAGGATTAGTGTTGCCCACGGTGCTGGGCTTTTGAGTGGGAACCCTAGCGATTCTGGGCCTCCTTTTCATGTCTGTCAGTCCAGGAAATTCAGCAACCTTATAACAAGCATGCAGAAATCAAAAGTGAGTAGGGAGAGAAGTTTTCTATTTCACAGCTTCTTTTTTTGTTGCTATGGAGAGGCTTCATATAGTTTAATAATCAATTTGATTGTCCTATTACATGCAGCCTTGTGTTAGGTATGAGTTTAACTTTCTTTTTTTAATTATTATTACTTAAAAAAATACCAATCCAAATTCCCACTCCCTCCCCTCCTCCCAGTCCCCTCCTTCCATAGACCCTCCTCCACCCCTCCAACCCTAAGGCAGTGCCATGCACCCAGCCCTGTGGAAAGTCCAAGGCCCTCCCTACTACATCTAGGTTCAGCAAGGTTTACATCCAAAGAGAATAGAATCCCATGAAGCCGGCATATGCAGTAGAGACACATCCCAGTGTCACTGTCAGTGGCCCCTCAGTCTGCCTCAGCTGTCAACCCTCTTCAGAGGGACTAGTTTGATCCCATGCTTCTTCACTCCCACCCAGTCTAGCTGGAGTTGGTGCGCTCGCATTAGCTCAAGCAAACTGTCTCAGTGGATGACCCCATCGTGGTCTTGAATTCCTTGCTCATACTCTCACTCCTTCCACTCTTCAACTGGATCTTGGGAGCTCAGCTTCTTGAATCCTTCTCCAAGAAATGTTGAGAAGACCCACAAAGGCAGTTCTGGCACATGCACATGCGTGAACACACATACACATACGCACACTCTTTTGAACCTTTCTTTCTTGTCATAGAAGGTGGCATCTCAGATGACTCAAAATCTGATGTACATAATCTAAATGACAGGAAAGAGCAGTTTAGCTGCAAAATATAACTTATTCTACTTTATGACAGTTGAATTATATATACATTATTTCAGCTTTCATATTGGAAGTATTGGCCTGACACTACCATTACCCCAGCATTATCCGAAAGTATTTAAAGTCAAGTGTTAGAGCTGTATAAAATCCTTGTGGTATTATTTATTATAGCTTTTGACATTCCAAGTTGTCAAAACATCAGATTATAAACATCAGAACTGTATTCTTTCAAGTCTCTTCTTTCTTTCTTTCTTTCTTTCTTTCTTTCTTTCTTTCTTTCTTTCTTTCTTTCTTTCTTTCTTTCTTTCTTTCTTTTCCCTCCCTTCTTTCCTTCCCCTAGCCTTCTGCTTCCTCTCTTCCCCTCTCCCCCTCTCTCCTCCTCTCCCTCTCCCTCCCCCCTCTTTCTTTCTTCTATATATCCAACATCAACCTTGAATACTTCTTTCTCCTCCTTCTACCTTCCGAGGACTGGGATCATAGTCATGGACTTTAATGCCCATTTATGTCTGATGCTAGGGCTTTATGAATGCCAGAAAAATCCTCTACCGACTGAGCTGCATTCCCAGCCTTCAAATATAGTTTTAAAAGACAAAGTTTAAGAATATGGATTTAATGACTTAAATATTATCCCAAATAAAGGATTTGAAAAAAATAATTGATCCATTTTTATCTAAATGGTTATAACTTATTTTAATAAGAAAATGTATACCCTTGGAATAACAAAAATAAGTGTATTTTAGTAATTTACACCATTTTTGGTTTAGTTTCTACAAAAATTTTCTATAATGTATAATGTGTAAATAAACAACAGCAAAAATCCAACAACAAAGCTTTATGCTTAGCCATGTAATATATAAACTGTCTATAGAGTTTTCTTAAAACTCTGTAATAGGCTTTGAATATTCTCACTTTTTTGATTAATTTTTCATCATAAATTATCTGCTAAATGCACTGGTAATGATTGTAATTTATAGTTGAATTCTAAGATTAGTTTATATATACATACATGCACCAATTTTATGCTGTATGTTTAGATATGTGAATTATTAATACATTTCTGTATTTTGGCCATTATGCACTGTAACTAATGTGTCCTTTAGTAATTATCCAATTAAAGATTAGAAACTGAAAGATCTTAAATGCTTTCTTGGGGCTTTGTTTGTATGGAGAAAATATATATCTGGTGTGATGCAGGCAAGCATCTTATTTTTCTGGCTCCATATACATACATACAAACTGGTGTTTTATGTGAAGATGTTCTTGGCACATTTGGCAGACTTGGTACAGTGGCAAATTGAACATCCACCTTTATAGCCTTATAACTGAGAAGCAGAGCACAGATAAAAATATACAGAACCATAGCTCCTGGCTTGGGGATCTGTCCAGATCTAGGTGATTCTTTGGAATTATCATCAGAGAGACCATGGTTCAGTTTCTTTTCTAACACTATTGACTTGAACTGACATATTAAATATTTTAAAATACAGAGATAAACAAAATGTTTTTATCTTCCTCGGTGATTGTGCATATATATGAACTCAGTGTGTTGTTTAATGCCTATGAACATCACAGTGGCTTTCTGGCTGCCTATTTTCATTATGTTGAAAATTTTATCAAAATGCTTATAATTAATTAATGTTCTGAAGTATTTTGCATATTTTTAAATTGAAATCAACGTTTTGATTGAATTTCTGTAAATTTAGAAGCACTATAAAGCCTGCATGAAGGCCTGGCAACTGTTTAAACATTACAAGAGTGATGCCACAATACCTTTAAGTTTCTCTCATACCTTGTGCTGGTTGGACTGATAAGTCTGCATTAGTTACATACAAAACAAATAAGTGCAAATGTAGGTTAACATTTATTGAATATTTAACCATTTTATGATTTACTTAAATTACAATCTGACATTACAAACAAATGATCAGAGCTTTAGGTTTTTTTCATCAGTTGTGTTAGGGTCTCCCGTAGGTTCTTAGGTGGTCTATAACATTGGCATTTCAATCATCCAGCACAACCTGAGGGGTGTGGTAATGTGTGTGTGCGCTTATGGGGAAAAACACAATGTTAAGGAATGGGGACATGAACAGGTATTTAATGATAAAGGTCCTGTTGTATGACACCAGCACCTCCCTTAGAGCTCTATCCAAGGACTACTGCCATTTGCCACATTCTTTAAAGAGGCTCAGTTAGTCACTAAGGCCAATTAGTAAGGAGGTAGCTGAGAGGGGTGGTCAGGCTCTGTTGGTCAGTGACCACATCTGTCACTTGACATTCCCCGAGCAGTAGCATCCCCCAGAAACCAACATCTTTCCACGTGACTCTGGGTCTTGAGATGCAAGCTTCGAGCTTTTCCCAACATTCATTTTTCCTCAAGCGGTTTGGAACCAAAATTTCATTTTGAATCTTAAAAAATAACTGTTCAAAAAAAAAAAAAACAGGTATTTAAAGCACTGATTGAAAAGAAAATGGAAATTTATTGATGTTATTATTATTATTGAATATATGAGTGGGAATGAGAAGGATTGTTATCGAATTCCAACAATTCAGTACTTTAACTTTTTCTTCCAATGACTCCTTTACCCATGAAAATGTGCAAACTTTTGATTTCCACTTCTCTTCTTGCTCCTGCCTGCCCTCTAGTGTAGACTTTGTAGAATAGTGAAGACAGTCAACATTTCAAGACCTGAACAATGACAGCAGACATTGTAATATAGGAGGGGGGAATATTTCAGAGTCCAACCCAAAGTCAGATGATCACAAAGTCTCATGATCGCTGAGATTTTCTTTTAATGAAACATCTTATATTTGAAATGTATTTTAATTATTCCTAATGTGTTCATCTGAATATTGGCATAGTTAATCTTCTGTTTCTTATTTCAGCATTGAAACATTGCTAACAAAATTATTGCATTTTAAATAAAATTATTATTCTTTGTATATGCATCTAATCAATTGCCTTTTTCAGGTTTTAGCTTATGTATACTGTTTTATTTATGACTCCAAGTGCCTGGCTTTTATCTGTGAGGCTGGATTTTGCTTGAGTTTAGTGTAATATTATATATGAAATTAACCCTTTTATAAATTCCTTCCCACAATTACAACTTAAAAAGCTATGAAGTTCCTAATAGGCCTTTTTGCACCTCTGTGCAGCCTTTCTTGGGCACACTTAACATGAGAAGGGTCTGGCTAGTCCGTTCATTGTATTAATGCTTTAAACCCTTGAATCTACACTCTGTTGAGCAGGTTATTAGTATTGCCTTCTGGTTTTTACTCAATTTGTTCATTGTTTTCTGGTGGCTGAGAGCTGTGATATAATGATTTTCATTATATCATATATAATATATATTATATGTATAATGTGATATAATGTTAATTCCTGGGGAATTAACAATATATAAACTAATAAGTAGCAACTGCATACGTGTATATAAATTACCTCCTTGACTTCATTATTTTGACAGAAACAAGAAATTTCTCCCCAGTTCTGTCAGATTGTCAGTTTACCATTTGTTTAATGGTAAATCGAATCAGAAGCAGTGATTTTCTCATCTCACTTCTTCCATTTACTTAGTTGACATTGTATGAAAGCCACCTTGTATGTTCACTCAGGATGGCTATTGCTACCTATGTTTAAAGAAGTCTTACTGTCTTTGTTATGAGGTAGTGATAGTAATATATCTTCTGGTTTAGAAATAGCCTGCATTCTGTCTACATAAAGATTAAAAGCAATAATTCGTCTTCATCATCTTTATGTGAAGGCTAACTTTTACTTGATTTTTTTTTCCTCAGTGTTTTTAAGCCAGGTTTTGGTCAAAAAGGATGCTTGGAGTCCCTAGACTTGGATATTTGACACTTGTAGCTGCAGTGGATAATGTAAGATTGTCTGTAAAACACTACAGACTGGTGGTTCATTATCCAAGATACTTGAGTACAGAAGTGTATGAGGTCTCAGTGTTTTATTATTATTTATTTTAATTCTGGAATATTTGTTTCTGTATAACAAGATACCTTTGGGGTGGGACCCACATCTAAATGCAGTTCCAAATGTGCCATTAATTCTTATACACATTGTAAAAATGCCTGAAAGTAAATTTAGAAATATTTTAAAATAAGTTTTACATGAAAGTTTATAGATGTCAAGTTATATGACAGCATTTAAACAATGAAAAAAATTTGGGTTTGTAGATGTTTTAGATTTGGGATTTTCAGGAATATTTAACCTATAACAAATAGATTGCTGATAATCAACAAGATTGAATGAAGTATACTTGTTTTCCAAAAACTTTGGAGAGTATACACATAGCACACAAAAGTGTGGTCAGCCAACCCTGCCTCATGCTTGTAGTCTCAGCACTTAGAAGGCTGGGACAGGAGTTTTATTATTTATTTTAAAAAGAAAACAAACAATCTCTTTTCATTTTACATACCAATCCCAGTTCCCACTCCCTTCCCTCCTCCCCTACCCTCCACCTAACTCTCCCATACCACCCCCATCCACTCCTCAGAGAGGGTAAGGTCCAAGGTTCTCCTGAGCTAATGGGAGCTCACCAACTCCAGCCGTACAGAGAAGGAAACAGCATAGGTTCCAACTCGTCCCTCTGAATGTGGTGACAGATGTATGACCGGGGCAGACTGTGGGGCCACTGGCAGGGACTCCAGGACTTATCCCTATTGCTTGTAGTGGCTTTTTTTGGAGTCTATTCTCTTTGTATGAGGCAAGAGTTTCACAAGCTGAAGAGAGTTTTGGCTACAGAGTGAATTCAAGGCCAGCTTGAGCTACATAATGAAACATTATCTTGAAAGAAAAGAAAAAAATGAAGCAAAGCATGGTCTAAAACAACTAGTGCCCTTAGTGTCCCTGCCAAGAAGGCATTCACAGTGGCTCAGCGGTGACTCCCAGAAGTGAAGATGAGCTAGGGAACATGATCTTCTTGAATTTGAAGGTTTTGGGTTTGCTTTTCGTGAATCTTTGTTATCCCATATCAGGATGTGAAAACAATTTCCTGTTTGGGATAGAAAAGCAGTTTTCAAATTCACTTAAATAGTTCTTAAATATTATCCGTTCTGATTTGCTACCCCACTGATAAGTTCAGATGAGGAAACAGGTGGAACAGCCCATTTAGATGCAAACAGAAAATTTCATGATATGAAATTCTTCCTTCACAGAAAATGTGCAGCAAGTCAGATATTTTATAGTTTTCACATATATCTGCATAATGGTGCGAGGCCATCCATATCTCCCACATGCTTGTTTTAATACAGTGTAGAGATGTATTTTAAATTGTGTTTTCCAGTTCTTTCTCTCCATTAGCAATGATGTGTATGCCCCTTTTCATTCTTTCTTTAAAATGTTTCCTCGGTATCAGGAAATTAAGTTTGGACCACTACTTCTTGGCTTTCCATAACAGCAAGGGCAATTGCATTCTCACCGCCTGCACTACAACTGTCTATGCACGTACTTCTGTCTGCTCATGTGTGCTATGGAAATATCAATTCCCATATTGTCTCTTGTTCCTATTATGTTTTCATGTTCAAATTTTCAATCAGCAGAAATGGAAAATCTATTAGTCAATCTATTAGTAGGTTGTTAGCTAATACTGAGACTTGAACCAGGGTCCTGTGTAAAACAGCAAGTATTCTTAGCCTTTGAGCCATCTCTCCAACCCTATGAGTCTTATTCTTAAACTCACGTCTTTTCAAACTAGAAACTTGTGATAGTCAGTGCATGATTTACTGATCTGATGATCTACTGTTTGCTCGAGTCTCCTATGTTGATTTTTTTTTCATACTGATAACCATGCAATCCCTGAACCTCTTCCTTGCTGTGTTTGTCTCTGAATACCTTTCTTCATGTTCATGTTTGAACTCATCTTCTGAGACTTGCAGTGATGCTGTCATATATTTGGCGCTCCTCATTTGTGATGCCCTTTTCACAGCCATGCTCTTTTGTATTCTGGTATGCTTTTTAATAAACTATGAGTATTGATAACAATTGTTTTGACAGTTACTTGCTTTTATACACTAATCTATTTCTTCCTAATTATTTTTCCATAAGTTTGTTTTCTGTTCAGTCCCTAAGGTTTGAGGTTATCCTCAGACATCTCCTGGCCATGAACTAGTGACTCATGCATGGGAGCATTACATACTAAAAAAGCCGACTGGAAGCTTCCAGATAGAACTCTTCACTAATATCCTTCACTTATAGGATAACATGGGAGGAGAGCGCTTTTGTTATTTTTTTCTTTAGCCTTAGACTTGCCCTTGACCTGCTTCAATTCTCCAGAGAAGAAGGCAAAGCCTGATGGGAAAAGAGGGCAGGAAGGATTCAGTGTCTACTGCATACTGGAAATAGTGCCTCCGCCTTCGTTGTGCTTTGTTTTTGCTTTGTTTTTGAAGTCCCTGACTTGAAGGGAAGAAATAAAAAATAATATATCTAGTACTGTAAGCATAAGATTTACCTTCCCAGTGTCCTTCAACTGTGGGAGAGAAAAGTTACTAGACTATAGGGCATCTGCATATTAAGTGAATATTTATTGTTTTGTTTTTAAACTTCAAAAAATAAGGGTCTGCTATGGGAGGAAGCAGGAAGTAATATTTTTGCATACTCTCTTTCATCAGGATGTCCCTAGAGGCAACTCAGGTTATCAACTTAGTATGATTTTAGCCTGATTTACAAAGACTAAATTTACAGTGACAGGACAATTTGTGGAGGTACCTACATGTACTGCTTTAACCAAGTTTTCACAATCTTTTATGAACAGATTCTTAACAAATGGCTTGCAAGACAAGGTGTTAAGAAAAACTGTTCAATTTCTCTGTATTTCAGAGTTTGATTTGCAGGAGAATACTCTATCACATAGAAGCGTGTGAACATACTGAAATCTAGTATATGGTTGGATTAAATAGCCCCGGCCAGCACGCCCTGGGAGTCGTCCTACCTCTGCCCGCCCCATCACTGACATTATAGGCACAACTGTGACCACCTATTTATTATAGGTGCTTGGGATGAACTTTAGGTGTTCAAGCTTGCCCAGTGAGCACTGTGCTGACTCAGCCATATACCCATATTACCTGGTTTGAATATCTTAATGATTTTTACAAAAATTATTCATGAATTTTTGGCTAATTAGCACAAAGCACAAAAGGTCTGGGGAAGGTTATCACAGATATTTTTCCTAAATTCATCATGACTATTGTCATGTGTAAAATATATAGCAATATATACAGTATTTTGTCACATTCCATTCATTACTTCTGATTGTAACATTAGTTTTTCTTAACCGAAACATCTATAATTCAACTTTATTGAAATTTGGTACAATTACAGTCCATGCTGATGTGGTTTGAAAGAAATTTTTAAACATTGTAATGTAACTTTTAAATTTTTAAACAATGTAAATTTTACATTGGTAAGAAGATAATTTACTCAGTGGCAGGTTTGTAAGAGTTCTGGTCACAGTGCCAGAAGCATAAGAGATATTAACTAATATGTGCTCTTTTTATATAACATACACACACCAATTTTTGACATAAGATACCATAAGAATAATAGAATGTATTGCAGAGTATTATAAAGTTATCTAAGGCAACTATATAGAAGATAGGAATACCTGTGATTAAACCCAGAAAATCTGCCACGGGGAGATCTTTCCTGTGGCAGTAGTCTCCCATCAAGGATGGCAGAAGCAGCCATGTAATAACATACAACACTTTCATATGTAAAAGCTAATGAAGAAGAGGCACCTTTTGAAATATGTAGTTTCTAATTTTTTATTTTTCTACACACATTTTACAGCTTAAATGTGGATGAATGCGCGGGGTAGTTTTTGTCAACTTGGCACAAGCTAGAGTCATTAGGGAAGACAGAACCTAAACTGTGGAACTGTCTCCATCAACTTGTCCTGAGAACATGTCTATGGAATATTATCTTAGCTGCTAATTGATGCAGGAGGCTCTGGACCACTGTGGATGGTTCTGTTCCTGTGCTGGTGGGCCTGGGCTGTGCAAGAAACATGGCTGAGCAGGCCAGAGGAAGAAACCAGAAACAATTATGTCTCCATGAATATTTCAGTTTCTGCTTCTTTGTTTCTGCCCTGATTTTCCTCAGTTAGAGATTGGGATCCAGAAGTTATAAGATTAAATGAAGCCTTTCTTCTCCAAGTTGGTTTTGGTCAGGGTTTTATCACAACAATAGAAAGCAATTTAATTCAATGATAGGTCTCAAATCAACCTTGTGATATGATAAAAAACGTAGTGCTAGGTTTCAGACAATCTGGGTTTAAAATGCTGGCTCCATTATTTGACTGTGTTCAGATTAATTAGTTAAAATTCAAGACTTGAATTTATTATGTGAAAAATGAGACTGACATCATTCATCCTTACTATCAATATATAGAGCAATCTTTACAGTACTGTTTCATTGAGGTTTTTTACATAGCTAAATACAATTGTTCTAATGTAATGAATAAAATTATATTCTGAAAGTATTATTTGTATCTATTACTCTCTATGAGACGTAAGTAGATGTCTTATTAAATATAAACTCTTATGAAAATTTCAAAATATCTGTCTTTTGTTTGAAATCTGTCATAAGTGCTCTCGTTTTAATTTAACATCTTATCATCTCATGGACAGAAGGCTGGATGACTGCCCTAATCATTTCTCTTTATTCTTTTACAGAGAAGTTCATTGATAACATGCTCTTACGAAGCTCAGGAAAATTAAATGTGGGCACCAAGAAAGAGGATGGTGAGAGTACAGCCCCCACGCCTCGCCCCAAGGTCCTTCGTTGTAAATGCCACCACCACTGTCCAGAAGACTCAGTCAACAATATCTGCAGGTTGGTGATGGAAATGCTTCAAACATCACTTTTCTAAGTGATCACAGTCATTTTGAACATATTTTAATGTTTCCAAGAATACGATCTGGAGGATGGTGCTGAATTTAGAAACTATCTAATCTTATTTTACCCTGAAAGTGTTTTTGAGACATACCTTTTACCTAAACATATAAGCAGAACACAGGTTTCAGGCTGTTTGTCACTGAACAGAAACTGTTGTGCCTCTCTTTTCCATATTCACTTAACCTAGAGTTCCTGCAGTTATGCTGATCTTGTTTTAACCACTCATCATACTGATGCTGTCAGTATTGGCACTAACAGATTAATGAACAGCCCTGGAAAGCAGTTTTGTGATAAAACTTATGCGAATCCAACAGATGTTAGGAGAGTCATTGTCACAGTACTACAGCAATGAAATTGGAATTGGGAGAACATGTTTTATAAAAGAAAAGAGTTCAAATTCAAATAACATAAAGCATTTTTCTTTGTACTCATCTTTACACAGCTACATTCATTTTTCTGTGTAGATAGCTGTTCTCTAGAGTAGGGAAAGAGTATGTAACTAGCCATAGCCTCTTGAGACTTAAGACAGGAGAGAAAGGCACAGCTACCCATACATCATGACTCCTGAGAGTGACAGTGTCAGAGGAGCAGAGTGTGCATGCCTGAGGAGTGGCCATCGACTCCAATGAGGAAAGGACTGCTAGTTTTGGAGTCCAGGATGACTGGACTGAGTTACTGCTCAGACCATCATCAGCCAGGAGGACATCTCAAACTGAGTTGAAGGTTTTGGCTATTGCAAAGAGCTTTTATAATGCTTATCGTGATAGGAATTCTTCTACAGGTTTTTTTACTAGTATTCCTAGTCTAAAAGTGATAAGTTTAAAATGTGCTGCGAGTGGAAATTTCTCCACCTGACGTCATATGATGGGTAACAGCCAGAATGCAGGCACACTAAAAATATTGTGTAAAATCAAGTCCCTGCTATGTTTGCTTAAGATACATAAGATAGAAATAAACTTCATGGTTGGCCATAAGTCCCATTCTCAAGGTATTACATTAAAAATTTATAAATATTGTAAAAATATAAAAGAAAAACAAAATAGAGCAGTGACCAGTGTTGGCTAGGGAACACGCTGCCTTTAAAATGCAGAGGCCTACAAATGAATTGTTTGTTGTTCACACAGAGATGTTAAGCTCTGCTGGGTTGGGTGACCTTGGCTTGAGAGTGATTACTGGACTCAGACTCTCCATACATCTCTCTTTTCTTTTGGGACAGCTGCTAAGCACTACACACTTTTTAAATATGTGCATAAAAGAGTAGCCTCCTAAAGCCTCTGTTTGTCTCTCATGCTCTGATAGTTTATTAACCAGATCAAGTGGTAGAGTGAGGCTGGAGGCCAAAGGGAAGCCATACCTATGGACAAGAGCCTGTAATTAAACACTGTCTAGCAGAGTAGGGCAGAGCCTCAAGATACTGTATGGTTGGGTCCAGGAGAATGTCCTAGGGGAAAAACAGAAGTAAGTGTCTTGGAAACTATTGTTAGAGAGGGAGATAGTTAGGTCAACTGCATCGGATGCAGGTAGAAGTCAATTGTGACAAGGACTGGAAGTGAGAATCAGAATTGATAACTTTAATCAGAGTAATGTACAGATATTTAAGGTAGTAGAAATGTAAACCAGATTAATATGGGATTTTAATTGTGTGATTGATTATAGCAATAATAATGAGAGAATCTCTCAAAAGAATATGAATTTACCATTTGGTCAGTATTGATGTGTTGACTTGTAGAAGTCAACAGAAAACTAGTACTTACTGAAATGAACATATGTTTACCTTCACCTAGCTGATCATCACAAAATTCTTATGAAGGATGCTGCACTTTCTGTTTATTTCCAGGCAAGAAATGTAAAGTTCTGAAAGGTTAAGTTGTCTTTAGTCAGTTTGATGATATGATAAAAAAAAATGGCCAAGACTCCAAGTATGTATGAATTCTTGGTCATCAGCCAACCCTGCTGGGTTCTCTGAGGACATTCACTCTTGAGTATGATACTCATTTTGCTAGTGAGGAGCAGGCTCCAGTTGAATTTTCTCATGTGTGGATCACAGGGGCTGCCTTTGTTCTTTGTCTAAGACCCGGAAAAAGCACATGACTTGGTCTCAGTTCTATGAGGCCATACTCTACTCCTTCCCTCCAAAGGATTACTTCTCAAACTCTCTCTGTTGAAAGATACCCCCTACACACACAAGGTTATGCATGAGCACTTGCCTAAAGTACGTTAAAGATTAATTATTAAAACCATTCATTTAAAAGCTTCTAAATTATTTGTCCTTTTTAATTTTTTAGTAAGCTTAAGTTTAAGTAACACACAGATTTATCATATCATGTTGCTATATGAGTTTCCATTTCTGCTTAATCTCTTCACAGCCCTGTAGGGAGCAGTTTGCTGTCCTGACTATTGCACTCCTAGGCAAAACAGCTTTAAGTACAAGGGTGTGCTTTCTCATGAGTTAGATAAAATCTGGTATATGTTATCTACCTTGAGGCTTTGTACCAAGCGAAAATTCCTCCCTCCATCAAGCTGAATTTCTCATGTAGGTTTCTTATTCAACATATCTTCCACCCCTTGGAGAAAGCAGTCCAAAAGGGAAAGAAGAGCCAATATTTACAGACATTGTGAAATATCACGGGCTGTCAGAAAATGTAGGTGGAGTTTTAGAGATTTGTAAATTCTTCAGTATTTTTGGTTGTTTTACCAGCCAGTGATGAGGTCAAAGGTAAGGATGTGTCTCCTACCAAAATTCATGTCATTTCATTGCTTATGACATACATACTAGAGGATATTATATATATGTAGTTATTGAGTCATATGGGTGCTAAACACTTTTGATCCCAGCACTAGAGGAATAAATTCAAAGGGATGGTTGTCAGTTCAAGATCAATCGGACCTGTATAGCAAGAAAAGAAAAAAGAAGCATGACTGATTTTAACATTAGTATGAGTACGTTGTTTGTATCTGTTGGGCATAAAGCCATTGAGACTTCTCCCTTAAGGTGATGTCTGTCTTCTAAATGTGCTTCACCCTGTCATGTTCTGCACCATTTTCCCATTCTAGCAAATGTTGTCTCATATTTGCTTATAATTTTTTCTATACATATTTTCATCTGGCTTAATAAATCCCTTCTTATCCTCTTATAGAGTCTTTGGTAGTCATTTTCATTTCTTACCTCATGACGATCCTCTAGTTCCTTCAATTAATTACACATGTCTATCCATTATAATAGATATTGTTGATTCATCTTTCAGAGATGATTTTAATACTTCCTCATTATATTATTCATTTCCAATTAGAAATTCTCCTACATGGGCAATTTTCAGATACAATAAGTTGACATGCTTATTCATATAAAGAATATAGAAAAGATACTAGCTGCTTAAAAGAGGAAGTAGGTACGCTTCCAACTGTTGTCTTTTTGATGACCATCATCGTTTCTTTCTTCCTCTCTTTTCCTCCTCTCCATTACTCTCCTCCTCTTCTTCCTCCTCCTCCTCCTTCTTTGTTACAAGTTCTCATTATGACCCCCTCACTGACTTAGAACTCATTTTATAGGTCAGCCTGGCCTTGAACTCACAGAGATCCACCTACTTCTGTTTCCCATATGTTTGCTAAATATATATTTAGAAGCATATGGATGAAAGGAAAACTAATGGCCATGCTAAATGTCACTAGAGCCATTTAGTTTTTCCAGTGTTGACCAGTCCAACTAAACACAGATGTTTGTTGAGTTTATCTTTTGTAGTAGGAGGTATTGATTTCAATTTTTATTAAGAGAGTGTTGACTTTTTCCCTAGAACCTGTGATTTAGTCATTATTATGTTATTTCAAAGTCAATTATGAAATATTTTTATAGGAAATAACTGTTTTCGTACATTTAATCAGAAATGAGACTGAATGGGACAAATTTGTTGTCTGATTTTATTGAAACTGTTGGGCTTCTTCAGATTATCTACAGAGAACTATAAGACCAAGAAGAGAAATGTCATATCTCTCAGACAGTAATATTAATATACAGATTGTCCAGGTCAAGAGACAGGAGAGAGGAGTCCTTTGTAGAGATTATGGGATCTGCACAGGGTAGTGAGATACTTAGTGGATGTACAGTTGGGACAGTGTTAAAAATGTGTGCTGCATAGAACAATAAGCCCATCCCTAGATCATCAGTCTAAGTGCCAGGAAAGGATACTGTCTAGAGAGAGACATTGTTCTTAAGGACAGCATCAAAGGGAGCACTCCTACAGAGACTTTGCCATCAATGCTGTTAACTTCACACCCCTCTACAGTGATTGCCCCTCATAGGAAAAGACAGAGAAGGGCACAGTATTAGTACTCTTTCATTCTAACTCTGTGGGAATCGGCTCATCTCGGAGGCTGGAGAGGGGATCTCTAAAACCCTTAGTAATCCGCAGCTTTGGAAACTGCCACTGCTCATCTTTTCTTGCTCTTGCCTCATCAGTTGAAAAACGCGAGGTGGCTCTGATTTCTATCCCTGCTGCCTGAAGCTGATGATTTTCTTTCCTGTAGAATCAGAATCTGTGTAGTCCATGTGCTTCTCAAACCAAGATGCCTGTTCCTCAGGCTGCTTCCTTTGGTCCCTGATGCTTGAATGAGAGCCAAAAATGAAATCTGCCCTGAACAAAGCTGCAGGTGGTGTTGGCCACTTGAGAAAAACCTACAAGATCAAACAGCAACTGTACAAACTGTGTGTACCATAAGATTACCTGTGCTGGAAATTTTGAAAACTTATTTTGTTCCCTTGAAATGTGAAATAGGCATTTTCAAAGACAGGGTGTTCTCGGCCAGCCTTTTAAAATGGATTCTGATTGGTATTTAAACTCAAAGGAAATTCAGGGACATCAGAATTTGGTACAGCTTTGAAAATGTGCAGAGATATGTATTCATCAGCGAGGAAAACTTAATACTTGGAGGCATGAGCTCATAACTGCTGAGCTATCTTACTAACCCTGTTTCCTTCACTCTAAGCAAAGACATTGTCGATGCCATTTTAGATGACATATAAAATTGCTTTCTCTCCCTCAACAATAACTCATTAAGGAACTGGGTTCCAGGGGGCTGTGCTAAACCCATTTAGAACAAAAATGAGAGCAGTTAAAATCTTTGCAGTTTCTAGATGCATAGAAACAAACATGATCACTCTCCTTCAGTACTTCAAAGCAGGCATACCCCCTTCTTGCCAGTGTGAATTTACTAGATGACACTGAATATCTAAAGCAGTGTCTCCTTCCCATCTAGATGTTTCAAACATTCCTTCGCATTGAAAGTTCTATTAATTAACTCTGTGCCACTGCCCCTCTCATCCATAATCCTTACCGTAACAAAATGATTCATCCTGTATTCATCTATGAATTTCACTTCTTACAAATATCCCTATTTTGACTTCCTTCATGATTCTTACTCTTATCACTTCCTTCATTAAGGGAATGTTGGCATAGCCTTGAACACCCAGGAAGCAGAATATTAAAAAAAAATACACCCTGATGGCAGGGGATAATTGTTCTTTATGACACCTAATAGCTGCTTTGGTGGTGGGCAGAGTTGGCTACCTTGGACTCAAGATCTGCTTGTTTCCCTTTGTGCTTGCTACAGAGTTAAAGCCTCTTTAGTAGTGCATAGGCGTCCAGTTAATGCCCTGTACTAGACAGAAGCGCTAGTGTGAAGTCTATAAAATTTAGAAACTACTTTTGCTGTGTTGCTGGTGATAAAAGTGAAATATGTCTCTCTTCCTTTCTTAATCTCCACATTTGATTTTTTAATGTGAATTTATGACTTATGGTATAGTGATCCTTTTCTCCATGATGCTTCTAGCTTCCTCTTTATCCCTAATACAGACACATGTGTGCATGCACACACACACACACACACACACACACACACTGGATTTATTTTTATTTTATGTGTATAGGTATTTTGCCTGATGTGTGTATTTGTACAATTGCATACAATGCCAAGACAAGCAAGAAGAGGGTTCTAGATGTTTGGAACTGAAGTTACCATGTGGGTGCCAGGAATTAGACTCAGGTTTTCTGGGAGCAAACTAGCTGCTCTTAACTGCTGAGCAATATCGTCATTCCCACCACACACACACTTCTTTGTATTTCTAACTCTCAGATCTGCAAACAGGCTTGTATATTCTTAAAGCTTGATTTACTCTCCCTAGTGTTTGTATTGTAAGTTCCCAGAAAATTTATTTTGTCTGTCTCTGTCTCTCTCTCTCTTCCTTCCTTCTTTTTTTATTTCTAAACTGCCTTGATATTCATTTTTATACACTTTGATTTTGTTCAATGCATTAAATCATCTCAGATCTAATGTATCATGTTGATTGCGCTACTGTCCAAGAATTCCAAATACTTTACACAAATAAATCGTCTAAATACGTAGAAAAAGCATCAGAAACCCACATGAGTCATATTTACTCACATTGTTTGGAGTGAAAGTCCGTCTTATTTATTGCCTTCAGTGTTGTGTGGTTTATATTACCAATGAGGTTTCAGTGAGTTGACTAAGAAGTAGAGCCTGGATTGTTCAGAGGCAGTTTTTCTTCTACAACAACATTCATGCATTTGACCTTAGTCTAACACAGATTTATCACTGGCCCTTCCTTGCCATTCTTTAGTATGTTTCAGCTTTGCCCTTCTAGTTTCTATAAACTGAGACATGTCAGATCACTTGAGACTTAGAAACTAAGTAAACAATTGTAAGGATGTTGATGATAACTGAAGGACTAATGAATGGCAGAATATGGCTACTGCTAATGCGAGTAGACAGACCTACAAATCATGGCTAATACTGTTCTCGCAGCTTTGTTCCCATGACCTTTGAGATCTCCATTGTCATATTTGTCTTGGACGCTGCACATGCATATGGATGAGAAAAGGATGAGAGATGTGGCTTCATACTTTATTTCTAAGGACACAGATGGCAGTTTGTGACTTACATTGAAAATCCACAATATAAGTGGTGATTTATGAAAAGAATATAGCGGTGTGCATGCATGTACAGACCAGTTGCTGTTTTTGGTTTAGTCCCGGAAGAGCAGATCACAAGCGTGGGTGAATTAAGAGACCCTCCATTCAAGGCCTGATGCTGTAACTATTTCTATTCAACCTTAAGTAGTGGTGTTTTTCTTAGCAAGTCAGTTCTCCCATTTGTAAAATGGGAATAGTATTTTCTTCTAATTATTGGTAAGAAAATTAAATATCAAACAGTTGAACATGATTTTTATCTGGAGAAACATTAAATTTTAGTTATGCAAAACTTTTCTTTCTATTCTCCATTCTTATCCGAGTCCAAAAGCATTGGCTGACTGCTTAATCTTTGCTTGTGCTCTGCCCACTCCCAAAGCAAATTACTAGGTACTATACCTTCACTGCATTGACTGTCAGGAGGGGCTGAGCTCACTCTTGCCTGTCTTCAACACCATGCCTTAGAGGGGTGTATTTCACTGCACTGCACCTGATGAAAGAGCCCAGCCCCTGCATGCAGTGGCATAGGTTTCAAGTGACATTTAGAAAATTCCTAGTCCACTCTGACCCTTAGTCTCCCCACATAAAGGTGAGGATAGTACTGTCTTCCTCAGGTTTTCTGTCTGGAAAGGTGATAGGGTCAATATAAGTTCACTAAGAGTGTAAATGCCTTTTAATGGTAATTAATGACACACGGGAACTTTGATTTTTCTCTTCCCTGTGTTTCTGAATGAAGGAGAAACCATATGTTTTTAATGATTGGTTCATCTACTTTCGTAGATTCAAATATTGAGATGTCTTCAATAGTTTTCAATCTTAAAAAAAAGAATTCATTAACTTTTTCCTATTTGTGATGTAGCCAGTGGTATTACGTTCATTTTATTTTTCTAAGTCATGTGTTCTTTTTTTCTCACCTTCTCGCTGCACCTGTTTGGTCTTCAGCACAGATGGATATTGCTTTACAATGATAGAAGAAGATGACTCTGGAACGCCTGTGGTCACCTCTGGATGTCTAGGACTCGAAGGGTCAGATTTTCAGTGTCGCGTAAGGAAGATAAATTGAATATACTTTGTAACTTACATTGGCTAATTTTCAAAAATATTCAAACAAAATTAACTAATCCTTTTGTTATGGCTATTCCATGTTGAACATGGAACATTATTTGTAAAATAATTGAAAATTCTCATTGGCCAATTCTCTCTTCATTTTCAAACTGTTTTTTTTTTATTTTTTTAAAATGGGCTATTAACATCATACTTAATTTCTAATTAGACCATTTTTTAAAATCCTGATTATCTATTACTTAAACTGAGGCTACATTATTTGTTTATTCAATGTACGCTGGTTACTGCAAATACAATAAAATTTTACTGGAATGCAAATATCTATTAGTGGGTTGCCTCTAAATTTCAATATAATATCATCTAAATTTTACCAGATTGTCACTAGATAATATATTTAAAATTCGAATAATTTTGCTCAAATCTTGAAATGCTACTTTCCATTGGAAATTTATTTCAAATTATCATGTACCATTGCAACATTTCTATTTGCATTCCATTTTAGGACACTCCCATTCCTCATCAAAGAAGATCAATTGAATGTTGCACGGAAAGGAATGAATGTAATAAAGACCTACACCCTACTCTGCCTCCTCTGAAGAACAGAGGTAAGACAGGTGAGGGGGTGCCTCATCTTACTGAGGATGAGCACCAGACTCCTTCTCCTTGCCAAATTCATTGGGCCTTGACCATTCTTGCCTTCAGTTTATTTTCTCACTTTCCTGCTGCACCTGTTTGGTCTTCAGCACAGATGGATACTGCTTTACAATGACAGAAGAAGACGATTCTTGAAAGACTGTAGTCACCTCTGGATGTCTAGGTCTTGAAGGGTCAGATTTTCAGTGTCGCGTAAGGGAGATAACTTGAATATACTTTATAACTTACATTGGCTAATTTTCAAAAATATTCAAACAAAATTAACCAATCCTTTTGTTATGGAGATTCCATGTTGAATAGTTTGTAAAATAATTGAAAATTTTCATTGGCCAGTTCTCTCTTCATTTTCAAACTATATATTTTTAAATGAACTATTAACATTATACTTAGTTTCCAATTAGACCATCTTTAAAATCCTGATTATCTATTGCTTAAACCTAGGCTACATTATTTGTTTATTCAATATATGCTACAGGAGCAGAGGGCTGAGGCAACATGGCATCATTAATGTCATTCAACGATTATACAAGCAGATCTTGGCTTAGTGGCTGTGTATAGCTTCATTCCTACTTAGGATCTTTATCATCCTGCTTCTCTCCACCTCTCCCAGACAACTCCTGTTTTGAATGCTTACATCATGCTCCAGGAGGTAGAGAACAGATAGGACTGCACACTCACTCCTTAAAGTTATTCAGAATTGGGATTTAACTAAATCTATTATGCCATTGTACCCATTCAAAAATAAAGACCTTATACAAGACCAAATAAAGATTGTTTGGTCTACCACATTTTTTAATCTTCATAACAGACTGATTTTCTTATCGCACATTTCTAAAATGGGGGATTTTTTTTTTACAGTTTTAATTTCAAAGTTTATATACTTAAGTGTATTTAAAATGACTACTGTTACATACATAAAGACTTTTTGGCATAGATTTCAACAACAGCTCCTAGATTTTCTTTTTCTTCCTTGTACTAATCCCAAGCAAATCATTTTTTTATTTTTTTTAAATTTATTTATTAAAGATTTCTGCCTCCTCCCCGCCACCGCCTCCCATTTCCCTCACCCTCCCCCAATCAAGTTCCCCTCCCTCGTCAGCCCGAAAAGCAATCAGGGTTCCCTGCCCTGTGGGAAGTCCAAGGACCACCCACCTCCATCCAGGTCTATTAAGGTGAGCATCCAAACTGCCTAGGCTCCCACCAAGCCAGAATGTGCAGTTGGATCAAAAACCCTCAGCAGTAAAAAACAATGACTTCTTGAATTTTCCAAACAAATAATTTGTAAATGCTGCGGTCCTAAGTCTTATTGCATAAGTCAAAATGATGCTTCATGATTGGTTTTATTTCCTGAGAGCATATTACCTACAAAACATAGTAGTACTTTGTATTTTTGATAACTTTTCATAAATATATTCCCACTTAAGTATTGAAGCTTTTTAGATTAATTCCCAGGAATTCACATAAGAAACTCACCGTTTTCCTTATTACTTTTTCAAACAGTATCTTAAGTTTTAGGAAAGAGAAATGGATGAAGAAAATATTGCTTAAAAAAGTATTGCTTGTTTATACTAAGGTATAAGAATTAACATATAAAAATTAACTTACATTTGGTCAGGAGTATCTCACTAATAGAGATTGATTACAATTACAATTCATATTAATGATGGTTTAGCATCTTTTCTGTTGCTGTAATAAAATGCCCTGACAAAAAGAAACTTTGAAAAAAATGATTTAATTTAAAATACCAGAGAGGTCAGGGCTGGGGAGTCAGGGGAGACAAAAACAGTGAAACAGAAAAGAAAGTGAATTCGGGCTATCAAAACTCAAAATCCACCCTCATTGAAGCATTTCTTCTGGCAATGCTTTACCTCATAAAGGTTCATTAGCATTGCCAAACAGTGCCACCAGCTGAGGAAACTAAGTATGATGTGAAACCCCTGAAAGGTGTCCCTAGATTTTGCTTTTTTGGAGTAGGAAACCCCTCATTCTCTCTCCTTTCAGAAATTGGGGCTCTAACCTGGTAGAATCTTGTCTCCAGGTCACGGGCACCTTTCCTGGTATTCCAAAGCAGCACAGCAGAGTTCCTGTCAGTGGTGATACACTCATCAACAGTGATGAACTTTTCAGCACATGGCTTGACTGAAACCTTAAGTTCCTTAGTACCCTTCTTCTCCCCAAATCTGCAGGTTTTAAAATTTCTTTGTCCCGTTGGTTTTGTTTTTCCATTGTAGACATGCATAAGAGTAATCAAGAATAAACACGCCGCAGACTCCATGCCATGCTGCCTGAAATTTCGTCTGTCACAGCAATTAGTCTGTTCTTTTGAATTCAGCCTTAAATAAATTCTTTTTTAAAATTTATTTATTTATTAAAGATTTCTGCCTTCTCCCTGCCACCACCTCCCATTTCCCTCCCCCTCCCCCATCAAGTCCCCCTCCCTCATCATCCCTAAGAGTAATCTGGGTTCCCTGCCCTGTGGGAAGTCCAAGGACCACCCAGCTCCATCCAGGTCTAGTAAGGTGAGCATCCAAACTGCCTAGGCTCCCACAAAGCCAGTACGTGCAGTAGGATCAAAAACCCATTGCCATTGTTCTTGAGTTCTCAGTAGTCCTCATTGTCTATTATGTTCAGCAAGTCCGGTTTTATCCCATGCTTTTTCAGACCCAGGCCAGCTGGCCTTGGTGAGTTCCTGATAGAACATCCCCATTGTCTCAGTGTGTGGGTGCACCCCTCAAGAAATGCCCTATCATACAACAAAAGTATATGCTCAACTATGTTCATAGCAGCATTGTTTTTAATAGCCAGAACCTGGAAACAACCTAGATGCCCTTCAATGGAAGAATGGATGAAGAAAGTATGGAATATATACATATTAGAGTATTACTCAGCAGTAAAAAACAATGACTTCCGTAAATAAATTCTTAGCACATAAGTAGAATGTAGCTGGTTATTGGCCGATATATCACATGAATAGCCAGTAGCCCAGTTGCCATTTGAATCCTTGCTCCCCTCTGAATCTTCTAGAGATGTGCCTCCAGTGTTACATACTGTTTTCCAAGCATTCACAGAAATGGCCCACTCAGCTCTGCCCACAGTACTTCCCTTTCTGAGGTTCTGAAGTCTGCCACAGCCCTCTGAAAACCATCTTCGCTAAGTTCGCCGCAGAAGCAAATCTACCTTTCTGTCAGCAATTTCTGTATTGGTTTCTTTTCTGTTGCTATGTAGAATATCCTGACAAAAGGGAGCTTTGCAGAGACATTCCTTATTTTGACATCCGAATACACACAGTCCGTTACGGTGTAGGAAGCATCACCGCAGGACTATGAGGCTGGACATAATAGAGGCAGTTCTGTGTCAAATGGCAGGATAGCCCAACAGCCTCAGAGACGTGACCCCTGAACAAGAATCAAGGATGAACAGGAATTTGCTAAATGGGTGAGACAAAACATCAAATGAGAATTAGAATGACTAATGTAAGCCAGGTATTATACCAAGTATTTCATCAACCCATTTGAGTTCTACAGCTAGATGAGGTATTTGGGGTAGATGTTCCCATTTAAAGATGAAAAACTTCAGTATAAACATGTGACAGGATTCAGTTTTGTTATTAAACAGCTGTCTCTCAGAGGGATCCCCACTTGTCTGCAGAGTTCTCAGTTGGTTCTACTCCCTGAGAAGTTGCAGGGACAGCATAGGTAGAAATGTGCTGTCCCAGAAGGGCCCAAGGTGATTCCCTTTTCTTCATGGATGTCTGCAAGGATTTTCTTCCAGGAATATTTATGTTAATGCTCCAAGTGCAGACAATGACAGAGTAGCAGGAGACTAACATGACCAATGGAAACAGAGGTTTATTGATAAGGATCAATTGTTCATAAACCAAAAAAGTAGACAGCCGACTTGACTGCAAGAGAGGGTTATTGCGGAAAAGGAAAGCACAGAAGAACGTTAGCTTTAAGTACAGTGCTTACTGGTGAAGAAGGACTTCCTTAGGTCCTTGTGGTTTTGTCCCTGTCATAAGTCAGAAATGTAATGAGTAATAAACACATGGTCGGCAGTTCACAGTGTAGTCTGTCCTCGGCATCTATAAAAAGGCAAAGGGAATCTGAGTTTTAGCGAAATTATAACATCAAAGTGAAAAAATTCTGGGTTTACGTACTGGAAATTAACTGTGACCCTGTGGTTAGATTTAATTAGAGAAATATTCTCTTTGGATTCCTAAAAAATGATGTAGAGTTGTCCTTAAAATTAGAAAGATAATGTAAGCTGTGCTTTTCAGTATAAGCAAAGATTCCAGTCTTGACATTTATATACAGGACATAGAAGAAAGAAAAATGCAATTGTAGACCATTTGCTTTTAAGGACCTATAAATTGTTTTTTTTTTTTTAACGTGTATTAAGCAGTATATGTGCTGAGCTTCACTCCTGTTTGTGATAACTTTTTAGACAGTATCTATAACTCATAGCTATATGATATATATAATTTACAGCATTTGAGGAGGTCTTATGCTTTACACTTATCAGAAAGCAGCTTTGTGTATAATGAATATAGATTTATTTTTGTTTCCTATCCAAAGAATATTCCAGATGCCAGGTGAGAAGATCCTACAAACCCACCACCTGGCTCTGGAATACACATGAGCTCCTACTTGGCCGTTAGTCTCAGGGACACATTTATTCCTCATATTTCTCCCGTGGTTGAATTCTGTGTCAGGTCAGTTCCATCCATAGTGGAGTCTTGTGCTGATGAAATACACATCTGGCTGAGTGGATTCATCCTAGCTAAACATGCAGTTTTGAGTACAACATGTTAAAGTTGGTTTTTTTTTTTCCTGTATTTTCCTTATCATGCTTTAGTGATAAGGAGATAATGATAATGGGAAGGAGTTCATTCCTTTTAGGTAAAAACATGTGCTGTCCTGTGGCTTTCTTTTTCAGATTTTGTTGATGGACCTATACACCACAAGGCCTTACTTATATCTGTGACTGTCTGTAGTTTCCTCTTGGTCCTCATTATCTTATTCTGTTACTTCAGGTGAGTAATAAATACATGGAGTTGTGCACTCAGAGTGAGATCCCTACATGAATATTTTTTTTACTGCTGTGCCTGTCAGGGTTTTGCATCATAGCATTCTTGGCCCCCAGATCTTAGGTTTATCTGAGAAGATCTATTACCATTGACAAAGACTTACCGCAGTGAAGCTATAAATAGACGCCTGTCTCATTTCAGACATCACAACCTCTCAAAGTTTTCATCCCTAAGGAAACACGGAAAAATGGAAAATTTAGTGACTAGTTATGACTTGGGTTTAAGTCTAAGCAAAGAAGAAACCATATGGGAGTCTGAGTACTTCCAGTAATTCCTTATTTCCTGACTACAAAATTCCTCGAGTATTAGATAGAGCATTTATTGAGCAAACATTAAAATAAACTAAGTTTAGTTATATAAAAGTTTTTTTCATCAAAAACTCATTTTCTACTTTGTGGAATATAAAGGATTTGAATGTCCGTATAATTTGAGCGTCCTGATATTCAACCGTAACATTCTATGAATGCAAAATTAGTTGACTGAAATAAATTTTTGAAGAATTGCAATGGCATATTTTAAGCTTTAGTTTTATGTCATGGTTATTGAATGGTCTTATACATTTTCTTATGTGAAAGAGTCTCTGTGCATACTTTTGTAAATGAAAAACTTCTATATTTAATTACCTAGGGAACTTAAAGGAAATGCTTCTAGGAAGTGGATATTGGCACTACTTGGAAATGTTAACAGAATGCAGTCTGCTGTATAGAAATTGAAAGACACAGAAAAGAAAAAATTGTACATGATTGAATGAAAAGCATTCCAAGGGTAGCAAATAGCTTGTGTTTGTTTCTAAATTCCACAATTAACGTTTGTGCGTGACGTTTTATACCTGTCATTGCATTTAGGTTCTTAATACTATCTCCCTCATCCATGCTTAGGTATAAAAGACAAGAAGCCAGACCTCGGTACAGCATTGGGCTAGAGCAAGATGAGACTTATATTCCTCCTGGAGAGTCCTTGAGAGACTTGATTGAGCAGTCTCAGAGCTCGGGAAGTGGATCGGGTCTCCCTCTGCTGGTAGGAGAAGAATATAACACGAATTTCGAATTTCAAGGAAATGTGTTCTGAGGGGAAATGTCAGTTTCATCTTACAGAGCAGCAGACTCTGAGAATGCTCTGTACCCATTAGGCCTCCGATCTTAGATGTGCAGCTTCCTGATAACATTTGACAAGCCGAGGGTGAGGTTACTGTTCTTTAACGTAAGTGTCTGGTTACAAACCAGACCCTCAGACATCCTGATCAAGCATGGGCTAGAAGACATTAAATGTTTTTTGGGAGGATAGTGTTACTGTACTTTGATCTGGCTATTGAAGACAAAAGTATTACCACCAGTATCTGCAAAGAAAGGCGGCTGGATTTCAGCTGCAGAGTGAGATTTCAGGTTGATGTTTGAGCTATCCATTCTGGAGAGGTTAATTTCTGAGAGTCAGAACTGTCAACTCCGACAAGAACATACTCAAATCCAACCGATTCATTCCAATCCAAGTCACATGACTCGGCCGAGAAAAGTGTTTCATTCTTGTATAGACCACTGAGTAAGGTTGTTGGAATGAAGGAAAGATGTTTTTAATGAAAACTAATTTCCTTAATGGGCATTATTATTTTAGAGAGAGGTGAGGTATATATGAAAATATGTGGGTATGCACATGTGATGATCAGAGGCAACTTGGAGAAATTGGTCCTTCACTGTGTGCTTATGGAGGATTGAATTCAGTCTCAGTGGCAAGTGCTTTCCCTCACTGACTCACTGAACCATCTCCCTCGCCTCTTAGAAACTCTGAAGATTGACAGTCAGAATCCATGTTATTGACACTCTTAACATGTGAAATATTAGCTGAGTAAGAGAATTGTATGGGTAGCAGCCTAGAAAAGAGGCTCCCAGGAGACCTGGATCATGGAAAAGTAATATCATCTCAGCATTATGGCTATACTATCTAGTCTTAAGATGTGAGCTTTGAGCCAGGCGGTGGTGGCGCAGGCCTTTAATCCCAGCACTTGGGAGGCAGAGGCAGGCAGATCTCTGTGAGTTCGAGACCAGCCTGGTCTACAAGAGCTAGTTCCAGGACAGGCTCCAAAACCACAGAGAAACCCTGTCTCGAAAAAGCAAAAAAAAAAAAAAAAAAAAAAAAAAAAAGATGTGAGCTTTGAGATAAACATTGAGAAGAGAGTAGTCAGTATCGTTAAGGGAATGGCTTTCTCACCTGATTGGTTACTTTTTTATAATGCAGTGGGAAATTTTAGTTATAATAATTTAATATCACAGACATATGTTGGTATGTTGGTCCTTTTTTTATGGCAGGTAGCCGAGATAGCCAGCTAATATAGAGAAATCTTTGTTTGGGCTCATAAGGGTAGAGGGTTGTCTGTGGTTGCTTGTCCTCTGGGTTTTGGCTCTGCTTGCACGCTCAGGTGAAAATTCGTGGCAGAACAGAACTATTCATCTCATGACAAGGAAGTGAAACAAGAAATTGAGAACCCTATAGTTTCTTTGTGGCCACGTTCCCTGTGACCTAAAGATCTCCCTACCAGACCAAGCGGGAGAGCAAACTCTGAACACACAGACCTTTGGGTGACACTTAAGGTAAAAATTATAGCAAATTACTATAAATTTTATCTGCATACTCGACTGAAAGGTTTCTGTACCCCGATATTAAGCCTCTCCGCTGACACAGCCAATCAAATTGAGCCAATTAAAAATTAATAAGTCCAAATTTAGCCGAGGAAAGCATTCCTGAGTGGCCCTTGGGGAAGAAGAGAAACCCACGAGAGAGAACCTTGTGGCAGGTTGGGGGGCCTTGCCTTAAATAACCTGTAGTTGTGGGGTCAGGTATGGGGGTGGGAGTCGAGCTACCATGAGGGCTTTCTCAGGGATGGGATCTGGAAGGGCAGCTCCAGGATACTGATGCTTGGCACGCTGAAGGCTAGAATGGGGCTCCCCCAGCTGGAGATGGCGAACCTCAACTTTAATAAAAATTGTTGAACCTGATTTGGATAAAAAAATTATGTGCAGAAAGAGAAGAAACACGGTGAAATAAAAAACTGAAGTCAGTGTTTAAATTTCAAGCATGTGTTGTTCGGGTTCTTTGATGATATAATCTTAAAATGTGGGTAAGATTTCGTTTCTAAGTCTAAGTTAATGACAGCGTGCCTTAGAGGTCTGTTGTTTTTGTCCCATTAACATTGCAATTGCTATTAGTACATTCACAGAGAAGACATCTCATTGCTGGACAAGAAGCAGAGCTGTTTGTTAGGCAGGGTTCCTTAGATTCACAGAGCAATGCCTGTGCATCTGTTAGGGGAATGTGCTAGCTTTAATAACTATAGTAAGTTCCCTTTAGGTGGTTGCTCTAACTGCTCCATATCTGTCTCTCAGCTGCCTGTGCTCTCTTGATTCTTCTGTCATCTTGTCAGGGGCGGTGGACATAGAGTATACCAAAGGTTGCGTGCTCCGGAGTGCCCAACTCTCTCTGTGTGTGTGGCGGGGGGATTGCTTTATGCATCTGCTGGTCTGCTTATTTCTACCTCACTTCATGACTTCTAGATCCCTGGTAGTCCTTTGATTTTTAAAATCTTAACTTTAGAAAAAAGTTTTCTTTTGTAATAAGATTTAATTTTCTTTTTTGTCAATGTCAGGAACAGTTTTAAGAATAAACTCAGGACCTCTGAGGAAGGAATCTGCAGAATAATGTCCATATCCAAAGCCTTGGAATCTGTTATGTTGTCTGGCGGGGGGAGGGGGGATTTAGGCTGCTAGCTCTTGGAACCTGGCAGTGAGAAAATTAGTTATCACAATTTACTGATCCTAAAAATTCAGAAACAGAAAGAAAAGCCTTAAGCTTTTACCTGATGTATACAAAGAGGACTTTGTATTTATTATGATAAGATCTTGCTAGTATTGTATGCTGGATGACTTGCTTATTAATTTGAGACATTATCCTATGTAGATCAGGCTGCGCTTCACCACACTTGGCCTCTTGAGTCCCGAGACTATGGGTGTGTGCCCCCAAACCTGGATGTTCATTCTTTCTGTCTACTTTCCAGATAATGTAAACTGCCTCCAGTAGTTCCTCCTTTCAGCTAGGACACCATTGATGATTACAGATGATATACACACCATGAAGACAGAGTTGTTTCATTCCCATGCCACTTAACGCAATGTTCTCCCCCCACTTTTGTAATTCTTCAGATTTATTTTATAGATTATTAAATGAACTTTGTCTCCAACTTGTTAACTTTCTTTTGCCTGTTTTCCTGTATGGACTACTGTTTTGTGGCCCCATTCTGTATTTTTCACCACAACAAGTATCTCTGTTTCAAATGTACAGTTTTTTTTGGTTTTTTTTTTTTTTTTTGGTTTTCGAGACAGGGTTTCTCTGTGGTTTTGGAGCCTGTCCTGGAACTAGCTCTTGTAGACCAGGCTGGTCTCGAACTCACAGAGATCCGCCTGCCTCTGCCTCCCGAGTGCTGGGATTAAAGGCGTGCGCCACCACCGCCCGGCTTTTTTTTTTTTTTTTTTTTTTTACCATCTCACCTCACTTGCCTAGTCTTCATTTAGTTTCTTTTTCTTAAGCATTTTCTGCAGCTGTTTGGCATTTTGTAACTAAAAATCCCACAATGTGATTGGAAGGAGTTCTAACCTGCCAGGCGGGGGTGCTCAATCTCATTTGCAGTGGCATTTCCTTTTAGTTTTCTTCCTGCTAGCTCTCCTTTCCCACTTCATCCTTTCACTTTGTTTTGTCGTTTGTTTTCTCTGGTCTTCCCCAATTTAGGAATTTTGATAAATTCCCTTGTGCATCCAATATTTCTGTCTTATTTAATGGATCCATGTTTTCTTCTGTGGTGGTGAAAATTCCTTCAGACTATTCAATAAATCATTATAATAGTAGAATTACCTTGATCTGTCAGGTATGAGTTACTGTGAAACCATTTGCCTTTCTTTATTCTCTATGAAAATTGCAATAAGTAGAACGGAGAATGGAATGTCTAATTATTTGGAAGCAGTATTTGACTATTGAAAATTGGCAAGCATCCATCTGAAATGCACTTGAGAGAACAGCATAAATTAGTAAATATAAAGAACTCATGTGTATAGAGAATAATATTGACTACATATTTTTACACGTAGTCGTTGTTCCCCCACACACACACACACACAGCACAATGGAGAAAAGTTTAACCAGATGTATAGTGCTGTAAATATGTTAATGACATGTTTTGGGTTTTGCCAGGTCCAAAGGACAATAGCTAAGCAAATTCAGATGGTGAAGCAAATTGGAAAAGGTCGCTACGGGGAAGTGTGGATGGGAAAGTGGCGTGGAGAAAAGGTGGCTGTGAAAGTGTTCTTCACCACGGAGGAAGCCAGCTGGTTCCGAGAGACAGAGATCTATCAGACGGTCCTGATGAGGCATGAAAACATTCTGGGTGAGTCACAGTCTACACAGCAAGAGTTGGGGTTTCGTCACATTCTTCTGTCTTTCTCTCCACATCTGCATATGAACTCATCTGTCTAGACCTATTATGAAACTTACAGATTCTTTCTCTTTGGAGTGAGCCCAGAGCCCATGAACTTCTCACAAAGGACGTCACAAGAGGCATGACTACGGTGCTTCTGTGGATGGGTGGTGGGCTGGAAATTACCAGTGATTTATCTTTTTCTTCAGAAACAGGAAGTACAAATGAAATACTAAAATTCCTTAAGGTTTCTTAGGGATTTGAAGGACCATATTTGGGTTTTAATGTTGTGAAAAGTTTTAGGCATTTTTATTTGTGGCATTTATTTGTAGCAAGTGTTTATGTTCAGAATTGATTTCCTTTTCCTTTCCTCAGGCTAGATGTGATCTATATGGGTCAATTAGTAGGAGAGGATCCAGTCAGTCAAGTAGAAGGCCTGATTTAAGCCTTTCATAAAACATCCTTACATGTAACTTCAGTACCATAAAGGAATTTCTATACTACTGGTCAGAGACTGATTTCAGATCTAAACTCTTAGTTTTTCTTCCTCCCTTCAATTTCGATCACATCTGCTTGGTATTAATACTTTAACCCTATCATAGGCATAGTCAGAAAACTGAGCAAGGTGCTAATCCAAAGACATCTGGAGAGGAAGAATATTTGAGATATGAATTATTCTTCATTCTGTCCAGGAAACACATCTAATCATCTTTACTCTTTTGCCTTTTAGGGTTTATTGCTGCAGATATTAAAGGAACTGGGTCCTGGACTCAGTTATACCTCATCACAGACTACCATGAAAATGGTTCTCTTTATGACTATCTGAAGTCCACCACCCTAGACGCAAAGTCCATGCTGAGGTTAGCCTACTCTTCCGTCAGCGGCCTTTGCCACTTACACACGGAAATCTTCAGTACTCAAGGCAAACCAGCAATCGCCCATAGAGACCTGAAAAGTAAGAACATCCTGGTGAAGAAAAATGGGACCTGCTGCATCGCAGACCTGGGCTTGGCTGTCAAGTTTATCAGGTTAGTCTCCAAGTCAACACCCATTTTAAGATTCTTTCTGAGTGCCCTTCTTCTAAGATAATTCAATGGTTGAGGAATATCATAGACTTCAACTCTTTTGGAAATAAAAATATCACCATTTTCTTTGTAACATGGTGTTTTGGAGTCAGCCCTAGGTACCATGAGAAAGCAGGCTAAACACCCATGGGGCGCAAGCCAGTAAACAGCTGTCCTCCAAGGTTTCTGCTTCAGTTACTACCTCCAGGTTCTAACCTTGACCTCCTGCCCTGGCTTTTCTGAATGGAATTATAAATTACATTCCACTGTAAGGTGGAACAAACTCTTTCTTCACCAGGTTGATTTTGGTCAATGATGTTTTTTGACATCCATACAGATCCTACGATGATGCCTGAGAAGCTATTGCCAGAGTTCTGCATAACATTTGTAATTATGGGGAGGTTTCAGGAAAATCAGCAGCTATGGAAGAAAAGGCCATATTTTATTTGTGTGTAGGACAGTAAGGATTACTTCATAAAGGTTTGAAAGAAGTACTATAAACCAAGGAACAAAGCAACTGATATGCAGCACTGTTATAAAGTAGCTTAAACAGAGAACATAGCACCTGGGCAGGCACACTCGCACTTGCTGGTGGTGGTGTGCAGACCCTGCGGGCTCTTTGGTACATTGATAGCCCCTACACAGTAGGGACGGTTTCACACCAAGGAGCCTGGGACTCTTATCTCTGTCTCTTTAAGGGAGGACACGAGTCCAACCATGTAACCCAATACAAAATCACAAACTTAAAACATTTTTGTTGTTGTTGCAATTTTACTTTTGTAATACAGTTAGAAAATTCTTCAGTCTGAATTTTGTACGTGATAAAGTTTTCTTGCAATGGGGAAAGTTGGATATAACAGGTGAATATGATTTAGAGAAAATGGTTCCTCTAGTTTGAAAAGAAAGCAAGGTTTATTTGGGAGCTACTGGTAAAGGAAACTAATACATAGCTCCTTTAGCATACTCAGTCCAGGCTGCCCTCTTAGTACATCTGTTTCCCTGCTTATGAATATTTTTCTAGGAAGATTCTATAGCACATAAAGGAGGACAGAAGAAACAACTGGGAAAATGATTACATGAAAGAAGTAATGGGTTTCCATTTTGTCCTGAACATAAAATCTGAGATGAGATTTAATAATGACCGCAGGTATGTGGAGGGCTTCACCATAGAAAGATAACAAAAAGTTAAAGAAAGTGAATTGTGGTATAAATTTAAGTCAGAGACATGAATCTCACACTATTTAATAATTTAAATCCAGTATTAAATCCAGTTTCTCTTCAAAATTCATTTATATGAAAGGCAACCCTTTAAAATCTACTCTACAACAACCAAACATCTGTACATAAGTAATTCTTCTGGTGTGTTTCTACTTCCCAGCTCCTAGTTACATTTCTCCAAAGCCGTTCCAGGGGTGATTACCTTTCTCATCTGTGCCGTCTGTCTTCTGCAATCCCCTCCCCTGCCTGCTTTATTGAGAACCTATCTCTGTGTGCACCAGAAGCCCTCACTCATTGTGACACCATTGTCCCTGGTGCCCAGTGATCTCAGCATCATTGCACAATGTTGCTGTGCTTCAGGCTCCCTTTTCTCCTGTCACTGGTTCTACTCATCTTTCACCTTTAAACATTTCTCTGTGTGATATTTCCAGCTGTATCTGACCTTTCTTTTAGCTCTGAGTTTGGCTGAACTCGGAGTGTCTGATTTTTTTTTTGTTGTTGTTTGTGCAGTTGAATGAGTTCTATCTTCATGAAACTCATGTTTTACCTTGAGTATGATGGCTAACCTCACTATACTGTTTCATCTGGATCCTTGGGTAAAGCATTATACAGTTATTTCCTTTCTCTCTTTGTGCCTTCCAGTCTTTTCTTCAGATTGCAGAATTTATTTTCTTGAAGTGCTCTTTGGACGTCATCATAACTTCATAGTTTTCTGTGGCCTTGGGTTAAAATGTAGTTAGGGTCCCTCGTTGTGGTGAACTCTTTTCTGACTTTGGGCTTTTCTTGAGATTTATTCCTACCATGCTGCTTACCTTTCCCTATTAATTTTGAACACATTCTACTTCTCACACCCTCAAGTGCTTTTCTTCTTATTATCTGTATAACTTACATCCCTTCTCTGTTTACCCGCTGCTGATATTTAGACTGCATGGACATCTGTTGTTACTCATAAGCAGCCCTGTACAAAGTGTCAAGGCATTTCTCATAGGCTGCAGTGATCGCTGGCTTCTTATGTTTGCCTCCTGGTAGAATGTAAACAGTGCAAGCATCTGTAAAAATTCTATCCCCAGGGTCTTCACCATGACTATGGAGGTATTTTAAGATTTGCATACTAGGTAACTGAGTGTTACATATGGACTTTGCAGATAAGAAAGCCATGATATGCTAGCTTCAGAAAATCTGCACATTCTTGACTGTGCCCTTCAGTATTGTATATTGTACCCATACTCTGATTTTTTTTTTGTTTTGCAATATTGAATCTCTGTGTTTTCTTCTTGCATAGCCCAAGCTGCCTGGTGATTTGCTTTTGCTTCTAGAGTCCCTAACGTGGAGCATCCTGTCTTTCCATGTATACTTCCCTAGTATCTGAAATGCCTCTTAGTCAGCGTACCCATCTACACCTAAGAGGAAAGATGCCACCCTCTGAATTATCTGGAATGTGTCTGCCTACAGTTATTATTATGCAGAGATATGCTTCAGCTCTCCTAACTCTCATTGCTACCTTGAGAGTCAAAGGATGTCAAATCAACCATGGATTTCCCTTTTGACATGTCAGAATTACAAACACTGCTACTGTTTGAAATCAGTAAATGTAAATAATAAAATAATTGAGGCAACACCATTATGAATCTTAAAGTAAATTGAGCTTTTATTCCTGATTTTGTTGTTGTTGTTGAGGGGGATGAATTAAATGATCTCTCAGATTTCTTGTGGATCCCTATTCTAGAAAGAAGATGAGGCTCGTTGGGGATAAACTGAGATATCTTTAATGAACAATGTCCTGTTTATAAAAGGAGGGAAATGTGAGGATACTAGCTGCATAGACTCATTTACCTTTCCAGATGGAGGATGTATTGTATGATCACAGGCATTTTTATTTTTATTTCCTGTGTCAGACTTTTGACATCTTCCATTCTTAGGGCAGGGTTTAAGCCTTGCTTTACTCATTTCTCTGAGTTCCACCCGTCATGGTGATTTGCGTTGTGTGTCTGTGCACATGCAGCTATTTAGAGTGTTTTATTTCAGATGCAGTCATAGCTAACCCATGTTCCTACGTGAATTTCCTGTGAGAACTTAATCTTCATTCTCATTTCTGCATGGGCAGTAAGTGGTCTCTTAGGCTTTTGGGTAATTTCTGGAAGGTTCCCAGGGAACCTGAGAATCACAGAGAGCTCTGTTGGTGCCTTAGGGGCTTTCTATTCACAGAGCACTTTTGCTCTTGTTGGCGTCTTTTGCTGGTACATTTCCTGCTCAAAGGAGATTTAATCCAGGTGATGTTAGAAGATCTCTAATGTCCCTAAAGAGGGGGAAATGATGCCACAGGAAAGGCCTTGAAGGGATGTACACACCTCTGTGTGCTTTCTAGTACTTCACTGTCCAAATAAAACATTTCTTATAGGAGAAATAAATTCTGATCAGGGGATATCAGGTGTTGAATCTTAAACAGAAAACCCCCAGTGTTGAGAGATTGGACTGTTTTATAGAACTCCTCACTGATGGTTATCAATTGTCCAAATACAGAAAAAGATTGGTTTATATAGCAGAGACTGAATTTCCTGAACACTTGTGGTATCATTTTCTGTACTGCTTTTGGTGTGTGTATGTGTTTACTGTAGCTTTTTAAATACTCACATCAAATTCATAGACCTAAGGTCATTAGTGGTGATATCAACACTTCCAGTAAATGTCTTTGCAAGTGTCCCCGCCTTTGATGGAGTTTTAGTTCTGAAAAACATGGAGATTTTTAGAAATTTGATGTTTGAAACATTGTTTTAGTTCCATTTGTTGTTGTGACTGCAATACAATACCTGACAAAAAGAAACTTAAAGTTCATTTGGGCTCCCTCTTTGAAGGTATTTCTACATCACAGGAAAGCCAGAGCAGTAATGAGGTGAGTAGTTGGTCACCTTCCACTCTCTGTCAGGCAGCTGGGAGAGAGGAATGCTGCCTCCTTTTTACTCACTCCGGGACTCCAGCCCTTAGAATTGTACAGCCCACATGTATTATGTGTGGGTCATCTCACCTTAATCAATCAACCAAGTCTAGAAAATTCCTCACAGATATGCCCAGAGGTTTGTCTCTTGGGCAATTCTAGATTCTGTCACTTTGCCAATCATTATTAACCACCACAAGTACTGAGCTCCGGCGAAAATGTTCCACATTCAGGGAGTTTAGGGATGTGCAGGGGTCAGCTGAGTAAATTACTTCCACAGCCACTGGGGAAATGATACAGGAGATGTAAACGGTGTGTGCAGAATTGTGTGTAAGCCTTGCATATCACACTTCCAATAGATCCGATGTGACCAGAGATTCCCTTATGTGTGTTGTCTGTGGTTTCAGGCATCAGCTGTGTTATGCTAACCAGAGCCTCTTTCACGCATCTTCTCGTCACACTTTCACATGTTCTTTCAAAGCGCTACACTTAGTTTTTAGAAGCTTTGTGGATTACTCAAGATGTCCAGTGTTTACTTACTGTCTTTCTTTGTCTGTTAGCTCTTCCTCTCCCAAGGACTTCTCTCCCCCTTTTCTTGTGTTAGGCTAGGTGGTTTTCTGATGGAACCCACCTCCAATACAATAGATATTGAATGTATGTTAAGGCTATCAGAGATATTACTTAAAACCCCTTTATTCTCCACTTTCAAACTTTTTACCTGACCTTAAGCAGTGTACTAAGCACATAAGACAGGAACTAACCACTGGGCACTGCAGGTGGTGTATCTGGGATTGAGTCAGTCTGGAGAAAGGAGTGCTCCGCCTGCTCTGAGAGAATGAAGCCAGTTAAGGTTTCAGTCCATATTTTTCCCAAGTGACAGCACTCTAGATGAAGCCGGTGGTAGCACACATTTCCCAGCTGTGTTTTTCGTTCCCCTGATCCTCCTGACATAGTCCTGCCTGGCACCTCACTGTATTGCTCATATCTCATCATTACCCAACTTTCTCTCTGTGTACCAAGTTCTTCCCTCCCTTGCCTCCCTCCCTCCTAGGAGCAGTAGCCAGGAGAATTCACATTTACTCTTCATCATCCTGGTGTAGGAGTCACTTGATCTCGGGCACTCAGGAAGCCCTTTGTTATCCCTGTGAATCTCTGATTGTTTCTGTTGTCGTGATACTGCTGGCCAGTGTCATTCAGTGCAGGCCAGTGTTTTACACACACACACACACACACACACACACACACAGAGAGAGAGAGAGAGAGAGAGAGAGAGAGAGAGAGAGAGAGAGAGAGAGAGGAGAGAGAGAGAGAGAGAGAAGCAGAAAGGGAGGAATTGTAAAGGCCTGGCATAAATGAAGCTCTTCTAAAGAGAAATTTTTATCTCTAAACGTGACTGTCAGAATACTGGAACAATGGACCCCAAAGAAATGAGAATTTACTCAGGAATGTCACGCTGGGAGAAGGAAAGGGTCACCTGCAGAGAGGAATTTGGCCTTCAGGAGAACTCTCAGATTCTAACACCTTGACAGAATGAAGCTCAGGTGAAGGTGAAGTGGTGGGTGGTGCTACACCTTGAACAGTCTTAGATGCGCACATCCTTGGCCTTCTATTTACATTAGAGCTCATTTTGAGAACCTAAGATGGGCTTGGGGGATTTTCTGGATCCCATTGTTCTTCTTCTCAATGTGGCCACTTTGCATATATCTCCTTTTCTGTTTAAATAAAAGAAAATGAGTCTTTATCCTCTGCATTCTTTTTATTTTTAAACTTTTTGTTGATTCTTTGGGGATTTTGCATCATGCATCCCGATCTCGTTCACCTCCCCGTCCCTTTGCATCTACCCACTGCCCCTTAACCTCCCCAACCCCGAAAATAAAATAAAATAAAATTTAAAAGAAATCTTATCATGGGAGCTGCAGTATGGCCCAGTGAGTCAGTCATACAGGAAACCCTTAGTCCATACATAAAGTCCATACTTTACTTGCAAGTGTTCACTGGTCTGGTTTGATGCCTCTGAGTTCTGCTGCAATATGATTCCAAGTGTCATTTGCTATCCTCACTGGGACTCCTTATGGATATCCTGTTGTAGTTCTGTGTCATGGGGATCCTGCATGGATCTACAGGACCAGCTCCTTCATATGCTCTGGCAGTTCATAGATGGGTTGAACCAACTCATAGCCCTGGTTCTGGGTCTGGGTGGTTGCTGGGTTGGTCAGCTCCAGTTCTCCCTTATCCTCACCCTCAACTCTCCATCATTGCCTCAACTAGTTCAACACAATGCAGCAGGCAGCAAGGGGTGGGGCCAGTTCTCCTGTTCTCACCCTGGATGGGACTGGCTCACCCATTCCCACAGCATCAGGGTTAGTCCTACTGTGTTGTCCAGGCAAGGTGCAGGGTCTGCTCTCCAGAGTGTTGCAGCTGATGAGGGGCAGGACCTCTTCTCCTTGACCAGTAGGTGGCAAGGGGTGGAACCAGTTCTGCTCTCAGGCCCTCAGCCTGGCTCACTCAAGTCCATTTCAATCTCAGCACTTGGGAGGCAGAGGCAGGCTGATCTCTGAGTTCGAGGCTAGCCTGGTCTACAGAGAGAGGTCCAAGACAGCCAAGGCTACACAGAGAAACCCTGTCTCAAAAAAATCAAAACCAGAAAAAAGTATTCTCTGTGTTCATATCTGGAACACCCTGCCAGGATTTCCAGAAACCCATTTCCTCTGCGACAACTCTGCATTTCTCACACACTGAAAGAAGAGCTTCTCCCATCTCACTATAACTCCCTCTTTGACATACCCGCTAATGTATTTAATACATTTTAAACATGCCTTGATTTATGCCTTTCTTCAGTCTGCAAAACTGTAACATTTTGTGAAACCACTTCCACGTTGGAATGTGAAATTTGGAGTAACCTAATTCTTTGTTTCTGGGTTGTTGTCAGTCAAAAATAAATTTCCCCTTGTTCCCTTTAAGATGAGAGCCGTGGCTTTCGCATTGACATTATTAATGTTCAAATTACATTTATTTTCTAACTCTGCTTAAGTTTATAACCCCTTGGTACACACATTAAGAAGAACAAAAGCTTGGTTGGGTCTAGTGGGAATATTAATTATGAAATTATAACTGAGACAGTCTGTTCCTGTAATTCTCTAAAGCCTCTGCCTCCATCACTGCCTCTGGGATTAACCCTACTATTCTCCACAGGAAAGGTAAAGAGAACCTCCCACCTTTCTCCATGAGAAAGATAAAGAGCTCCTATTTCCTTGAGATTTAATATAGGACCCACATTTATGACAGAATATTTCTGTTTCTTAGCAGAAATCCATTTTCTTAGCTAATTTCATCCAATTAATCAGTTTTGAATTTCAGGGTCTTATGCCATATGCACCTTAGTCTTTGAAATATACCATTTCCAGTCACTGATCCTACTTGGTTTTATTAAATATACTTGTAGTATATTTATATTTATGATATAAACTTATATAAGGTATTTTGAAGGATAATTGTGTTATAGTTGAATATTAACAAATGATAACAGCTTGCTTCCTCTTCTCTAGGCTTTTCAACAGAAACCATATTAACAAAATCACTGCTTGGCCCATTAGCTCTAGCTTCTTATTGGCTGACTATTACATATTAATTTATCCCATTGCTATTAATCTGTGCATTGCCATGTGGCTGTGGCTTTCTGGCTGAAGTTCCATCTGGCTCCAGTGGGGCTACATGGCTTCTTTCTGACTCTGCCTCCTTTCTCCCAGCATTCTGTTTAGTTTTCCCCACCTAGTTCTGTTCCCCTACATCTCTGCTATAGGCCCAAAGCAGTTCCTTTATTCATTAATGATTATCATAGCATATAGAGGGGAATCCCACATCAATTATACTCCATTCTGGGTTAGTGTGTAACTCTTGTATGGTAACAGTTGATGCTCTTCAAATACTATTGGGAGGCATGGGTGGCAAATAAGGGGAGAAGGAATGGCTACCGTGAGCACATGGGAGGAACTGCTGTCTTTGTAGGTGATGGATCTTGAGAACTTTGATCATTTTCTGTTGGTGTAGTTAATGGGGGAAGAGTTGGAGATGGAGGGGAAGAGTCTAAAGACAGCTCTTACTGGTTTCATATGATAGTAGTTACCTTTCCGGTTCCCCAGCAGAGAGGTATCTTTACCACACATTCCCCAACCAATGCCTGTCCTAGATCCATATAGACATAAAAGAGCTACAAGAGTGGACCTGCCAGAAATCTTCATTCTCTGGGGCCAGAATCTCTCCAGCTTCTCTGATACACTCGTGGGTGGTATTCTAGCCTAAGATGATTCTTTTTTTCTTGTCTCAGTATATATTCTTAAATGCATTTACAACCTTTAGCTATTCTTTTCCCTGTATTTCTTTTCTTTCTCTCTAAAACCTTGAAGTATAATAAATGGGACCACCATCACATTCTTCTGATGGTTAACAATAACATACTATAACACCCAGAGTCAGCATGTTAATGAAATAACCCCTTTGTACTCACATAGTCATTACCAACAGGTGTAGCAGAAGAGAAACTTTATTAATTCTTTGAGAGCTACCCATTTACACAGTGTGTTGGGTGATTCTTTCCCATCTGATATTGCTTTGGCTTCTCTTTAAGCCTATGCCTAGTCTATTTTCCTCCTTCATACATTATTACCAAGATGTATAAGGCAAGTTGATAGATGGTATAAGAGCAAATTGATTAAAATGGGCAGAGAAGAAAGGGACATTTTAGGTATTTATTTGCCAGTATTTATTTTATTTTATTTTATTTTTTTTTAAGATTTATTTATTATGTATACAGTATTCTGCCTACATATATACTATAGGCCAGTAGAGGGCATCAGATCTCATTACAGTTGGTTGTGATCCACCATGTGGTTGCTGGGAATTGAACTCAGGACCTCTGGTAGAGCAGTCAGTGCTCTTAACCTCTGAGCCACCTCTCCAGCCCTTTATTTTATTTTTTTGAGACAGGTTTTATGTAAGTCAGAATGACTTCAAATTCATTATACAGTTGATGCCAGCCTTGAACTCCTGACTCACTTGCTTTGCATCCCAGGGGTTTGGATTACATGTGTAAACTACTGTGCACAACTTTTGTTAGATATTTAGTAATATTTAACAATTTAACTTTATAGCAATATAATCTTGTATGTTAGGGCTTCATTCTCATTTAGTTGCATGTTATCTGCATGTCTAATCTGTGAATGTTTAATTTTTACCAAGAAATATTTTTGAGGAAATGTTTTGTTCATTGAAAGTTTTTCTCTCCATGTTGCCACTGATGTACTCTTCAAGAGAGCCACAGCAGCCTCTCCAGTGCTGACAATGCCTTGCTTTGCTTTCCCTCAGTGATACAAATGAGGTTGACATTCCACCCAACACACGGGTGGGCACCAAGCGCTATATGCCTCCAGAAGTGCTGGATGAAAGCTTGAACAGAAATCATTTCCAGTCTTATATCATGGCTGACATGTACAGTTTTGGACTCATCCTCTGGGAGATTGCGAGGAGATGTGTTTCTGGAGGTAAGAAAGAAACATCTTTGAACAGCTACTACCCCTGGGAAAAGTTTACAAAACATTTCTGATCGGAAAGGATTAACGTTGGTGTAGTGCGTAGTCTCAGATTTTCTTTCCTTTTCCCCTTTATTCCTATTGATTCATCACAAACCTTCCAGGGAATATCTATTAGAACCATCTTCGAGTGACTGTCTCCTACCATTCCTTGACCAGTGAATGTACAGCTCTAGACTCACTGCCAGCTTCCCCTGCCTTGTCACAATCACCCTCTGCTTCTCTTTCTGCCATTTTACTTCTCTTTTAGACTTTCTCCAGCAGTTACTCCAACAAGTCAACACCCTCTCTTACGCTGTTCAGCTTCTCTTTGCTTACGTGCTGGACCTCATTCCCAACCCCACTGGTGCATTCTCTGTACTTCCTCTGCTGAGATAGCTCAGAGACATTAGGGAGTGAAACACCCATTCCTGAATATTTTTTTCAGAAGAAAAGTAAAGGAAAATATTGTTATTGTTCATGATAATTTCCCTGCAAGTGTATGAATTACTAAAAACACCAGTTTCTTGACATGAGTTCTGGGAACCAAACTCTGGTCTTCTGAAAAGGCAGCAAGTTCTGTTAACCATTGATCTATCTCTTCAGTCCCTGGTTTTGTCTGTGTAGTTTGTATATCTACCTTACCATTCATCAATCCATCTCTGTAATGCGTTAAGTAGATACAGCCTTCACCCACAAGATGGTTTTAGGTCGGTGTCTCTAGACTTAGAAAGTGCTCAGATGTAGTAATGTCTCCTCTGAGTTGGTTCCAGTATTTCATTACCCTGTGTGCTGAGACTATGATGAATCAACCAGAAGAATAAGAAACATAGATGTAATGTAATAACACGCTGTTCTCATACTAGGTGTCCACAGGTGACAAACAGGCAAGTTTGAATTGCTTGGGAAAAGTTTTGAATCTTTGGAGCCCTTATGTTGTGTATGAGTTTGAATTTACAAAAAAGAATATAACATATACCTCAAATTTTGCCTGAATAAATCCCCAGTGAAATTTATTATTGCTGTTATTTGTTTTCTGAGACAGAGTCTCACTGTGTAGTCTAGCTTGGTATGGCACTCTCTATGGAGTCAAGACTGAGCTGGCACTTTCTCTGTAGTCCTGCCTACCTTTGAACCTGTAAACTCTCTGCCTCAGGTTCCCTAGAACTGATAGGTATATGCTGTCATCCTAATGAATTTAATGCTATGGCAGATAATCCTTAGACCTTGATGGTTTCATTCTGTTCAGGTAAACAGTGGCAGCACTTCTACCAAAGGTGGCTTACGAAGGAATCTGGGAGGTTGTTCAGAAACCCTCTCTATCATTAGAGGACAGGGGTTATTTAGAATTACCATGAAGATAAAGTTGAAAAAGAACATGTTAAAATAGCCTACTTTCTTAAAGGACAGGGCAAAAAAATTTTAAAAAGTAAAATTAGACATTAGACAGGATGAGATAAATAAGGGAGAAAATTTAAGAAGAAAATGAAAATCAATAAGTTCCAAACCTGAGATTAATCATGGATAGTATTTTTGGATATACAAGTTTTCAATATTGAGTGTTCAAAACTGCTTATGATTAAACACAAATAAATGAATCTGACATTTGTTTAACTAGGATACTCTTCCAAACTTATGATGTTCTTGTACGCCAGTAATAGAAGCAGCTACATGTGATATGGCTTTGATTCAAGATGCCTCTTCTAAGTTTACATTGAGATTTAATATGGATTTAAAATATACCGTGTTCATGCAAATTGTAGATATTTGCTTCACTCAGCTTTTGGAAGTTAGCCATTGGCTTGGGGGCAGGCTTGAGGACCTATATGTGTCTTTGGGTTTCCTATTATTTTTTGCAAATTAAATTATCATTTGGGTGTTTTTAAAGATTTACTTCATTGTTAACCTGAACCTGTTTTTTATAGGATAGCTTATATTTTTAATTGAGGACAGTTGTGTTAGGCATATTTTTTACCAGTTAATAGGAAATAATATTAACAAAAAACCCATGTCTTTAGGTATAGTAGAAGAATACCAACTTCCCTACCATGACCTGGTGCCCAGTGACCCTTCTTATGAGGACATGAGAGAAATTGTGTGCATTAAGAAGCTACGGCCTTCATTCCCCAATCGGTGGAGTAGTGATGAGGTAAGGCCAGGCTTGGGGGACGGTATGGCTGATGTCTAAATGTACTTTTGTTTTGCAAAGATTCTTTTTTTCTCTTTCCATTTTTGTTTATTCTATGTGTCTTTTATATCATATATCTTTATCACCTTCCTTTACGTATCCCTCTGAAACACCCACTCCAAATAAAACAAAATTTAAGAGAAGAAAGGAAAAAAGGGGGAGGGTTTAAAAATCTCATGTAGTGTGACACAGTGAGTCACACAGTAGACATCTTTGTCTGTGTATCTTTAGTTGCAAGTATTCATTGCAAAGAGTCCTTGGTCTGGTTTGAGAGGCCTCTGGTTTCTATTGCACTATCGATGCTGGGAACTCACTGCACCTCTTGGATATCCTGTTGTTGCCTTGTGTTGTGGAGATCCTGCAGCTTTCGGTCTGCGGGTCAGGTTCCTTTATGTGCTCCAGCAGATCATAGACGGAATGGATGCTGGGGTGGTTAAGTGATAACTCGACCTGAGCTGCTGTAGGGTTGGTCTGCCTGCTAGTTCTTTCCTATCCTCACCACCAGGGTGAGCACTCCAGCACTGTCCAGGCTAATTTACCCCTTGAAGAATCGTACACCATCAGGACCAGTTCTATTGTGTTGCCCCTATGAGGTACAGGGGCCACACTCCAAAGTACTACAGCGGGTGAGGGTCAGGGACAGTTCTGGTTTTATAACCATGGCACACTCCTCTACCTGTCTCAGGCATTGATGTGTGAGGGGCGGGGCAGCATTGTCCTCTGCCCATGCTGCCACATGTCAGATGAATAATGGGAACAGTTCTCCTTTGCTCACAACCTCAGGGCTGGGTCACCCTTACCTCCAACTACCTGGCCAGCTGTGCTGGCTCTTCTGTCTAGGCGAGGAGCAGGACCTGATTTCCTAAGTGTTGCAACTGGTAAGAGGGCGGGTCAGCTCTCTCATCTGTTGCAGGTGGTAATGCAGAGGTAATGGGGGCATCTCTCCCCCACCCACACTGCTGTATGACAGCTGAGTCCTGGGGAAGCTCTCCAACACTTACAACTTCCAGGCTGGCTCACCCAAGGATAGCTCTATTCTGTTAACCCAGGGAGGTGCAGGGCCCACTTTCCCAAGAGTTGCAGATGGTTGGGGGCAGGGACTACTTTCCCACTTTTGTGAGCTCAGGGTCAGTTCTTCCCTCTGTCTCAGGTGTTAATAGGTGGGTCCTGGGGTGGAGAGGAGGAAAGAAGGAACTCTCCCCTCTCCCGCCCATGCCACCATTGAACAGATGGGTAATGGGTACAAAACAAGAGAATTTTTTTTTTGAAATTGAAGTACAATTTCATTGTTTTCATCACCTCTTTTGTCCTACATCTCTCCCCATGTACCCCATTGCTCTCTTTCAAATTCATAGCCTCCATTTCTTTAATTATGGTTTTGCACACACACACACACACACACACACACACACACGTGAATGTGTATATGTATTCCTAACCATATAAATACAACCTGCTTAGGGTATATAAAGTACTTGGATGTGTATGATTTTAGGACTGACCATGATGAGAGCTGGAAAAATAGTCTTTCTCAGGGAAGAGCCTCTAAATTGATTTTTCAGTTGAATATGTATATATAGTGTGTGTATTAAATTGAATCCTGAGATGTTATTTGAGCTAATCTGCTTACTGCCTGGGCTTAAATGTGAACCCTACATATGCATGGAAGACTCTGCTAGGCTTGGATTAAGTGAGTGGACAAGACCTGGGCTCTGCCCTTGTTTTCTGCTCCAGTGTCTCTCCGCCAACCTTTCTGCCTTTGCTCAGCCACAACTGAGTGTCTGGAATGTTGGAAAATTCAAGACTCTAATCAAACTTGTACTGAGAGGTGCGTAGAGCACGGTTCATAAAGTGTCCATGTAAATTCACTTAAAAATGATTGGTTCATTGCATTGCTACTTAGTATATGCCTTCTAATAAAATGTGCAGAGAGCATCGTGGGATGCTGGAATGTATTGTCTTCTGAAGGAGACTGTGGGTACTGGTATCATTTGAAAGCTCTTTACTGCCGTTTTCTAATGAAGGGAAATTGTTCTTTGCAGTAAGAACAATTGATAGACCACAGGCAAATCCAGGAGAAAGTTTTAGCAAAGCTATGCACCGGTCATTAATCTTGCTAAGTGCTACAGCACTGTGCCACCGTTAGAGCAGATTGCGGTGATGTAGCAATAGCTGTGTTTATTTGAGCAGTACAGAATTAGATAAAATATGGAAACATTTTATGTGTTGTAAACAATCTGGGACTATGGTGTAGAATTCAGACTTACTCGATATCACGTTTGCTTAATACTGTCTTTAGAGTCATCCTTCCATATCCTCAGATTTACTGGTTATCATATCTGCTTAATACTGTCTTTGGAATCATCGTTTTATATCCGTAAAGCTGCTTGTCACAGAGAGATATGAGAATCTGTGTGAGTCATGATTCTTTCACACAAACTCAAAAAAGAGTTTGAGGGAAATTTCATGTTCATATTTTCCTAGTGCCTTAAAAATATATTCGGACTTCATGAACACCAACTAAAAGCCAAATATTGAGTGCGTTATCGAGAGTGCATTCTTCTGACATCTCGCCAATGTTCCTTTCTCCTTCAGTGTCTCAGGCAGACGGGGAAACTTATGACGGAGTGCTGGGCGCACAACCCCGCCTCCAGGCTGACAGCTCTGCGAGTTAAGAAGACGCTTGCCAAAATGTCAGAGTCCCAGGACATTAAGCTCTGACGTTGGATACTTGTGGACCGAGCAGGAGATTTTCCAGAATCATCCGTAGTCCAAGCCTTGAACATTGTTCTACTGCCCAGTGGGTTCAGACCTCCCTTCTCAGAGAGCAAGTTGGAGAGACACAGAAGGCCCCAGAGACACAGATGGCTTTCTGAGGAAGGGAAACCATTCGGGTAACTCGTTCAAGACATGATTCATATTGCTTTCTAAGAAAGCCCCATATTTTGTGATTGCCATTTTTTTTAAAGAAAAGATACTTTAATTTTACCATAATAAAACAAATATTGTAGATGATTTAAGGTTTATAAAACTCTAGTTTAAATAATAACATTTCTTTCCAGAAAATTTCCTAGAAGTCAAAAATGTTTTCCATTGGCAAAATACTCTTGCACTCTACAAACCCAATCAGTCTGAGGGTATAAATTATAATTCAAATTCCCTGCTTCATTGCCCCAACCACCTCAGACTGGGCTAGCCGTGCTGCGGGCTGCCAGAATGTACATGCATACAAGTCCCACTTGCCTGGGAACACAGCTTGGAATCCTGCAGGTGGATCTCTTGCAGCTTCAGCCAGCGTGGAACAAATAAAGGTTTTCTGTCACTAATAGAAGTATGTGTTGGTGGGTGTTCTTCAGAACCCTGCCTGTTTCTGGTTGTATTGGGCAGATCTTTCGGGTAGAGCCTCTCCTTGTCATTAAAAACAAGCCAACCTTCCTCTTTTGCAGAGCACTGGCATGGGCATGCTTTTGTTTGCATCCATCAGAAGATCAACTCAAGTGTGGTAGAGACTTAAAACTAGAAATGCTCACTTGGGAGGCAGAGGCAGGTGGATCTCTGTGAGTTCGAGGCCAGCCTGGTCTACAAGAGCTAGTTCCAGGACAGGAACCAAAAGCTACGGAGAAACCCTGTCTCGAAAATCCCCCCGCCCCCCCCCCCCAAAAAAAAGACTAGAAATGCTTTGCTCTTGTGTTGCATGAAAGACATGCCAGCAAGGCAGGGTGGATGTTGACAGTGTAGACAGACGGCTTGTTCCTTATACATGCATAAGAGCCCGTCATAGAAACACAGGGAAGAGGTTCACACATCCTAGTTTGTGTAGATACAGATGGTTTTATTTTGCTGCCTTTTCTAAACCTCAGATTTAAGAGGCAGAAAGGAATTGCCTGTGAGGTTAATGTCACTAAACTTCAATTTAGAAATGAGCTTCAGGTGGTGGATCAGAGGGACATTAATGAAGGTCATCAAATATCACTGCCGTTGTGGTTTATTCTAGAATAGATATGGATCTGGTATGGACCTCTTAAGTGATTATTTCACACCTTATGTGTGAATCCTTCATTTTAATGTGAATTTCACTATTAACTTATTCTGTTTATCCATCATGGCATATGTACAAAACATCTTCTGATTCAATTCTGTGTGGTTTAACCTTTGACTATATGAGCAAAATCACTGATAAGCCAATATTCCTTAGAAACAGGACCAGAGTAAAGTGGAATTTGCCACACGACCCTTGCGACTTTATCCAGTTATTTCCTTGCTGTGTTTCTTCCTTAATGATTAGAAATTACTGGTTATTAAGGAATGTTGAAGTTCTTTGCCTTACAAAATGACATTCCTTCAAGAATACTCCAGGGGGCAGTGTTTTCTTACACATATCACCACCAGGTGCTTGAAAGATGGAGACTTTAGGAAAAATTGTCAACCGCATGAGAAATGAGGAAATGTTTCACTCTCTTCTGGAGTAGACGCTCAGCCAGTAGGCTGTTCATCTGGAAACGATCCTGGAGCTACAGTGTCTTTGAGCAGTACTGGGAGTTTGGGAAAACCGTAGAGGGGTCTCCCCTTCTGTTCTAATTCACTGCCTGGTGTGCAGAGCCATGTTTTGTTTTCCACTAAGAAAGTAGAATTTCTCAGTTCTTGAATTTGAAAAAATAAAAACGCGTTGTTAATTTAATAGTAATTAGATTTTGTTTTCACTGAGGCCAGTAGAAGCTGAGTCTCTGAGGAGTCATTTCTCTGTTAAACTATATCTGCTACAGACAGTTTTCCCCTTACATTTGTAAATTTAGTGTGGCAGTCATCTGAGACTGGGAGAAAGAAACCTAAGTGCCTAGATAGGTTCATCTGCAAACACCTAAGTAAGCATTCTGCTAGTTAACTAGATATATTTGGATTTTTTTTCTCGGTTTTCCTTGGGTGTAAGTCAAGTTGTGGGGACCTCTTAAGTCAAGCTATGTTTTCTTATCAGTAGATTTTAAAACATGGATATCTTCAAATCAGAATGTTTATGGTGAGGCTATTGGTGACGTAAAGTTGACTAGATTTCTTGGGTTCCAGGGAAGAATGGGGAGAAATTTAAGAGTGCCCAGATTTCATCCTCAGTATTCATTTTGTTGCTTTGGGAAAAATCAACAACTTTCTAATTATTACCCTTATTTATTCAGGATGAAAATCTTGAAATTATTGAATACTTTAAAAGAGCCACTCAGTTATTACCAATTTTCAATGGAATAAGGATTTATAATTTATTTATGGATATAGTTTCTGTCTTATGAAAATACACTTCCTAGATCTGAATTTTGGTTAAGGACTACCTGTTCCCTTCCCAATAATCCGTGATAACTTTTAAACTTCTAGCATATCAGAAATGAAAGTTATTTTATCTTTTGCTTTGGCTTCCTGCAAATCAGTAATATAATTGACTGCTGCTTACCTTTGAGACTCTTTCAAAGAGTAAGATTTCCTTCTAATTCCTCACCCCCAAAGGAATCCTAAATTATTGTTAGGTGAGCTTTGTATGTTCAAGTTTATGATTAATGTATGTGTGTATATATTATATAAATATAGATATATATGTAAATATGTTCATTCTGGAGTCTGGCACAACTCTAGTATGTGGATTAGAGAGTAAAATATTATGGATGATAAAGTCCTAAATGAAGCATAATATTTATTTATGGAAGCATGTACATTGTTAATCACAAATGAAGAGCAGTAAGCACTATATCTGACCTCTTGGACAGCTTTCCCTGAAGTCACTACTGACCATTCTTTATATTCCTCAAACAGAAAGCTTCTTAGATGACATGCTGGGGTTTTATTTACAGGGAATTCTTTGACACATTTCAATTGGTGTGGACTTAAGGATAACATGTACTTAATAATGACTTGACTTTAATGTTCCTAGGGTCATGCATATTCATCAGGAATTTTATATTGTTCACCTGTTCTCATACTTTATTGTGGATGGAAAGGCAGTGAGAAAAAATTTTTAAATTTTTTTTTTTAAAAAATGTGTTTTGGTGGTTATACCACCTCTGAATCCCCCAGTCCCATAAACAGTGGAAATGAAAGGGGCAGCACCAAAACTAATGCAATCTAACATTATAACTAATTGTTGCACAAACTCATGCCATATTTTTAAAGAGAAAAGGTGGCTGTATGTGGGGGATTTTCATTCTGTCTTTTCCAAAAGTAGACTCATTTGTGTTCTTTTAGGGGGAACCAGTGCCTTATGGAATTTGTATATACTGTAATTATTCAGGGTTAGGGGACAAACAATTGTATTTGTTACAAATTGTGTGTGACCTGTTTTCATATTTCCTTCAATAAATGGTGTCATTTTCCCCGTAGAAGAGCTGTGATTGTTATCTCATAGGTGTGTCTTTTCTTTGTCTTTGAAATGACCTCCTGACAGCAAGTGGGAAGGTTTCAGTGAAGAAGTCAGAGCAGGTAAATATGTGCACTCTGCTCAGGAGGGTAAGGGGACTGGTGCCTTCCACTTTCTCTGTTTAGGAAACACAGCCATCTGGTGAGGAGTTGGAGGTTCGAGAGAAATGAAGAAAGTCTAAAATTTCACTGTGGAAAATGACAGCTTCCCAGGGAAAGAGCCAGTTGGCCGTTGGTAATGCCCAAGACCAGTAGAGGTTGTTAATACTAAATGTGGGGCAGCGGATCCCAGAGCTGCATGAGGACCAAAGCTCACTCTTACGTCAGTGCTGTGATGATAGGGTTCGGTCTGAACTTCTGAAGTCCATTTCTTTCCCCTTGAAGTTGAGACCAACAGCAACATCTATTGCATAGAGTGTTTCTGAAGAGGAAATAAAGCGTGTGCTCAGCCTATGGTAAGTAAGCACCCAGCTGTCTAACAATTCTTAGTACAGGCTCACTGTGTACCTAGTTTTATTGCTTGTGAATTTTTTAAAAAAGTCTCCCTCCAGATATGGGTACAGAGACAACATCTTAGGGTTTAATTAGTGTTCCAAGGAAAAGAAGAATTATAACCAAAGGGCCGTGTGTCATGGGTCTCCAGAGTAGAGCATAAAAGACAGTTACTAAAGAGAAAGAAACTGCATCTGACTGAGCTTGTGTAATGTGTTAGTGGTTCCTGAGAAGGGATAGGATTAAAATCCACAATTTGAAGGGCAAGAATGAGGACAGGTAGAGGTGTCAGCTGAGGTGGTAGGCTCAAATTCGTGGCCGTGATTTTTGGTGGGGAAAGCCCAGAGGCTACACTTGGGGACTTAGAAATCATCAGGATGGTGGCAGCTTCAGGAAGAGATAAAATTCTCCTAGGGCTGTGAGATAATGAGTAGGAAGCCAATGGGGAAAACGATTAGATCTGGAGATGGACTTGAAGGACATAAGGATCTGAAGGGCAAGACATGGTTGATGATGACAGTAAGGAAGCTTCAGAGTGGCATGAGACTGGCTTTTTCTGTGTGGAATGAGACCCCTGTTTTTGCCTCAAAAGCACCATCATGGAAGCAGAAAACCCTCTGCAAAGGGAGAAGCCAATGTTGCTCTTTCATTAAGTGTGAGAGGAAGAGAGGATGGGAGGCTTGTTTCTGAGGGGAACCAATTGAGATTGGAAAGAGGAAGAGAAAGAGAGATAGGACTGTTTGGGTTGGACAGTAAGAAAGGTTCCTGACTTAGTAACCAGGGAACGAGAGGCCTCAGGTTTGTTTGGCATTTTAGTCTACTGCACTTATGCCAAGAGTATACCCCAACATTTGGGATTCAGATTAACTTAACTTTATTCCCTCAGTTTTACTTTCATGGTTCTTCAAAAATATGTAATCTGTGAGCCCTGGTATTTTTACCTGTACCTTGAGATAAAAATGATCCCTGGGGTCTCTTATTAAAAAAATAAGGTGAATATATAAAGTACGTAGCTGATCATGATTGGGGCATTGTAGTTGGTTATCAATTGAGCCTCTTTTCTGACAGTTTTGGTGGATGTACAGCTAACAGCAGTTCAGAGCCTGAGGAGGCTTCCTTTTGGAACCCACCCTCTTGATCCTCCAACTTCTACGTGTCATGGTTCATGCCAGGCACCTCACAGGACTCAAAGGCAAGTATCAAAACTGGACTGAGTAAAATGGGGTTCTTTTTCTGTGGGTTACTTTATATATGGCAGGTCTGGTTTCTCATCTGAAATGGCAGCAAAGTACAAAAGTCCCCTCATTCAGGAGAACTAACTGGCCTCAGCAATTCCTCCTCAAGCTTCTGATATTTACCGAGTCAGAGGATCTCGGGGGCTGAGAAAGATTCTTTACCTGCTACCTTACATTGACACTGAAGATGGATTCAGAGCCAGGTCAATCTCGGGACTCTAATGACCTCATAGGCAGGGAATGAGGGCTCATATTGACCTTGATAAACATTTGCATATTCACCCAACTGTGCTGGCACTATCAGGGCAGCTTCCAGCTACTGAAGCTCAAAGGAGGAACAGAAGGTGAACTATATTAAGGGACATGTGTTGTATTTTCCTGTGACTAACTGCTTTTATTTGCTTCTTAATCAAATTTTCATTCTTTTATCCTCAGACATCCCATTGAGTTTATGCAAGGCTCCTTTATAGGTTTTCATTACTTTATCCCTTGTATTTACAAGAGTTTGTCACCATTGTGTAGCTCCTGGAGGTTAACATTCTCTTCTCTAGCACAGTGGCTTACCTTTGTCCGCTAGCCAGGAGAGGAGAAAAGGGCTAGGGGTAGATGGTAGTCAATCTATTGTTCGTCTCCAAATCAGTCTATCACTGGGGAATGAGCTGACTCTGCTCTTCCTCCTCAGAGGCTTAGCTGTTTTTCACCTCAAACCTGCAAACTTTCTACTTTCTCATTGGAGTAACTGGGATCCTGTGCTATATTCTGGGATTCATGATATCTCAGTGCTGGGCCATGTGGTTTGCCTTTACTTTCTTGTTATTATGATTATTTACAAACTCTACTCTCAAGCAGATCTTTGAGTATAGATCCTGACCATGTTTATAATCTGCTCCAGAAAATATTGATGCAGGTGCTAGAAGATGCTACCTGTATTAACTGATCGCTGGCATTGGCTGCAAGCTTTCTCACACTCTCTGTTCAAGCTGCACTCAGACCAAGGAAACCAGAGTCTCTAAAGGTGGGTTGGATGCATTGGCCCAGAGATTGCAATGTGTAATGGTACCGGAGAAGGGTCCTTTCTAGAACTTCACCTTGTCAAGGAGGAAGGTTATGACTCTCATTGAAACAGGAGCCCCAAGGTATTTCAACTTACTTAAAAAATCCATGATAGTTCCCAACACGAAGTATTTCCATGTTACAAAGAATTAGAGCAGACATTCTCATTGCTTATAAATATAATTTATTACCTGTTTAAAAATTCTTTCTTACATTTTGTACATGTTGGCTGACAGAATAAATGCAGGCAATTTACAAACCAAGGGGACTGCAGGAAAATTGGGTGAGGCAACTGGGGAGAGAAAAGAGGCACACCCAACGCTGGTATCCCTCACCTCCACCACACAGCAAGGCGATGAGCGGAATGCTGCAGAGCACTCCTCTGCCACCAGGGGTCATTAGAAAAGGAATTGCATAGAAGATACAGCAAGACAGAAATCTATAACAAAGAAGTGTTCCATATCTGAGAAGCCAAGGTTGTGTTGTTTTTGCTAAAAAAAGAAAAACAGACAAAGCATAAACTTTTAACCTGATACTTATAAAGTTGAGCTGGTTGAAAGAAGACAGTACAAGGGTGACCCATCCTCTCTTTAGCAGAGAGCTGGGGATTGTTTTCTGATGAATATTGGTTTTCATCTTTAGAACAAAGAGGAAGGTTACTGGTTCCCTCCAGCTCAACATTAAGTTCAATACATACAACACCGTGATACCCAACACACACACGATGCACACACACACACACACAGTGATGATATTCCCTGCAACTTGGCTAAACACATTGACTGGAGGTTGAGGGCATTGCTACCCATAGTAGGTCTAGGAAAAAGTGAAAGAAGGCATACAAGTCTTATGTTCAAATGGCTCCTCTTTCTTTTCCAAGATCTGAAGGAAAATATGAAAGTCCATATGTATACAGTTACAGGTCCTATTAATGACTGCAGAAACACAAAACCGGCAAAGGCATTTTCTACTGGCTGTGGAGTTCTTGTTTTGTATGCTGCCTTAAAACTGGTTTAACATACAGCTCATCATGATGCTTTGATGTTGCCGCTTCATAGTGCTGAGTGAAGATCAAAGGCCAAGATCTCATCACCCTTAGGCTGCTGATCAGTGCAACCAGCCCACGGTTCACAGTCACCACTGCTGGGTGTCACCAGGCTCCATGGCATTAGGCCTTTGATATGGAAAGATGACACATGGTTTAGGCTAATATAAAATGGCCCAACAGTACTGTTGTGGGCAATTTATGATTCTTCCATAGCACAAATTCTCAAATCATATATAAAAAGCTGGTGCACCATAGCAAATAGCATGGCTGGTGGACAGTTGATTGTATTTCATACACTCTCTGGTTTTCCACTGAACAACTAGTGGGTTGGGCCATGACTGTCCTCATATATGGCAAGGACTTCCAGTTGAGTATTCTGGATGGTCTTGGGACAGATCCCTTTAGTATATATAGTTGAATATACTGAAGAATTGCAGGTAGTGTCTCATTGGGTTTGCCTGCTTTTATGTTTATGGAGTGTGTTTGTTTGTCCTGAGGATACTTCCCCAACCACATTAAATAGGCGTCTGACAGAAAATACTGTTGGTTGAAGGAGCCCATTACTATCCCACCACAGCTCAATAAAGAAAGCAGACAAGCCCAGTGAACGTTCTGAAGACTATGGCAGTAAGTTTTCAAAACAAGGGTGATGGCCAATAATACCAAAGGATCCATAGCTGCACTGTTAGTCTGAAGAGATACTCCACCCAGGCACCTGCAGGCCTTCTCCACGCTTACAAAGCAAGTGAGCCTAGTTGTCAGCTTTTTGGAAACAGTTATGACTTCATGTGGCTTATTTAGCCTATATGAACATGAACTTAACCAATTAGTATTGGTTATGATGTGTATATTTCCCATAGTCCCAATTCCATCAAAAAAATTGCTGGGGAACTGTCAAGGTGATCAGTATAAGCAGAGATAATACAAACACATCTCTCAGGGGCAGAGAAACACCATTTCATTGCACAGAAGGGAAGTTAGAAGGTTTTCAGTCAATGTCAGCTCAGTATGCTTTAAAAATACAAAAGCAATACAAAACCAAAGGAATAAGATAGTTGGTCCCACGAGGCACTCGGAAGGCAAAACCAGTTTTATTAACGAGATAATAATAAAAATAGTTTTCCTTTTGGGTCTATAAAATAAGATGCTCATTGGCCATTGTCATCTTTACAAATGACTTGTTTGAACAGTGATGTTCTAGAAGATTTGCCAAGCTTTTCAAAAAAGACGTCTCAAGCCTAATTCCACCCCCATCATGTTTCTGTAGTCCTCCTTTCTGCCACTGGCCTTGGATTTACACCAATATTGCCTTCTAAATGGATTGTGTGTCTGGAGCAATTGCTCAGGTCAAATTTGTGTTCATCTTGAAGACTTGGAACAAGTAAACCTTTTCTATTTTCATCACAACTCTCCAACATCCTTCTTGGGTTCTACATTGATTAGCCCCAGAGCATGGGCTGTGTGGATGTATGAATTCAGGGACAAGACATTGTCCTTATAAGTCCCCTTCATCCTGTGAGTGTGGAGGTGTGAGTGGCCCGAGAGCACAGCTGCCAGGTCCTCAACAGAGACACCCCAAGATGTAATACAAGAGCCTGCCTGCTTTTCTCCGGAAGTGACGTGTCCAGATCCCACCCTCCGAATGTTCCCTTTTCAATTTATTTTAGAAAAAAGATGTCTTTAAAACCATTGAATGTCTAGAATCTGAACTCTAGAAATCTAGAGGGTCCTCAATGTAGTCGTTGTGACTTTCCCTTAAAAAGTCTCTACTCTTTTATAGTGGAATGATTAAAAACTATAGAATCATAGCATATAAGAAAATAGCTAATAATACAGTTTGGTTCTGGACCTGTCATCCCCCCAAAGTATCCTTTCCTTCAAGAGATGAATTTGCTCAGGTGACGATGGATTCTTTGGATAGCAGAGGTAATGTGTCTGCTTTGAAGATCTGTGGCTCTGAGTTACTTGACCTATGCTTGTCATCATCATGTACACGGCTATCAAGTTAATTGGAATTAATGTCATGAGTAGAAAAATATGAGAACATGATGCCTCTGATGTTACATTCCTGATCTTAGAAGATCAGCATGATCTGAAGATCATTCTTCTTAATCAACAGCCACAATTTCCCTTTCTGCAGACACAACATTCTACAAGTACAAAGATTTTTAAAGCGGGTTCAATGGTAGATGCTTAAAAGAGAACCTATGAAAATAGTATCATGGATTTGAGGCTATCCTGAGATGCCTAGCGAGAATATATCTCGAAATATTAAATCAACAAAGCTCCCAAGGAGATGCCATGTGTTTGAGTGTGTGTAGTTGTGGGGCAGGGGAATCTCCTCAATGAATACAGTTTATGCTTCTAAAAGTTACTATTTTTGGAATTAAAAGATTTTAAATATGCAAAGCTCAATGGGATTCATAAATAAAAAAGACTTCAAAACCTCATATAGATTTTGTATAAAGTTACAGGAAAGTAGCTTAAGGTGTGTATGAGCAGGTAGATGATGTACTACAGAATTTTGAAATAGGTGACTTAACTGAATGGGTATTGAATAAAGAAGTTACACACTTGAAAGGAAAATTTCCCGATGTCTATTTGTCACGAATCTTTTGCCAAACTCAAGAGGTACTTACTCTCTGTTAACTTTTAGTATGCTGTATGTTAAACTGAGTAACTATGTTGTAGGCCACTAGATGGCACCATACACAAAAGATTAGTTTTTCTACCCACATTCATTGAGCACAGCTTTCCTCAAGGCTGTGTGGAAGCCAGGCATGCCGTAGAGGTAATGATGATGTTCCTTCTGAGATGAACTGTGGCAGGTGAACCTTGTGTGCCGGAGAGCAGTGATCTGACAACCGTTACTTTTTTCCAAAGGAAAATAGTGTACACATTTGATGTTGTATTTTCTAGTTTGGAAACTGTCATTCACATGACAGGAAGTAGTTTTATAACAAATGAGTACCTCATTAAGAGATCACTCATTCTCCCTTTCCTGTTAAAGGAGATAGAATAAAAAAGCAACTATCTCCAGATGCTTGAACATGATGACCCTCAAAAGCTTCCACGGTGTCACTCTGGTTGTATTTAATATTTCTCTTGGTGACTTAGCAGTTTTTGGGATAGATTAACCAGAATAGTAACACATTTGCTCCTCTCTATTTCTTACAAAGCTTTGAAGTTATAAAAAATATCCAGAACACAGCTCTAGGTTTTGATTTCTATAATGATTCCCAAATCCCAATACTGAAGAGGAATCTTCACATTTGTTTCAAGAGGCAGCAGTGCTCAGCTCTTTCTTCTTGCTTCTTAAGAGTATCTGTCTAAATTCTTAATAGTTAGAATCAACTCATTGTTATAGACATCAGTCAGTGAGCTTGTTTTAGAGTACAGAATTCCCCTTGGACCAGTATTTGTACATATGAATATTCTAATGGTTAAAGAATGAGAATATAGAATACATATCCAAAAGAGGATAAAAAACATGAATGAAGAGCATCCACAACTGTGTCCACAGTTCTTTAATGACCAAGACGGAAGAGTCAGAGAATATCGAGAAGTAACAGAAATAGGAGAGAAAATGGGCAAAATGATTTCTAACTGGAATCCATTCTGCATACTAGATACTTCCAGCCCCAAAGTATGCCACAGCCATGTTTTGAAGGCTCTGGTTTAAGGACATGGGTGCTCCCTTGTTTGGCTAACTGTGACTGGGGCTGCTAAGTTTTCATTCTCCATCTGCTGAATGAAGTTCATGATGGTTCTAAGGAAAACTCATAGTTTGTATCACTAACTTTTTGAGGATAAAAGAGCTAATTAAACTCTGTAAATACAACTGAATATTAAAGATTAATGATGGAAGAGAAACTGTACCAATTCCTTCAGCTGCATGGGTGCCTTGTAGAAATGGTCTTGAGATCCAGAGATCAATAAATGAGTGAAGTAGATTCACAACTATTTGGAAGGCTGGGTGTAGCCCTCCTCCCTCCAGAGGACAAGACAATGATAATAAAAGTATGCCATCTCTCAGTGAACAACAACATGCAACCATGATACAAGGAACCAAATAAATGTATGCAGGTTGAAGTAATCCCCTCTCAAGTCAATACTGTCTGAAAGATTGAATACATTCCAACAAAAGGCTGTGGGGATGAATGGTCCAGGCCAGTGTTTCTAATAGTCTTCAAACTGATGAACAAGACTGATGACATCACAATGGGAGTTTAGCATTCTGGAATCTTGAGATGATCAGATCTCACCCCATGGTTTACAGTTAAATAGTGAGCTACAGTGAGTTCTAATGTTTTTCCCTAAGGTCACACAGTCAGACAGTGACCAACTCCAGAATGATAATTGGTTTCCTGATTCCTAGTTCAGAAACTATTGCCCACAAACCACACTGTCTCTCAGATAATAGACCGCCACAAGATTAAATGAGCTTTACATAGAGAACCCTCCTCATGATAAGATTCAGAACAGAAAGACTGCCTTAACACGCTGCAAAAGCAGACAGCCAGCGAACATTTCAGTCTCTGTATTAAATGTCAAGGAACAAAGCCTATTGAACTAAACTTGTGACCACGCCCACCTCTTTAAGCAAGAAAGGGAGACAGGTCTAGTCAATACCAAATACTAACAGTACTGCTAACTAAAACAAAAGAAAAACTTTTTACTAGAATATTTGTAATAATCATCAATAATAATATTTTTAAAAAACACTTGAAATTGCATATTACAAACACATGTGGTACAGATGTTTGTGTGGAGGAACATGATCACTCTCTTCCCTGCAATGCTACAGCTCTGTTCCCAAAGTAAGCCAATTTGGTTACCTTATGGCATAAGGAATCTTAGTCATTTCTCCTTTTAGATTCTCCACTTCCCTGATACAAATGCCAACACTGGTCCGACAAGTTCCAGAAGCAGAACACTGATGGGAGGGTTATCTGAGACACTTGGTGTACACGATTTGTAGCAAAAGTCTGTGATTTCTCTGTAAATTACTAATCTGAAATAGACTCAACAAACTGTCCACAGCTTCAACTTCAAATGATTGGAACAAAAATAGAACAAGCCATGGACAGTGTCTGCATCCCTGTCCAATTAGATGTAAACAACGTTTGTAGAAACTGGGTTTGTTAAGAAAGTTTATCCATACATCTGGATAGCAATAAAAAGCGTTTCCTAGGAAACTGTAAGATCCTGTACCATACAGCATACAGCCCAACGAAGAGAAAATTAGATTGACTTCTAAATTCAAGGTACAAATTTACACAATTTTTCTTAACTCCCGTGGTGGTGCTGTCCGAATGAAGTGGGCGTGTACCTTGGTGGTTGTGTCTGTCCCCCACCTTTCCTGCTGTCATCTTGCCTGAAAAGTGCCTTGGTCCCATCTGGATTTCCTCCTCAGCTGTGGTTCCCCTGGACACAGACTCCCTGTGTGTAACTTTGTCCCTCAATTCCAGTATGGCCGGTCAATACTGCCCTTCTGCCGCTAAGGACGCTACTGTTTCATGTCTTCCCATTTCTTCCAGGACAGCTGCCAGCATGCTCAGGTTTCCATCTGGGAAGTTTTGTGCTTCCCAGAGATCCAGGATCACACCAGTTGGGCTTGATTTGGTGGCAAAGTAATTCAAGTACCTGCAATTCGGAATGGGAAAATATGCTAAAGGATGTGATTTACAGGGCTGTTTACAGTATGGTTTCTCCTCTGCTTCTGGGCCAAACCTGTCTTTCTTGAAGTAAGTATTTCAGTCCCCCTGTGGATTGTAGTGAACCCCACTAAATGATTGCTCTATACTTAATTAGATCAGCCCCAGACAGGGCACATGCTGTTTAACTTTGTTAACCTCAACTCTGAATAAGATAATTTAAGAGACAATGTGTCTGTAGGTTTTGTCCTAAACAGGAAATCAAGAGGCTTATGTTTTCTGTCCAGCTCAAGCTTTAATGATCTTTGACAGGTCATGCCACAGCTCTTGTTTGGAGGTGACAGCTACATTCTGCAAAGTAGATGCTCTTGGGGTCACTTCATAGCTTAATTCAAATGTTGTGTGAGCATGTAAATTATTCAGCCCACATTACGAATTCTTCAACTGGCGATGAACAATAATTACTGAATAGACATGATATTTAGGAGTACTTAGCACATGAGCTAGACAAATAGATTATGATAAATGTTATATAACCTAGAACTTCTCTTGGAACTGTTGGGAAGCATATGGTTCAAGGTGTAAAGGAACTTAATGCATACTTTAAGAATGAAAATGTAAACAGATATGTAGTGGGAAGAAAAAGAAACGGAATGCTTCTTCCTATCTAACTGTTTTCAGTACTGGAGACCTTTGCTAATAAAAGCAACAGGTCCAGAAGCCTGGACACACTCACCTGTCCAGTTTGAGTTTATGGGCCAGCATCCTCCAGTCATGGCCTCTTGTCTGGGGGGCATCCAGGCTGCTGCACAGCTTCTGCCGGATAGGTAGAGGGATGCTGAAAGCACTAGGTCCTGTGACAGTGGTGATGGTGCTTGCAGGATCCAGCAGAGGCAAATCGATGCCAGTAGGTTCCTGTAGGAACAGCATGACTTCATTTTCAGAAGACAAATGCAATCCCTGTTGAATCAGTCAACATAATGCTTGACTCTCAGTAAACTGAGATAGAGACAGAGAGTGAGCTCTGTTCTCTTCAGGGAGGACAGTTTCTTCCTGGCCTGGAAGTAGTGGGTTACTATTGGCAGTTGGGAAGCAGAAGTGGGGTGGCATTTGGAGGTAGTTTTGCATAGCCTGTTGTATTCAGGGGTCATTGCTCAGGGCTAGGCAGGAGAGAAGCTCTGGTGAGATTTCATGATTGTTCCTCTGATGAGACTCTCCAGGAGAGAAGGGGGATATCTGTGTTCCAGGTGTAGGTGTTGGAAATGTTCAAAGGGGAAGTTATTTCTAAATGAATAAATAGATCTGAGATGAGGAAGAACTTCTGGAAACCATCTAACCCTGAAGGCATCCCTGGGTAAACACTCAGGAAACTCCATCTAGCCCTATGAAGGTGGCTCCCTTCGGTTCTTGCTTGATAAAATGGGACAAGGCTAAGAGATACCAAATTAAGACGAACTTTTTAAAAAGAAAATGGTAAACACAGAATATTGCTTTTGGGCAAGCCACTAATGGTGTCCTCTAATTGCTGAACTTGCTTGCTTATTTTTTTAATCCAATTTTAGTAGCAAAAACCATAAATTGTCTCTGAGAAGAGTTTCAGCTCATAAAACAGCATAAATGCAAAAATCTAAATTTCATCGGCAAGAGAAACTCTAATCATTTTCTTATCATTTCTGCTTGTCTGAAAGCAAGAGGAAATGCTGCCTGGGAGCAGGCATGGCTAGACTGTGGGCTGAAGCTCAGAACAGGAAATCTCCTGAATCTGCTTTAAATGTCCATCCCCTCCTCTTTTTCTCCTCCCCTTCCTTCTTTAGAGCAGGTAACTCCTTGGTGTGCACATCTAGTTGCTGGAGGAAACACTAACCCCAGAGGTCTGGCCATCAGGAAGTCTGTGATATCTGGCTAAGTGCTCAGCCTAGGGGTGAACACCACTGCTGTCTGGGCCCCATGTCCTGCCTTGATTCTGATGTCTCTGCAGACTTGTCAGTGCTGGGGCTTTGAGGGACAGGTGGCATCTCAACTGGCAGCCTCCTAAGTGTGGGCCACAGTGTGGTCTGCTGTTTTGGGGATCAGCAGCCAGTGCTGATTTTTCAACTCCTATAATTCTTCTGGATAGGGCTTGTTAAGGAGTTCGGGAACATTTTTTTTTTTAAATCACATAATATACACAATAGTGTTGGCTGTGATCAACATATCAGGGCTCAAAATCCATAGCTTGGCAAACAGATGCCATTGGCTCCTCTGTGTTAGCTTTGGCTCCATGGTTAGACTGTGGGCTGAAGCTCAGAAGCTTCCAGCAGGATTAGAAAGCTCTGATGAGACTCACAACCTGCAGCTCTTTCCCTGCAGGCACAGTGCTCTGCCAAGAAGCATGAGTTCATAACTTCCAGGGTCACGGAGCTTCAAAAAGGCAAGCAGAGTGTCACTGGGGGCCTGTAGCAATGCTTACTAGTGGATTCATGTTTGAGATGTTAGAATTTAAGCGTCGCAGCCCATATATTGGACACAGCAGTATGCATGGGTAAATTAGAGGAGCCCCACACTATTGTCCCAGTTTAGACACCTCGCCCAGGTTCAAGTCTACTTACTTTATGGGAAATTACAGTCATGACTACTCTTTAGGCCTGGAAGGGAAATCTACCAGTCCCTCAAGTACCTGATTATCCTTGGGTAACACGGAAGGTAAATGTCTCAATAGGGGCAAATTGGCTTATGTAGCACACTGACTCTTGTCCCCAGAGTCTCCTTATCATTGTTGCGCACATTATCTTCCTACTGTTTGCCTGTTTGCCACCGTGCACTCTAGTCCTGCTGTGCTCCTACAGTGCTCACTCCTGTGCCCTACTCTCCTCCACCCCTCTCGTATTCCTTCACTGAGGGAAGTGTTTAATGTCCTTTAGCTCACATGAAGTTCCAATTTTCAAATTTTGCCCCCATGTATAGGCATGTATGTGTGTCTTGTAGTTGGAGGTGGTTCTAGCTGTCAATTTTTGCCCCATTTCCTGTGATTTTGGCTTCCTATCCAGAAAATTCAGCACCTTTACCAAGGTTTTGAGTTGTTTTCACTGTTTTCTTCCAGTAGTTTCAAGGTTTCAGGTCCAAACCCTTGGGTTTTGTTCCAATTTGGTTTCGTTTTTTGTAGAGGATGAGGAATGAGGAGGATTATGTCTCAGTCTTCTTCATGTGTTGGGTTTACCCAACACCATTTATTGAAGAGGTTGTTGTCAGTCCAGTGTGCATCTTTGGTGCCTCTTTTGAGAAGTATCTGGGTATAAACTTATGTATGTATTTCTGAGATGCAATGAGTTTGACTGGTTTATGTGTCTGTGTGCTGACAGTGCATTGTTTGATCTTCTATGACGTCACAGCATATGTTAAAATCAGGGACTGTGATGCCCCCAGTTTTGCTCTCTTCACTTAGCACTGCTTTAGGTACTTTAAATATTTATTTTTAATCCTTATGAATTTTATGGTGTGTTGAACCTGAAGGCTACTCTGGGTAGTATAGTCATTTTAAGAACGTTAATTTTTCTGATACATGGACATAGGAGTTTTGTTCATCTTGTATGTGTGTGTGTTGTTCATTATATTTCATTAGTGCCTTGAGCTTTTCATTGTTGAAGGTTTTACTGCCTTCATTAAGTTTACCCATTATATTTTTTCCTTCTTTGGCTAATGTAAACCAAATGTAGTCATGATTTCTTTCTGAAGTTCATCATCATCATTGATAAGCAATTGATTTTTGCAAGTTTTGTATCTGACTACTGAAATTATCAATTATAATACTCTCTGGAGTCTGTTTTTCTGTGGATAAAATTGTACCACAAGTATAAGGGAGACTTTAAGTTTTCCTTTCCTCTTTGTCTTTTCCTCCTTTCCTCTTGCCAAATTGCTCTGGACAAACTTCTTGTATTATGCTAGGTAAGAGATATAAGGGTAGATATCTATATATTTGCTCTGTCTTAGAAGAAATGCCTTCAGCTTTTCCCTAATCAGTATGATACAATTGTGAGTTTACCATACATAATCTTTTATGCTCAGGTATGCTCCTTCCATATATAACCTGTTCAAGGTTTTTTTTTTAATATGTAGAGTTGTTGAATTGTGTTATGCCTTTCCTACATCAGAGATGTTTATATAATTTACATCCTTTATTCTATCCATATAATAGATGATGTATAGATTACACATACTAAGTCATCCTTTCATCTCTGAGATAAAACCTCTTGATCAGAATTTTTTTGAGAATTTTTGTGTCAGTTTTGTCATAAGTAATTGTCGACAGTTATGTGTATATCTTATTGTCTTAAATGGCAATTCTGGTGTCACAGAATCAGCTTACAAAAGTACCCTCTATTGAAAACTGTGGAATAGTTTGAGAGGTATTGGCATTAGTTTTTCTTTGATGTGGTATTACCCTCTGTATGCTGTGACTATCATTGGTTAATAAAGGAACTGCATTGGGCCTAGAGCAGAGCTATAGGGGACCAGAGCTAGACAGGGAAAACTAAACTGAATGCTGAGAGAGAAAGGGGCAGAGTCAGAAGCCATGGAGCTGTGGCTGGAGACAGACATGCTGAAACTTGTTTGGTAGGCCACGGCCTTGTGGTGATGCACAGATTAATGGGGATGGGTTAAATTAAGATGTAGGAGTTAGCCCAAAAGAAGCTAGAGCTAATGGGCCAAGCAGTGATTTAATCAATACAGTTTCCATGTGATTACTTCAGGTCTGAGCTGCCAAGCAGCTGGAAAATAACTAGCAGCCTTTTTTTGACACTTCTTTGAAAGTTTACTCACTAGTTCTTATTAAGCAGTAAGGGGTATATACACCCCCTGCCTAGGGCTGCATGGAGCCCCAGAGGTGAAGGTGGAAATTGAACTCTAATTCTTCTAAGAACAGGGGAACCCTACAATTCTGCTTCCTTCACTCCATAATCTGATCCCATCCCAGACTGGATGGACTATGACTTCCTTTGGTCTCTTAAATTTCTCAGCAGGCAGAGTATTTTATTTGTTGTTTTGTAAACAGGTTCCCCTATGGTGTTGAACTCACACTGTGACTTGTACATTGAATTTACTCAATTACTGTTTGCTGAAGTGGAACGAAATGCTTTTTCCATGGTAGGGGGACAATGAAGCCCATTTCTGAGCTCTCCTGTAGATTGGTGTGTTAGGCTTCCTTCCAACTATGAATAAGGTCTTGATTCTTCCCATTGGTAAACCTTGAAGACTATAATGGCCATGGATCTAAAGTAGCCATGGATCTCAGGATACTCTCTCACATTCAACTCATTGTGTGGAGTAAGGAGCCAGCACTATTTTATGCATACATTGCCATAACACCTAACCTGACTACTCTGCCTATGGCATTCTGTGTCTATGAAGCATGCTCTATACTACTCTTATACTGAAAGTATACTTATATCATACCTTTAAGGGAATCAGAAAAATACATGTACACATTTATGTCTAAATTCCACATAATAATTTCAGTTGCTATGAGTTTTTCCTTTACTTTCCAGGTAAAAGTAGAGATTATTCTCACAGAATGTTTATTACAGTAATCTTTTATGATATCGGTACCATCTGCTTTTGATGTTATAATTCTCTTAGTTAAACATATGATTTTTCAACATTAACAAAACATCTGTTCCGGGTGATCACACACATTCTATGCATCACACATGTGCTCTACTACTGGACTGAATCTCCAGCTACACCCTTAGGTGGATGGTGATTTTCTTCATATAGACTATGACAGTCATGAAACCCCTTTACATCTTAAGATTATTTATTTATATTTAATGTATATGAGTGTTTTGTCTATATGTATGTGTGTGCACCATTTTGTACACAGAGGTCCAGGAGTATAGAAAAGAACATTAGATTTCCTGGAACTGGAGTTACAGATAGTTATGAACTGCATTATAGGTACTGGACTTGCACACACGTCTCTGGCAAGAGCAGCTCTTAGCCCTGAACCATCCCTGCAATCTGAGTAGTATCTTCTTTTTTGAGAAAAGGGCATCTGATACCTTGGCCTCCAGTGTATCCCACAGATTAGGGGGCAATGCCTACTAAAGCCAGTTATTCCAATAACAAGAATGGTGGATATGATCATGTGCCATGTAGCAAGTTATATTTATGACAGTTCTTAAAAACCCACATATTGAATTTTCCCAACAGCACTAATGAGCAATGGTATGCCAGGTTCAGCATCAGTAAATGATAAAGGGGAAGATATTTGGGTACCTTCCCAGTGGACTGTCTACTTGGGACTTTAATGTGATAGGCCTTTGTGTACAGCTACAATGACATCAAAGCCTACAGCAAAATTCCACGAGTTTCTTCCTTCTCTGTACCATATTTTCACTTTGGGCAATGTTGTCACCCCATCTGAGTCTAAAGAAACAAAAAGTGAAATATCTTTCATAATTATTTTCATCTTGATATTCATTCGCCCCAGTATTTTAGGTTTTTGGGCATTTTCCTTCTTAAACTTCCTCTCTGCAGTTAGAGGCCTTCAAGGACTATCTGGTAAAGGGAATATAGGAAGCTTCTGAGAAAACCATGGTGTGTGCTCTATACAGCCTGGTCTCTGTGGTGGGCACAAAGTTCTGCTCCAGGCTCAAGAGGCCCCAAGTTGTGCGCTTTTATAAATGACTGCCGGTGAATGACCTCATTAGTAGGTGGCTAGTGGGGAAAGGCAGCATATTCCTAAGAAGACAGATCACTCTGGGGGTTATGATATTGGAAATAGGACCCCTTAGAACCTGTTCCCTTGCCTTGTGGTGGAAGGAGCAAGGCTCAGAGGAAGGTAACCACAGATGAAGCCTTTTCTCTGTATTAGTTTGTGAACCATGCGGGATCTTGTCTCTGATGAGGACTTGGGTCACTGGACTCCTCAGAGCCCTTTATTAATCCATATAGAGCCTCATATTGCTCTACCATCAGTGCCCGATCCCTACTCCCTCCTCCTAAAATCCAACCTGCTTTCAAATGCAAACCACAATGGTGGAGCTCAGTGACCCAGAAGGACAAGCTGTAGAGTGCCCCTTAATCCCCAGTGTCTTCCCCAGTCTGGTCTCTTCTTCCATCCTCAGTAACTTTGCTTGTCTGTCACACATGGGCAAATGACTGGCGCGTGACTACAGGGTTGGCCTCTGAGCTGTCTGCCAAGTTGCAAAACCAATAATCTTTTCTCCGTGTTGGCACCAGAAACAAGTCCTTAAGTTGTGATCACACTTTGCAAAACTGCCCTTTCTGTGTGTGAGGAGCTAGCAGCTTGGTGGGGGAGAACTCGGAGCAGCTCTCATTTCTTTGTGGCTGCATCTGATCCACCTTTTCAGTGCACAGCAAATGTTCATGCTGAACAGAAAGCATGCATCAAAGGGCCAGACTCCTCACCCCCCTCCAAAATTCCACAGCCTTTGTTGTCACAGGAGCTGGGTGGTTATTGAACTTTGCAGACCTGCTGGGCCAGGAAAGTGAAAACACCCTCCGAAGCCAGCAGGGGTGGTGCTGTGTGCCTGGGAGATAGGGCTGTGCATCCAAAGGCCCGGCGGTTGCCATGGCACCCTGACACAGAGATCATTCCTTATGAATGTCACTGAGGTCTGTGACTAAAGTTGTTTATGAGTCAAAAGTCTCATGAAACTACAGGAGCAGAGGATGACTGCACCTCACAGGCTGTGGGAAAGAAGATTGGAGCTTCAGTGAGCTCACATGCTTCCCCCCACCACCCCCGCCTCATTTGCTAAGGAAGATCATCTTTAAATAGGACATGTGGCGCAAGACAGGCTGAACAGACTGACATTGCAGTCATCACTATGCACAAGACAAAAAAGTATTTTAAATCATACACTGTTGGCTGTAGTTATCCTAGGCTTTGTGGCTCAGGCAGCAGCATGGAGCTGAGCTCCAAGGGGCCACGAGGGGCAGCTTTCTGACCATTTGGCTTATTCTTCATCCTTTGTTCCTCCAACATGAAGGCTTGCCGCTTTTCAAACCATAGTCTTTGCATCCAAGGGGACAGAGAAGGTCATGGGTACCTCCTCTTTCCTTACAGGGAGTTTTGAAATAACAGCAACTATTGTTACTGCTGGAATATGAATGTATAAAAATGCCCAGCTGAGTGTGTGAAAATCATAACAGAGAAAGGCAAAAGTGACAGCAAGGAAGGGTATGGATTTTCTTCTATTCCTGGAGTATCTTCTCCACCCTGAGAGAAAGGGCTTATCCTCTGATATTTGGAGATTGAGGTGAGAAAAAGAAAAGAGACCAAAAGCTCTCTCCTTTCAATGTGGAGAAAATTGGGGGAGCATACACTGCTCTTTTCCTTCACCCCACCCAGTAGGATAGGACTAGGACAAAATCAGAAGTCCCTATGAAAGAAAGGAGGAGCAGTTGACAGATGCTGGCGGAAAGTGCCATGTGTATGCCACTAAAACCTTGCATTTGAAGTTCAGACCCCACTGTGTTTGTCTCTTAGTGTTTTAAAAGGTGGTCCCACTATGTGACCATGGTTTGCTTGCAACCAACTATTTAGGCCAAGCTGGATTTAAATTTAAAGCAAATCTCAGAAGTGCTGGGGATTACAGGATTTTGCTGCCATGTCTTATTCTTAGACCTCTTTTTGAAAGTTATATAATGACTCTTAAATGGGTAGTATAAGAAAACTTTGTTTTGGTAAGCAATTCCTCTCCCAGTTGCATTAAACACTTGGGAAGTCCTCCACATTGCTTCCACAGAGAAAGTCTCCCCAAGCCCCTGCCCACGATTTCGAGAATGTCTTACCTCTGACACGGTGCAGTTGAGCTGGAAGATCTGCCCTTCTCCTTCCACCTGCCTCACACAGAGTTTGCAAACCAGCTCCACTGTGTTCAGGCTGAGTCTTTCCAGGGTGAAGGTGCAGTGGAGGTTTCTTTGCGAGCCACTCCAGATGTGGTAAAATGGAATTTCCTGGGAGATACAAGGATGGTAACCACAAATAAGAAATGCTGAAAGTTTTCATCAAACACTGCTTCTTCTCGGTATTCACCTTATCCGATCTCATGACTACTCTACATACAAATACGGCCTCACCTCTCTTCACATAAGAAAACACAAGTACAGAGAGGTTAAGTAACACCCAATGTGGGACAGTGAGGAAGTGGATGTGTTGAGCCTGGAACCCATATAAGCAAGTTCTAGAATCAACAACTAACCAGGCTGCCTGCCTCTCATTTAGAAAAACAGCCATTGTAGATGAGAGTTTTTAAAAGCCTAGAAAGTTCCTAAATTTTTAAAAAAGCTTAAAAAGTTCCTAAAATAAATCCTTCACACTCCATCTCTCATTAAAAGGAATCCCTGGTGTGACATATTGGAGCACAGCAAAGCTAGCCACAGGGTGCACTGCTGATTTCACATCTTTTCATGCCTCTAGCCTCCCTTTGCCCAGGGAAGGGGCAGCTAAGGCTTGCTCCAGTTGGAAATCGGTCACCACAGAGAAGTCCTTGGCCTAAAATGCACCAAGCCAATACTAGATACTCACTTGTAATCATCTGAACTACTTTATAGTGCTAATCCTACTATACTCTTGTGACAATTAAGCCAAGGAGAAGACTCATGAAAGAAGCCAGTGTAGACTGAGGTTCTGGTGCAAATCCAGAACTAATGAGTGACAGTGTGTCATGTCACTGATGTACCCCCACTCCCCAATCTCTGGCTCCTGCAGTGGGCAGGTGTTCTAGCTAGCAAGGTGGATGGAAGCCAAGTGTTCATTAGATAGGGTAACAGTGTCCCATTTCCTCTTGTGGGTGCATTTGAGGCGGTTCCTATTAATATAGTGAATGGTTACATTGAAAATAAGTTTACTAAAATGAAAATAACAGTAAAATTATGTTAAGAAGAATACTTTAGAATCCATTCCTTTAAATGTGCTTATTGGGCATTTTTCAAGAATGCTGGAAACATACTGTTTTGGAGAAATAAGTGTTGACATGGGAGTAATTCTAAGAAAGGAGATATCTTAAGACTATACATCTCAGCCATCTGCCTTAAATCTGTATCCATGCAGCTAGTGCCTCTTGGTAGCCTCACCTGATACTTAGCCAGCAATTTGCTTTTCCATAGGGAATGGGCGATGTCATGAATCGACAGGCGCAGGTTGTGGATGCTGCCTTTAAAATGAAGAGCCTTGGGTTCTTCTAGGAGCTGTCCTCCCATCTGCCTCTCCAGCTGTAGAACTTCCTAGAACACATCCCAAACCAAGGCATGTTATTGGTTGATCTGCCCAATTTCCATCAGACCTCTCAGTAAGTAAATGTGTTCGTCCACCATGTCTTTTGGAGAGCATATTTTACTTAGGCAAGGCCATGAATGCAGATCTGAGACTCTCACTATGAAGCCATGGTCATCTTGCATGGAAACAGGCCCCACTGATATGCAGCCTATAGAATTTGCATCACACTGTATGGGAGAAAACTAAGCAGGTTTTGTTTGTTTTTGTTGGCAAGAATAAGAGACCGATATTGAAGATGGGAAGACATGTTATACAAAAAAAAATGATAGAAATGCAAGTACACAGATAAGAAATCTTTTCATTGAAATTTGAGGGAAAGGGCACACACACATGTATATGTATATATATATAGTGTATATATGTCTTCTGTTACAGAAAAATATTTGGATACAGATAGTAAAGATTTTAAGCAACAGATTCTGAGCTAAACAGTTATCCAATTAAAGTTTAAAAGTTTAAAAAAAAAACCTCATCTCTCAAAAATTTTAGGTGAAGAAACATACTTCATCCCTCAGTATAAAGATGTAAGAGAAAGACAAAATTTATACCCACTTCCATCCTTCAAGCTACTTAATGGTACTTAATGAAGCATTTCCAACTACAGCTGAAATTATCCAAACAACATCACACCATAAGTTATCAATATCAATGCACAAAGCGAACCACTCTTATACTTCACTCCTCTCGTGCTACCAGAGTTTTGATGATTAGAAGATCATGTAATTTATGACCTTTTAAAAGTGGGGATCCAGGAAAATAATGATATTTGTACATAATATAAAGCAAAATATGGCTGTCTTTTTTGGTTATATTTCAGCAAATAAGAGGGATTTCAAGAATGCAGGAATTCAGAATGCCATCTGCAAGCACTGGAGAACAACCATGGTATGAAACACAGAGAACCACAAATACAGTGGACAAGTTGGATCCATGTTGCTAGGTCCCCAGCGATGCATGTGCTTTGCCTTTGTCAAATGAATGCTGAACCACTCTATGGCCATCTCATCACTGTTGAGCTCACCAGCGTCCCGGGTAAGACGCAAACAATTTGATGAAACTGTGGCTTCCTGAGTTCTTAGCTTGCATCACCAACTCCTGAAAGGTCCTTTGAGGCATAGGAAATACCAGGATAATGGGGAACATGGTCTCAGATTGGGAGTCCTTTAATTAGTGTCTAATGGAAGCCATGAGGCAAGACCCCTCTGGCACAGAGAAGTGTGTGGTCCAGCTGTCTGACAGTATTGACCTACTCTCTTCCATGGCTGGAGATGAGTAGCTATTACTTTTGACAGGAGCTGAGCATTCAGCTAGCCACCCTGACACTAAAGCCATGTTACTGTGTCCTGAGTCTTCTGTGCTTACTACAACAGACCCCCAGATCCCCAGTAGGACCTCTGGACCCAGTCAGCTCACAATTACACATAGCTGCTCTCCCAGTATACCTTCCCTGACACTGCACACCCTATTCTCTGACAAGAATCCGTTGACAGTTTGTGGAATGGGGAAAGAGAAGTGAGGGTTAATTGCAGTTGCTTCTGCTTCAGCAGGAACACATAATGAGCTTATGCTGATCATGTTCAGTGTCTATTTAGCATAATATAGAAAGCTGATGTTCCCAGTGAACCTGGCACCTGACAAATTCTAAAGCTAAAATGATGTTTGTTTATAAGCCATTAGAAGAAAAGAAACATAATTAGAAATCTTTGAGATTACAGTCATGCCAATCAATCAGTTCTAGCTTCTTTCCAGTATGCCCTAATTACCTCATCAAGACATCTAAAGAGCAATCGATAGTAATTATCTGATTACTATAGATCTTCATTACATCCAAATTATCTCCCTGGGATGTCTGAAAGAAGATGCATTGTATTCTGGGAGGTAATTGTACCCAACAATGTAGAATGCATACTCCATCCCTACAATCAACATAGAATGCCAGAAGACAGCACCTTATCATTATCAGTTTTCTTGGCAAGATGGACCACCTAACAAAATCTTAGCCTGTTGGCCATGACCTTGAAGTCAAGAAATCCAATGCCACATTTTGAATGCAAAGCCTGGTTGGAGTCAGCCCAAGAATAAAGCTCAGTGTTTCGTTTCTCAGAAGTCATGCTAGGGCATTCTCCCTTGTGAGGAGTGGGTCTGTAGTGGCTTGGTGAAACCCTCACAAAGAGATAAAAATGAACAAAGTACCACTTTGTGGCAGTGGACCCAAAGATACAGTTTCTGATATTATTTTGTTCTCCATCTCTCCATCAACCAGGGGCCCATAGTAAGCTGTTGTGCAGAGCTAGAATACAACCTCTGGCACAGTCCTATTAGTAAGATAATAGTTTGTATCATCTACCAATCAAAAACTGATTGTGCATGTTGTATTAATTTCTTTACAAATTATAAACCCATATTTATACATTGATATACTAATGTTATCAGGAAAAAATTATAAGCTGAGATCACTAAGCACAGAAGCACTAATATTAATCCTTTGTTGGCCCATGTGGCAATTGGCCTGGGGAGTATGAATTTGATCTCTACCTTAGAGATAGTTAGTGTGAGCAACTGTCCTCACATCAAGATCTGAGTGAGAAATTAGCTCATGAATAAATATCTCAGTAATAAACAGAACTTATATATCAAATTTAACATATTTTTTCTCCAAAATAGTAACTAGATCAGTGGTTCATGACCCTTCTGGGAGAGCGGTCAGACTCCTTTCACAAGGGACAGCTAAGACAATCAGAAACATAGATCTTTATACTGCAATTCGCAACAGTAGCAAAATTACAGTTATGAAGTTGCAATGAAAATAATTTTATGGTGGGGTCATCATAACATGAGGGAACAGTATTAAAGGGTATCAGCATTAGGAATGTTACCACTGGACTACTGTTACTATAGTTAGGATATTATACTCAAAAATAATCTGGGAGACAAGAATGACAGCAGTGACTGGCATGGTGGCACACACATTTAATCCAAGTACTTTCAGGAGACAGAAGCAGGCAAATCTCTGTGAGTGCAAGGCCAGCTTGGTAAGTTCCAGGATAGCTAGAACACACATCCAGACCCTGGAGAGAAAGATAGACAAACAGAGACAGAGACAGAGAGAATGAACTAAAGCACAAATAAAAGATATTTTAATAAGTAGAAGAACTCTTTGGCAACAAAAATCATGTCAATTCACCTATGAGGCAAAATGACTAGTCATGCTCAGTGGCTAGCCCCTGTGAGTTTTTGTGTCAGAAGACTCAAGGGGTCAACCCATAGGACAGACTAACCAGGCTTTGTTTCTATATTGTTAGTGATCAGTGCCCTGAGATACGCGTTCACCAGTTCTACTTAAACATACACTGTGACGTTTGCTTAACAAAGTTGGTTTTCTAGACTTTTTTCTGCATGAAACCATCCTGTTCAGTATATATGTATTGTGAATACCAGGATGAAGTAAAAGTACTAGACATGCTCCTCAATGAAACACGACTTTACAGCTAGACTTCTTAGAGATAGTCACCTAGCATCACATGTGAGTTATGTCAGGAAGGGTGTGACTTGGCCCACAGCTTCTGTTCTGTGTGGTATAGAGACAATGTGAACCTTCAACCAGGCTGAAATGAGCTCCACTCTAAAACAATGTCTTCAAGCCGGGCGGTGGTGGCACACACCTTTAATCCCAGCACTTGGGAGGTAGAGGCAGGCGGATCTCTGTGAGTTCGAGACCAGCCTGGTCTACAAGAGCTAATTCCAGGATAGGCTCCAAAACCACAGAGAAACCCTGTCTCGAAAAACCAAACAAAAAAACAAACAAAAAAACAAAAAACAAAAAAACAAAAAACAATGTCTTGACAGACTTTTTTGTCATAAAGGTTAGGTTATTTCATACACCTTAATGGTGAATAAGAACCAAATATACTGAAGGTCAAAAGATTTAGGGAGATTTGACAAAATATCGTGACCTTGGAAAGAAATGTCATAATAAACATTAGGATCATCTAGGATATTTGTACTTAGAAATATAAAGGTCACTTTCCTTTGTTGAGGTTGTCTTTCCTATTAGTGAATATTTTCACTTTCATGGCAGGTGAGAGTCCTGAGTGAACTTTCCAGATATCCTGATAAACTATCTCTGCCTCTTACCTTGAAAAGAATCTCAAGAGTGAATCCAGAGTGATTGACAAAAGATTTCTATTCCATCTTTCCATGAGAACATATATGTCTACACACACACACACACACACACACACACACACACACACACACGAATCCTAGAGTGTTGTCACCAGGAACTGTCCCTGGGATCTGAGCAACTCCTTGGTGCAGCAACTGCTTCCAGCAGAGATGTGAATGAGGACCGAATTGATTCTAGTAGCCTATGAAAGGTAGCTACAGAGGATTCCACTGTAGAAACAAGCAGCTTGTGCACTAAACAATTAAACCAGGGCATTATCCATGCCGAGCCATTAGCCTGGGCCACTTTAAAGGCATAATAAATCCAAGCTCTTTTAAAGGTCTATGTGGAAAAATAAAGCAGCTCTGGTCTGTGCTCACTGCTCTCACAGGCTCCCAGAGAGTAAGAGAGAGAGGGAAGTGGAGGCGTACCTGAGAATCCATGATTATGTTATTTCTCTACCACCAGAAATTCTCACTCTTCAGGATTGTTAAGTCATGCCAGATTTGCCACCCATGTGCTCCCTGCTCCCCTTTCCTCCTACTGGTCCTTCCAAACATTGGCAAGCCTCCCTCCAGGGTTAGGCTTACAATTAGGCTTCCTGATTAAACTTCAGTTTCTTATAGTAGAGAGATCACTGAGGAGAGGGCAGGAAGGAGTTGAAACCACCACTTTGCTTCACTTGTCCGGTTTCATTCTTGGTATTGTTTCTGGATTTAAAATTCTATGTGTTCTATTCCCGGTAGAAACCAGAAACATGGATGGACTCCTCCTATTTCTGCCAAGGAGCTGGAATCAGTACCAGAGTCAGAAGCAGGCGGGGCTAGGGCCTTCATTTTTACTCTGTCCATGGTGCTGACTCAGTGCAGGGTCTTGCTAGGGAATCCCCTCAACTCCAGTATTGAGATCAACCTGGCAGGTGTTCAGCACACCATGCACATTAAACCTCAGATCACCCTTCAGTGATTGTACTGTATGTACAAAGAGTCCCATCTGCTGTCAGATGTAGTGAGACCTGCCTGTTTTTATTCATTCTTTATTCCTATGATGAAACCTGCCCTGGTCATTTGGGAATGGGAAGTTTCTCTCTGCCACTGTGGCTGTCGCCGCTGCCCCTGTCACAGCAGTGTGCCTATACTCTACTATAGCAGGGGCCAAAAAGAGCAGCCGTCCTCCTCTCCTGTTCCCTGCCAGCTCTCCAGCAGGCGACTCTCAGTCCTGTGCCTGCTGTCTCCGCCTCTGGCCTTCAGGCCTTGGGCTGCTGAGCTGGGCAATGGGGAACAGCTGACTCGCAGCCAGCCTCTTCCACCTGCTCAGGTCAATGTCACCGCATGCTGTGATTTTCCCTTCCTGTATTCACACTGGGGTGCTCTGCCCTGCCCCCAAGTTTGTCTGCCTGCCTTCATCCTTAATAATAATAAGGCTGGACCAGTGACCATGTGCAAATATTCCCCGTCAAGCCCCTTCATTTCCTGGGCTCTGCCTGCTGTTCCAGCAGCTGCTGCTGCCACAGATACTTGGGCCGAACTGCCACTTTCAGCCTGCCTGGTGAAGGAAGTTTGCGATGCTTTCAAAGCAGTGTGCCAAAGAGTCCTACTCAAGAGTGCCCATGCCACTTGTCTTCCCTGGGCGTACTTCTAATGAAAGTAGGATGTCTCACATAGTATTATGGAGCAGGGACTTTTAGATCACTCTAGTACTTGTGAGTTCCTCTTGAACTTATGTTTAACATACAACATGTACTGTTCAAATTCCATCTGAGTATTCCATAAGCAATTACCATGATTTTAGGACAATGCAAACTTACTGTCTTGTGCTGTATAGGCCATCAGCCCAAGACAGCATTCATATCTGCAGTTAAGGTTCATGAGGGCAGCCTTCCTTCTGGAGACTTTCAGAGAGGGAAATTAAGCTTCTTCTCCTTTCCCAGCTTCTCCGGACTGCTTACTTTGCTAATCTTCTCATGATTCCCTTCCTCTGTCTTCAAATCCAACAATGGAAATAGGTCCTATCTTCCTTTCATGATTATAAGACATACTGACCACAGGCTAGAAACATTCTTTACAAATCACTTGTCATTATTTTATTCCCACCACATCAAGGGGGGGGGGTCTTTACATATCAGATCAAAGTCCCTGTGCTGTGGAAGATATTTTATCCATTGTCATGTTCAGAACAGCAATATTTAGATATCTTCAAAGAATCTTTATTATACTTAGCAAAAGTTCTTTCCTCCTCTATGTGCCCTACAAAAGTAAATTCATCAAGTAGGCTGTTAGTAGCATAGTGGTATTGGATAGTTAGTAGTATAGGATAGGGCTAATACACGTTTCATGAGAAGATGGTAACGAGAAGATACCATACAAAGATCCCTGTGACAACATCTGACCAGCTGAATTGCCACCCAAAAACTGTGCTGAAACTAGACTAATATTACATTTAATGTCTTTGGTGATTTATCGCCTTCCAAATGTGGCAATAGTTTCAGTGCCCATGTAGTGATAATAGGATTCAGTCTTTATTTTGTGCCAGATTTAACAACTTTGTCCTTGAATCTTCCAGGGGTCCTGGAGGTAGACACAATCATTGGAACCTTTAGCACATTTTCTTGGTTTTATCTGGTAGATGAGTCATATGCATAGATACATTAGTGTCAGAAAAAAAGGACCCTGAGAGTCTAATACCCAGGTCAGGTCAGTTTTGAGGTCACCTGCTGCTTCCCTATGGGAAGCAGCAGATGGATAATAGTGGGGATGGCAACAGGTGGCAAGATGAAAATAAAGCCACCTATTGTGTGTAACAGGTTGCCTAGCAAGCACAGTCCGGGAGGTGCCACATCCTTAACAACCAAGATTCATCCAAACCATTTCATCATTTCATTTTCTCTACTCTTCATGTTTCTCTCTCTCTCTCTCTCTCTCTCTCTCTCTCTCTCTCTCTCTCTCTCTCTCCTCTCTCCTCTCTCTCGTTACTGTACTCTCATGGAGCCTACATTAGGGTATTTGAGAACTAGATGAATCTAAGGAAGAGTTTTTTCTCTGTGCCCAGGCACCCCATAGGGAAACCAGATTGTGGTGATGTACATTATTTGGTCTGGATCACAAATATATCTGTCAGAAACTCAGTAAACATCACACACTATACAGAGCAAATGCAAACAACCCCTTTGGAGTTTTAGATGTCTGCATGTATTGAGGGACTTGATTATGAGAAGATGTCTCTGATAATGGAGCAGAAATTATGTATTTCTGCATAGATGTATTTTTTTTCCTCTGGATGTTTTTTAAACTTACTCCAAACACAGCCTTGTTCTCTGTTAATTTCTGGTCTATTTACACTAGGATTTAAGTCTTTGCAAATAATGAAAGAAAAATATCATTTTTATTACTTTAATCACCCAAAGAGGAGAAGAGAAAAAGAAACTCACTGATAATCCAAACACCATCTTTTCAATATGCTTAACCTCTCTATTTGAGTTTATCCCACACTCTTCTCACAGTTTTCAGCATCTTTATGTCTTTGTGTAAACTCAGCCTCAGCTTTGCTCCCACTGGTCCTTCATGCCTGTGCACAGGGAGAAACCCTTCTGAAAAGCATATAAAAGATTCCTGCTGTCTCCCCTCGGCCTTGACTTCTACCCCAGCAGTCACTGCTGGCATTCTGATTCTACATCAGTGCTTTCAAATTACTAAGTGCAGCTTTTAAGTTTCAGGTGACCATTTTTTTTTTTGCTTCAGGGCTTAACAAAATCCAGGAAGATTGTTACAAAAATTGCCCAACTCAAAGAGGAAGGAGAAAATATGAAGAAATGCACTGAACTTTCTTGAGCCCGGCTCATAGGGAGGACTCCTTTTCTTCATCATCTAGCCATACACATAATAATACAATGAGATTTTAAAAATATAACTTTTAATATAGTTATATGTGATAAAAAGCAACAATTAATATTATTTGTATATTCAGGCTACCATCTTCCCTAATAACTTACAAGGACTATGTAGTAGTGTGTATTAAAAATGAATACTTCTCTGAATTTCCCCCATAGTCTCATGCTTCTGTTTTCCACAGTTCAGAAAGACTCCCTACATCCAGCTATAACTTTATGAAAATGTCAAGCCCTTGCAGACACAACACTGAGCTCCCAGTGTTACTGGTAAGGAGTTAATTTAAAGCATTAGCCTCTAAGCAGACCTCCTTCTTCTGGCACCCGGATTTAGAGATAAGAGATTGAATCAAAGATGTGGAGGCATAAAGATGGCTGTGATGTGATCAGGAGCTTTGGGGACCATAGAAGACGTTCCAAACAACTGTCATATGAAATACAGTGCATCAGGAAGAGACCAATAAGAGGACAGGGATGCAGGGCAGGCATTGTTTAGATTAGTTATTTGGGGATTGTAATGGGTCTCATTGGAAATGAGCCTGAACAAAAAGTAGAAAATCTGTCAATTTGTGGGCACAGTTCTCCATGAGAATCGGTGCAGTCAGCTATAACTCAATGTGGGACTATGTTTGAGATGATTTCTCCCTGGATATGGATAAATGCAGAAGAGGATTTTTGGATCAGGAAACCAGGGAAGGTTGAGGAAGCTTTTCTAAAACAAGTGGCAGCTTCATTGTAGATGGAGCTGGAAGCTCATGAGGCTTTAACCATTACACTGGGAGACGGGTTCAGATTGGAGATCCTGACATATGTGAAGTTCTGCGGAGAGCAGAAGATGCGCACATCTGCATGGATGGATGAGTGATGGGAGTGGATAGAAAGACTAAAAAATTATATCCAGAACAATTCTGGGGATAACATTGAGTTTGAGAGAATACTTGGAGTAAAATAGGTTGAAAGTAAGATCATAAGACAGGTCCTTCTGGGGTTGGTCTGAGCAATGGTCTGCACGTAAGGAAATGCAGTGGGTAATAAATAGAAGGAGAAAAATCCGCCCGCAAGTATAGAGATGTCCCAGAGTAGCTATGTGTCCAAGTGTAAAAATGAGTAGAGTTTTGATTTTTTCTTCTGTCTTGTGGTGAACTAAAAGAAGGGGGGGTGTTCATTGCAGGCACTGGAAGGGATGAAGAGCTATCTGGAAGGTTCAGTAGTGGCAGAGATGAGTAGGGAAGCGATGGGAGAAAAGTGGATTTGTGGATGCAGGATGTTTGTTAGTAATGGAATCATTTCCACAAAAAGATGTGTGAACATGTTTAAGATAATAGTCCTTAACTAACTGAAAAACATGCAGGCAACATCAAGATATAACTCAAATAGCAGCCAATGTAGATGATAGCCTTTGTAGAAGGACCCTTGAATAAGTCTCCAAAACCCCCGTGGATTTTTACATGCACTGTGATAAATGAATTACTAAATGAGGAAGAGATTGAGGAAGAAAAGGCAAGGAAGAGAGAAGGAAGGACTGGGGAGAATAAGTCTAAAGAGTTTGGAAATTCAAGAAGTACAGCACTAGCAAGGAAATGGCAGACCAGCAATGAGAAATAGCAGGGGGTGTGCCAGGAAGGTAGACCTTTAATACTAGAGGGCCCTTTTGAGCTAATCAGCCTCCAGGTTCCAATTCAAGTATGAGTGAGGCAGTGCAGACATGGCTGAACTAATTGTCTCTTCAGAGTGTTGAATAGACCATTTACTTATTACTAGGATTTTGGTATTCCTGCATTATTAAAAGACCAAGAGGTGCAAGAATGTCTCATCCATTATTCACACTTCTTTCCAGCTAAGTACTGGATCCCCAGATGCTGAGAATTTATAAATGTCTGTCTGGAAAGCATTGACCATGATATACACTGCACTTGGGTTGTTTTCACTCTTGAAAGCAATCTGCTGGTCTTTCTTTGCATTGACCATTTCCATCTCTGTTCTATAATTAACAAACTCCAATGTGCGTTTTGCAAAGTATTACATTTTTGCATAGATCTTTGTGTGTCTATCAGGAAGACAGTTCAGGAGATCCCGAGCAATGCTATGTCAGAATATAAATTATGTGCATAAAGAATTTCAGGTACCATCAATATCTTTGACTATGCACTTCTTGCAATAATTTTTAAAGGAACTGTTCAGAAGATCCGCCTTAATCAGACCCATGACTCTCCAACAAATACATTTTTTCCCAAGAAGAATTTAAACCCAGCATTATTTGTATTCTGATAGTGTCTTAGAAACATCACACAAATCAGCAAGGAGGATAAAAGAAACAATATGAAGCCTTACACAAAGCCATGTTCACATCACTTAGTTCCACAACCAGAAAATTCAACAAATTGGATCATTAAGAATATATATAATGACCAACAAAGTCCCCCCTCTTCCAGCACACCTTGCTGGTCACATCTACCATGAGGACTGCACAGTTGGGTATGGCTTATTACTTCTAACCAAGTACCTTACCATCATCTTTTGAGATTGCTTCCCAGAAGCCCTGACCCATAACCTCCAGTTTTCAGAATTCAGAATTATTCTCTTGACAGAAATCACAGAAAGAAGTACCTTGAAAGGCAGAAAATGTTCTTCCCTTGGCTTCCTTGACTCTTTGTATCCTCATTTTCCTCCTCAGATACTCTAATTGTCTTTGGCTGCCCTTCCTGCTAGCACATCATGGCATCCTTGATCTCTGTCTGGCTCTTTAGTCATTAGGTCCATGGATCAACTGTAGCTAACTTCCCACACTTGAGGCTTGCTTCTCTATACCATTGTTGTGTGACCTAGAGCCACTTGAACTTTACTGAGCTTTGGAGTCCTCATCTGTCAAGTAGAAATAGTGAGACCTTATGGAGCTATTGTAAAGATTGAATGAGTTAACAAAATATGTAGAGTTTTGCCTGGTAGATAGAAGTACTCAGTAATAGTCATTATTTTTATTTTTCCACTGTTCTCTTTGGATATTTTCCTTTCTAACCTTGGTTGAAAAATATCAACATGACATCATTGATGCCTGAATCTCTACATTGGGATCTGTTGTCTGTTCAAAAAATAAAACCCTTATATGTTTGTTTGAAAATTGTATATTATTTTAAAACATTTTCCTCACATAATAATTCTATATATTTTTGGTGTACCGTATGTTGTCAAAGAATGAGATAAATACTGAATAATCTGATAAATGTTGACTTTTGAGCATATTTTTAAGTTGATTTTATAGGATGGGATGGAATTCCAATGAAAAAATAGATACCAAAAGCTAAGAAGGGTCAAAGGAGAGAGGGGGACAAAGCTTGAGAGAGATAAAACCACATACATACATCTAATTGTCCTGTGCGTATCTTTGGATGACAGATTTATACCCCTAACTCAGTAGTCCATAAGAAAAAGCATTATTGCCAGGAAATGTTTGTGTCATCCAAAATTAGTGGTAGATAATCCTAATCCACAGAGTCAGAGTTTTAAGAGATTGCACCACTGGAAGGTAATTAGATGATGAGGGCATGAATCTCCTAAATGAAATAAATGCCATTACATATGAAAGTCCACAGACCTTTCCAGCCATCATCTACTACATGAAGACACAGAAAGAGAACAGTTGTCTAAAACCTTGAAGGAGTCCTTATCAGAACACAACAGTGCTGACAAACTTACATTGGGCTTCCCACCTCTAGCCCGATGAGGAAAAATGTGTACATTTAGGTCACCTAATCCATAGTATTTGTTATAGTAGCCTGAAGTGACAAAAGTAACAAAGTCACTTACCCTAGACTTTGCCATTGTCAGAGACAGAAGTTCTATCCCACTACATGAGTGGTAGTCACCATGCAACTCGCTCAGGAACTTGTATCCCTGCTTCCATCCTCTTACTCCTCTGGCACCACCACAGCTCTGCCACAATCTCCTTAATAACTTGAATCGGTCCACTGAAGTCAGAGTCAGGGGTCTAATGCATATTTCCAATTATGTTCTGTTTAACGCCATAGACTCCCTCTGTCAGCTAAGATCTATCTTCTCGGCTTACTGGTAAAATACATCTACATAAAGGCATCAATCGCTATCCACTTTCGTGTGCCTGCACCCTGTTCTCTGTATCTAGACATCTTGAATGTTTTTCCCTATCAGTGCTGCTTAAAACCTTACCTTTCATAATGACAAGTCTCAAATGTTAGCTCTTGTTCAGATTTCCATAAAATACTATGTAGGTTGCCTCCCTGAACTCTCACAGGATGTATCAGCAGTGACATACATCAGGTTCTGACTTATCTCCTCAACCCTGGCATACTTTTTATCTTCCTCTTTCTAGATCATAACTTCTTCAAAGGCACTTATTATATCCCTTAAAGCTTCAAATGGGATAAAACGAATGGCAATAATCACACCAGGAATTATGCACATTTATTCTGCGAAGCAGCAGCCTGTTGTCAAATGCTAACCCTCTCCCTCACAGCCCTCGTAAAAAGAATGGGAAAGCATATAAATGAAGTAGCACACAAGAGGAACATACAGCGTGAGCAATTATGCCAATTTCTTTTATAGGAAGAACGCAGCTGAGATAAACATGGAACCAGATTATTTACCATCCACGGCTTTCGTTGCCAAATTCGTCTACATTTTTCATTAAAAGAGCTCAAGTAAGGTAAACAAAAGTAGCCCTTGGGAGGAATCAGCACAGAGAAAACAGCTTATCCATCAGCATGGCCACTGAGATATATCTGTTTGTTGTAACTGCTTCCTCTGGGACCCATTGCTCGTGTTCGCACACCTGCCCAGAGTCATCTCTAGGTTGGTTTGAAAGTAAGGTTACGTCAAAACCTTGGCTTCTAGGTGAGGGTGAAGAGGACAGGTGAGAGGGGAGACACTTACCTTTAGGGCATCCTGTGTGTCATCCAGACAGTAAACTCTAATGCTGTACTCCAGGGAAGAACAGCAGAGGGGGCCAAAGATGGCCAGTTTCAGGCGCTTGGCTGCTGCTTTGGTGGTGGACTGCCCAACCAGGGCATACGTGCTGAGGTTCTCTGTGAGGATGTGGCAAGCCTCTGCATCCAGCTGAATGTAACAGGGAGTTGTGAAGTTTTCCTCTCCCACCACCACCACATCCTGGGAATGAGAGGGAAGGGAACATGGTTAAACTCCCAAGGACATGTGTGAGCCACCGTGGATGGTGGTTGATAAAGCAGGAGTCTGCTCCCGAGTTCTGGTTCGTCTTTCTCAACTCTGTGGTACCTGTTTTCATTCTCCATCATCAGCACTCTTTCTTTGTCTAGATACTGATGTGATTATTTGCATAAATGTCCTGGTATCTACGTGAAAATCCAAAAGACAATAGCAAATTATCCCTTTGAGTTCAGTGTACTCAGGTTTACTAACTGCTTCTGAGATTTTGTACTTTTCAATTAAATAAGATATTGAAAGATTAAAACAACAAAGTATTGAGGTGCCACTATAGGATATCAACTCTTTGCAATAATCCATATTTAAAAATAATTAGAGGAATTAAGACATTATATAACATCATTATACTTTCTCTTTCGAAACTCAGACTACAGTCAATTTTTCAGAATAGTATACTTTTTCCCTAAGTAATCTCAGCTCTCAGGTTCTCCACAAGGATAGCTGTAAGAAGCACTTACTGCCTTCTATATTCTTCTCTGCTGTTTTTCTCATGTAATCATCAAACAGTTAATTACTGCAGACTAAAAATACTTTACAAGTGGAAGTGATGATTTTTGTAAAAATAATTGCCAATTCAACCGTTTTTTGATTTATTCAAATGGCTTAAGTTATATACTAACAAAGAGAGAGGGTCAGGTCGTTAAGCCAAGGATCAACATTTCACGTGCTCCCGTGGCAGTGGGCAGGGTGGAAGGTGATAAGAAGTGCTGGGGACTGGGCAAGTAGAGTGTATGGCTGGGTTAAGAGTGCAGTGGCCTCTGAGCTTAGCCAATGGGATGGCAAGCCCAGGGCCATCAGAGTCATGATTTACCACAGATGAGTACACATTCTGATTTTATATATTCTCTCTACTTTAAAGTAATTCAGATTGAGAAGAAAATTTCATGAGTGGGAAATAAAATACATGCATGAATGCAATTCAGTTTTGGAATAAGCCCCACCCCCCAAGCTTTTTACTGTATCCCACTGCATCTGACTTATGGCAAGTGCCAACTACCAAAAAAAGAGAGAGAATAAAACTTAAGACATGAATGGAGCAGCCACCTCAGGTGACAGCTTCTTGGTTTGACTTTATGACATCATCTGAGATGTTATGAGCTGTATTTTAACAACATCAATCAATGAGTTAATATTTCAAAGTGTATTTACAGGAATCTTACACTGATGAGAAAAGCAGCTCAATTCCTCTAAGTTTATTCTAGGTTCCAGGACACTGGACAAAGAAGGACCTGGGGGGGAATGGTTCAGAAAGCCTGAAAGGTGTGGCCAGCAGTGGGCACCATGGCCCAGGCCTGCTTTGTAAGAGTTTCCATGAGAATGTTCTTTGTACTATTCTGGACTCTTGATTTCATTGCTCTATCATTGTTAGCCTCATTCAACCCCAGAAATGGAAAGGGCATTAAGCAGAGAATCGTGCAAGCACCTAAGATAGGGTTTTAGATTTTTTTTATAGTTTAAAGCTTAAATGAATTAAAGTGAGGCCCATTTAAGTCTATTTAAAAGATAATCCCAAGCTCAACCCTAGACGCCAGGGGCTCTGATAAGGAATGATTTCCTTATATGATCAAGAGTAGTCAATGTTCATAGAAAGGAAAGATCTAGCTAATTCCAGAATATCGTGCTTCACTGCTAAATCAGTTTCCCTAAAATACTACAGCCTTAAACTTTCATGTGTATCTTTATTTTTTTTGCTAAAAATACCAAAAGTAATTATATTGTAACTTCACATTTTGCATATGTAAATTTTATATAAATATACATTTATACTAACATTTACATATGTATTTGATAAAGATATTCTTGAGAGACAGATGCTAAGTGATCTAAGTTCTGATGGTCCCCCACACCCTCCCCATCATGTGGTTCCTGTATTCCTAACAGCAAATTACCTGGGATGTCTGAGTATCCTTTTCCTGTGAGCTGATTTTGAACATCCCCTTCCTTTTGCTCATCAGTCAGAAGATTCAATCTTCTGTCTCTCGTTTTAAGTATAAACCAAAAGACTGTCATGCTTTACTTTAGAAATAAAGGTCTCCCAACATGCTCCAATGGTGGACATGGACACCCACAGACATTCACTTACCTCCCATTGCCCCTGCACTGCCTGGTTCTTGAGCTGGATCTTCCAGTCTTCAGTATTGGGGTCTGCACAGTGATGCAGAGTGAGGATGACAGGGCGGGTCAAAAGAGCTCCAGCAGGCCCACAGCTTACCACAGGGGTCAGTAGGGTCTGAGAGTCTTCCATGGGGGGCCTGCAGGGAGTGCAGAGAACCATACCTGTGACATTTCCATCGTATTACTGCCCTGTGAAGTCACTGAGATCTACAGTGGATAAACAGTTCAAATCACATCCTTATAACACTTGGGGGGTGGGTGAGTAAGACAGAAATAAATGGAAGCCGTGTTCTCTGTAGATTGGCTTTCATCTTGAAGACTGGCCGTCTTTCTGACAGCAGGGCATTCGCCAGCATCTCTTTGATCCCTGTTCTCAGACATGAGGCTGCCTTGATAGTTTCCTCTGACTCTGTGCTCTGATACTTTCAGGATGGAATGAGAGAGAACAGCCTCCTTATGAAGTTACATAAGCAGCTTTTCTGATAACGCTCACCACTGGTCTCACAGTGTTTTAAATACTTTAGTGTTTTCAGGGCCTAACTTGAAAAATACTTCAAAAACTTGCTTCAGAATGAGGACACCCTAGAGCTAAACTTAGTCCAAATGACTTTCAGGCATAATTCAGGATAGTATAGCAGATTCATTCTTTCAAAGGGGAGCAGAAAGGATATAAGATGGCATTTCTATAGCAAGTTAAAATGAGATCACATCACTTATGTATTTCATATGCAAAAAATCTGGTCAAAAAGGGATTCAAAGATACAAACTCTTTCTCCCTTCTTTCCCTCCCTCCTTGCTTTTCTAAACTCTGTCATTCTGTTTGATTTACATTACTAAACAACAAGCAAATGGACTAATTAGTCCAGACTGCCAATTAGTATGTGAGGAAGTCATTTTCAAAGTTCCCGAGGTTGCTCCTGTATCTCACAACTCGCAGTGACTGTTTTGCGATTAGGCATGTTTCCTAAGAGTTCTCAAATTTGTTGGCAGAAGAGCATGGCTCCAGGGGCTATGGGACCATGAACTTTTAGGAGGGTCTTCAAACACCCCCTTCCTCAGAACAACAGCCTACGAAAACACAACTGACATGTGGTTCGTGCCTTAGACATATGCAAATTTACAATCCATGGTTACTAGATTATCATTCATTCTCAACTTACATTATAATCAATTAGAATGAACACAATCTGCCTTCTAGACAATTCTCTCCATATATCCTTGACCTACTAACTAGCCCTCTTTTTTATATCATGTATTTGGACATCATTTTGATATGTTCTTCCTTATAGAACATTCTCAACTTTTCCAATGTTATCTGACAAGTAAAGATTCCACTTCTCTCCTTATGTTTCTTTCTTCAAGTTCATGAAGAAGTTTTCAGAGATTTGGTGTCTCATTATATTGGGTATCCTGAAATTAACCTAAAACTTAAGTGTACTGCTAATTTCTTTTTTTTTTTTTTTTTTTTTTTTTTTTTTTGGTTTTTCGAGACAGGGTTTCTCTGTGGTTTTGGAGCCTTTCCTGGAACTAGCTCTTGTAGACCAGGCTGGTCTCGAACTCACAGAGATCCGCCTGCCTCTGCCTCCCTACTGCTAATTTCTTTAACTGAGATTATATAGCTATAGTCACACATCATAAATCATTTGCATTGGGTTATTCTCAGATAATAACATAAATATTAAATGCCCAGCTCTAGTTAAGAGGGGAGGATGGAGATAATATTATTAAAAAATATCCTTCAGCCGGGCGGTGGTGGCGCACGCCTTTAATCCCAGCACTCGGGAAGCAGAGGCAGGCGGATCTCTGTCAGTTCGAGACCAGCCTGGTCTATAAGAGCTAGTTCCAGGACAGGCTCCAAAACCACAGAGAAACCCTGTCTCGAAAAACCAAAAAAAAAAAAATCCTTCATAAAAGTAGGTGATAAACACCACTATAAGCTAAGTTATTTGTTAAAGCTGAGCCCTCAAAGATTCCTAATGTAAGTGTTCTTAGGCTACATCAAGTCTATATCAAGTCTATATAGTTTTATGTTTGTTAGATGACTTTTGAACTTGGACATATTTATACTTTTATTTTGCTTTATTAGATTCAATATACAGTTCTTAATGGTATGTCATTCCTCCAAATATTGTTTATCTCCCACAGTCTCCTATCCATCATACAATGGATATGTTTGCTATTTTTGTGTTCGTTATTATCACTGGCAACATTGTAGCACAAGGATAAGACCTTTCCAAGGTCACCACTTGAAGCTTTTTCTCTCATCAAACATCAATATCTTCGAGTTATTCGGCCCAACCAAATATAAATCCATTAAAATGTACATCTCAGTGACATCCTTCTGTCTTATTCAGGTAGACATTTAAAAAGACATCTCAAATTCTTCCATAATTGCTGTGGCTACCTGAAATTGATTTGTCTCTTGTTGTTACCTCTAATTTATGTATTATTTATCACATCAACTAGAAGTTAGTAAATATCTATGTCCTACCCTCTCCTAATGCTAAATGAATGATGGCAGCTATTATTATTTTAACATTGTCAGAAGGTAACTCTTCATATATTTATTATGATAATCGATGTGCTTAGCTGTTTTCAAGGATGCTTGTCTACAGTTGTCTTGGAAGATAAAGATTTCTAAATCTGCAGGAAATGACAGGTAGGACTGCCTCTCATCAAGAACAACTCAGCTTCCCCCTGTTTAGTGGTCCCTTACTAAAACTGTGTAGATATCACCTGACCCTCCTTGAAATACTCTGGGAACTTTAGCTCAGAACACTAACAAAATTGATGATGGTCCAGAACATGCAATTGTGGTGACTGATGAAGTTTCTGACCTAAAAGTTTGTGCCTTCTACCAGTTACTGACACAACAATGACAGCTAACACGATAGCTCCTAAGCGAAGCCAAACATGAAAGCCTTCACAATCTATAAGCCAGTCATCACAATATATAAAGCCTGCAGTTTGACTTTTATTCTCCTCAAGAATCTCTGACTCTCACTGCTTCCTCCTTCCCTTGAGGTTGTACCAGGATCTCACTGACTTCTGTCCTTTCCTTCTCTCCTCCCCTGTGGAAGGCTCAAATGAGCTTTTCTTACTAGCAGTGCTTCAATAGCCTGCATAGCATGTTTCTGATATTAAATTTATAGTTTTCTAGGTACCTGGGGGATATACTTATATTTAGAATCACAAGGTTTATGGCAGTCGCTTGAGACTTCAATACTATGCCCCCTACCACTTAGGTTTTCATTTTCTGGTAACACAGTTTGTCTTCTCTTTGTCTAATTTCCCCCCTTTACAATGTAGGTGAAACTTGGCTTTCATTTCGTCATGATTAATATTACACTATCTGCCTTTGGCAGTGACTTTATTGCTGCCTAATATCACTTTTCCTACGAGGAGAGGAACAAACCTGCAATGGTTATGCTTTCCCGAGGTCTACACCTACCGTTTAGTTACAAGTGTAGTTTGAGAAGTGAGCAGTAAAATTTACCGGGAGGGACCTCAAGTGGATCCATTTCAAGTGGCCCCCATTGAAGAGCTGAGGTTTGAAAAAAAAATCTGTCAGGGTAGTCTCAGCAGCCTGTGCTTGGAGAAGGTAAGGAGGGGGCTTCCTCTCACTGACCAGGAACATAAGGGAGAAGAGGAGAGCCCCTGCTGGGTTGAGCAACCGTCAGTTGGACACTGAACACACTCCTGGCATGCTCTATTGATGGGCACTGCTCTTGGGGGAGGGAAACCAAATGAGCAGTGGGGAGAGGAGGGGCTATGCGTGTCAAAAGAATTTATTAACTCAGCGAGGTGCAAAAATGTAATGAATAGGAAAGTGATGAAGTCGAATTCATAATGGGATGAAAAATAAAGGCGTTAAGACTCATATGCTTCTCAGATGAAGGAAGTGGTAGAAACTGAAGGCAGTTGCCACCATATACGAAAGGGGAAACTTAGGTGAAAGTTAACTATATTAAACCAAAGGTCAGAAGTGTTTACATTTCTATAGCCATTACTTATATAAAGGGAGGGTATTGAAAAATACATGGAACCAAATAGTAGAAACTACAAGTAGACTTCATCTATGACTTTGTGGAGAAGGGCTCCAATCTATTTATATCCTATGAGCCATCTGAGTTACTCAAGCAAACAGTCTGTATATCTTAACTGCAGATGACAGGGACATGCACACAGAACAAAAATGAGCTCAGAAGCAGCAATTAAGTAGGGCACCCAGCAAAATTCAATGATCAGAATTCATAAAGTGTTTCAAAAGCAAGCAAACAAAAATCTAACAAGGATCAAATCACATTAAGAACTGGACAGGTCTCCGTGCCCCTAGGACAAAGTTCATGAAGAGAAGGTAGTTTTCTGTCACAGAAATTTGCTTTCAGCCTCTGTCAGCTGCCTGTCAGTGATAAGACTGCATTCACAGAACAGCATCACGGATAACTTTCGTGTGAGCAAAGAATTAACCACCTAGGCACATTTGTAAGGTGAAGTGTTCATGTGATCCTCTCCAGAGGAGGAATCCAGAGCTAACAATTAACACCATGGGATTGCACATGCAAATCATTTTGCTACTTTAACACCGGTGTGTATAGGGTTGATTCCCACAAGTGTAGGGACTTTTGAAAAAGATCTGCCTCCATCAACCTCTGTGTGGACATAAGGTGCCCTCTGTGAGTACATGCCTTTCTGTCACTTCCTTCAGGGTGATAATCCCACCGAGGCTCAGCTGCCTTCTAAAGCACACACCATCCCACACATAATGGGCAAGTTGAAATATTTGCACTCCATGCTCCTGACAGGGAATATCCAACTTGCTCCCATTCAAAAGCTCAATTGAGAAAACACACACACACACACACACACACATGCATGCGCGTAAGCCACTCTGAAGGGCATGCCATTTTCCCAGACAGGAAGAGTCTATCCCTAGATTAAGTCAGAATGGCTAAACATTGTGTTCTGAGCTGAATCCTTATGGAATTATTTATCTGAGCATATACTCTGGGCCCTCACAATCTACTTCCCTTGAGGACCATTAATACAAATAATCTTTAAGCTCATTGCTACTTTTATATTAGGATCTTTGTGACTTAAAGTATATTCTTAATGAGGAAGCAGAGAGGAAGGAACTAGGATCCTCCTAGGAATATCGTTCATGTGGATCTTAAACCTTGGTGAAGTCTTTCTTTTTCTCCCCTTTCCTCCCTTCTCTTTTTGAGAAAAAGTCTTTCTGTAGACAGTGCTGACCTTGAACTCTGGAATTTCCTATCTCAGCCTTGCAAGTGCTAGAGTTCTAGACAGACCACTGCATCTGGCTATCTTTCCCCATGGAAGCTATGAAATAGCCAATCCATTATCAACTCTCAGGAAGTATGCTTCATTACACCACTATTTGACATTCCTACTGCCCACCTGACTTTATACATTACTGTTGCTTCAAGTCTTCATTGCTATCTCACAACTTGGACTAGTTCTATAAGGGATTTTACCAATGGAAGAATGCCAAAGACCACCAATAACCTATAGCTAACAAACCCAATAGTTTTTAAAATGGTTCTCCCTTATTTACATTTCAACCACTGTCAATTACCTGCTTGATTTGGGAAACCTCTTTACCTATGATTTTTAAAGTTCTCTTATATTATGGCTTATTTATCCTTACATATATATTCATGCTTAAGTTAAAAAAGTACTCAGTTACCCCTATGTCAGATACAAACTGTGTGCTCACCTTATCCTTTCATGTTTGGCTTCATTACACAATCTCAAGAACTAGAATGTTTTCCACTGCTCCCTACACCCCATTTCTTTTTACCTTGAAAATCCATCTCCTGCTAAGACTTCATTTCTGTATCTATGTCTGAGATCATATCCTACTTACATCAGAGCACATTTCCTTCAGAAACTGAGCTTCTCCCCTCCAGCCAGTGGCTATTTCAGCCCTCCTTTGCTTACAGTGCCCAGGCCTTATGCCTTAAACACACCCTATGCATTTCTCTCCAACACTCTGGCCAGTTAAGAAACACATTTTGCTCTGCAATAACTTTCACTCTTTTCTCTTCTGTCTTCAAGCCTGGCATACTCCATCCTCACCTCTCATCAGACCAACCCAGACCAGAACCTTCATGAAGATGTACTGTTCCTTCTCCCAGCACATCACATCGCAAGTTACCACATCACTCTTTAAAAAGAAGTGCTAATCCTGTGTCCTTGAGCTGATCATAAACTTCCTGTCGCTCCCCACACTTTACAAATAGAAGCCTGTTCACTTTCACATTGAGGATCTATGAACCAATTGCTCCTTTTGGCTGGCTGATGGAAAGAACCACCAAGCCCGCACTGGATACAGAAAAAAGGGAAAATGTGACTTTCAGATCTCAAACCATTTTGTCCATAAGAATTGATTAATGATGATGCTTTGATTTCAATAAGATTTACTTAAAAAAAATTCCTTCTAGAAACAGGACGCAAGGGGCCACATTTCTACATAAGCCACACACATTGTATTCATGGGGGAATGGAGACTTTGTGTTCTCTCCAGAGCTCTAGGAAGTAGGAGAAGAAGATACCCCGGCCCTCTCAACTCCTCACCTTCTCTGGTCAGATGAGGCTTGTCCCATCCCGGGACCATTTAGGCCACACATCTGCCAGTCTGTGCTTTGCAGAGGGCACATTCAGTAATGATAAGGCCCCATTTGTCACATTCAGTCTGCCACATGTAATTAAGTTCACGCCTCCCTCTAGACAACTCACAGCAGCAGATGACCAGCTGGGTACCATCCAGCTGGAAACACACCCAGTTCTGGATGCAATGAAAGGAGTCGGAGAAAAAGAAAAGGGGAGAAAAATTATGCTCACAGTTCTTCTGCAAATGCCTTCAAGTGGCACTCATCTCCTGATTTCTTCACCCTGACTTCTCAGAAAAGTTTCCTCTGGATTATGTGATGATGGGAAAGGTCTCCACTGAGCAAAGTGGACCCAAAGTGTAAGCTAATGAGAAGGCAGAGGGTGGTCTAAGGGGTACGCAGGAGGGATGTCATCTTGGAAAGCAAAGAGCGCTGGGGTCAGGAGAACTTGGGTTGTACTTAGCCCGCCTCCATCACTAAGGAGACTTGACGTCCCAGGTATCAGTCTTCTCACCTTTAAAGTGGGGTTCATCACAATGTACAGGTTTCACTAAGACAGGAACGTGTTTAAGTGCCTGAAGAATGGCCATCAGAGGTACTTAGTTTTGCTACACATTCGTTTCCACCATGCTGTTGCAGGTCTGTGTCATATTAGAAAATTAGTGGTGTGAGGTCTTCCCATTTATCTGACAGATAATCTCATGTTCTGTCTTTGGTGCATGGTCTCTGGTAGGTATTTTCTTTCTGGGGTGTATGTATTCATGTATGGAGGCTAAGAGTGGGCTTTTGGTGTCTACATTATTGTTCTGGGACAAAATCTCTTACTGAAACTGAAGCTAGTCAGTCTGTCCAGATTAAATTGCTGGTAAGCCTTTGGGTTTTCCTGTTTCTACTTCACCAGTGCTAGGATTATGGGTGTGTGCCACCATGCCTATATGTGGGTGCTGGGTATCATCCTCTGGCCTTCTTGCTCTTTTGGCAAACGCCTTACACCCTGAGCCATTTCTCCACCCTACCTCCTGTATATTTTGTTTTGAGATCTTGAACTTTCTCCTCACCAACAACTTTCTTGATGCAAACTAAATTCAATGGAGCAATTCTGCCTTCGTTGCCTGAAGTCAAAGGCAGTGGAATCTTAAAGAACTGGTATTTGGCATTATCAATATTCTATTCCCTCATCTCCATCCAAATTGTATAATCACTACTCTGAGTAGAAAATCCTGAAAGGATGGAATGGAAAAGCAGGGGAGAGTGGAAGAGGGCACACCATACTGTGGCAGTAGCCCAATATGATGTGGGCTTTAGCTGCAGATAACAGTTACAGGGTTAATAAAGAAATCCATGAACACTGCATGCCTTCTTTGTGGCAATAAGTCTAAGTCAGTTTTCAGGTCTGTCAGAGGTGCCGCCCAGAACATCAAAGGCCACAGGGGACAGCATCTGTTTAATGCTCACCTTGGCTTAGGACAAGAGAAAATAAAATGAAATAAATCTGTCTTAGATTTTGCTAATTGCTTTTCTTGCTCCCAAAGCAGGGAGCCCTAAGGATCTGTGAATGTTTCTCTGCAGTAGGAATGAAAAAAACATTTGATATAAGTAAATACAAAACTTTTAATGATTTTCTGTGGCTCAAATTTTAGGCAGGAATAATGTGCAGCGATTTGAGTTGTTTTTTTTTTGTCTTTTGTTTTTTGTTTTTTATCTTCTTGGTATGGTGTTGTTTGTGGAGGTAGAAGGGCAGGAAGGATGCTACCAGAGGGCGGGAATGTTCTGGGTCATACTGCTATAAATAACTGTGTCTCCACCCGGGTGCAGAACAAAGACACTTTCAGTTACCAAAGCAGGGACTAAAAAGAGCTGGCCGAGGATGAGAGTGGGAGGAGAGTGCAGGAAGATGATCATTTGGTCTGCATCTGTCACTCAGACTCCACTCAGAGCCACACCTAAGGATGCTTCTTCGTGGGACCAACAGCGATCCTTATACAATGAGCATCTCCATTTTTAAGACATCTTTTGTTTTAAGATCTCAATGTGTCTTTGAAAGCATTAATCACCCAGGCTTCTAGTGCACATCCTTCTCACACACACACACAAAGAACACCCTTTATGTGGGAATTACTCAGGAGAGACCATCTCTGCTAAGCTAAACTGAATTTAGGACACCTGACCTGTTCTTATCTTTATTACTTAAAATAGCTACATGTTGATCAATATGACACAGTCAAAATCGAACCTTTGGATTCAGTATGGTTTAAATCAACACTAGGCTCATTTTGAAAGGTCTAATTATAAAAGAAGGCTGATGATTCTTAAGCTGGAGGAGAGTTAAGAACAGAAAGGGAAGAATGAGCATAGGGTTATGCTAGGCTGAGGTGGGAGGGGCATATCAGGGGCTGTGCTAGGCTGAGGATGGGAATGTCAGAAGCTAAAGTGTATCCACTTTTGTGATCTTAATCTCTACTATGGCTAGATTTTTGACCCAGGTCACAAGACGTCAGCATATCTATCTAAATCCATGCATCTCTTTGGACAATCTGTGAATCATGTTTTTGTCCATATTTTTCTGCTAAAGAACTATGTGTCCATTCACAGAAAAGAACTCTAGCATTCTATCCACACTTATAATATGCAGTGCCTGAAGCTTCAACAAGAATGAGAAGATTGATTTTTTTATAGGTGTAGAGTCAAATGTATGTCACCTAAGACAAAATATATTGAATCTATCGTTTCTATTGTACAATTCTTTTCCAAGTCAAACATTGATAAAGACAAATGCAACAGAAAAAAATATTTACCTCATATTTTCTTTCCTGTGTACAGTTACATACATTTCGTAGACTCTCCCTTGGGGAATGGCCCCAGCGGGAATCAGCAAGCTTACTCCTGAATAGCAAAGGAAAAGAATATTTTATAAGACCTGTGAACCAAAAGAAACTTCTAGAACTCCTTTGCAGTAAGCAAAAGGGAATGTGATTTTTGCATCCATGTAGCACTAGTCTTTGCATCTTCCCTAAAACCATGCAAAGGTCCAAAGCTCCCTGCCCCTTCTTTCTGGTCTTGCTTTTTACCATAACTCCCTCTGAACTGTTATGGGATTACTTCGGAGAGTGATGTCATTTTAAAAGTTCGTGTTTTATTTAAGGAATAGACAGATGGTTCCACTGTTATTTTTCTTGTAAATTGTGGAGAAACCAAAAACTGCTATTAAAATTTTAAACAGCTGCAATGATGCATTGTTTTTGATTTAAAGAAAAAGTTCCCCATGAAATTCAGAGTCAGGGAAATGCTAACCTCAGCCATATCAGAAAACACTTTTTCCCCTGAAATATCTGGTGAGCATCAGTGTTATTCCACAGCAGAGAAAGAGAGGGGAAGAATTTACTTATTTGCAAGTCTAGAAAATGATCAACGATATCTCACATAGCTGCAGTAAGTCAGAGAACTTCTCATTTGTTGATGATTGGCACCCATGAGAATGGTTATTTATATGAGCTCTGTGAGAACTCTATCTTGGATGATATTGAGACAATCTGAGTTGGTGTCAGGATCTCCTGGAGATCCTGGCTCCAAAAACTTAGTGAAAATTTTTTCTTTATCCAGTTCGAACAAGTTTTCAGATGATGTCCCCATTGGTGATCTGAGGTCTAACCTCTCATAACCCCAGTCCAGTAGTACAGGCCAGCACTACAGAGAGTGACTTGGCTGAAGATACTTGGTTTCATCTTTTCATTTCCATGAAATGCACATTGATTAAGTGCTGTAAAAATGACTTTCTTTGTGAGGACAGTGCCAACCTTTATTATGTCAAGAAAGAAAGAGAGTCTCCTTGAGTAACATGAAATGACTTGACATGAAGTAGAATGTGCCTAATGAGACAAGGCAGCAAGAAAACTTGACTAAGAAGTTTTAAATTTCAAGGGTTAGGTGTACAGTTATTCAAATGTCTTGACAAAACCTTATCTGTGAAGGTGTTGAAGCAGGGTGTTCTTGAGGTGGAGAGGGCAGCTATGGTGCTAGGGAAGTGGAACGTGGTGTTAATGTAAGCATGGCATCTGGAGGGGATGAAACTGGAACAGGAAGGCTGTGTATGAGACGGTGTAGACTCAGAATTTATTTTCCAATTAAATGACACAATGCATGTCAATTTTTGTTATGGGGATGAAAAATAATAAATACAAAGGTAAAACAATAGTTAGGAAACAACTGTACTCTATTGAAAGAAATAATCCAAAGTTTATTTATAACATGCTAGCTTCTCCCCTTCCATTTAAGGAAGACTTTGTTATAATTCACATATTGGAAAGTGATGGGTGAAGAGACAGGTAGAAAAAACAGAATTCAATGAGCATCATGGGAGAAAGCACTATCTTTTGGATAAATGTAATTTTTAAATAATATTTAAAATGTAAATTTTAAATAATAGGATATGTTTGACTGGGTATTTATGGACTATTATAAACATCATGTTTTTTAAGAGCATACAAATAGCATGGGAATTAATGAGGTTAAAAATTCTTATATAACATATCAGTTATGTACAAATACAGGAAAAGGGAAAATGATATTCTGTCAAATCATTGTAACTTTATTACAAGGCCCTTTTAATGGGATAGGGTAAAATGTTATCAAGGCACTGAAGTAGGGAATGAAAAGGAAAAACCAAAGACAGCTTCACTTTCAAGCTAAAGAGTCCTGTGGTTTTGCACTTGCTCATATATATGTATAAATGTATTATAGGTATTATATATCACATGTATCTATTTGTTATCAATAAGTATATAACACATATAAATAGAATAAAAGATATATTACATGTATCATATATACAACATACTATATACATATATAATATACATGTAATATATTACACAATTTTATGACATTAATACAATAGGTCAGTGAAGTTATTTGTGTTATTTTATTGAACATATTCACAAACTTGTCCAAAAAAAGTGAAGCTGTGCTTTTAAAGTAGTCATTTGCTGTCTAACATCCTAGAGTGCAAATCCATCAGTATTACCAACTTTCAACATTGGCAGTCACTGACTTAAGTGCTCTGTGGAAAACGATTGTGTTTTGTTTAGACATTGCTAAACTAGTTAACATGTTTGAAATAAATAAAACTACAAAAGTACACTGGTTGAAGCTGAGATTGTCAACAAAATTAATCATTGACTGGAATAAATACCTTATAGATACTTTTCTTTTTTTTTTTTTAAGACGTATGTATTTATTATGTATACAGAAGACCAGAAGAGGGCACCAGACCTCATTACAGATGGTTGGGAGCCACCATGTGGTTGCTGGGAATTGAACTCAGGACCTCTGGAAGAACAGGCAGTGCTCTTAACCACTGAGCCATCTCACCCGCCCCCTTACAGATATTTTCTGATTGAATGATGGACTGAATAATTAATAAAAAGATTTTGTGTTATTATGCAATATTTCCAATCATTTAGAAAGTAATTTTCTCAAATATAGTTTCCTTGAGAAAATTGGCCCAAACCAACTCTTTGCATTTTCTAGTAATATGTTTTGAACTACAGGGACTCCAATGAGGATTCCTGGGTTGATTATACCTTCAAGGCGGTAGGTGCTAGTTCTGACCTACACCTCAGCAGAATATTCTTTCAAGAGGAACTGAATTTAGAATTGCTTGGATGAAGACACATGGTTTTGTAGCTCTTGTATGAAGTAATGCTTGAGATCTACTGAATGGAAATTTGACTTAGATTACATCCAACATTTCAGGTTCAGTAAAAACACACAGAGGTAAGATTTCTAGCTGCATCTTTGTCTTTTAAAACGTTAAGAATTACCTGAGTTAGGAATGATGAGGTGACCCCCAAGTGAGTTGAAGGTGCCAAACGCTGTGCAGGATGGGTCAGTCTGTCTCGCAAGGCTCTGATTCTTCAGGTTAAGAGCCTCATTCTCTAGCAAGGATTGGGTCATCTGGGGCGACAACTTGGATGTGAACTCAGAGAGGTCATCCTGAGGGGTGACGGCACCTGAGGTGTTATACACTTTGATTTTCAAGTTGGGCAGTGGGTCCAGAATTGGCGAATTGGTCATTGGTATTTTGTCTGAGACATCGTGCAGAGCATAGACAGGTCCCCTGTACATGGCTGCAGCTGAGGTGAGGTCAGGGGGGACTGCCAGGAGATCTGAGTCAGAAAGAGAAAAGTCCGTTTGCATTCTCTGTTCAGACCAAGCTTGATTGGTGAGAAACCACTTTACACCTTTAAGCCAAAGCAAAGCAGCTCTGCTAACAGTGCAGAAAGAGAAATCAAAGGTGCTGGGAAACAGGGCAAGTACAGAGTCAGTATCCATCTTGTTATTGTCCATTGATAGGTAGCCCCTTGATGTTTAATCATGACACTTAGGGCATTTGGCCATTTCAACAGACTAGAAAGAACCACTAAGCTCTACCAAGTCACTATCTGGTAATGGTTTTGCTTACCTATGCTAACTTTGTTTTTTTTTTTTTGTTGTTGTTGTTTGTTTGTTTTTTGAGACAAGGTTTCTCTGTGGTTTTGGAGCCTGTCCTGGAACTAGCTCTTGTAGACCAGGCTGGTCTCGAACTCACAGAGATCCGCCTGCCTCTGCCTCCCAAGTGCTGGGATTGAAGCGTGTGCCACCACCGCCCGGCTCCTATGCTAACTTTGGATTCACCTGTATATCACTGCATTAAAAGCATTATAACAAAGGGAAAAGAGACCAGAAAAAAAAATCAATGTAATAGTTCTTTCAAGTATAAGAAGCAGGATAGAGGTACCTGTCAGACAAGCAAACCAGAAATGATCTCTGCATCTCATCAACTCTGATTTACTGTATCAATTTCATTCTTATAATGAACAAAGTCAACCAAAATCTCTGCCTTTTATCAACTTTTGTTCTAGCTCAACTGGATGACAGAGATGCAACTGAATTTGAAGCTATGCGTTCACTCTGCTCCCCACGGGCATAACTCAGAGGGTGGAAAGCTCACTGACCTTGTCTGGCAGCCTTGATGTTCACAGGCTGAAAGCCGCCATTGAGTGCTGAGGAATCAATGATGTCAGACTCAAAGTCACGGTGGTTCTTCCGGTAGACGAACAGGGCCACTACAACAGTGATCGCCAGACAAACGGTGACAGCTATCACGATCCCAACGTACAGAGCCACATCATCTGAGTCAGGAGCAGCTGGAAAGAGAGAATGAAACATCCGACCAACTGCTTCTAGAGACTTCCCACAGAACACATATGTATTGCAGTAATTTTTTTCAGACATTTATTGCCATTTTTTATGGGTTAATTTCAAGTCTATTTCAAAAGCTATATAAAATGGCTAAGGTTTTTCAGTGGAAAATTATCACTGATTTCTTTTTCCTTCTCACTCTGCATCAATCCACTCACTAATCTATCTTGTAACTGGGCAGCAAAACAGACTACTTATTGGTAGGCATTTAAAGAAACTGGAGCCCAAGCTATCCCAAACCACAGGAAATAAAATGTTTATTACTCCTTTCAGGTGAAAAAGTTTAGGAGGATTTTTTAATTCACTTACAGTTTTGTTTGTTTAAAACCAAAACAACACAACCAATAAACACTGTTAGAAACATCTGGTATGATTTTAATCTGTATGTGGATTGAACCAAGATGTTTTTCTAACTTCCACACCAGTCATAAAATTACTTCCTATACGTTTTTCTCTCTTCTGCTTAAATCAGTGCAAGAATGGATGGGAACTTTTGAACTGGGCAATATAGCCAAGAAAGTGTAAGGTTAGAAACGTGTGTTTTCAGAAGCCCAGATCTGGGGCAGAAGCTAATGTGAGTTCTACCTTATGATGCAGACACAATGTTATCTCCCAGGACCCTGAGCTTCTCAGGGGCTCCTGTTAGAGCTTCCCACCTAAGCTTATTGTTATTGGAATAAACTATAGCTCCGTGAGGTGTTGAAGAGTAAAAGGTCTTGGTCAATGATCTGGCAGGTCAGGCTACCGCCGGAGGCAGGTAAGCATGTGACCAACACAAGGTGCCATCCACAGGGGGCTGTTTCTAGGTAATGCGAAAGAGTACATTCTTATAAATGCTGTCTGTTGTTTTGGTAGCATGAAACATGCTTGGCTAGAAATGGAGGAGGTGACAGAAACTGATTATGAAAACAAAACATAAAAATAAATGAAAGTTTTATTTAACCAGTTTGACATTGTTAAGTCTTTTGTTTTAGACCCAGGAGAAATATTCAGCAAACCAAACAAACCTGCGGTCTCCTCATTGTAAAAGAGGTCATTTGTTGACGCTGTAGATAGTCAAGAACAACTGAAAACTTCCTGGCCATGCACATTTGGGTATGGGGTAGAGAGGACTTTCAAATCTCTGTTTTGTGTTCTAAAATTTGGGAAACCATTCCTCTCTCCTAAGACACAGAGCTACATGGTTTATGTGTGGAAGTAACTCATCATTTTAATCTGTCAGGGGCTCCCAGCTATTACCCAATGCTTGCGCCCCAGTGTCTTTAATCACACCGGCAGTTTATATGAATCTACTGTTGGAAAGGGTCCTCTTTCATAGCTATCACCCTTCCCAGTTTTTCAACTTTCCCCTCAATCAAGCCAGTATCAACAGCACCCCTCCAGCTTCCCGAAACTCTTCATTCTGTGAACACTGCTTTCAAAATGCTGACTCTACTTTGCTGTGGGGTTTTATTGGTGACCCTGCGGAAGAAATTTTAACTCGGACCAGAATAGTATATCTAATCCTTAATGCTTGACTTTACTTATTCATGATTTATAGCACAACAGATCTGCATTTCCTCAACCTCTCCTTTTTAGTATTTGAACTCTGCCCTTTATGTATGCCAGCCAATTTCACGATATGTTTTCTCAGTGATGGGGACTTGTGCTGTCAATGGTAGACTGATAGCTTTTAAAGCTGGCAGCGACTTGAAATGACCCTTTCTTCTCTTCAGCATTGAAAATCTAATTTGCTTTTCATGTTAGAATACATTAGGCCCCTATTTCCTGTGTGCACATCTGTGAGCCAATGAAAGGCAAACTTGAACAGGGGCAATAATGTTAGAGGACTATTTCCCAGCATAAAACCCAAACATCAAACTTACAAGAAAATCCATATTCATTCTGGGTTCTGTGTTCAGTTGAAATGGGGTAAATGAATCCTTGAAAAGAAAAAAAACACATACAAACGATGAAACAGAAATGGGAACAAAATCAAATTAATGAAGTAAAACAAAATAGGAAGCATGAAAAAAATAGTTTAATTAAAGAAAAAAGGAAAAGAAACCTGTGGTCCTTTAAAATTCTGGTTGAGTATGGAACTATGATTTTGTGCCCCCTGTTTGCTCTGGAGCCTCATGAAGAATCAATAAGTAGGCAGATTGAATTTCAGAGGAAAAACTCGTCTTGACACACTAAGTTTGGAGTGCTTAAAGTCTTTCTTTTATTGAGCATAAACTCTAATGGATCTAATTTATTTCAGACATCGAGGGTCATTAGCATAAGGAAAATCTTTTTTCCCTTATCCCTGCCATATGCCTTAATTCCCAGGACATGCCCAAAAGAGTCTGAACAGTTTTCTTTTTCCTTTTCATTTAATCATACCAGCTTGCTTTTGGTCTCGCAGAACTAAAGCAGGTCTGTCGTCACTGGTCAGAGGCTAAGTACCCATTTCCCCAGCCGAGCAGTGCTCAGCAGAGCTCGTCTCGCCAACATCTTAGATTCACTTTTTGGATTTTTGGTCATTGCTTGTCCCTTTCATTTAATAGGAATCCAATTGAGATTGCCTGGGTACTGCATAGAGTGTCAATACAATGACAACTGGGTGTTTTTTTTTTTTTTTTTTTTTAATCATTTGAAAATCAATTGGACTAAGAGATAATAAACTTACTTATTTTAGGTCTTTAGAGGGATGTTTTACCTTGACCAGATAATAGCTAGTAACCTCGCCCCACTAAAAATGCAGAAGTAGCATGGTAAGGACCCTTGTTTTCTTTTGAATGCATTCTGCATAGGGAACCAAAGAGAACAGCAACGTAACACTAAAAGTGTCAATGCAAAGTGGAGGGAAATAGGCACAAAATGGGTATAAATGAGGACATAAAGTTTTTCAATGAGAAAGCTATGGAAAGAACTGTAAGTCCAACTTATAACCGGCACCCAGTGTTTCCTAAGATTTAATATTCTGCAGCATATGAATTAATCAAATAACACAGCACCATTTGGATTAATCAAATGAAGATGAACATGAGCATGTGAATTAAACATTCCTAGTAATACTCAAGGGCAAAAAAGCTAGAGAGGAACCAGAAGAATCACAATTAATTAGTGCAAAGTGAAGGTCTGGAAGGCTTTAATGGTAAGGGCAACTCTAAATCAGGCTGCAGGTAGCTCTCCTGCAGTCAGCAGAGCGCTCACTTCTCATCCGCTATTTACCTATTTGGGATTTAATTCTGGGGAAACACACAATGCTACTTTAATGAAAGTGAGGCTTGCCGGAGCACAGATAGGTTTGTTCTGAATTAATATTTAATGCTTTCTTTTAGAGCAATGATTGCAACCTCCTACTTGGTTTTATAAATATTATATTCCTTATTCCAGTTGTCGGAGTCCATGTATTAGTTTGGTTTTCATTTTTAAACATCTCTGTCTGGTAATAGCTGTTTTCCATGTGTAGTCTATGAACTCAATAAAAGGACAACTGGGACAAATGGAGACTTTAGAAACTCAAGGACTTAGGGCAAACCTGGTTTATTGCTACGGATGCAGAGCTGAGCATGAAGCCCTTTTTCTACTTTTTTTTTTTTTTGGAAGGATGCTATCCTATACGGAGTAATGCTGATAAACTTATTTTTTTTTTTTTTACATGCTACAAGACAAGGATGTGAGTGTAAACAGAAACTTGGAAATGTTCTGATGGTGACCTGAGAAATATTGGTAAACACTTATAGGGTCCTGCTTAGGTATGTAGGAACCCCAAAACTCATGAAAAGAAAGCTTCAGCCCAGAGACAAATGACATGCTCTGAAGTATATCCTCCATAAAGCAGGTCCTGGTTTTCCCTGATAGCTTATATTCCCACTTCCCTCAGATTCTTGTTCTTGACAGGCAAACCAAAGACTAATCGAAATTTATAGTTCTTACTTTATTTTCTAATGTCCCATATTGATTTAGATCTAGACCATTCAATAACTAAATTGGCATTGTATGCATTGATTATGAAACTTATATTTAACTCTAGGCAAAGGATTAAGAATTCCCTCATTCATTCACTCAACCATTCATTCAGCAGGTACTCTTGAATTCTACTATATTCTGAGTTCTAAAACACTGGTGGGAGAGACTTTCCTACTGCCTAGAACTTTACTTCTGGCATATAAGAAGTAAATAAATGACACAATAAACAAGATTATTTTAAATATTGAAAGTGTGAATTAAAATTTAGGCATAGAGGCTGATGATGCAGCTCAGTCATCAAAGGCTTGGCTATGACATGCATGCCCCTGAGTTTGAGCCCCAGCACTGAACACGTACACAGCATCAGGGGTGACGATGTACACTAGTAACATCTGTACTTGGGAGGTAGAAGCAGGGAGATCAGAAGTTCAAAGTTATCATCAACTACATAGAAAATTCAAGATCAGCCTGGGGTACACGAGACCCATCTCAAAACATTACTATCTTCCTTGTTGTCATCATCATAATCCCATTTATAATATAGAAAGAAAATGTGGTCTGATTAGAGATATACACAGCAGCAGATCCTGTAGGATGGCTGGTCCACAAGGAAGTTTTAATGCTATTACAAAGGAAATGAAAACTATGTGTTTGAAACATGAAACAAGTCACTTGGGATTCTCTATGAAGAACAAACTGCAGAAGGAGCAGAGCCACAATATTTCAGTTAACACCCAGTTGGGAGATAGCTTTTACTACATCAATATATTTAGTGAAGTACTTGCATTTGAATTTGCTTTTGGTAAAACAAAATAGTAAAAAACTAAATGTCTCACTCACTATTAGTTATTTCGCACAGCTAATTAGGACCAATCTAGGCAAACTGACAGTTTCCTACATGAAAAACCAAAATCAGACCAATATTAGGCATGCTCAATGCCCCAATGTACTGTATTATGGAGACATTGACAAAGAGTTGTTGAAGGCAACTCTGAAACCACTTCTATCCCTTCTAAACCCTTTGCTGCTACCTAAGGAAAGTGCCGCTTAGGAGGCTGGAATGACCGCTGCACCCTGTAAATGGGAGAACAGAGGAGCCTTTTCCAGACCTTGTTTTTATGTTTTTCCATCTGCCTCATCTCTCCTGAAACAACAGGAACATTTTCTTCAGTTAATGAAGTGGCCCTGCTGAATGTCTTCCTAGCAATATTGAAAAATAACAAGTCCAGCACAACACAGCACCAAGGGATTGTTTTGTCGCTTGTAAACCTCGTTTATATCATAGGGATTTCACTTAACTTCTCTGATATTTAAAATGAAGCCAAATGAACACCAGGGATGCTGGACAACATAGTGAACTTGAGTTCCTGGTTTTGAATTCGTCAGCCTGGCTGACTTCTCTTTGTCCAGCTCTCCCATTCCTTAAATGGTGAGATGCTGGACAAATGATATCTTCCCCCAAGTTTCAGTTTTCTAATGCAGTAAGATACTATAGATTCTTGTTTTCATAGCTGTGGAAGGGAGAAATTTGGTTTACAAAATGCTTATAATCAATCAATAACTGACAAACAGTTACGGTGATATCATTATGAAGTACAGTGTTAAGATACACTGACGTGCTGGGTTCTAAGGGAACATTGTTTTGTACCATGAGTGTGGCATAGTTAATGTGTGACCTCAGAGAACTTGCCTGCATTTCAGCTCCCTGTTTACTGCAGAGCCCAAGGAGCCCAATTTCTCTGAGAAGCCATGGATAGTGTCCTCTTTTAAGTACTATATATTCTTTACTGTCCCTGTTGAAAGGAGTTTGTGCTTGGCCTTTGTGGCTTCTGGCAACCATACAGTGACATGCTTTAGGAGCAAGTTTCCAGAAGAAGAGCGAAAATTGATGCTGGCCTGATTTCTCAAATGAGAGTGCTCTATTTCTCAGCGAGGAATTTGAAAGGGGGCAGAGGCACTGGCTTTTATTCTTTGGATTCTCACAATGTTTGGGGGCTTCTTTTGGCCTTTAGCAACTGAGTCCCAAGGACACTACATGCCCTGAAATTAGATGAACATTCATGGGAATAAAATGCACTCCATAAACTCAACACATAAGTCACAGCACTCAGATTGGTATTTTCTCTATCATAGGCAGGATTCCAGGGCAGGATGCAATAGCCTTAGTATCTGGGACAGATGGAGCCAATTCCAGCAAAGGTTATAAGGGAGCTACCCTTCAATCTCTTAAAAAAAATAGAACCTTGAATACTTAAAGAAATTTTACTCTTCAAAGACGAAGTTTTCCTAACCTGGAGCACTAGAAAATGAAGGTTTTATTGTGAAGAAAAAAATATTAATACTATATGCATAAGCATATGTGTGTGTGTGTGTGTGTGTGTGTGTGTGTGTGTAAGAGTTAGTGCTGAGGCGCCACAGACTCTGTGTGGAGGTTATGGTATAATTTTCAGGAGAGAGTTCTTTTCTTCTGCCATATGATCTGGGTGTTGGAGTCAGATCGTCAGCTGCTGGGCCATATTGTTGGCCCTCATCAAGGAGAAAAGCTTTCTAGCAACTTCAAACAACTTAAAAACAAGAGCAGCTCTCTTTTTTTTTTAAAGGGTTTTTTTTTTTAGATATTTTTTTTAATTTATTTATTTATTATGTATACAATATTCTGTGTGTATGCCTGCAGGCCAGAAGAGGGCACCAGACCCCATTACAGATGGTTGTGAGCCACCATGTGGTTGCTGGGAATTGAACTCAGAACCTTTGGAAGAGCAGGCAACGCTCTTAACCTCTGAGCCATCTCTCCAGCCCCAAGAGCAGCTCTCTTGAGCGGTTAGTGCAATGCCCCCTTTGACTTCAAAAGCATCTTATGAGTGCTCATAACATCATTTCAAGAGATCACATTGTCTAAGTTCTTCCAGTCAATGAGACTATGTGCCAAAGTCTAGAAAGGATAATACCGATAGTATCCAAGTTTAGATTCAACCAAAGGAAATTTGATTTTGGCCATTCTTGTCAATCATGTTAATATTCAAGTTTTGCCTTGTCTAACCCCATGGTGTCCCATTCACATTTGTGTTGACTCTAGACCTGGACTGCTACTATCACTCTACCCATTTTCTGGTTGCTGGCCGAAAAGTGACGTGAGAAAGAAGTGACTCTTATTTTACTCAAGGTCATCTATTAGTCTAGGGATGGGACTACCCGCATTTTCCAATTGATGTTCAACTGTTTTAAAAATCAAAGTCCATGTTCAACTATCTTAAAATGGAAAGAGACATTTCCTTGGTTTCATATCTTAATAGCAACATATCTTTTTGATCATGGCCAGTGCCTAGTATCTGTATGGTTACATGCATGAATGTAGCCTGTTTGGTGGGGGTTTCATTTGGGTGTTATCAGGAGCAGTGCCAGAATCTCCATTTTCCCCAAATGCAGCAACTATTTTTTTTTTATTTTTCTTATTTTTTAAAAAGACGTTTGCTTTCAGTGAAGTATGAATATAAGCTGATAGATAAAATGATCTTAGCTTTATGATTAAAATAAGTTAATGTTAACTACTTTTATTCTGTAATTAATATTTTCATACCAAAATTATTATAATGGATAATTCTGATTGCCAACTTAACAGGATTTAGAGTCACCATGGAAACAAACCTATGGGTATATCTGGGAGGGATACTTTAGGTAAAGGAAATTTAGCTAGGGAGACTCACTCTTAATGTGGGTAGTAGCATTCTACTCACACCCCGAAGTTATTGATTCAGATACACAGACCAGTCTCCATTTCCCCAGCCCTGGGACTATAGGCATGTGCTACTGTGTGGGTGCTGAGGATTGGCACCCAGGTTATCGGGCCTATGTCACATACTCCCAGCACCCCCAAAAAGAACAAATGAAATGATAAAGCAGTAATAGCTTATATAGTCAAGGGAGTAAAAATGAGAAAGATTCGGTTGATATAGTGGCTCCTACATTGACCTGTGGGTCTCAGGTGGGTCAGTAGTTTCTAGTCAGTGTTTCAGCTTTTTACTTTGCATAATAGAACAATTATTAGTGATAGTCAAAAGACCCATCTATGAGGTTATTTTTCTATCTTTTGAGTATTAATTAAATTAAACTCAAGTAATTTTTGACTCCATTTAGCCATATCTGACATTGAGGCGTACAGTCGGGAACAATTTAAGCTACAGTCTAACGGTGTATCATTAGGTGAAAACAGAATAGAAGTAAAATTAAAACTGAAATTCATTTAACTATAAAAAAGATATGATAATTTTATGCCCTCTAAAATTTGAGAACTCCTGACCCAGACTTAGGAAATATTTAAAAGAAAAGCATGCACATAGACGCTGTGGGAATTACAGCTCTTTAAATTTGGAACCAAGCTAGGCAAAATGGAGACACTATGGTGTTGTAAGGATTTTTGCTTGTCTTCATGGTTTACTTACTGTCGTCTTATATCGCACTGTTCATATGCTCTTAACATGCATATAAATAGACTCGAGGAAGCTGTAAGACCTTTAGAAAAGAAGACCAATGCTATTCAGAGATGATGGTGACACCAGGACTCGACAATTACACATCAAAATTCATCAGTTTACAAGTGTGTTAACTGTGTTCTTTGTAAGTTTGGGGTTCTTTCGTTTGATTTTATTTTGTTTTTTGTTTGTGATAGGGCCATTACTGTGTGTGGTGCATTCTGGTCTGGAACTTACTAGATAGCCTCAGTTCAAGTCTGTTTTCTTGCCTTAACTGCCTGTGTGCTGGAATTTTAGGCATGAGCCACCACACCTGGCTCAAACTAATTTTTCAAATCACCAAATTTTAGTTAATTTCAGTTTTATTTATCTATTTGACATACACTCACTAAAAAACTCCCTAAGACCTGGCTTTATTCAAGATCTGATCATTAGAAGAATCTGCTCCGGGTAGACTTGCCCTTTTCCTTGACCTGGCTGCCTGGTCTGTTTGCAGACCAACCTAACGTGGGATATTCACATCTTGATCACATGTCTTCTAATGCAAAGATTCTTGCTAAACCTCAAGAGTGACTCAAAAATCAACATGCCCAGGTTCTTTGTCTCCCCTTCCCAAGTCTGAGCTTATTTTATAAACCCATCAGAGCACTAATGATGTCAAAGGTCAACTTTGTTAAAAGCACACAAGGTCGTTTATTATCCTTACCCACTCTTCTGAGGGTTTATTATTGATGGGGTTTACAAAAATCCAAGTAAATGCATATGTAAAATTCAAGACGTTACAGCAAAAATAGGAAAGAGCATTTTCTTAGCATGATCCCAGCCACCCGAGGTTGCTGTGGCTATCTGTTACTCCACCTTCTGGTGGACACTGGCCACACCAAGATGGTTCATGGCCTTGTTTGTAACAGTCACCAAGCAAACCTTCTAAAAACAGTTAACAGATGTATAACAACCCCACAGGGAAAAGGACTTATCTCAGGTCTCACAGTGGATATAGCATAAATGCTTGAAATTCATCTCAGTTCACAATCCAGCTTAAGCATCAGTTGCCCAAGTGCTTTTATGATGGAGAATTCAAAACCATCAAAATTTTCAAAGAAGAATATAACCTTATTAAATTAGGGGTAATACTCATACATAATATCATACAAAGACCTTAGAAAGAAAAAAGCAATAATGTGGGATCCTGAAAAGGCGACTCAACACTAAACAGTCGATCTGTTGACTTTTATGATAAAAAAAAAAATCTACCTAACAACCTTACCCTAAACCCATTTTGCTCTGTTTGTTGGGGCCGCCTAATAGTGACATCTTTCCTTATCCCCCCAGAGATGTCCCTTGAGATAAAAGCTTTTGTCTCCTCACATTGTCTCTTTGGCCTCGGTAGGTATTCAGCAGGTTTCTGTGGTCCCACATTTTCGACCACATCCTTGCTTTCAGAAGCAGGAAAAGGTTTTGCCAGAAAGGAGAAAGGCAGACCACACTGATATTGCTGGAGACTACCGAGTACTGTGTTGGGCAGGAAGTCCATGGACAGAATATTTATTTGCCATCTGGGACACTGCACACATGGAGAACTATAGAAAACACAGCTACGGCATCAACTTTTAACTGCGGATAAAAATGTTCAATGTCTAGCACTCCCAGCTACGCTTTCCCACCAAACTGCTATATTGACAAGAATTTTGCTGGATAGTGACTAGCACCTTAGCAAGTACCCACCGCAGGCAGCGCTAATCACATTATTCTGAAGCTAGGGAAATGTTGATTTGTTAGGTAAATGATTTCCCCATGTTATGAGCACCTGGGGTTGCAGGAGCCCCGGTATGCAGTGTGTCCACACTGAAACTTACACGCAGAGAGTTCCACTACTTCCTCTGGTGAGAAGTAATGGAAGAGCTGTGTGACAGGCAGATGTTTTAATGAGTAGGAAGTACTAAATTTGCACAATGCACAATAGTTTCATTTCCCAGAGTCAGGGGGCTTACTGATGCACACACAATTTCAGGCAGTCCTTGTTTGGAAATTGCAACATCTAAGGTCTTCTATAGCATAAACTTTCTTTGGTAAGAAGTAATTCTCAGTTCACATTTGAACTCTATGTGATTGAAAGCTAAAATCCACAGGAATGTTTGCAGGAATGTACCATCAGTACACACTCATGGACCATTTAGTCTTTGAATAACTCTTTTCCAAAGGAAAAGTAACATGGATTAAACTATAATGAAGCGTTACCTGCTTTTAAAAATACCAATGTATTTCAACATAAAGTCAGTTTATTTATTGGCTTAGCATTATTTAAAGACCTTTTAGGGGCTTTGCTATTCTCTCTCTCTCTCTCTCTCTCTCTCTCTCTCTCTCTCTCTCTCTCTCTCTCTCTCTGTGTGTGTGTGTGTTTGTGTGTGTGTGTCCTCCGTTTCTCTCTCTGGCTCTCTGTTATCAGATCATCTCATGCAATCCTATTTCAACGCTATACTTTAAATACAGGCAGCAGATTCTGTCATATAATATTCAGGATAACAAAGAAACTAAAATATGCCCTACTAACATATTTCAGTTTCTTTGTTATCCTGAAAATAGTATAGTAGCCCCTACAACACTGTCTCCTGAATAGGCATTATTACTTAAAAACATGGAAATTTATTATGTGGCTTATTTTTTCTCATATCAGAACAACAAGACACATGCTTTTCTTATTTTCAGTATTTAAAACAGTGTCGTTATTTTGTTTGACATAATCCATGTTGGTCAATGTATCAAAATGCTCCAGTGTTTGAAATGATTGCATTCTTTTAAAAAACTAATAGTGTGGCTACAAAATGTCCAATTTCTTTGGAGGTAATTTAGAGACTCTGATGCCTTCAAGTACCATTGCCAATGTATTTTAGTACACTGACACTAATTTCTCAAAAGTTTAATTAGAAGGGATAATGTGTTATGTATAAAGTAGCAACTGATTGTTTTGTTTTAGGTGAATAAAGTTATGTCCTCTCTGTCTCTCTGTCTCTATTTCTTTGTTCCTTTCTGTAAATTCTTAAAAAAAAAAAAAAAAAACTCTTATGTGTGGATAGCCTAAATTTAGAGAAACTTTGGCAATATCTTAAATATTGGGATTCTGTTGTACAAATGTCATTTTACAGAATTGCACAATGAATCTGATACAGCAAACATTCTAAGAATAAGCCTGGTTGCAAGCTCTGGGTGATATGTGCATGACAGGCAACTAGGAAATAATGGAAAACCATAATTCAGTTCCAAATCCCCATGCCTTCGAAATACTTGATTTACTGGCTTTTCGTATCTCTTGTCAACTTGGGTTTTCTACTAGATTTTCTGCTGGTATTTTATTAAATACTGTTATTAATGATCAAATTTGAATCAACATAACCAAGATCTTAAGATAAACTAGCAATATTCCTATATCTCAAATTCAGAGGACCCACTGTCAGAGCATGCTGGGACACTATCCTCCCCTCAACATTTCATTTTGAACATGTCATTCATAAATAGAAGCATAATGGAATGCCAAGTACGATGAAGTGCAGAACACGAGTCATATAGAACAAAACTACTGATAATCTCATAAGCCCAGAGACAGAATAATTTTCAACAATAATTTCCTAAGCTTACTTTCTTAGAAAAACGCATGTATAAATCCAAAACCGACTTTTTTGGCTTTGGATCATGGAAATATTTTAGTGTGTGCATCATTATGTATTTTTTCTTTTATTTCTTTTTTCGATTTTGTTTTCAAGACAAGGTTTCTCTCTGCATCCTTGGCTGTCCTGGAACTAGTTTTATAGACCATGCTTTCTTCCAATTCATAAAGATCTGCCTGCCTCTGCAATTTTCAGGGGTGGACATTTAATTTTTTTTTTTTTTTTTACAGACCAATGAACTAAGATACTAAGATTGTAGAAGGGACCTACTAGTAACCACTACTTTCTGCTGCGCTTCCTCAGAAGCCGCTCCAAGGATGCTAATTCCATGTCTTTCTATCTTTTGCTCCCTGGAGTATATCTGAAGCTCCATACCACAGCTGGGTATAGCATTGTGGTTTTACTACAGCTTTTACTTAAACGAATACCTCATTTTCCTTTCCCTGCTATGATTTTCTTGTGGTTACTTTGGGACACTTGGCAAAAAAAAAAAATCTACTTGTTTTTCATGGTGGGTAGTAATGAATGAATTGTTCAAAGTCTCAGCCCAATTCTTTCACTAAGCCTCTGACCCCAGTACAAACCCTGACTCTCACACACTCTAAGACCCAAATCACACCCGCTTTGGCTCTGGCTACTCTGGTGTCTGCCACACAGCCAACTCTTCCTTTGCCTTGTAACTACCTTCCTGTTACTTGTAGATTCTCTCCTCTCCTCTCCTCTCCTCTCCTCTCCTCTCCTCTCCTCTCCTCTCCTCTCCTCTCCCCCTCTTTTCCCCTGCTCTCCCCTCCCCTCCTCATCCTCCTTCTCCCCCCTCCCCCCCTCCTCTCTGTATAGTGGTATTCAAGTCTGTAACATCTTATCTAAATTGTCTACATATTTTGAAGCAAAGGTGCTCATATTATTGTTAGGTGGTAAAGAAATAAATGTGTCATAATTTTGTTGTTTTGAGGAAAATAATGAATAAACCTTGAAAACAGCATTTTCTATTAATTTTACCTTTCATAGACCTTAAATGCCAATTTAGCTTATTGAAAAATAATGAATATACTATGGTATCTAGGAAACTCTTGAATCCTACTTAGATCTATCAGGAACTCTGAGCTTCTTTTACCCAGCAATATATCAACATTAATAACAGGATTAATTATATATAATTTTTAGTAGAATTATTTTATTTCATAGTTGGTCTGATATTGAGTAGGACAGCTTTGTTTTAGGCAATATTATTGTATTGTTAAATAACACATTCAAGATATGAATTACCCCAAAGTAAAGGCATAGTAGATGGCAGATTCCTCATTGGCAATTGCAAATCTGTGACTTTGTGTTCTAATCCATTCCTTTTTCTTATCATGGACATTGTCCCTCTTTCAAGCTTTATAGTTTTGTTGTTAAGAAGGCTTTTGTTTTCCAAGCAAAGGTAATATTATTTCTTTATAAGATTTTGGCAGCAATACTTCTCCAGAAATTCCAAGCTTAGTGGGAAACAGAGACTATAAGCTCTAACTGTAAACCCTGTAATTATACAGCCAAGCAATCTCTCTGCTCTTGTTTTATCACCCAGGAAATCGATAGTGGTATAGACTACAATTCTCTGCTAGATCTAGGACAGATGAGAAAGTTTATTGACTTAGTAGGAACTACTAGCATAAGAAATCACAGCAGCGGGAAAAGATGGCTTTTTACCTGAACGACTTCAATCCAAAATCCAAATAGTTTTTGTCCAATAAGAGACTTAATTTTTTAAAAAGCAAGAAAATGTACAAATAAACAAACAAAAACATTATCTATGTCTAAAACTATCTTAAAATCTAAGTACACTCACTACCAGTCATTATTGTTGGCAAATATTCAATCATGAGGGAAAATTTCATTATGGTTGGGTGAGGTGAACAGATATCGAGGAACTGATAGTCATGAGGTCTTAGTTTGAATGTCTTGTGTTTGACAAATGTCATAGTTTAGAAAGAATTTTGTAGAAGTTCGAGTGTCCTAGCATGCATCAATATATTCCTTGTAAACTATCTTGCCAAGAATTTGAGTACATGGTGAAGAAACCAGTGATATTACATCAATCAATGTTGTTATTATATTGAGATAGGATGAAAGTACTAAAGAAAAACATGCCCCAAACTATCTCAATTACATCAATCAATTTGTTTCATACTAAAGAAAAATATAAAACAATAAAAAACATGACATATTCATGTTTTTACATTTGGTCCTCAATTAAAACTTGCTCCTGGGCATGAAACCTGTATTTCTGGACAGATGATTAATAAACAGCTGCCCACTTTTTATTTTCTCATTTCTAGCAGAAACAGTGAGGTACATGGTAACTCTCCCCAGTCATCAGAAGCTTAGGAATATGGCAACGCTTGGCAATGCAATTGAGTGGGGCCTGGATTTTCATTCAATGTGAGCAACATTATTATATATTTGTACTTTAAGTTTTCTTTTTAAAAGTCCTTGTTTACATAGACTCTAAAGAGTAAACAAAGTTGCATTTGTGTGATGAAATCAAAGTACTTGAACGACAAACACAATAGTCCCCCGTGAATACGTCCTATTATATATGCAACATGCATGAGAAATGTCAACATTTGGCCACCATTAGTTCAGATTCACCATGGCACATTGTTTAATCCATTTGCCTGAACAATTCTATGTGCTTTTTTTCATTGTCAGGAATAGAGATGGTAAATTCTGAACATCTAAGAGCTCTTCAACAAATGGTAAGGAGTTTGCAAGTATTAAATACAAGTCATCATTTCACTGACAAAATTCCATGTATAGGGTATGAGAAATATAATATAGCTCATTGCATATTCCATATCGCCTGAGCCAACTTCTATGCTCATTAAATATTGTATCATTAATGCTTTCTTAAAATAAGCTAAATTATACACATGGTGTAATTTCTAACATAAACCTAGCACTTTCAAGAGGATGAGAAGATGTTCTTACTAAAGATTTACTATATATTTATCAAACTACCTGCAGAAATGTTTATTGTCCTTGTATATTTAAATTTCAAGGATGTTGACTCAGTGCCAGATATAAATTACAAATAAATATCTCACTTGCTGGAAGACATCCTTTGATTCTATGATAAGTTTAAGGTACAATCATGTGCAAGGTAATCAAGGCTTGGCCTCAGGCCCCTTGGTACCTGCATTTCTTCAGTTTGACTTACCCTGCATGCACAGCCCATCGGTGCAGTTCTTGGATTGCAGGACCAGGCCATCGCAGTCTTTGCCCCCATTCTTGGGTGCGGGTGCTGTACACTCTCTCCTGCGCCAATGGGTACATTCAGTCCCACAGGTTGACCATTTGCTCCATGATGTCCACCTGCCATCCACTGCCATGAGGGAAGCCAGCATGAAATCAGAACAAGCCATTTCTTAATAAAGGGTAAAGAAGCACAACTCAATTCCCACAAAACAATAAGAATGGAAGAAGATAACCCAATGAGAAGCCTGGCATCAGTTAAGCCTCTGGTGAATAGGTCATGCTCTACCAGTGGGAGGTCTGTGCATTTCCCCCCTCTAGTCAAGGGTCCAGCAAGACTTTCTAGAACACATTATGAGCTACATAAGCATATTATCACACTTCCTTCTCTTGATTCATTAAAGGTAAGGCTTTTGGATATTGTATGGAATTTCAGAAGGTTTCCTTTTTAATCACAGATTCCTTCATTTACAGTGTCACATAAACAATGAGAGCAAAAACGTATGAGAGTTGGAAGCAAAGGAAGTGTAGTGGTCAACGAACTCACTTATTCTCTTCTCTCTGTCTTCACCCCCTCCCATGTCTCTTGACTTCTATACTATTTATATTTTCTTTTTGTCATTCAGGCCACTTGATTTGGCTGAAACCTTTGCCACACCTTTCTGTAAAGATGATATTATTTTTAGCTTATTTTGTGATTTCATTCCATTATTTGATAGTGTACAATTTCTATTCATGCTGAAATAAAATTTAAGTAAATCCCTCATTTTGGCAAAAATTGACCCAATTTCATCCTTATTTTGGTAGATTATTATAAGAAAGTTAAGTGACAATGAGCTGGGATATCTCTATCTTGAGAATATACAACTTGATATCAATTTGAAAAAGAGTAAACTTCCAAACTTCAAAACAAATCCTCTTAATTATACTTAAGAAGTAGGATTAAAATGTTAAAATAAGTTTAAAAAGTGTTTTTTTTACCTGATACATAAATGTTTATGATTACCTAGAATTCTACATAAAACAGTGCCAAACTTCATTTATTGAACCTTTAAACTACTCAATTCTGAACAGTGGAAAAACAATATAAATTTTAGTAGCTTACAGTGTTTGGTAATTCTGTCTTATTACTGAGTAAATATACTACATAATGTGCATTGGGATATAAATATGCGTATGTGTAAAATTAAGAAACACATTACTATTTCCGTATACAGTTGTCTATACTTCAACCCCCAATTACCCAGAGCAATGAAATTTGATTTGCTGTAGCTCACAACATGTGCCTAGCATATATGTATGTGTGTGTGTGTGTTTGTATATGTGGTGTGCATGTCTGTGCTATGCATGTGTGCAGTCACATTGTTCTTTCAACTCAAATTGAATAACTCTGGAATATGAGCCATAATGTAGGTGAAATAAGGGACAATGTGTGATATCAGATGAATTTCTACACGTACCTATAAGTAAAAATATGCTCGATAAATAAGAGCCCTCAAAGGTTCAGAACAGGGACACATTTTGCTACTTGGAATCAATACTTGAAAATGTAATCTGTAGATTGCATTTTTCTCCCTGCCCACTTGTGAAAAATGTTCTATTAAAGGATGAGCAGTAAAAAACTGGGCAAAGAGAATTAAGGCTGTGTATTCAAACTCCCAAAATTGATAACAGAATTTCTAATCATTGAGTATACTGAATTTATGGACTATTTCAAAACAGTTTTATCTTAACTTCTGGATATATTATATGAGTAGGCATTTTAGTATATTTGGAATTTGATTTGGATTTGGGTAGCTGTTAACTGGGGTTTACCTGGAGTAAAGAGCTGGTGGAAATATGAAATACTACAAGATGATGCCAAGTGGCAGAGGAATGCAATCTTGGTATAGGGGCCACTGCAAATAATTTATAAGACAGATGACCAAGAGGTACAGATAATAAAGAGGTGGCTATGCTGTATTTTCCAAATCCATTATCTCATGTGTCACAAACCTTAGCCTTTCTTTTAATTCATTCCAGATGTTTTATTTGCCCCTGCCTAGAAACTGACGCTACGTATCAACTATTCCAGGATAAAATATTTTCTAAACTTCTGTTCCAATTAATTTTCATGTTTTGCTGGAGATCAAAGGTTGCTATTTCTAACTTTATGTGGTTTTCAATGTTGTTCAAATCATTTGAATTACAGAATGTACAATCTTGCCTCTAGCAGTATCCCCGAGAAACACAGGGTTATATTCATGGTTATTTGTTCTCTCAAAGCACTTTGCATGGTTAGATGATAAAGTTCCAGACTCTTTTGGAGGAACATGTGACTTCTCAGCAAGGTAAATGCAGAATGGATTTAAATAATGTTTATCACACATAAGTTAAGATTAGGTCTTTGTCATCTGGTTCTAGTACACACATTTAGACTGGTGGGAATTATTTGGGAAGAGATGATTGTGTATTTACCTGGGCACAACGTAGTACATGCTAATTTCTGCACACTCTGCCCCTCACAGAAGGCCCCACCATTGAGTGGGGCTGGGTTGGTGCAGGTTCTTGTACGTTTCTGATATCCTCGTCCACAGCGGCTGTTACACACAGACCATTCTGTCCAGGTAGACCAGCCACCGTTCACTGAATGAGACAAACCACAAAGGGTAGTTAATCATGTGGGAATGAACAGTACACAAACTACACACAGAATACAGACTGGAGTCATTCCCCACGTATCAATAAAAGGAACAAGATTTCAATGCTACGGGAGGCCACAGATATCATTTCAGAGTTTTGTTGTATGGCTGAAGAATGTAAATTGAGATATAGGAAATTATTTTCTATGAGTTGTTCATTTGTAAAAATAAATAAGACTATGTTCTCTTTTCCATGACTAATATCATTAAGAAAAAAAAATCCGCCGGGCGGTGGTGGCACATGCCTTTAATCCCAGCACTTGGGAGGCAGAGGCAGGCGGATCTCTGTGAGTTCAAGACCAGCCTGGTCTACAAGAGCTAGTTCCAGGACAGGCTCCAAAACCACAGAGAAACCCTGTCTCAAAAAACCAAAAAAAAAAAAAAAAAAAAAAAAAAAAAAAAAAAAAAAAAAATCCCCTTACCTAGTTAAACTCCAAATAATACTTTTGACAGTTTATCTCGCATAATAAATGTTTATATCCAGATGCAAAGGCTGTGAGCCAAATCATGGAAACTAAATACAATCACTTGGAGTTCTTGAAAAAAAATGATTAATTATTTTTCATCAGCATTTTCAAACTTTATTCGGTTTCACAAACCCACATGTGAACCCAAATACAGAGTTAAATCTTACAGCATCCTACTTTTAAATAAATTGGTAATGTGATTAAGCTAACAATTGATTGGTGCATTTGAAATGGATACTCATCTTGTATAGAAAAACTAACTATGATATGTTGTGGAGGGGTCATATATGTGAGCACAAAAGAAGAATCCCACACTACCCACACTATTCTGAACATCTGTCTCTTAGAAATATCATGATGTCTGAAAAAATAGTTCAATAAATTGTGTTTATATAATGTTTTTTAACAAATTTAAACATATATTATTTGCTGATAGTTAAATCACTACGGGAAAAGTTTATTCATTTGTTTGCCGAGGTAAAAATAGTTAGCTACTGAAGCAACACGGAATTTATATATGCAAATTATTTTGCTCCAAATTATATTTTCTAGGATATCTATTAATTTGAAAATAAATATGACTGTATTTACAGACATGAACAAAAGTATCTCCATAACAGATTTTTATTTTTTTTTTTATTTTTATTTTTTCGAGACAGGGTTTCTTTGTGGTTTTGGAGCCTGTCCTGGAACTAGCTCTTATAGACCAGGCTGGTCTCGAACTCACAGAGATCCGCCTGCCTCTGCCTCCCGAGTGCTGGGATTAAATGCGTGTGCCACCACCGCCCGGCCATAACAGATTTTTAAATGCAGTGATTAATTATTAGAAGTACCTATGATGTTAAATATAGAAAAATGTTAAGTTGTATATTTTCAAGCCAATAAAATGATAATACATCTAATAAAAATGGATGTTAGCATTGTACATTAAATAAAAGTAACATATTGTAGCTATTATCTTAAGGTACTACCTATGCATACAAAATACCAGTGATACCATATTGATTTAAAAAATACAGTCTGTAGATGCATAGGATCAAAGACAACTTCTTTGGCCTTTTCTGTGTTTCTCAAATTTTCTCTAATGGATATGCATTTATAAGCCAAAAGAGACAGTAATGAAAAAGAGGACATAAAACAGATTCAGAATAAGAATTGATGATTACATAGGTTTCTGTGGACTGATGAACCCAACTTATGTGCTTTGTACAACTCAATTTATGAAGCTATGAAAAGCTGGCGCAGACAGTTGACAGGTAGGGGTTCCCAAATCAACTTCCCCGCTAAGCTTTTTACATTCTCAGATGCCACAATGCTTTCATGTATGGTGCTTACTAATATGAGAGACTGAGCTTCTGAGTTACATATACAATTTCCAGTCTGTTGACATTCTTATGTCTTGTTAAAAATCAGTAACTTTTAGGCATTTTTTTTTCAGATATTAGACACATTATTTTACAGAGAAAGAGAAAAGGACTCAAAAATATAGGTTAAAGAGCTGGATAGTTGCTGATCAAGGCCTAGCTGCTTCATCTTTGGTCCTGACCCATTTCTAAAAGTGTTTGTTATTTTTGTGTGACCCTTCCTAATAACAAAGCTCTTATTACATTTGCTGGTATTGAAATCATGCTATACCTAGAAAGAAATTTGCATCTATATTAAATACCTATAGAACACATCTATTTATAGTATGCCTTCACTGGTTATTTGCAATTGGCACATACTGTGATTGGGCCCAAAGGCTTCTTTGCATTTTAAATGTTGTTAATCAAGTGTTTCAGGCAGTTTAGATTAAGAAGAAAAGTACAAAACAATTTCGTGTGATTTAAAGAATACAATTGCTTATAATTCAACATAGCCATTATCTGGACCAGGAAATTAAACCCCAGAGTAATCAGAGGATTAAAAAAATTGAAATGCTTCTGTTCTGTAATTAAAATGGCAGTTTTAAACTATCTCTGTGTAGCTTCTGGAACATCATGATGATTCTGTTCTTGTGGCTCCTCATCTTGTCAGTAACATGGCCACACAATGGTATTGTTGGAGAGGGAACAAATTAATCTCTGTCTGTCTGTATCTCACTCTATATATACATATATAAATATAGAGATATATTTCTTTATATATACATATATGTAAAAATATATTTCTTTTTCTATCTATCTATATAAAGCATAGAAGAACATCATAGGGAGGTAATAGCATTGATGTCACACCAAAATGAGGGGTAGAACTATTTGACATTTAAAGAGAATCAATAGGTTTAGAGATGAGCAGGGTGAGAGGGGCCAGAGAATGGAGCCTTCCACGTTCTGAGAACGACAGTCCCTTTATCCCAGTTGTCTTTGTTATGACTCTGTAGTCCTTTGATGGAGGCAAGAAAGCAAGGTCAGAGGTGGGGGCAATGAGTGTGTTTGTGGAATATGTTTGTTTCATCTTTCCTGTGTTTCTGTAATTGTAGACCTGAGTCTAGATTCAACGAAAGTATCATTGGTCTGTCTTGTGCTTTGTTCGGTCCCAAACTTAGTCAGGCCTTGTTGGTACTCGTCCTTCCTTGAGAAACAAAATGTCCAAGAAGCAGCAGACTGTTCAGTAGGTTACCAAGGCTTACCATTTCACCACTCTTAATGATCCTTCTGGAAGTTAATAAACCTTACTGACCATGCACAAGGTCAAAAGGAACAATAGGAGAAAGTCTAAAAGTGACTGGTAGCTGGAGATTCTAAAACAAAATAATGTTATTAATGATACACAGAATGGCTTGACACATGCTGGACCATACCATGGAAGCTCACTTACCATACACAATGACAGTGGCTGTAGTGCTTTTCCTCTTGGCAACAATATTTTTGGCAACACAGGTATAATTTGCTGTATCTGAGAGCCGGGCCTGCTTGATGATCAAGTTGTGATCGATAGTAATATAAAAATTCCGATCTTCTTCAGGATCAATGATGTCTTCGTTCTTTAGCCACTCCACCTAAAGATACATGAGAAAAATCTGATAAATCCTCAGTCTGGAGCCCTGCATGGCTGCCAGTCCTGACCTGGGTTCTGTAGTGTGTACAACATTGTTTCATGCTATGAACCACCATCTAGCATAGGAAAGTAACTTTCTGAGGTCATATTAAGTATCACTCACCTGCCAAACATGCTGATTCTGTCTGTACTACATTATTCTCAAATGTCAATGAACCAGTTGGGAAATACAGTGCTCAAATTGTTTTTACTTTGCCCTGCAGGCAGGATGGAGAATGAGCACTGCCAAGCACAGAACCCAATCAAAAATAACAGGCAAAGCGTTTCAAACCTAACCCAAACCTTTTGCTATTTGATTTGTTTACTCTTGGCAACTTACCTGCTGCTGCCTTACAAAAAAGAATGTAAGGCCATAAAAAAGCTCAGAAGGCTTTTCAGACATCATGGAGCTCTAATAAAGCAACATTCAGATGATTTACCTGTAGCCTCTCTGCAACATATGGATTAAATTTCCCCGAAAATGCACAGACCTTAAAATGTAGTCAAACACATATTTGGAGATGCAGATGAGCCCAAAGATTTGGGGGAAGGAAACGTTTCCCTACCAACCCCCAACACAATCCAAACAGTTTCTAAATCACCCTCAAATCTCTTTTTGAATAAGTACTTCCAGTATTCAAATCTCGGCTCTTAGTTTTCTTTTGAACAACCTGACCTAAGATGGTGACTGACTATTCAACAGTGTACAATTGTTTTGCTATGCAAATATTATTGATTTAACAACAGTGGTGCTCTCCTTTCTGAATAAAAGAAGAGAAATATTCTCATGCAAACTATCCTTCTGGAGGGTAAACTATTTTTTATCCTGGCAAGATTTGTTTCCCTGTGAACCAGTTTGTCCATAAAGGAAAACAGCATTGATATTTACCACAGTTAAACTTCCCTCTTGTATTAGAGTGGATGTGGACACAGGTAACCTTTAGTGGGAGGGAGTCAATATTGTTGCCATTTTCAAAACCTTAAAGAGCTTCTTCAACACTGTAAGAAGTCTAGAAATTAATCTCTAAATCTGTCCGTGAACTCGACACAGCACGGTTGTAAGTTACTTCTGGAAGGCAAGGGGCTATCAGTTATACTTCTCTAATCCACAGGCAAGAAGCCAGCATTAAGTGGGAAAAACAAAAACCAACAATACCCCTGAGAAACAGGAAGTAGATGGGGGTACAGATGAGAGTCACTATTTGTAATCATGTAAATTTGCAAGCAGTTAAACATTCTTGATATTTGCACTAATGGTAGGGAGAAAGAGAATGGAATCCATTTAAACCTGGATTTTTAAATATGAATTTTGTTGTTAGACGCAGAACACACAGGATACCAGTGACTAGCTGCAATATATTTATATGTGTGTGTATCTAAGTTCTCAAAACAAACTATTGGAAATCTACTTGACAATACTAATTGTTGGCTTTATTATTTTTTGTTCTAGTTTTGCCCTTGAGTATCTGTCCTATGGTAAAGAAAGCATTCTTGCTCACTGAAGATGGGATTGCTAAGATTTTTGTACTCACAATAAGTCTTGCCTCAAGAATCCATTCTTCTCCTTCTTAAATGATAGCCCTCAGACACAGGGATTCTCTTTTCCTTGGCTGTGTTTCTGGGTTTACATTTTCTCCTCAAACTTCCCTGTCTGTTACAATTCTGTGCATAAATAGACCCATAAGTACTAGCTGAGTAAGTTCTGTGGTACAGTTCTCTGAGGTTCCCACATGGGATCATGTGGATCTTGATTCTGAGATTATATTTGAATTTTCAGTCTCCTTGTCTGTTTTTTTTTTCCCCCTGCTTGCTCATGTTTTTCCTGCTCATTTTTCTTGGAGCACCTCCTTAAAGAATGATTCTATTCAGTCCTTAGGCCCACAGCTTGCTTCTGGTTTCTCTATGTATGTAGACTGATATTCTGTGTAACAACAGGGAAACTATCCTAATCACAATTGACATAAAGAGATCTGGGGATATTACAAACCTTTATGTTATTTTAAGAGTTTATTACATGGAAGAAAGAATTCTGTTTACACAGTTGACAGAGGTTTTGAGAGTCTAACCCGATAGTTTGGTGTATAGTTTTTTTTTTCCATGCATTTAGCCACTTTTTATTCCATTGTCTCCATGAGTGGTAGGGCATCTAGGACCTAAGAAGCCCCTGTGTTGAAGTGAATGCCCCGGATCCTTGAGGAACTTCTCCCCTGACTGATTTCATCACAGAAGTTCTATTTTGAGCAATTGCCCAAATTGGCCTATATATCAGCCTTTTAAGAAATGGTGGGTCATAGTATTAGATAACAACACAGAAAAGAAGAGGGACACTCTGGTAAAGTCTCACACTGCCCTGCATTTCTGTACCCTTATGTGTTACACCCTCTGCTCTAAGATCAGACCATCCTGTGTAGACAGGTCACGGTTCTTCTGCTGTGGAACCAGGCAACAAAATCTTCCAGAATGCCATCTTATTAGAATGTTGACTTTTCCTGTTCCCCATCTAAAGTTCATGCCTTTTGTTATCAGTGTTTCCCCTGGAGTCTTCTTAAGTGGAAGGTATTTGGTTTCCTAAGTGGTGCAAACCCCTGAACCTGTGTTTGGGTAAGTGCTTCTATTTTACACTGTTGTTCCAGATCAGTTTCTCTCATCTATCTTGCTTTTAATATCAGGCCATCAGGTATCACCTGATACCTACATTATTTTTATAGTAATCTATAGGTATCCGGGCTATAGTCAGTTCATCCAGCACAATTTCCAATTATATTAATACTGATAAAGAGGAGACATCTGATTTCTTGCCCGCCCCCTCCCATTACCGGATCTACAGTGAACTAGTGTGGAGTCTTATGTTTCCAGAAAACACTGGCCTTTCAGAGTTTGACTCTGACTCTTCCCATGGCCTTATCTCTCAGTATGTAGGCTCTGATGCAGGGGCTTCCATGAAAACCAGTGCTCTTGGTGGCACTGGTGCCACTTCATCTGTGTGAGTCAACATTTCCTGAAATGCCCTAATGCTCTATTATCCTCACCCAACTCATGCCCTTTTTCAGATAACACATTTTCAGTATTTCAGCTCCTGGTCAGCCTTTGAACCTTCAGCCACCATTTATTCCTATACTCACAACCTCCCTCCTTTCTTTTATTTTCTTCATGTACTTTACATAAATTTTACTCATTCTGTTTCTCTAGAATATAAGCTGCATGGATTTTTGATCTAATTTTTGGTTGCTATGTAGCCCAAGCTGGCCTTGAATACATGATCCTCTTGCATGCGTACTTTAAGTGCTATAATTAAAGGCATGGGCTACCATGCCAAGCTCTATTTTTTCTTTGAATCACTGCTGTCTCTTTCTCTTATGCTCTGGAGCTGGTCTATTGTCAATACTTAGACAGGATTTCCTTACATATGAATGAAAACAGGACATATTGTGGAGTGAAATCTGTTATTCACACTTTTAGGTTCCTGTGTTTTATTGTCAGAATTAAGACTAAATACTTTTAGTGAGGACCAGACCCTTAAATATGATTTTAATTAAGTAGATTTAGCTATGGCTATTTTTCTGCTGGAGATTGAGAATTCAAATTCCCAGTGCCCTTGAGGATAGTTGTCTTACCTCTATGTGGCCTTAGCAGAGTTACATGAGATGGAAGTTGAGATCCAGTTTCTCTGGGAGACTTTCAGTACCCTGTTGCTCTCTGAATCCATGTCTATCTTTCCTACAGTTAGTGAGTCTTTCTTCAAAAGTGGGATGTCTACGTAGTACATATTAAAGCTATATAACTGCTGGAGAATTTTTAATAAAGGGGTGTGGTGATTGAGTAACTTCTATAAGCTTATGTAGGAATAAAATCTGTGGCAAAATAGCTTCCTAAGATGTTAGGCCTGTGGTTTAGTGGTAGAGTGCTTGTCTAGCATGAGTGACAGCCAGGGCTCAGTCTCTACAGTGGTAAAATTAAAAAACAACAACAAGCAAGCAAACAAAAGAGGGTGAGGTATGTGTTTGAGTTGGTAGTATGTGTACGTAGCATGCACTAAGCCCTAGTTTTGATTCTCCTGCCTACACAAACTGAGTATGGTGGCCCATAACTTCAAGAGAAGTCCTTGGGTGGTGGAGCAGATGCTCAAAGTCATCTAAGGCTAGATGGAAGTTCTTGGGCCCTGAGACACACAAAACTGTCTCATAGAGGAAAAGAAGATCAATCTGTGGTTTTAACTCATCTTAAATACCCTGAGTATAGACTGTGTAGGCACTGTATCAAGTTCTGGAAAACAGATAGGCAAGAGCCTGTTGATAGAGTTCTCTATAGAAGGGGAGGTGGTATATGCTCAATTATAATAGGTCTCATTTTAAGATGAAGGGAAGCCAAGGTGAAAAATATGGAGGAAGAACTTTGGTTTGTGGTGTTAACATCTTCAGTTGCTTTGGTGATGAAATTCCAGTTACTGAGAGGCAAAGGACATTAGGATGATGGGGGTAGGTGAGCAAGAGCACATGCTTGGATACAGGCTGCAGAACCTTAGTTGATGCTATGTGGAAAGAAGACTATGAAATGGACTCTGCGGTTTCTGGTTTGGGGATCTGTGAGTAGAACAGTGTTATAGAAGATAGAAACAAAGTGAGGGCAAAAAGAGTGAGTTGTGGTTGGTCCAATCTCATGAAGAATCCATGCAGGAGAGCATGGTGCTAGTAACAGTTTAATTACTCAAAATTCCATTGCTTTTTTTTTTTTTTTTTTGTAAACAGTGAGTTTTGAAACACTTTAAATCCTGATGGAGTTTTCTTGGGTCAGCTTAATCTTAACATTAAAGTAGAAGATATTGATTTTAAAAAATATATTTACAGGGCAAGTGGGCTGAAATAATATTTAATTATTTTTAGCTTAGGCATAATGTTACAGCAATCATAAAATCTTAAATGTATAGAAGAGAAAAATACACAGAAGTAGTTCTATTTATCATTTAAAATGACTATCTGAGTCAGCAAGAGAAATCAATATGCAAGAGCTGTAACATCCAATTTTAAAAAATATGTTTCATGTGCTAGCTCAAGAATCAGCAGTGCCAGAGAAAATGACTCCCCCATTTAGAAGTAATTCCTTGAATATATTATAAATAAAATTATTAAAAAAACCCCAGCAGCCTTCATTGTGCTAGATTTTTATCATATTGAATGGTAATTAATTATATTTTTCCAATGTTATTTATTCATAATGCAATCTTGGCTAGTCAAATATCAATACCTGCTCTGGCCTCTAATTCTTTTCATATTTTGGTTATTCCCACAATTTTTTCTTTTATATTTCATCTCTTCCACTTGGCCAACTGATTTATACAGGGAGCTCTTTCTGAGTTAGTAGTTATCTTTAACTGTGTATAAAACACTCAAGAAGACAGAAAAATAGGTTTAAGTTCAGAAAGCAATAAAAGGTTTCTGCCATAAACCGTGACTTGGCATGGCTGCAGTGATGCCCCCTACCCTTCAGCTTTTGTTCTTGGGTTCAGTAAGTGCAGCCGTTGCTGTCATCTAGAGACATATTTGATGTCATTTTCTCAAGGGTTTAAGAAGTGTGGAGTTTTATTAAAGGTGAATCAAATAGCCAGAAAGCAGTAACAGAATGTTGTGTCTGCATGTTCTGCTGTTATCTTTGGTTTGAATCATCCACCGCGTAGCTAAGAATCTTATTTTAAAAGGCATTTCCTAAAGTCTCAAACACCAAGACTGAATTGATTGTTGGAGTTCAAAGCTAAACTTGGTCATTTTAGGTCATATGTGTCTACTTTGGGTTGGTTTCACCACTGTACAACTTTTGCTGCTTATATACAAGATGAGAATAATTTCAGGACACACTAAATTTATAAGGATTTGGGGGTCAAATACTCTATGCCTAACATGCAATGCATAGTTTAAAATTATCATTAGTATATATGTTTAATTAAGAGTACACTAACAGGTGAGAATGAGACAAAAGTAAAGAACTCAAAATATGAAATAAATAATGGTAATTTGAAATGCTTGAAACGTGTTAACTCCTGAGTTCTTTTATCCTTCAGTGAGATTTATCCTCTTTCAAGTCTCCTCCATTCATTATTTCTTAAATGATAATCTAACACTATGTAAGTAAGCATTGAATCGACAAATAGCTGTTTGGCATATATTAAAATACAGTATTAAATTAACTTGTACAAATGCTTTCTATTCCTGTTAGAAGATGCCATCATTGCATTGCTTTCTAAAAGCATATGTAGAATGTAGTTTTAATTGCGGATACTTTATCAATATTAAGTCTCATGTTTCTTTCTACTTTAGTAATAAACATAAGAAACATGATAAACACTCATACATATACATATATATGAGTTATTCGTCATTTTATTTCAAATTATTCCTCAACACTTGTTCTTCGTGATATCACTCTCCTTACCCTATCTCCAATGGATGGCACTTATGATCTCTATCACTTTAACTCAGACTTCAGGGATGAGATTTTCTTCTAGTCACTTCCAAATGAAAGACGGTTAAAAATATTTTCAATGGGTACATTAAAAAAAAAGTCAAGCGTCATCCCGTTATGATCTATCCTAAGGAAACGGTCTCTTTGCACACACACAGGAGCTGAAATTGATAATGTTAGATCTAGACATCCTGTGGTTTGTGATATTCTTGCTCTGCGGCAAGTATGCTGAGTGAGAATGTGATACAGTTCTGCAAAGAAAAATCTTACATTGTGAATCCCGTTTCAACATTCAATCAAAGAACAGCAAGCAAAATTACGCTGTTATAGTTCTAGCTGAAAGCATCAGCAAATAGGGAAGAGAGAACATTTATCCAGAGAAATAACCTGAAGGTTTATGTACCACTCCAAAAGCCATCTGCAGTTCCAGGTTGCTAAGATTTTACCCCCAGAAACTGTAGCCACTGGTGATTCATATTATTTTACTGCTTAGACCTTCTCAGCCTCTCCATCACCAGCAAGGCACTCAATATCTCTATAGCTCTCCACTTAATCCGATGTGTCTTTCCTGTTCAACAGTCATGCATCAGCCTCTTTAATCTTATAAAAGTTACAATGCTGTTGGTCCCCATCTATTCACTTGTTCACACAATCTTCAGATGGCAGCTCTCTGGAGTAATGTCCATCATTCTACTCAGATTTTCCTTTCAAAGAAAACCAGTGTTCCTAAGTTCACATACAGAGGAAACTTCTCTTTTTTGACCTTGCTATGGCAAGTAGCTGCCCTAGGTGTTCCTTGGAAAACATGGCCTCTTAAGTTTTACGTATTGCTAGGCAACCATTTCATGGTCCCATTTTATCCCCTCTCTCATTTACATCAGTGGTTCTGAACTTTGTGCTCCAGAATTGTACAGGAGTTTTTTATAGTATCTTTTTGCCTAGAGCCCTTTGAAAAAACTCTGATTTTACTGTTTTGAGGAAGGGCCCAGGTACCAGGACTCTCAAATCTCCACAGACACCCCACTGCAACTGTGCCTGAGACCCAAAAGCTCCTGTGCACTGGATGACTATATCCTTACTTCACTTACGGCTGGTAATTTCCAAACCATCAGCAGCAGCCCTAGGTTTTTGTTAAGTTATGTCTATATTTCCAATTCTTGATAATTTCATCTAGATGTTCAACAAATATAAAAAGCATAACAAATGCAGGATCAATCGTAATCTCTTTTCACATTGATCTCTCTTTCAACTTTATAGCTGCTTATTTTAAAATAATGGACTCAGGAGTAGACTTCTACATTCTAAGATTTTCCTTATTTAGCAAAATATATGTAGATAGTAACTATATGCAGTGCCATAAAATACCCTCACTATACTTTTAAAAACCCAGTGAAACAATTCAACACCTCACAAATAAATTTTTCCAAGAAATTCTTTTGTCTAGATATCTGATTTGCTTATGGAAATCAGTCAAATAAGGCCACATACAACTTGTACAACTCCAAGCAGCCAAATTTCAAAATGAAATTTTTTCTCATGAGGGGGAAAATGCAAGAATCAAACAGACTTGTCAGTAATCTTTACTTCTATAAAATGAAGGACTACTTAGAGGTTGCAGAAAGATTTATTAAGATAACAGAGTGAATGTACATGGAATCAGGAGCTAGTCAATAGTCTCAATGGCTTTTCCTCTGGTACTAAACTCAACTCAGAGGCTACAGTCAAAATAGGGTATTTTAAGTATTTCTGTTAAAAATTATGTATCTTTAGCTGGGTGGTGGTAGTGCATGCCTTTAATCTCAGCACTGGGGAAGCAGAGGCAAGTGGATCTCTCTAAGTTCAAGGCCAGCCTATTTTGCAAGAGCTAGTTCCAGGACAGGCTCTAAACCCTTTCTCTAAAAACCAAAATAAATAAGGAAAAAAATAAATAATGTATCTTTAAAATTTTTAATACTTTATCAGGAAAGTAAATATTTGGGAAGTATATGGCTTTTACTTTACCATTGTAGGAAATTCCATGAATATTGGCTTCCAAATCCTTACATTGGAGGTCAGTGAGATGGCTCAGTAGGTAAGGGAGCTTTTCTTCACACCCAATGACGAGTTTGATCTCTGGGACCCCCATGTTGGATGAAGAGGGTTGAGGACCGAAAATTGTCCTCAGAACTGCACCCACAGACTGCTCCTCTGCATGCCCCAAACAACATTGTTAGTCATCTGTCCTGGTGATGGACATGTCCATTGTTCACAGTCACAATTTCTTGCAGTATTTGTCCAGAAGAGATACTGTAGTTCTAGCCTTTGTGCATAAGGGTATGTTCCTAGGTCTTACTGTGAGAGGATCATATGCTTAAGAATTTCCCTGATACTGTCATTGCCCTATTCAATTGATTGGCCATAGAATTGTTCAAACACTAATACGATTTTAGTAATGAAGAAGAGTGATTCTCAACTTGATTATGCAATCCAAGATTAAGGCATACTATCCCCATCATGTGTTCCTAGCAAAAATGTATAAAACTGCCAACTTAAGTTGTATGGTTTGATTTGAGAAACAACCTTTATGGTTTTTAGATGCATGGTTTTATAGTTTAATAGTTACTGGTATTTCATAAAAGTCAGTAGTTCTGGCTGTATTGTTAGAGGAAGCAAGAATTTGTAGTAAACTACTGCTTAGTGGCCCAGGTTCTGTAAGTTTTGGGAGGCCACTCCACCATTTTATAACTTTCAATTTTTATTTATTTATTTTTGTAAATATTTATTTATTATGTATACAATATTCTGTCTGTGTGTATGCCTGCAGGCCAGCAGAGGGCACCAGACCCCATTACAGATGGTTGTGAGTCACCATGTGGTTGCTGGGAATTGAACTCAGGACCTTTGGAAGAGCAGGCAATGCTCTTAACCCCTGAGCCATCTCTCCAACCCCCACTTTCAAATTTTAAACATTGTCTATTACCATCTCCGTAAGTACTTTATACTTAATTTTTTAAAGTTATACCATGGACAAAGACAGAAAACTCTATATGGTTCTCAATAACTTATCTTTTTAGAGCTCATAATTTCTATAGGATAAATTATGATTGACAACTCATTTGCCCACTTTCAGTCACCCCTCATTTTCCTAACCAAATATCACAATAGTTATACTATCTAATACTCACCCCAAACTTGTATCTAATAATGTTCTTTTGGCTAAGTGGGTTTAAATGGGAAGTTATTTAAGTAAGATTGTCATTCAAACATTATTTCTAATAATGTTTCATGATTTTATGTTAAAACTTCTGCTACAAATATAACTATGTCATGTTTTAACACTGAATAATCAAACTCAAATATTTGTGGGTTTAGTAAAAAAAAATAGTGAGACAAGCAAAACCTCTTTTTTAGTTCTTTATTCTTCTCAATTCCCTGACCAAAAAGGGAATATGCCAGCATGATTCACATATAATATTATATGCTTTTTTGGATTCAAAAAATCACTGTAAGGAAAAATTACAAATGGACATTGTAGTTTTATTTTCTGACCAACTGATGCTCTGCTCTGCATTTTCCCTATCTCTGCCTAGTAGGCTAGAATTATAGGTGGAATTATAATGATACTTGTCATTTTATGTGGGTTCTAGGGAACTGAACTCTGGCCTCACACTTATGTGTGACCATCACAGCATCCTCTTCCTGAAAACCTTAAAAGGGATTATCTAGAGGAATGTGAAGCAGTGCTGCCCCAGGGAAGGGTTTGCAGTGGTAGAACCAGTCCTCAGTGCACAATCTGGGTCACTTGCCTTGAGTTCACATGAATGCTAGCACTTTAGCATAGGCTGCACAATACAGAAACTGAGATTTTTGTTCTGTTTACTTATAATGAGTGCATTTAAGTGTGTGGAACTTAAATTTTAAAGTATCAGCCTCTGTAGCAAAAAAGTAGGAAAAAAGTAGAAAAAAGTAAAATAAAAATTACAGAAAAAAACCAAATGGGTGGGATACTATATAGAAAACTCAATAATACAAAGTTTTGGATTGCACCCGATGAGATTTTTTAGATAATAAATTTACATAGTGTAACACTGTTGAATGTCGAATATATAAATATATAAACCATATTTACTAAGAAATATAATAAACTTTGAATTGTAAACAAATACACAAGCTTTATATTAGTACATTCTGTCACCATATGAAAATAAGTGGATTTCATAAGTCTTTTCTTTATACTTGCAGTATCAACCTAAGAATGGAGATATTGCTTATAGTACTAAATAACTTTGATACAACTTCTTTCTCTACAGTGTTACAAAATGTGGACTGTGAATGCCAATAAAATTTGGAATGGAAATAACATTAATTTTCCACTAACCAGAAGTCTTTGAAGTTTACTCACATAGAAAGAGATAAACAGAGATTTTACCAAACTGGAATATCATGGTATTTTGTGAATATTCAAAATCCTTTTACTCAGGTACCAAGGCTGAATTAGTACAATCTTTATTTCAATGAAGCTAAATTGTTTTTGAAAGTTTTAAATACCTCTATACAACATGCATTTATTTTGATATATTGGTGATAAATAAGTATATGACATAACTACATTTTTACCAATGGGGAATGTAATTGTTTGTAATAAAAAGATGACTTAAATTCTTTGTAGAGGCTCTTCTCATTTTTTGGAAGATATTCAGAACCTCAATGGCCACTGGCACATTACACCCTTTTAACACAAAACTTGCTGACCCTGGGATTGATTAATCATATATGTCAATATAAGAAGCCAAGCACCTTATACTTTTCTATTTTCCTGTCCCGTGAAAGACAGATGTGTTGTGTCTAATTATTCACTGATTGGTATCGGGAGAAACATTAACATAATTGGCACATTTGTCCTAATTAACCATAGAAACTGCCACATGTCATCCAAGATGAAAAAGTGACTCCAGCAACCATTATGTAGAAAAATTCACATCTATCAGAAAGGTTATATTGTTAATAGCAAATTGGGGACCACTGTGCCAGAACACTGCACTAGAATACACAACAGAACTCTGAAGCGTGTGTACATCAGTGAGAGTGGGGATTTGGTAGAGAATAGTATATAGGTACATTAATCAAACAAATGGGAAAAGCAATTATTGGGCAATTATAAAATGCACACTCAGCCAAGCTAAGCTTCTCAAAGGTGCATTTGATAGCCCCTGGGAGCCTGCCAAGTTTCACCTACTGGTTTACAAGTGACAAGTCTGAAGTATTATTGTTATTATTATTATTATTAATTAATTTGATTGTTTCACCTTGAAATATGATAGATTTTAGAAAATGTGAACAGATTTAAAAGTTATAGTAATCACAATGTATAGGGAACCTGTTAAGTCAGTATTTAAGGGTTGAGCATTGCTGACAGCTTTTCCAGATATTTCTCAGGGGAAGGCTTCAGTTTGAGATATACTTGTAGACTGGTCAAAATGCAGATGCTGATGAAGTGGTTGTGTATGGGGTAGGAGAGCCTACAATTCTATGTAAGAAATTCTCATATTGTGTCCACATGGAACCGCTATGCACCACATCCTGAGGAAGAAAGCCTTAACAATTCTAAAAGACATCTATAGGGAACTAACATTCTGTATGGACCCCTTAAGTGGTGTTGGATCTACCTGCACACAGGTTGAAAGTTGCAGGATTCTTTTATTTCTTTTTTATTTTTTTTTGCTTGCTCCATTTGCAATATATATCTTACTGTCTCTTTTGTATATCTCAAATAACCAATAAAGCATTTCAATCATCATAGGTCACATTCGTTATGCAGTTATATGCTTCTTAGATCTGCAATAAAATAAACATTCATCTGCTTCTTTCTTGATGGCCATTATTCAATATTCTTTATGCCTTTTCATAGGGCTGTGAAAATAAAGGTGTTTTCTGTGTTCTCAGAAGTGTTAGTTTTCAAGCGAGCTGAAATTCTATCTTTAGCCAATTGTAAAAATAAAATGGGCAAAGAATTAAAAAAATTCCAATGGAAACTACAGTGACATTTTGCTCAGTTATTGTAACTTCTGCAGTACGAAGGAATTTGCCAAGAAAGGGAATTTGTTTTCCTCCCTTAATTGCACATATGTCTGGCTCATTGCTTTTGAGAGCTGAATGTACACAGACCATATTGTGGAGGCGAGCTAGTCTTCAATTCTGTAAACTTCTAAAACTGAACTTAAAGCATGGAGAGATAAAAGCAAATGGACAAAGAACTTAAAGTAATAAAGTTTAATTGAGAAATAAAATTAAAAACCAGAAAAATGTCCCAAGTTGAATGACTATATATGACACCACAACACAAGAGAACAAATAAGCCCTAAATTGCATTCGAAAGGCTAAATTTTTGACAATAAAAGGGCTATAAATAGACGAACCCATTGATGAACTACTAGTCTAGTACTACTTGTCTAAGAGTTTGACTTCCGGATAAGCAATTCCTATCCTTTCTTTTCTTTTTTTTTTAACCAATGGAAAGTATTCAAGACTGCATTGTCTGACCATCATCAGAAAAGGCAAGCCTTCTGTTCTCTAGAGATGTCTTTTTCCCATCCACACAGAGGTAAGTACAGACTGTAGGCATATGGAGTGTCTTTGAAATCCCAAAGCAAAAGGGTGATCAAAGAATACAAGCTAATTTTTCATTTTCAACAAGTAAGGGTCTTTAAAATAAAAGGCCCCTCTGCCCTGTTATTTATTATGAGTCTCTTCAGGGCTTGGCTCTTGACTGAAGCACCAATGGTATTTGATGTAGACAAAGACTTTAGTGACAACTTGTAGGTTGTCTTCTAGTAGGTTTGCTGAAGGTGGACATGGAAGATTTTACCTTCTCAAGACAGAACAAGTAATTTACATATTTTCTTCATTCAGAAAGTCATATTTAAATGGCATACTCAGAAAAATATATGTTCTGTGTTTTTCCACTTTTCTTATATGCTCTTTTGTTTGGACATTGATGAGAGCCAGTCATGAACCCTAGGTATTGTTCTCACCCCTACTCATATACTCTGAAAAGTGATTTTCCAGGTAGTAGTAAGGCTGACCTTTTAAAGCCACGTATCAGGTTGTGAAAATGTCTCATTTAAAATCCTTGGTGACGTCCCACACATGTAAAAGTGGTTCTGAGGGACTTATCTTTTTTTTAAAATATTTATTTATTTATTTATTATGTATACAATATTCTGTCTGTGTGTATGCCTGCAGGCCAGAGAAGGCACCAGACCCCATTACAGATGGTTGTGAGCCACCATGTGGTTGCTGGGAATTGAACTCAGGACCTTTGGAAGAGCAGGCAATGCTCTCAACCTCTGAGCCATCTCTCCAGCCCCCATGAGGAACTTATCTTGACCAGACTCCCTGAACTCTTTCCCTGACACTGAATGTTTCCTTTTGCTGACTCTCAGATGAGAGCCTCCTTCTTTTGAAAACATCAACTCCTGAGGGGATTTGTGCCACTGCCTCTGCTGCCTGGAGCTTTCTGACCCAATTCTTTTAAAGACTGGCTCCTTCCTGTCTCCTCTATCTTAGTGTAAATTTATCTCTTCATACAAACTTTCCTTGAACCCTCTCAACCCCTGTAACCACCTCATTCGACCTTGTGTTTTGTTTTCCTCTCTCTCACAGCTGACCTTGCCTTATTACCTTTTTCTCTGTCCTTACCTAGAAATGACTTCTTTCTACCTTTTGCTTTCCCTCTTCAGAACAATCATAACAATGCCGGGTGCACAGTGAGTCTACAGTAAATATTTTTTGAATCAACAGATTGATGATAGAAGATAGAATATGCATTTTGCATCTATAGCTTCTAAGGAACCACTATGCATGTTTGAAAATTGAACCTGAAATCTGTAACTGGTAAGACAATGTCCTTTATAGCTTACACTTGTTACATAAATTGATGTGTTGAATGTTAATTTTGTCATTAATTTAAATTTACACAGACTTTGTGTTGAGCTCGGTGTATTAAGTATTAGACACATATTAGGAGAAAAATACCATAAAGGTGGAGCAATGCAAGGCTTAAATGATCAGTATGAAGATATAAGACTTTCGAAAACCTGTTTTCTAATTCTCCATGCTGTAATACACAACAGAGGAAAAAAAATCCAACAAACATTAAAGGTACTGGCGCAAGGTTCCCTGTCAAATGAGGACAACTCTCTGAGCCTCTCTTACCTGCAAAGAATGTGACACATTTCTTGGTAAACAATGCACCTGGCAGAAAATTCATTGCCATGAATTCTGAGGTGTGGCATGGCTCGTGAGGTATTCCTCAATGGCTGTATTAAGAAGCAATTAGACTGAAAGCCACCTGATGGTGAACATTTGGTAGCTTTTCTAGCTGCCAGTAGGTTTTGGTCTCGTCAGTATCTACTTACAAAAAAAAAAAAAATCTACTTCCTATTTATCATGACAAAACTCGGCAAAACAATGTATTCTTTCACACCTCACCCCATATTTTTCCACCACTAATTAGAGATGCAAATGTTGATAAATAAGACAATTTTTGAGCTCAACTGGGTCAATAAGTTGAACACTGTGCCCTGTTCCTCCAATTAAACTCCTATGAGAAATAGCTCGATTATAATTAGGGAAGCAATTATCCCCTTGTTAAAGGTGAAACAAATCACAGGTTTTAGTGAAATTTTCTGTTTTGTCCCTTCTACCATGCCAAAAAGTCTTGTATCCATTGATGGTTTGAAGCAGTGATCCCAGAAGGAATAATCTGATGAGACAAAGCATCTCAGGTTTGCTGTGTGATAGTAACATTTTCCAGGCATGAGTTGAAATGAGCAGAGAGGGATTAGTTTCATAGAGAGTTGCTATTATGCCTTGGAAACAGCCCAGCACCCACTTTATAGCATATTAATTTTCCTGCTCCTTTAGAGAGATAAGAGAAAGACTTGTTATTGAAATGGAGTCAAATACCATCAGAAAAGGGAAGGAAGAATCATTTCAGGATTGATCCTAGCAACAGACTATGAAAATATCATGCAATATTACCCAACACTATTTCTTGTATTGGTTTTTCTTTCTTTCAGTTTGTCTATTTCATCATTTCAGTGAGACTATTATGAGTATCCCCTGTGATCTTTTGCTTTAAATATCCAGATCCTGGTGAGTTCGAATCCTGCTCTGATGGTTCAGATTAAAGGATCACATCATCTCACATAGAGTTCTATAAGTGGGGTTATATCTTCATAGGTGAAAGGTATCATTCTTCCAGAAATTTCTATTTCCTGAAGGGTACCTCTTAATTATATTCAATATGCCTTTTTTTTTAAAAAAAAAAATTAGGGTTTATTTTTTACCTTGAGAATCTATTGTGACCTCTAATTTGCTGTCATTAGAGATTAAATAATTGCCCAAATTTGTCTTTCTTATCTCTTCACAGTATAATCAGATAGAAGAGTAAATAGATGAATTTCCACACAATTATAAAATCATAGTATATAGGAACTGCCATTTATCCAGCCACACATTTACTCACACAGGTGTTCAATGCTACATCAGCTCTAAATATGTTGCCAAATAGCTGAGTGTCCCTTAACCATTTATTCTCACTGAATTCTTAGCATCCATTGACCGTGAATTAGCAACTAATAATATTATGTCCAATACAGTCCAAGGTTCTTAGGACTCTGTCTATGTTAAGGAAGCTGTGCAGTTATTACATATTTTTAAAACACCCCTAGTCATGCAGGCAGATTGCTGAAAGAAAGAATATAGAAAGGAGATTAGAGGAAGAAATGTTTAGGTCTAGAGTTCTGAAATACTGGTGTTTTATTCCTGGGACTGAAACATCTTACTTATTTACTCATTTACAGATTAGTTCCAGAAGACACTCAAAGTCACTGTTCCCCATCCCGGGTGGGTAAGTGTTGGCTGATTCTTTCTTTACTTGAGACTTACTTTATTTTCTCTTTGGATGAGAGAGAAAGAGAGAGAGAGAGAGAGAGAGAGAGAGAGAGAGAGAGAGAGATCTATGATCTATGAAAAGTAAGAGTAACCTCTGCTCAAATTTTCTCCTTGGGAGAAAATACAAGGGTTGTTGGATTGTTGGACCAGGAGGACCAAATGAATGACAGTAACTCATGCTAGAGTGGAGCGAGAACAGCAGAACTCCATGACATTTGCCAGTACTATGGTTTGAATGTGAGATATTCCCTGTAGGCTCATGTGTTTGAGTACTTGACCCCCCACTGACAGTTCTGTTTTACAATCTCATGGTACTTTTTGGAGGTGGAAGCTTGCTGGAGGAAGGGGGTGACTGGGGCAGAGGTGTGGGCATTAGTGTTTGCTATTTGGTGGGGTGGATGGGCACTGGGGTTTGTAATACACACTTGACTTCCTGTCCTTTCTTCTGACTCTAGCTTCAATGTGAATCACTGTCTCCTGCTTCTGCTGAAATGCCTTCCCCATTGTATTTGACTGTATCTCCTTAAATTGTGAGCCTAGAACAAACCGCTTTTCCCTGAAGTTCCTGTGTGTCAGGTGTTTTGTTACAGCAGGTGATTTGATTAGCATTAGCACAAGGCAAAGTCATGTTTTAAATTATATTTATCTGTAGCACTAATGGTCTTCAAACAAACCAATGACTATAGAAAATAGAAGGTATCATTGGAGATTCTCCAGCAAAAGTTCCTCCTCCATGTATCCCACAGTGCTTAGCGTGAGCAAAGTTTAGTGACTATAATATTGAGTTCAATCTTCCAGGAGTTAATAACACAATATGCTAATATAAATAGTGGTTGATAGTTCTTTATGGCTTTAAATAGGTTTAAGTAGTTTTCATTCACTGTTATTAAATATCACAAACACATAGTGTATAAATAGTATTATCTTTCTTACATGACTGAAAGATCTGCGTCAAAAGGGTTTAAATAGTGTGCCTAAAGTGAGAGGGTAAACCATGATCATGCATGGATTCAAACCTGGAATTTGCAAGGGAATCAGTTGTTGTTCCATAGAACAGACTGCAGGATGACCAAATGGAGGAAACTCACTGTTGTCACCTGAGCAACGGCTAGGACATTATATGCACAAATGCAGAGTGTTCATAAATGAGGCTAGACTCTTTTATAAAGATGGGTGGTTTGGAGAGCTAAAAGAAAATTTCATCTTCCTAATAATCTGCAAAGAATGTGTCTTCCTTCATGAAGCTATCCACATGCGTGTAAAACAAAGATCACCTGACTTGACCAGCCAAGTGTTCACTGAACAATCACTGTCGGATTCTTTCTCTTAGAAGCAGTAAAGCACACAGGTATCGAGGATGGCCTGCTTAGGGCTCATCTAATGATCATAAAACACAGACATTTTACCTGCTGGTTTTATATTAAGATCAGCATCTTATTTTATGTCACATTTATGCCTTCAAAACCCTTAAACAAATAAATGAAAATAAAATACTGAATGCATTTTTTATCAGAACTAAAATGATCAAATAATCTTTTAGCTCCCAAGCTATCTTTCATCCCATTATTTTTACATTTTTTTTCTGTTGCTCTTGAGCACCCAGCTGCTGGAAAGTGTCATGTTAAGACATCCGTTGGCTTTCTGATCTTGGTGATTTTAATGGTGTTAAAAAGAATCTACACAGGAGTTTATTAGCCTGCTTTTAAGCATGTACGTTTGATCTCTCTTCTGAATGAAAAAAAAATAGAAAGAAAAAGTAATATGTATTAAATATAGTTCTCTGAATGTCAAATGGGTATATGATTTTTGAGCTTGCCAAATGTTAATTAGACTCTTACCCAGTGATGATACACATAAAATTCATAGCCAATTAGTTTGAGGGCATGAATCTTCACTCCTTGACAAAGTGAACTACTTTGTTGAGTTGGAAAAAAGAAGAGTAGCATGATTTCTCTGTAAGACTCTGCAAGAGTCAGTTTCTGAGGATCTTCTGCTTTTAAGTTGTCTTGAGTAGTAGCAAGGCTATGGGCCCATTGAATGGTTAGAGGAGACGGCAAATTATGGGTGTCCATGCTGATCTAAGGATGTCTAGAATTTACAGTGGCTTTTGGAGGAGGTTTGACTTAAAACTACAAGTAAGGCGAGAGATGCACTATTGCATAACTAAAATGAAATGTTAGATAGAGAAGAGTGTCCTTCATTTCATCCACACTAAATCAGCCTGTGTTTTGGGGAAACATGATGTTGATACAGTATTGTGTGATAGTGAGTGATAATCATGCAATTTCTGATATGATGCAGATGATTCCTGAGATGCCCATTATAAGGGAAAATAGTTCCCATTTTTCAGAGTAAAAAGGAAATACGTGAAAATGGAAATATGTGGTTTAGCAATTTAGGAAAAGAAATATAAAAATAATGGCAGGAAAATGGAGTCCGTTTTGTGTGTATTTTCAAATAATTTGTTTCCAGTATTAACTCAGAAGAACCAGATGCTCTGTTTGCTATTGTGAGCCTGAATACCTCAGCTGATTCCTACTTTGTATGAATCTTTAAGACTGAAAAGCCATGAGAAATCCAACAATAAATGAATGGTTTTTAATTAATCTCTAAAAAGTTTCATGTTTGTTTTTTACTTCTTGGACAAGCAGAATTTCAGGATTTTATTGTATGAAAAATGAGTCAATGCATGTCCACTGAATCTATATTTAGATCTGAATGGCAACTGTTATATGTCTCCACATATGCAATATAGAGTAAACTTTCAAATCACTTTATGAAGCTTTGAGACTAGCAAGGACTCTTAACAAATAAACGACTATGCTACTTTTCAAGTGAAAGTGTTTTGGATTTGTAGAACTCTGTAGCAAATCATGTTAGGCCCTATAAAGTAGTCTTCTATTAATCATGTAAAGGGAACTTAAATGGAACCGTTTTTTTAGAGGTTGAAGCTATTTGTTAACAAATAAAAGACATAGTTTTAGTTTCCTTCAACAGAATACTATAACGTTATAACATTATGGTGAGTGTCCCCAGGGGAGCATGCATTTTCCTCTGGGTCCTGCAAGGCAATTTCTCAAATACAGCCCCTTTCAAAGAGCAACACATTGCTGCTAATGAAAAGTCAAGCCAAACCAAAAAAAAAAAAAAAATCAACCAAAACTTCATTAGCCATTCATAGGCTTCATTTAAGCAGAACCAAAGGAATGCATAAGCTAATAGAAATATTACTGGATGGAAGTGATCATGTCTATAACAGTGGATGCTGATGACATAAAAACCTGAGAAACTTGCATGTCAATGCAGGCTCACATGACAGACATATATCTTTCTTACACTAATCTTTTTTTTACATTATCTGAATCATACAAGTGATGGCACATTTAGTCATAGCATCTCTTTCTACTATGTGCCAGATAAAGTAAAACACTATTTCTGATTGTTCTGAAAGGGAATGATAAAATTAAACCATGCTGCCTGTAGTTTTGTCCAGTGGGGCATTCTAATTGACTCCCAAGTCATTAATCAGTTCCTAATCAATCTGTTTTGCCAGCAGCAGGCAGTTAGGACTCCATTACCAACCATTCATCATGCCATGCCCTAATTCACTGCACCATTAGCCATGGATTAGGCCTCTGTTAGAATAACTAAGTGCCAACTGCTAAATGCAATGCATTTTTGTTACCTCAGCCACTGGGATCCCTTCAGGTGGCCGACACTGGAGTAAGACTTCCTGTTCCAGAGATACTTCCTTTCCCAAGGGTTCCTGCTCAAATGTCTTCCGTAGATCTAGAAGGTTCAGGCAATAAAGTACATGTCAAAACTAAATAACATTAATCTTCTTACAGAAAGTGCCAAAACTTTACCCAATTTATTATTTTACATCTTTATAAGTTTATCCATTTGTTGATATTATACCAAAATCTGAGAAGTAATATTCTATGTGGAAGAAATTATGAAAGTTAAAGGCTTTTAACTGTACTGAATTTAAACAACAATAAAAAATATTCTATAGATCATTTTATTAACTACTTAAATCCATTGATTGTGCTTTATTATTTCTTGGTTACCTACTGTGATGGTCACATTTTTAATTTAAAGAACCATAATGTCTTGAATCTTAAAGACAGAGTTCCATATATATATATATATATATATATATATATTCACTTACAATTGATTTTATTAAGGTTATAGTAACTTCAAGATATTTTTATTCATAAATCAAAAGTGAGCTTCTGCTGAGGTTAGAAAATGGGACCCTTTGAGGATCCATAAATATGGCATATGACTTCTGGAAATGTCTTTAAAACACAAGGGAAAACAGAGGGTAGTTACTGAGAATAGTCTAGAAAGAATTTAATTTCTAATCATGTAGCCGTTTTCAATGAGAAGATTAAGTATTCATTTCTTCTCAAACATGCCAAGTACCTAATTATGTGCTTGTATGGTTAGAGCTATTATAGCAAGATGAAACAGCTTTGGAAAATAAATAGAGAAGAAAATGTCAGAAACCAGCCTATCATCTTACAGACATCACAGGTACGTACTGTTGGAGACATCTGTAACTAACACATCCTTGAATGAGATAAATTTTTTTAATAGTTTGGCTTTATACTCTAAATAAATTTTGTCTACTTTTCTCAAGTAAAATATATTCAGGTCATTTCTTAAGAACCTCTCAAATTTTACTTTGTAAAGTACATCTCAATTCTCTGCAATACAACAGTATCTTAAGTTTAATCAGTGGGTTTCAATAAAAAAAATGAATGCTCTGTCCTTTCATCTATGTCCTTGAAAAATGTATAAGAATCTGAAAGAACCACTGTAGCCTACTAAATTACAGGGTGGAAATCTTAGACTCTAGACATGTGCTCTCGCATGTTCCTTCTAGAAACTACTGTCTAGAAAAAATCACTGAGGGAAAAAATTTGCTTATATATTCGTTATATTGCTGTATTTCTTGACAGAAGATATTCTTCCAAGATTCTGGTGGTTGTAAGAAAATGATGGCTGGATGTGAACTGAGGTAAGACAAGAGACTCTCCAAAGGATGAGAGAAATGCTATCAGAGGGGCATTCGTGAGAGGATTATCATGAAACTGAGTGTATTGCTGCAATGAATATTTAGGATTCAAATGATCATTATTATGTGAAAGATATCTCAACTATATTCCTGTTTCACAAACAAGTAATATGCTCATTAAGTTATCCATAATCTCACAGCAAAATAATGGATACTGTATTGGAATGTGCTAACTTTTGCTTTTATATATCCTGCCACCACCACACACTTCTCCTAATCCTTTCTCATACATTTGTGCCCCCACAAGAATATAAAAATATTCTCTTTGTTACCGTAACTACTGTTTTTTTTATCTGCACTGAGGTGAGGGTTTTGGTAAGCATGGTTGCCAATGGGAAAACACAGTAGCTAATAACTTTTATAGGGCAAAACATTCCCTATATGGTGTGTCTTATTTGCGTAAAATGACTCTGAAGAGATTCCATCTCACCTGAACTAATAACTGATACTTAAAATTACCTGCTTATGGTAAAATTTGAAGTTTAAGGTGAAGATGTGTCAGATACAGAAACAAGATTTAAAAGATAAGCTGAGGCATGTTAATTAGAACCCTTTTTGCCCCGCAAGCAATGGCCAAAGCTCCAAGACCAAATAATTGAGATCATCTGCCATATTACCTTTACTATAACAGATGGATTACAGGAGGAGTGAAGAGTCAGAGTTAAGAACCAGATTGTGTAGAGTGGTGGGGATAAGAGGGCCACAGACTTAGTGGATAGTTGACAACAGAAGAGGAGAGGAGAGAAATTTCTCAATGTATGTAGATTATAACTCCAGGAGATTTGGGTATTTGGAGAGCATCAGCAGGCAAGACTTACTACATTTGGTGCTACTGCATTATATCAAAATCCAGTGTTGAGCTGGGCAAGAAAATGGGGAAGATAACGTTGCCTTGTTGCATACTGAGTTTAGTCTTTCTACATGATGCTCAAACGCAATTATACAGAATGTCTAGGGTATAGTTTATAATCCACAGTCCTATTAAATTTAGGGACTTTGTCATTTCTTTGTAAAACTGTTCTTTATATAGCACTATGCTTATTGTCATCGCATATCTCTTCTTACTATATTCTAGGATTACCTTTCTTTGATGATACGTCAAAATAAGTGCATGTAAAAAAAATGCCAAATGTTCACTGTGGTGACCATCTCCTTCCCTGAGAAACACTTAGTGGGCTTGGCTGTCTCAGCAGTGGCTGACACACTAGAAATCAATGCTTCTGACAGGGGACAGAACACAGCCTAAAGAAAGCAGGGCATAAATATTGAATCAGAAGGACTCCCAAGAAAAATGACCCAGAGAGAATGGAGAGGTGGGAAGAAACTCATAGAGGAAGGTGACAGAGAGACTACGGGAGCTAAAATTTAAGGAGACGGTGGGAGGTCAGCATCACAATGTGGCAGAGTTATGAAGAGAAGTCATTAGTTTGGGAGGTATGTGTATCTGGAGAAATGAGCATTCTGAGCACCTACTGCATTGTTCATGATTATGGGACAGTGCGTTTGAGTGCAGCATGCTGTAGTTTCTGCTGGGATATAGTACAAAGATTGACGACATAGATTTCTGCCACATGAGTGCACATGACAATGGTCATTGTTTCTTGATTGAAAAAAGTTTGGCATAGGAAAGCTAGTCCATAGATGCATCTAAACCATCAGTAGCTATTAAGTAATTATTTTGTCATAATAGTTGGGTTTAGATTCCTCATAAATCTCTAATTTCTAAAATAGCATTACTTTAAGCCCACAAAATCTTCCTAATATTTTAAAACACTTGATATTTTGGGTTGATTTAGGAATATAAGATAATGCTATATTGTGGCTGTGTAAGAGGAGGTGAGCAACATCCTCCGTCATTCAGAGAACTGTGATAGAAGGTAGAGGATGTCTTGCAGACAGCGAACACAAGGGTGATAGAAAAATGGGCACTTTTCAGCAAAGAATTAGATGGAAAACATGGCTCAGAATAATATGGGATTTCATGTCAGGGGAAAAAAGGTAAATTCTGTCTTTGGACAACCTTTAGTATTATATAAAATAACTAATAGATTATTTTATAAGGTTATCTTGATTTTGTTATTGGTTTTTACACATGTAATCAACAAATCACATATATTTACATATATGATTTAGTTATTGAATCTACCAATTATAAGAAAATTTAGGGTTGTAATCATGAATTCAGAGACAAGTTGACCCCTGAACATAAATATTGGCTTATTAAATCAATGAACTGAAATCCAATTAGCAGACATTAAATCAGACCTGCAATGACAGGGATGTCAATTTATCATTTTCTGCTCAATCAAGGAATATCTTTTTGAACATATACATGTGTGCAAAGACTCATTTGTTATTGTAGTCTTTCATGGCTTTCAAATGAAACTTTTGCACAATAGTGTGGTTACAAATTATCATGTGGAAAAAAGCAATACTCAGACTTCTGCAAGCATTACTGAGGCTTGTTGAGAATTGTGGTTTTAGGTCTTGACTTTACCACTTGACTACATAACCCTTACCTAAGTTTGTTCAGCTAAAACAAAAGTGAATATTCTAAAACGGAGCAATTTTAGGTCTACAAAAGCTACAGGGACACTATAAAATCCTCAGTGTCACATTAGAATATAGCCAAGTGCCTTCGTAAGCATTAACCCCACACCTCATCTTTCCCAATGACATTAGTAAATTTTATCACAGTATGTCAATGTTTGGCACTGTCACTATTACTCAAATGTGACTGATGCAAGACAAGGCTGTTACAACTATGGAACTCACTAATGATTGATGGGAACTTCACAAGGTGAAGTCCAAGGATTTCCAGCTGTGGCTGATAATATATACCTCTTCTATTCAGGTCAGCCCCTGAGAATCTGGTTATAGGCAAACAAGTAACATCTGAGAACCATAGATTGATGATCAACTGGTTGATCTACCATGTGTGCCCCAGTGCCGAATACCACAGCCGAATACCACAGTCATCATGGGAAGCAGAGGGTAATGAGGGAGTCATGGTCTTGAGTAGTGGCTCTAATTAGTTTAAAAATGAGTCCTTGCTGCTGATTCCACAGCATCAGCAGAGCCCCTTTCCCTATTGGCCATGTGTAACACAGGTCTTGAATCATCCATGTCTATCAGGACTATGAATGTAACTCAAATAGCAGAAAACTAGGCAAAGATTCTTTTCCTTGAAACTTACCACTCGCATGGGCCACTTTTGTCTTTCTCTAAATTTTAACAAACTTGAGTAGGAAAATGAAACAAAAGCACTCCTTTTCTCGTGCTGCCCAACTCTGTTACGTCTAACATAAAGGAATACTGTCTCTGAGGGCCACATTCCTAAATTTAATTGCGGTTAGTGGAACAGTATTTTGAGGGTTAAATCCAATAGTTGATAAACAGTATGTGGCCTCTATAGGGCCTTTATAGACCTCTACAGGTTTCTACCGCAATTTTAGATCATTGCTATAATTAATTCAATGTTAAAAATGTTGAAAATTAATGCTCTCCTTCCTGCCTTTCAGAAATCCCTGAGACTTCCCCTATAGTTATCCTACTTATGCATTTTAGAAGCAGAAACAAAAACCAGCCAAGATATTTTTGGAGGTAGGTTATTTTGTAAAGATTCAGTTCTTAGTATTTTAATCAGAATCACATCAGTTTAAATTTATGTCTTTTATCTGCTTTTAGAAAGAAAGAATGTTAGGCAATAAATGTATGAGAAGGGAGACATTTTAACTAGATATAGACTATTAACACCAGAGTTAGGGAGATGAGTTTTAGATGGCTGCAAAGACAAGTTGTCATTCCTGTAACTCTTGATGACTACACACAATATAATTATCCCTACATTCTTTGCTGAAATAAAGTCATTCATTGTTCAAATGGCTACACATAGAAGTCTGAAGCTCTTCCACGCACAGCAGGAGACTGTCATGATCAATTATGATCTATACTTGTCCGTAGAGTAGAAATGGCAAATATTTGATAACACTGCCTTCCCTTACAGCTCAGATTTTCATAACTAATCAATTATTCTTTTCCCTGTAATCACCATGTGTACTCAGTAGCCTTCTCGACATAGGATGCCCACAAGTCGGACTTAAGTGGTAGTTTTATTCAAGTGATGCAAAAACTCTCACTAGGCTATTTCTCCAATACCCTTAAATTCTTTATATTTTAAGAAAGGGTGTCATTAACTTGCCCAGGTTTTCCCTGAATGCCTTCTATCATTCAGCTTACTCCACAACTTGGCAATTCTTCTGCTTCAGCTTTCCATCATCTGGGATCACAGATCTGCACCTCCATACCTAGCTCCGTGCTTATCTAACACCTGAAAGTGTTTCAAGTTCAAGTATACCTTCACACATGGTGTGTATTACACGGTAGCTCTTCAGAACATCTAGAGTTTAATTAAATGCACCAAATAATCTGGCAGCTTCCTTTAGTGAAGGACAGGGAGGGGGAAGGTGATTTCTCTTTTCCTATAAAACTCCCAACTCTCACAGTCCAGTTCACTGACTTTATGTATTGTGTGTCTGAGATCTTGAGAGGTTAATTCACTTGTTCGAGCTATTCACTTGAGTGGTCTATACCACATGTGGATTTGGGGATGGGGGTGCATGTTAGTGTAGCCCCTCCATGTTGACACAAGCACATTACACAGGTCTAGAGGGCAGAGATTGAGACGTTTCATTTGATCATCAGGAAGGAGCTGTCAGGGTAACAATTCTTCCAGATGTTTTTAATGAGTGGCCACAATTTTACCACTGATGCTGGTGGCTGTGAGCATATTTTGACTTGTAGCTACATCTCCCTTTGCTTTAGTGGTTGCATTGGCTTCTGAATTTTCATCTTAGTCCAACATCCCTTTCCCTTACTCCGTCTATGTGGTAATCTCTGATCTCTTGGTTCTTCGTCATTAAAAATTTCTTCTTAGATGCCATCTCTTGGATACCCATCTGTCTTGCCCCCTCAAGTCAGTATGCTATAAGTGTTCACAATGATGGCCATAGCATTAACTCATTTAACTTTCACCAAGAAGTTGAACTTCAGACCTTAGCTTACCTTTCTAACTAAGCTTGTTTCAACAAAACGGCTCTAGATTAACATAAACCCCGAACTTCGTAGACATTTATATTGCAGTGATGGTCTGCTGACCACTTTCAATTATTTTGACAGACATCTGACCCCACACTAATTAAACACAGTAGCTCTACCGTGTTACTTCTCAATTCCTTTTCCAAGTGCTATGGGCAGAGGCACTGAATATACTTTTGATTAAAGAAAATGTTTTACTGTATTTTCAAAGTGCTCCTTTGTCAAATAAAATAATTCCGCAGTCACATGAAACATTGATACTTGTGTTCTTAGAAGGAAAAAAAATGTACCTGTCCTCCAATGATGATGTAAGGGGCTAAACATGTTGTCACAGTAGAGTAGAATTTATGCTTAAACCACAAAATTTGACTGATAACAGAAAATAACTGCTGAGCAACAGAGCATACTTGGGGAGAGTTAGATTCATCTTCAGAGCTTTGGGCACTTACTAAAAGTGAAAAAATGCCTGACTTAATATCTTAGGGCCTGAAAAGTTCACCATGGCTTTCTCTCCCAGAGACAGAATATCAGATCTGTAGTGCTTACAAAAATCATAAAATACTATATTAAACTCGTATTACATATAATTGAAAATGCAAGAATACCAAATCAACTGCTCACATTGGCTATCATGGACTCTAAAGTCAATAATTGTTCATCTGACTGTAGCTGTGTGCACTGATATAGACTGCAGCAAGAAAAAAGACTTTGCTTTAGTTTCAGATCCAGCAACAAGTCAAAGGGACACTCAGGCTAGTTTCCTAATGTTTCTACTCCTCCAGTTTGTTAGTGACAAAATGTGGGTGACCACAGGCTTGTGTAATAGGATTCCTGGAGAATCAGAGTGGCTAGACATAGTAAGACACAGGATTCAGTGATGTTGGTTACTAGCATAGTATTGTAAGAAGAATGAGGGGAGATAATAGATTTCGACTTTATTTTTTGTAACCTCATTTTGCTGTTTCAGAGCTAAAGTTTTTGGCTCTTCTTAAGAATTGGCCTTGAGAACTTCTCCAACATCACAATTCTTACCTGAGGATAGAGGTCAGACCAGCATTTGTAAGCATATCAGCAAGCGGGCCTGCTGGCAATGCCTTTAATGAACCAGGGCCTGCTCTCCTTCATTGCACTGAGATCATTTAAACTGATGAATCTCAAGTGAATATAGTCCCCAAAATAAAGTTATACCACCCCAGCCATTCTTTCTTATTTCTTGACTTTAGGGCATTTATAGGACAAATACATTTGTATTCAGATAGTCTTGCTGAAGGGTGCTTTAGAAAAAATACTTTAGAGTTAGAAGTCCAAATGACATCCATTACAAAAAAGGGTAAGAGAGCAATAGCCATGCAAGCCACACTTTTATATTCATACTGTGTCTTTAGTTTCAGAAAAAAATGATTAGATGTCATCTCAATATTTTTAAAGGTATGTCTTAGGGATAAATAATAAGAAACATGCCACCTTTATAGATGAGGAACCTGACATTTTTAAACGTTATGGTTTTCTTTGCTGAGTACTAGAAGAATGCAATGCTTGCAGATAATACGTTGGCAATTAAGTATTTAAGCCATAAACGTCTCTTTTCCTATATACAAAACACACTTTAATGTCAAATTTCAGTTCTGTGGGTTACACACCCTACCTAAAAGAGGGATGGATAACTTTTCCCAGAATGTAACTATGAAACAGCTTTTTATCAGTTACTTGTCTACCTCCCATAATAAATGTGGCTTATAAATGCCCACAAGTTTGTGAGGTATCATGAAACTTGAGAGCTTTTGCCCATAGACAAAAGCACACGTATTTGGGAAAATACATCAGCCGCGGGCACTAGCTTTTTATCTTACCATATAAACCACAGTAAACTGTTTACTGCTACATAACTATTGAATTCTAAATAAAACAAGGGTAAAGTTGTTTAAAAAAAACCCTCCCTTATATAACAATGTCTAAACTATGTAGTTAATCTCTTTGAAATCAAAATATGGACCCTGTCATTTATAACAGGACACTGGGAGCTCAAGGATTGCCTAAAGAACTAGACCCAAAACTAAGAAATGCACGCTAGTGAATAAGCTATTTTGGTATTGATAAATCTGCTATATTCTGCCAAGACATTCAGTAGAAAGGTATTAAGTTCATGGTATGGCCCATGTCGTTTAGAATGCCTAGTTAAAGAAATACATTATTAGGTTAAATTGTTCAATAATTTTTTATGCTAAGTAGTACAAGCAAACAGGATATTGGACTGTAACATGAAAGGGTCTAAGATATGATTTTTATGAGCAAACAAAGCAACATGAACACCTTAAGTGATATAAAGGTACCACATGTACCTTTAAGTGAAGATACCTGAACACAGAACCGCTAATATATTCGCTCCTTTGCGACAGTGTTGAGACCTACCCTGTTGCAGCTATATTTTGTTCTAGATATTTTGGTTCATCATTAAACAATAAAACATCTTTGTTTACATCGATCTGACTTTCTAAGAGTCGTGAGGGATAAAATATAAACTATGGGTATATAACACATCAAGAAATGTGTACTTGAAGTTGCTAAGTGCTGGAAAAAATAAAGAGGAGAGGGCTTATGGGGACCTATGGGAAAGGACAGAGGCAATTGTTTCCTAGAGATGTCCTTGAGTTCCTCAGAAAACAAACTTGTTTTACTAAGTGTGCATAAAAATAATTACAGAATTGCACTATCAGTATGCCCAATATTTTCATTTATTTGTTATCTCCATTTTTTACCACAGTCATATGCATGCAAGGAATTAGTTTTAGGCATTGGGGTTACAACACCAAAGCAAAAAAAAAAAAAAATCCTTGAACTTTGGAGGGGGTGCATTCTTCTAGGGGAGATAATCAGCATAAAAGAAAGTAAATAAAAAAGGAGAAAATAAAAAGACAAATAAGTGCTTAAATGAATGACAGGGTTGGGGTCTGATAGAATCATATGAGGAGGCAATTTCAATAAAAACATGACTGAAAGAAACAGGAGAGCTGGTCTCAAATGGGGGAATATTTGTGATGGGAAAGAAAGGCTTGTGTAAATTGCCTATCTGTAGAATGATGCTATTCCCTTTTGAGAACAAATGAGTATAGTTATATATACCACACAGTGAGGAAAAATGTAGGAAGCCATGGACCCTTCATATTTTTATACTATAAATAAAAGAGGCTTGCAGGAATTCATCTAATGGAAAATTTAATCTTGCTGTCTTCGACCTGACCAAAACTAAAATCAAAACCAAAGGAAGCAGCAACACAGTGTTGTCATCTCCTCTCTTATTTGTTCTCAGTGCATTGATTAAAGCATAAATTTGGGTCATGTAGAACTTTTTACTCTCTGCTTTAAGATTTCTTTACATATAAAGTGTGAATAATAATCTCACTCATCACAGAGTCCTTGCAAGGACTGAACAGCCAATACACGCACCTTAGGAAGGTTGCTGGAGTATGTCCTTGGATGTTTCCTGAGGGCATTTCCCTCTGCAGGGGAAGTTATCCCCACCTGGGAAAACTGACACCTCTAGTATAAATGATGGAGTTTTATCAGGGAAGGTATGTTCGCAACTAATTTGCTAAATATTTACTTTTAAGTTTCTCATTTTTCCTTTGTTCAGATTGTGTCAGTAGGTTTTTATTTGGTTGAGTTTAGATATGTGAACTGTTGGTCATAAACATTAATAGTTTGTTCATTTCTCTTCGCACATTTCTGAAAACAGATTTTTTTAATGAAAGAATGATGGCAGAGGATAGATATAATAAGGGTAGAGCTTACTGGTTACAGTGATTTAACCTTTGCTCTATGATTATGTTCCACTGTGACAAATATAAGCTGGAATTGCTGTTTTTGTGATGAATATCCACCCAGTATCACAAATCAGAGCACATTTGAATTCAAAACTCATTTGGTGTGGCGAAGACTCAGAAATCCACAAACATGCTGCACGAGGAAGGTTGACTTAGTAGGGGGCACCCTTGATAGAGAGAAAGTGAAGTCCTTTCTTTGAGTTTCATCATGTTTAATACGTATGTAAATCAATAGTCATGAATGAGATGGTATACTTTGGCCACATGTGAGTTCAATTAATTACAAAATTATAGGCAAATCACTCTTGAGAATTATCAAGAGAAGGAGAAGTTTCCAGGGAAGAGCTTGGCCTCTGATTATTTTAAAATATTAAACTCTTTGAAAACAAGGAGTTAAAGAGTGAAGTTTAAAAATTATAGCAAATAAAGATAGGTTTTACATATACATATCTAATTTTTTTATTAATTAATTTATTTAATTATTAAAGATTTCTGCCTCTTCCCCGCCACCACCTCCCATTCCCTCCCCATACCCCAATCAAGTCTTCCTCCCTCCTCAGCCCAAAGAGCAAGCAGGTTTCTCTGCCCTGTGGGAGGTCCAAGGACCACCCACCTCCATCCAGGTCTATTAAGGTGAGCATCCAAACTACCTGGGCTCCCACAAAGCCATTACGTGCAATAAGATCAAGAACCCATTGCCATTGTTCTTCAGTTCTCAGTAGTCCTCATTGTCCGTTATGTTCAGCGAGACCGGTTTTGTCCCATGCTTTTTCAGACCCCGGCCAGCTGGCCTTGGTGAGTTCCTGATAGAACATCCCCATTGTCTCAGTGTGTGGGTGCACCCCTGGCAGTCCTGAGTTCCTTGCTCGTGCTCACTCCCCTTTTGCTCCTCCTTTGGATCGTGAGACTTCAGACCAGTGCTCCAATGTTGGTCTCTGTCTCTGTCTTCTTTCATCGCCTGATGAAGGTTAATATTCAGGAGGATGCTTATATGTTTTTCTTTGGGTTCACCTTCTTATTTAGCTTCTCTAGAATCACGAATTATAGTCTCAATGTCCTTTATTTATGGCTAGAAACCAAATATGAGTGAGTACATCCCATGTTCCTCTTTTTGGGTCTGGCTTACCTCACTCAGGATAGTGTTTTCTATTTCCGTCCATTTGTATGCAAAATTCAAGAAGTCATTGTTTTTTACTGCTGAGTAGTACTCTAATATGTGTATATTCCATACTTTCTTCATCTATTCTTCCATTGAAGGACATCTAGGTTGTTTCCAGGTTCTGGCTATTACAAACAATGCTGCTATGAACATAGTTGAGCATATACTTTTGTTGTATGTTTGGGCATCTCTTGGGTATATTCCCAATAGTGGTATTGCTGGGTCGAGAGGTAGGCTGAACCCGACTTTCCTGAGAAACCGCCACACTGCTTTCCAAAGTGGTTGCACAAGTTTGCATTCCCACCAGCAATGGATGAGAGTGCCCCTTTCTCCACAACCTCTCCAGCAGAGGCTATCATTGGTGTTTTTTATTTTAGCCATTCTGACAGGTGTAAGATGGTATCTTAATGTTGTCTTGATTTGCATTTCCCTGATTGATACATATCTAATTTTGATATAGAAAATAAAGGTAAGAATTTACACATTTCTATATAAAATTGAAAACTCAATCTTTTAAATAATCTATGGATCTATAGAACTTATTAGATGAGAATCCATTGTGTGGAACTCTGCAGCCTTTGGAATAATTAATTAATTAATTAAAATAGCTATGGATTAATTTGGTATCAAGTCTAGGCTGCAGTTTTAAATATTTATTGTGCTTAGCACTCATGAGTATGTAGAGAAGTGGGGTAAAGGATAATGTCCATCACACTTCTCTTTTCAGTGTAATTAATAGCTAATTTTGAATTAATTTAAATCTTATGTGGAGATAGTGGGGAAGTTCCATTAGAGTGTCTTTCAAGCCTGATCCCTTCTGTAGGTAGTACTGGTGATGAAGCCCTCCTTCCTTTTTGTGAACAGGATGAGGAAGCTGTGTCAGTCAGAGCCATAAGTTTGTGGGAGTAGGAAGTAAAGAGAGAATCCATATCCTTTGACTAGTCAATGTGGAGAAACAGAGGCCCCTTGTTTCCTTTGTCCCAAGGGCCATCCCAGCTCCAGGCCTTCCTGTGGTATTGCCAATAGTGCAATTCCTCCCTCTGCCCAATCTGATTAACTCAATCCTCAACCTAATGTCTGTAAAAACCTTGGTATGTTGTTCCTAAGAGCTGTTGTTAATAGTTATTCTTTTTTTTTTTTTTTTTTTTTTTTTTTTGATTTTTCGAGACAGGGTTTCTCCGTAGCTTTTGGTTCCTGTCTTGGAACTAGCTATTGTAGATCAGGCTGGCCTAAAACTCATAGAGATTTGTCTGCCTCTGCCTCCCGAGTGCTGGGATTAAAGGCGTGCGCCACCACTGCCCAGCAATAGTTATCCTTTAAGAGTGTCTTATAGCTATTTAATGGGGAATGCACTTAAAACAAATCCCTATACAGAGAAGAATATTCATCCTCAGGGTTTTCAGGAGCTCCACACAGAGTTCTTCATCAGGAGTTCCAGTCAGACACATCCACTAAACATATAGTATACCCTAGGCATTGTTCTAAGCCCTGAAGACACAAGGTTATGCAAGACAGAATTCTTCACTTCAAGGCTCACGTTATTGGGAAACAGAATACTGCAGCAAAGAAAGACAAACAAGCCAACAAAGACAAAGTGAGCTGGAAACAGAGAGAGGGCAAGGATGAGACCTTGTCAAATGTTTCACATTTTGTGAATCAAAGTTTTCCACCTGTCCTTTCACACCTACATCCCGACACTCAACAGAAGCCTTTATTTTCATGTTTGAATTGGTGTAGAATCCTGATCTCAGCCACTTCCCTGCTCCCTTCTGTGTCAGCACCACACAGGACGCAAGTAGAAGATGCCTGCTTTTATATTTGTCCTTCATCATTGCTTTTCTCTAGTGTGCAGTCAGTGGTTCTGTGAATGGAGCGAGCGAGCAAGTGAGAGACAGAGACAGAGACTACGTCTATTTAGGTTCTGAATGTGTGTGGACATCTACTGAGATTCTGAACCATACTAAACCCTCAATGTCCAATACCTACCAAGTCCTAACTTTTCACCTTCCCACTTTCACTGACTCCCAGGCCTTACTTTTCTCTTGTGATCTGGGAATCTCAGTGTTTTTACTTGTCTGCTGTAGCTCTCTATACATAACTCCTTCCCTCCTGCTGCCAGGATGTGCAGGGAATCAGAGCTCAGTTTTAGAGAGGACATGACCTCCTTCTCCCAAGCATATCATCTCCGCTGGCCCTGTTTGGTTTAGTTCACAGCACACATCACCTGTCCCTACCTGCTCATTATTTATTTTATCTTGAGTTTACCTTGTCTCACTAGGTTACTTCTAAAGTATAAAACTGTCCAAGGACAGAAAAAAAAAATCTTGATTAGATGTTTGCTGAAGAAATTAGCCTTTAAGAATCGTGAAGGTAAATACAAGCTGAAACAAAAAGGCATGAATTACAGGTGAAGGGCAGGGAAACTGAAATACTTCAGACGGAAATAACATTATAGAGCCCAGTGATCAGAGCTGGCGGCTTTGGTAACAAAGACCGAACACAGCACGTAGTTATTACACCTAAGCTGTGTCTCCCTGCCCAATTCATATGCTGGATCACAACTTTCAGCAGCTTAGAATGTGACGGCATTTGGAAAACAAGGCCTTTAAAGAGGTGATTAATTTAAAATAAGGCTTCCTGGATGGGTCATAATCCAAACTGGCTTGCGTCTCATAAGAAAGAGAAATGTAGACACATAAAGAGACACCAGGGAAGGATCCCACAATTCCTTTGAGGACTCATCAAGAAGGCAACTATGTGTAAGGTATAGAGAGGCCTCAAGGAGAAATCAAGCCTGCTGACACCTTGATCTTGGACCTCTAACCTTCAAAAGTAAACCAAAGGAAATTTCTGATTTTGATGTCACCTAGTCTCTGTTGTTTTGCTACATATTTTCACATATATCTGAAAATTGGGAAGTGAAATGAGGTCTCATTTTAGGAAAGCTGCGCTGATTGCATAGAGGACCAAAGTGGGGACAGAAGGATGCTAGTTCACTGGGCGGCATCACCAATCTAGATCAAGAGGAAGGGAGGTCAGAGGTGAGTGTGTTGACATCAGTCAGTACTGAAGAGATGTTGTGACACATTAGTGTGACATTGACGCCTGCCACAAAATATAATTTGTAGGGATTAATAAATAAAGCTTGCCTGAACTTCAGAGAGTTAAAACAGCCCCACTTGTCAGCCTTACAGACCAGGCAGTGGTGACACATGTCTTTAATCCCAGTAGCCACACTAGTTTTCCAAGAAGCCGGGCAGTAGTGGTGCATGCATTTAATCCCAGCCCTAGAGAGGATTATAAAATGGGAGGAGGCAGCTCTCAGTCACAGTCTCATTCTGAGATTCCTGGAGGCAGGATTGCCATTTCAGACTGAGGCAGAGGTAAGAGTCAGTGGCTGTCTGTTTTAATTTTCTGACCTTCAGTATAAACCTCAATATCTATCTCTGATTTTTTTACTAATCATGCTACAATGATTTTGTAAAATGGATTTCAGTGTTTACATTATTTGTTAGAAAGCCTGTCAACATGGCAATGTAATATAGGCTCTATCAGCCTTGCACCCTATTCCAGATGGAAGGATACATGTTGAGAAGGGCTGTGTGAGGTAAGGACCCAGCCTCTAGACTGGCACATCAATTATGCCAAGAAGATTTAAAACAAAACCTCTGTAACTATGTAACTATGTAAAACAAAAATAATTCTTACATTTCATTGATTATCCTTGTTTGAGAGCCATCTTAACCTTCTTTCTGAACTGCAGCGTTTTAGAAATTAACATTTTGGGAGTGTGTTCCAATGCATTAGCACAGCTTCAGCATAAGTAGGGAATCGGCCTGGAAATTTCTATTTCCCATAAAAACACTGTTCAGCAATTAAACAAACAAATAAATGAAAGACAGAATGAAAGACAACACTTGATTCTCCCATAGTCTGATGGCCGCCAGATCGAAAACAACTGGAAACCTAATGAGTTCCTCAGTATTTTGAATAAAAAAATGGAGGTGATTTCAGAGGAACTATGTTTCAAACTAGGGACAGTTTTGGAATGGGGATGCTGACTCGAGTTCTTTGATGTCAGATCAACCACTGTCTAAGCTTTAGACCATTCCCATCATTTTGGACCCAAGCATGTTCACATGCAATAACTCACAGGCAATGCGCACATATGCCTTCCGACTCTTTGTAGTGCCTGCTGAACTCCAGGCCACACACTGGCACCAGTAATCTTCGGGCCCAAACAGTTCCTCTACTTGCTGGCGTGAAATCTCAATGCTCACTTCCCTCACAATGAGTCCTGACAAGAGAAACAAAAGTTCAAGTCAAGAGAGGACCTGTCAATAACACATAGAACAAGTGTACCCCCGCCCTACCCAGTGATCCCACTTGAAGCCATAGATCACCACCCAGATATTGTCTCCCACCTATTATTTTCTGAGGATTCCAGTTACTGTGCTCCACATATTTATTCTTTTGTTTGCTATTTCAAGTCTTCAATATTCGTCTGAAGATGAAAGTGGAGTGAATCTATAACCCCACAAAATAGCATTTCGTCTTTATCTAACCCGATAATGTTCATCTCCTCCCCGGCTATATCTCTCTGTTAAAATACTAAAATGACATCCTCTTGGCTTTCATGTTTCCTCAAGATTCTACTTTATTTATATAGGTTGTAGCTAAGATGCCCAGATATTGTAAACAGCTTTATACAATGGAGCCTTCCTAGTCCCTTAAAAAAGGAAAGAAAATAACCTAAATCTATAAAGTCAGTGGTGATCATTTCAAAACCACTTTAACAGATATGTTTAAAATATGATAGCACATCATTTTTTTTGAAATACATTATACTCTCACTTAAACGAAAGAATACATGACTTTTAAAAGGTTTTCTGTATAATGCTTTGGAAGCTCACATGTTTATCTGTAATGGTAATGTAGTTGAAATCCCAAAGAAGTGTATTCAGCTACAGTGTTGAAATAATTCCAAGTTTTGTATTTTGAGTAACAAAAATTGAACCAAGGATTATCATTTCAATGGTATTTATTTGAGGTATTAAGATGATTTCAGAGATTCATTCTGCAATGTCTTTTTGCACTGACCAGGAGAGATTAACTGAGTGATATATGTGGGCAATTGCCTCTTCACCTGGAGATTAAATGCACACATTTCCAGATGAAGTGTTCATTGAGAGTAATAGCATAACACACACAGGGAGCAAAAAAAAAAATTGCCTTGAGCCAAGTATGGACACAGTAAGAATGATAGAATGAATTGCTTTTGTTTATTAACTTTATACCTATCAATTCAGTCATTGTTTAGTGATACTTTATCAAGTATCAGTTATATTAAAAGTATTTTATTAGGCCCTTGTGGAATTCTAATTAATAAGTTAGTTGCCAACCTTAATGAACTATAGATATCCAATGATATATATATATATATGTATATACATACATACATATAGTAAAGCAGGCTTGTGTTAACAGTGGAACAATACCATCTTAATATAATTAATAATTATGCATTTATTAATGTACTTATTAATGATGTTGAATTCTGCAAACAAGTTGTAAAGAGATGAAAGTAAATGACAAAAATCTCAGTCTACTAAGAAGGATCACAAAAGAGTTACTTTGTTTACATTATGTGGTGAGAGGTACCCAACATTTAGGAAGCATCAATAAAGGTAATTATAAAATTAGCAATCAAAAAGACCACCAAACACTGGCCGAAGAGAGCAGATGTATGAAATGGAGAGACAAGAAAAGGGTCCAGTTTGGACATTTGTATTCTAATTGTCCTCAAAGTGGGACTCTCAGAATGGCATTTCTGGCATTACTTGAAAACCTGTGGGAAATGCAAATTCTCAGACCTTACTCCAGATTCATTCATTAGAAATCATTCGAGAAGCGACCAGCCCATCTATGGGCCTTTAACAAGCCTGCCAAGTAATGGAGTACGCTAAAGTGGAGAATTCTTGTACTCAATGCTTAAGAATTTTGATTTCTTTTTGAAAGAGTTGCATATCATTGAGGTATTTGACGTAGATGACTTAGGCAGAGGAGTATTGGATACATGTGTGAGATAGACACTATCTATACATTTGTATACATGTGTTTAGAGCTTAATAAGCTACAAAGTATCATGATGCTTAAAAATATTTTTATAATGGGTTTCAGGAAATGGTATGGCTTCTGGAGACCTTGAAAGGGGGATTCCAAATAATACCTAAGATGTATTCAAATAATTGCAGTGAAATCAGAGAAATTCATAGGCACCCAAAAGAGATAGGGACCTTACTATAGAGGGATGAAGTTCTATCAAAAACTGATGGGATATGAGTCACAGGCCCTCATCTCCTCATAACTGAATTATGCTAAGGTCGATCAAAGCATATCCAGGGCCAACAAGGTCAGGGACCACTCTATTGTCAAACATTTATATTGTAATATTATTTTAAAGTTTGAAGATTATTAATCCTCTTATATTCATTTAATAGTCAGTTTAAAAAGGTAATTTCCAGTAAATAACATAGTCCAACCCTTCATCCAGCTGTGAAAAAGACAGAAAGAATTGCATTCATAAATGTCTAACAAATACAACAATTTCATAGCAAGAATCCTAAGCAAAAACGTTTCTATTTCCTGGATCTTCCTTGGGTCCAGTTTTCCACCCTTGTTGCAGTTTTCTCATTGATATTTAGACATCTTTGCTGTCAAAGAAAGAAAGAAAGTCTATTCTCAACCCCCACCTGCCTTTTCTCCTTACCCTCTAATGTTTAGTGCTTTCGCCTGTCTTCTTGCTCAAACATGCCCCGTTTACATAGAAGTCCAGTCACTGGAAAGAAAACTCTTCCATTAAAGTTGCTGCAGGCAACCTACAGCCACCAAAGGGCTTATAAACCTGTGTGTGCATTTACTTCTCACTAGACTGACTCTTTCTAAAATGCAGAACAGCTACGGATATTGAAATCACATATAAATATGTATTTTTTTTTGTCCCGAGATAATAACCTCAGGTTTCATTCCCCTTCCATTGACTTGAAGTAATTACTGGCAACCTAATTAAATGATGGTGGAACTTCACTGGGTCCACTATATCCTTGAGACTGAACAGGTTTGTGAATGTTTCTACTAACCACAAATCCAAGCCTTATAAGAAGCCACAGACCAACTCTCCTGGTACTGGAGCTATTCACACTATGAATGTTCTGAATTATGTAGCCTAGGCTCCCTGTGGGCACTGGAATCCAGCACACACAGAGGGCTGTCTTCAGCTTTACAGATGCCCCATACAGCAGCACATGAACTAATTACAATTGTGTACAGTTGTGTGGTCACATGGCCCACACTGTTTACATTCCGCTATTTGGTCAATGGCAGAATAGGAAAGGAGTGCAGCATGGAGTATTTAAATATTTAGAGCTCAGAATTCCCTGGAATCCTCTGGATTATTAAGGCTCTCAGCTACATAGCTATGCACAATTTTTTCATTGCTTTAGGTAATTTTATTTTGTGACATTTTGCTCATCAAGCAAGAGCCTAGTGATTTCAGTAAAAAGTAAGTAATCTCTTTTCTCCTTGAAAGACGGATTTTAGATCTTCTTGAAGTCCCGGGATGCAAGAAACAAGCCTTCTCGAAATCTGAAATACCATCAGCATTACTTCCAAGGAAGACTGCTTTGAAGAGCCTTGGGAACTTGAAATTGGTTTCAGGTTATTTAGCGGTTAGGGAGTGTTACAGAATTTATACAAATACAAATGAGTGGTTTCCATCACATTTGATAACATCAAAGATTTCCCATCACTTTAATAGTGGCATCTCAAAGATGCAGGCTGTTTGAAATTTGCAGTCATTTTTGTCTATAATAGGTTTCATTGTTCTTTGGGAACCATAGTGCAAGGAATTTATTAGCTTGTTATACCAAGAACTCTTACAATGAGTATGAATGAGCACTTGATAACAGGGAGGTTAAAATGGATATGAAAATCCAGATAGAAGTTCAACTCTCTGATTGCATCCTTGTGAGACTACATAAATAAAACAATGAACATGTATATTGCTATAATTTTATCATACATACATGTATAATTGATTTTTAAACACCCAGATTCCCATGGAGATGTAATATTTAGTCCTGTCAAATGACTATGCTTTAAAAGTTCACTAATGTTAGATATTTTGTTATGTTGTATAATTGAGAACACAGGTCAAACATCACCGTGCCTGAAGCTGTCAATTTATTATATGAAAGGTTTTCTTTATAAATCAATTCTTAAAAGCTATATAGCAAAGCACTACAATCATCCCAGAGATCTATGGATGGATCTACACACAACATAATTTAATAAATGTAACCCAACACAATATTTGACTCAAGGGCAGAAGTCATATCATCTCATTAAATACATATAAGGTCTTTGAAAAAAATTCAACACCCTTTCATATAGAAGTCATGGACAGTCTAGGGCTATATGGAACTTGTATAAACATAATAAAGGTAATATACAAAAATTCCATAACTAACATTATGCTAAATGGAGAAACATTCAAAACATTTCCACTAAAATTGGGAAGAATATAAAGGTGTGCACTCTCTCTACTAATGTTCAATATAATCACTTGAGATCTTGACAACAGCAATAAGACAAGAGAAGCAGATAAAGGAAATAAAAATGGAAAGGGAAGAGGTCAAAGTATCCTTATTTGTAGATGATCTATCTCTATACGTAAAATCACCTAAAGACTCTACCAGAAAACTGACAAATGCGTTCAGCGGTGTAGTAGGATACAAAGTTAACACACAGAGACCAGCACTAGAGGAATAACGTTTATAATAGGCCCCACAAAATAAATTGTTCTAAAATAGTTCTAATTGAGAAACTGTACTTGGATAGTGAAAACTTTAAGACACTGAAGAAAGAAATTTGTGTGATGAACCAACAACCAATTTCTGATTGGCTAAGGTCCACTCCCTGACACTGCTTCTTTGACTATGACCATGAGACTATATAAGTCAGGTACTTTTGGGACTACTGTTACACCAAAGAAATAACAACAAAATGACTGTTGAGGAAATTCTTCTATAATCATCGTTCAGTGTCTTGCCGGGAACTCACCAAGGCCAGCTGGCCGGGGACTGAAAAAGCATGGGACAAAACCGGTCTCGCTGAACATAATGGACAATGAGGACTACTGAGAACTGAAGAACAATGGCAATGGGTTCTTGATCCTATTGCATGTAATGGCTTTGTGGGAGCCCAGGTAGTTTGGATGCTCACCTTAATAGACCTGGATGGAGGTGGGTGGTCCTTGGACCTCCCACAGGGCAGAGAAACCTGCTTACTCTTTGGGCTGAGGAGGAAGGAAGACTTGATTGGGGTATGGGGAGGGAATGGGAGGTGGTGGCGGGGAAGAGGCAGAAATCTTTAATAATTAAATTAATTAATTAATAAAAAAATCAGCAAGAAAAAAAAAAGAAGCTTCCACTTGCGGCAGATGGAAGCAAATATAAAGACTCAAAGCTGGACAATAAGAGAATGAGAGACATTGGAGCACTAGGTTCTAAATGGGATGACTATCAATCCTCTCCTCTCATAGCACAGAGAACCTTGTGGAAGAAAAGGCAAAAATATTGTAAGAGACAGAGGGAACAGAAAACCCCATGGAAACAAGGCACATACAAAGTCACAGAGACGGAGGACCGGTCTGGGGTCCCAGTGCTGAGAGGGAAAGTAGACACAAGACCATAGCTGTAACCCACAGGAGCTATCTTCAATTGATAACACTTATAATGAAAAAATTAGTTTTCTCCAATGTAGTCTTCCTGGGCATACAAACCACTCTTAAGGCCAGGCCCCATGCACAGCAATAAGTAGCCAAAACAAAATGAATTCAATGATATTTTTAGAGGTTTTCCTGTCACATAATGATTTTCCTTTCTTTTTTCTTTTTAAAATTTCAACTTTATAAGCCTATGGTGATACATTATGGTTTCCAATTTTGTGTTTTTATGGGATTTCTATGTTTTCAAATGTGTGTGCCTCTGTATCTACACACATATAGATTTTCTTGGATGTTAGCTTTTCTGTTCACTTGTTTTGCCTCATTTACATTTATTTGTTTTTATTCTACTTTTTCTTTTGAATGCCCCCTTATTTTGTAATGAGAGAAAGTAAGAAAGGATGTGGATTTGGGTAGATGGGGAAGTGAGGAGGAATAGGAAAAAGTTGAGGGAGAGGAATCACAATCAGAATATACCTTCTAAAAACCTATTTTCAATAAAAAAATCAATTTAAAAAGTTAAATAAAATATCAGAAATGGAAAGAGCACTAATATTTATGAGTTGATAGAAGTAATTTCATGAAACCATTTATCTTACCAAAAATAACTTATAGGTTCAATAAAGTTCCCATTAATATTCCAAGAAAATTCTTCATCAAAACTTAAAAAAATTAAAGTTTACATGGGACACCAATAACCCAGGATAGGCAAACATCATAAATGATAATAATATTTTAGGAGTTATCAATATAAATGATTCAAATTACACCACAAGTGTAATAAAAAATCCAGCATATGCTGACATAGAAACAATCAATTGAATAGAACTGAGGACCCAGATAAAACATTAAGGTTCTATTACAGATGACTTTGTCAAAGGAAAAAATACATGTTAGAGAAAAGCCAACATTATACTAATAGTTCTGGTGAAACTGAATAACTACATGTAGAACAATAAAATTAGGTATTTGTCTCTCACCCTGTATAAAACTCAATTACAAATGGATAAAAGACCTCAATATAAGACTTGATATCCTGAATCTGTTAGAGGAGAAGGAAATATGTTTAAACTTATAGGTACAATAAAGGAACTTTTGAAAAGGACACTAGGCATACCAGCATTTGGATCAACAATTGAGAAACAGAACTTCATGAGACTGAAAAGTTTCTTTTCAGTCAAGGACACCATAATTTCAGTGAAGAGGCTGCCAGCAGAATAGGAAAAGTCTTTGACAGCTATATATCTGAAAGACAGTTAGTTTACTGAATATGCAAGGTGTCACCCCTAAAACGGAACACCAAAATATAAACAATTCAATTAAAAATTGGTTCATAAATTGGTTTATGAAACTAAACAGTTTTCAAAAGAAGAGAAAAGAGTGACTAAAGAATTTTTAAAAATACTCAATATCCACAACCATCAGAGAAATGAAATGTTTAAAATTTCATACTACCTTGTGGTAGAATTTTATTTTAACCAGGTATAGATGTATCTGCTGCAGAATATTACTTTAACAGTGTAAAGCTGTGTGACTTTTGTTTATGCTGCATTTGCTTAATTACGTAAAATGTGTTGTATTTATTTGACTCTGCCTGCCTAAGGCACATGATTGGTCTAATAAGAACCTGAATGGCCAATAGCTAGGCAGGAGAAGAATATCTGATGCCGGCAGAGAAAATAAATAGAAGGAGAAATCTCAGAATGAAGGGAAGAATTAGAGAAGAAGGAGGGGAGAACAAGGTACCTGCCTGGGGCAAGAAGTCAGGTAGACACCATCTATCCAGACAGAGAAAAGCAGTGAAAATAAGATGAACAGAAGCAAGAAAGGTAATAAGCCCAGAGGCAAAGGGTAGATAAAGAGAAGCAGGTTAAATTAAGTTAATAAAGCTACCGAGAATGTGTCTAAGCTAGGCTGAGCATTGAAAACTAATAATAAGTCTCTGTGTCATGATTTTGGTAGCTGAAATATCTGTTACATTACCTTAGCCAGAATGGCAAAGACAAAAAAAAATACAACAAATGTTGGCATGAATGTGGGGAAAAGAGAATTTATTCTCTTGTACCAGTGTTGATGCTGGTACAAGGCTGGTGCATCCACTTAGCAAACCAGTGTGCGAGTGCCTCAAAAAGCTAGAATAGATACAACACAATACAATCCAGCTATATCATTGCATTTTGTTTCACTTTTCCAATGGACTCTATAGCCTAGTAAAGGTATACTTTCTCATCCATCGTCATTGTTGCTCCATTCACAGTAGCTAGGAAACGGAAGCATCCTAGATCATTAGCCTAGCAAGTAATAAGTGGATAACAAATATACTACAAAGGAATATCGTGAAGCTATAAAAATAAAGTTATGGAATTCATAGGTAAATGGATAGAGCTAAAAAACAATCATTCTGAGCAAGATAAACTGGCTCTAGACAGATAAACACTCTCTATGTGAATGCCAGGCTTCTGTCTTTAGATATATGTGATTGAACTGTAGTACCTTCAGAGGTTAGGAAATCAGTAATGGTCCATGAGGGAAATTCAAGGGAATGAGAGAATAGAATAAAGGGGGATAGGGAATAATAGAACAGAAATAATTCAGTGGGGTAGGGAATGAAACGGCAGTATAGTCAGAGTATAGGGAGAGATAATGAACTCTTGAAATCTGTAAAAAAGTTTAAAATGGAGCTAACATATAAGAAGGAGACAGTGTGTCTCCCAGATACCATAGATTACCATATACAAAGTCACATACCAAGTATGGGTTACTTCCTTTTGAGTTGTTGGACAGTGGGGAACCATAGATCTCTCCCCAAAACATGATTGGTTATTGCCATTGTTCTTGCCTATCCTCCAGAACTTGATGATGGTACCTTATTACTGAAGACACCAGGTACCCTATTACTAAAGACACTATGTACTTGATTCATAAAACACAAAGAAATCAAGCCAGTATCAACATGGAAGTGTCATCCTGATTGGCTATAATGCTAGAAGGTTCTATACACAGTACTAGGAAAGAAAGTTAAACAGTAGTCTCACCCACCTGTGACCTCCACTGTCAGAGGTCATGGGAGTATACAGCGATAACAACGAGTGTTCAGATGTCAACCCACTAGAGAAATGATTCTCTGATGGAAGAGAAACCCATTCAAGCAAGGCTTATGGGACCAGCGTCTCTGGAAACTAGTACTCCTGTCTGTACTTGCACATGTACAAAAATAGCTATCATGTCTTCCTAAACTGGCACTGTAGTGTGTAATCTCAGGTGATGTGAATATGTAATCTCATGATGTCATCTCAACCTTATGGACACATATAACTCTCTATGTTCAGGAAAATGACTTTTCATTAAACTTATAATTTTGATATATAGAAAATATACTAGGATATACTAGATTTATTGTTCCATGAAGACATGTAAGACATTTAATAGTCTGCTTTGTTTATTTAACTTAACTCAAACTAACATAGAAAACAATATCTCCCTAGTCTAAGACACACAATTAGCTCATTTTTATCTCAGAGGAAGTTCAAACTAGACTGAATATTGGATCAGAAGTTAAAATTTTACAGATATGCACAAGGACAAAGTCACAGACGTTTAACCAAGATTATTAACACAAAGAAATCTAAGAGACTATGTCAATTCTTCTCTTCCTAAAGTCTGACTCTGCAGAGCTCTTTGTAGCTGGTCTCACCAGGTACTATGGCTCTGCCCTCCGTTCACAATTTTACACCAGAAATCTTGAAACCTTGCATTCCTATGGTAAATTATTCTGTCCCTAATCATTTACTCAAGGAATGTGTTATGACCTTCAGAGATAGCTTTGTAATTTTTTCTATTATTGCAAAAAGCCTCCTGTGTATATACATGTAAAACAGAGAAAAATGTAGAAGAGAAGAATTAGAATTTAGAAAAAAATAGAAACTAGTAAGAATTATAATCTAGATATAAATGAAGATGTAGAGGTAGAATTAGAGCTTTAACAGAAAATAGAAGAAATGAAGAACATGATTTGAACAGCACATGTGTGAATTTATTCCATACCCATCAGAAAGAAAAACTGAGTTCAGCCTCACTATATTGTGCACCTTCTGCTCAAACCCTGTGTCTAGCCCTGAGAGCTGGTCACTCAATCTACAATACTTTACAAGCTATGGGGAAACCTAATATTATTATGTTAAATGAACACAGTAGTAAACTGTATTCTATTATTATCTTTATAATCATAGATCACTACATCGCTTAACTCTCTCTTTAGTGATGGTTCATTTTGAAGTATCTATCTGGCTTTTGATACAAAGACTCATAACTGGTCAATGTATAGTGAATAAAAGACTATGGTACATCTATACTACACCTTCGTATATCAATACTCTGGGATCACATAGAAGAGCATGTAGAAAGATTGTAAAAGCTACAGATAGTAGATATCTATAATGAGATGGTATTTGTTAGACATAGCAGCGCCACTTCATATGTGAACATGTAGAGATTATGAGTACATGTAAAGACTTGCAGCAGATTTAGTCAATAAATATTCAAGCATTGGTGGGGGAAGAGGTCTCACAAGGCCGCACCTTTAGCTGAAGAGCTATTGACAAGTGATGGGTGCCAGGGGAGCAAGAGAGAGTTCTGTTTTATTTTTAGGGACACAGTTCTTGAGAGTCTAAAAATACTCTACTAGGCTGTCCTATATCCATTCATAAACAGGCAGCACTAAGTGGAAGTCAGTGAGTTTTTTTTTTTTTTTTTTTTTTTTTTAAAGAGCACACTAAGTTTTCAGGGAAAGAAGATGTAGGGAGAAATTGCAGGGGAATGAAAAGGAGAAAAACTTGATTCAATCACATTATATACATACATTGAATAATCAAATAAAAGTTATTAATTAAATTTACACACTTTCATAATATATTTTCTTAAATATTTTAGTTGTAATTGTGGTGCATTCTGAATGTTTCACTGAGGCCCATCCTAATCAAACAGTCTTTGGGCTTGTATGTGCCTGAGATATAGTTCTCATTTCTCATATATGACTTTCTCTTTCCTATGGCAAAAAATGAGTTATGGGACATCATATCCCACAGGCTTGCTAATTTGACTTCTTTACAATTTCTTTAATGGGGAAAGAACTGTAGATTTCTGCCACATTTCATTCCTGGACATTCACAGGGAGGACATGGGATGGTGGGAAACGCGCATAATTGCAGGTAGTCGTGTTTTGTATCGCATTACAACACTTTATTGAATTAGTGCAGTCTCCTTCTTGGGCTCTCATTCAGATCCTAATCCCATTCGTCTTCACTAATTTGATCTGAGAAATGAAACATGCCAGCTCTAAATATCTTAATGTAAATTAAATCACAGAACACCTTGTCATTCTTTAAAAGAATGTCATATGTTAAAAATTGATATTTGTTCTAACAACCTCTACCTCTCACTATAATAAAGAAAATATGACAACTTGAAAGACAGAAATTTATAGTCAAGATACCAGTTTATATTAGACAGAGTTACCTGATAATCTTTAAACTATAGCAGGGAAGGAGGATATTATAAACACAACTATTTTTAGACATTTTTTTGTTAATTTTAATATAATACTCAATTTATAAGTAGACTAATGTAAATAAAATTATTTTATACAATTGAGAATACATAGTGGTATATAAGTTTTAATATGGCTGTAATTATCTTTGAGATAAAGGTGAATTTAAGAAATGAATAGCTTAAAAATTGAGTCATGAATAAACAGAAAATCTGAGCATATCAAAGATGAGTGATGAGACTGAATCAGTAATAAACTGTCTCCCACCAAAGAAAACACAGGAAATGGTGGTTTCATTACTAAATTATGCCAAACATTTAAAGAATGAAATATAGTGCTTTTCAAAATCTTCCCAAACTTAAAGAAAAAGAGAAGTCAATGACCTAGGTAAACAAGTTAGGTACACAATTACAAGTCTACTGTGAGTTTACAATAATAGAAAAAACAGCCCAGGGAAGAATACAGATACATGAGCCAAAAAAAAAAAAAAAAAAAAAAAAAAAAAAAAAAAAGACAGAAACTAACCACACCTTCACAGCCAAATTGAGTTTCAACAAAATGCCAAAAACAGTGGTCAATGAACAATCTTCTTAATGATAGTAAAATTCTTAAATGAAAAAGTATTAAGAATAGGCATGTATGTCTCATAGTATGTAGAAACCACATGCATATATTATCTCAGCATGAATTAAAGACTTAAAACCATGGCTCTAACCTGTAGCACTGCAGAAAGTGTACAGCACTGGTTTGGGCGATGGTATTGCTACAAAAAGAGACACTCAAAGAAGAGTAAAAAAAGGAAAGAAGTTTTCATCAAATGAAATGCTTTGTTATAAGAGCTTAATATCCCAAACATAGAAAGAACTCAACTGACTACCAAGAAAAAGTAATGTTATGGATTATTTGTTTAACTATGCAAATATGTGTTGCATTTGTTTAACCAAGTAAAGATGTGTTGCATTTGTTTAATTATGTAAAGATGTATTTCTGGTTTACCTTGCCTACCTAAGGTACCCAATTGATCTAATGAGAAGCTGAACTGGCAATAGAGAGGGAGACAGAACTTCCAGGCAGAGAGTGTAAGTACAAGGAGGAATATAGACTTGGGGAGGGGAGCAGAAACAAAGCAAGATGACAGATTCCAGGGTACAATCAATCAGACATGGAGGAAGCAGGAAAGTAGGACATACACAATGAAAGAAATGTTAAAAGAGAGAAGGCAAAACACAGATGTAGAAAAACAGGTTAAACTAAGTTAAGAGAGCTAGAGGTACATGCCTAAGATAAGACTAAGCATTCATAATTAATGATAATTCTCTGTGTGTTTATTTGGAAGCTGGTTGGCAGCACAAAGAAAAAATGTCAATTACAAAGTAACTTGGTTAAAAAAATGAGCAAAGGACATATAAACAGACATTTCTCACAAACAGACATAAAAGTATCAAATGTTTATGTCCCACCCAGTCCCACAGCCATTTTATTCCCAAAGAAACACACAGAGGCCTATATTAATTATAAACTGATTGGCCTATTAGTTCAGGCTTTCTTATTAACCAATTCTTATACCTTATATTATCCCATATTTTTTCTGTGTTAGCCATGAAGCTTGGTACCTTTTGTCAGTAAGGCATTCTCATCTTGTGCCTTCTGTGTCTGGGTGATGACTGCAGACTGAGCCTTTACTCTTCCCAGAATTCTCCTATTCTGTTCACCCTGCCTATACTTCCTGCTGGGCTACTGGTCAATCAGCATTTTATTAAACAAGTACAAGAGATAAATCTTCACAGGGTACAAGACCATTGTCCCACAGCAACCAAATATATGCAAAGAAACACAACTGCATAAATTATGTTAAGTGGAAAGCATATTAAAAACAAGAATTATCACTGATCAGGGTTAGAATTATTATTGTTTACAAAGAACAAAAGGTAAGTGTTGACAAGTGTGTTCAATAAATGAAGTTCTTGACTTCATTGGTAGGACTCTAAATTATGACAGCTTTTCTGAGAAACAGTGTGAATTTTTATCTAAAAATTAATAGCAAAACTAGAATTATCAATGTAATTCTCATGATATAACTATATATAACAACAGGCATTTCTTTGTTTCTCAACCTGTTCATGAATGCCCACACTGAAGGGATTAGTCATAAGCTCTGCCATTTAAAAGTCTTAGGAGGAAATATGAGAAAAGATAATTAAAATCAAGGGCCATTTTGGAGGGCAGGGTAAAAACTTAATGCAGTAGAAGCTGCCAAAAATATATACAAATATGAAAGTGATCTAAGTAAAATTAAGAAATAATGGGGGAGTCCAATCAGCCATCTCAAATGAAACCTTTGTCATCAAATAAAACCTTCAGTGCAGATTGGATTACATGTAATTGAGTTGTTAGCCAAAAGGATCCCATGGGAATCCCCAAACAACCCAGGCTGTTGCCATACCTTAGGTTTCTCTCTACGAACTGATAGCAAGGCCCTGTTGCTGAAGACAACACCTACAAAACTGATTGAATATGGTGAAGTTGAGAAGATGCCTATGTAGAGACTTCATCCTTACCTACTAGTGTCTTTGGTACATGATGTTACTTCGCATGCTATAGAAGAGAAAGTTAAACACCAACCTAGGCACAAATCCTTTGATCTACAATGAGGTTTTGCCTTCAGAATACACTAGTGCAATGGTGGCATAAACTTGGGAGAGTAACCAACCAATATCTGATTTGACTTCAGGCCAACTTCATGAGATGATCATACCCAACATACTCCTGGTGACCAAGAACCACATATTGCTATTCTAAAACAAAACAAATGCATCAATAAAATGACTCCTCATGACATTTACTCATAGATGAGTGCCATCATCAGAGAAGCTTCCTCCTGTAGTAGATGGGAACAAATACAGAGACCCACAGCTAGATCTTGTACAGAGAATGAGAGCTCTTAGAACAGACCTAAATAAGAGGTCTATATCAAATCCATCTTCGCAGAGCTCAGGAAACCCTGTGGAAGAGGATGCAGAAAGAGTATAAGATGGGATAGAGGATTCCAGGAAAGCAAAGCAAGGCCCTCTAAGTCAATATGGTCAAATTCATAGACACGGAGACTGAGGCAGCATGGACAGGGCCTGCATGGGTCTGCACCAGGTCTTTTTGAATATGAATATATATATATATATATATATATTACACTTTCCAGGCTAGTGTTTTTATGGGATTCTTGAGAGCGTTAAGGAGTGTGTCTCTGTTTCTTGTATTTTTCCTTGGGCTCTTTTCCTTCTGATTGCTTTGTCCAATTCTGATGTGTTAGATTTTGTTTTATCTTATTTTATATTATATTATAAATAAAATAAAGTTTGTTTTTGAAAGAGAGACAGAAAGAGAATGGATCTAGATGGTAGGGGAGATGGGAAGAAACTTGAAAGAGTAGAGGAGGGGAAACCATAATCAGAATATATTATGTGACAAAATAATCTTTTTCAATATAAGGAACAAAAGTCTGTCTTGTGTGGATTATACTAATTCTCCAATTTATTTAAACTATAAAACCTAATGGTTGCTTAACACAGGCACAGTCTGTCTTCTCATTATAGCTTACAATGTGGTTCTATGCACTACTCTCTATACTGATCTATTTAATAAGAGGGAATCATAGTTTAGAAAATTCTGAAGCTCTTTCAAGAAAATTATGGTGAACTAGATTTAAACAGAAATTGGAAAAAAAGAATTAGACCATATGGGATTATCACCGAAGCATGGTTTGAGTACAAAGAAATAGTGGGGATCAGAGATAATTCAGGAAGAATATCATGAAAGAGAAGAGCACAGATGATAAAAAACAAATGAAAATACACAGACCATTAGAGTAGCAGAGCTCACAGGTTCTGTGGACAGAAGTAACTGCTGACTGAGACAGACAATAGATTGAGTCACAATGAGCCCTGAGTGGCAGTCTACAATATGTGCTGTGTAGAACGGGAAGACTGGAAATTATAAGTAGGTTTAATGACAACTTTAAAAATGGCATATGATTTAGGGAGATTAATCTGTGTGTACTAGTAATTTGACTTGCAGAGGATTTCAATAATTTTGATTTTAGTTATTATAAAGTGGTTTTAGATCTATGACCTTACATCAAGTCATTTATAAGAAGTGTTGAGAGCTGTTTTCTTTTTTTGTGTGACCTTGTGAGAACACTGATAAAGGAAAACAGACACAAGCACTAGGCATAATAATTTGCACTGCTGGCCTTTCACTCTGCACGTCCTCCAAATGTCTTGGAATCAAGCATTAAGAGCAGTCACCGCGGAGTGATGGCACACACAAGAGTCCAGATTCCTTGTACCGTCTTGGGGTGGCAGTTTTGTTTCTCTTAAAACCCGTATTGTTCCTATTCCTAATAAAATCTTTAAAAATGTAAAGTCTGAGTTTTTAACATTTTGACCTATTTGGGACTTTTATTGCTGCAATGAAACAACTTCTTAGCAATGCAGGCTAAATATGGCTAGGAAAATTATTCTTGTACAGTATTTGCACCTGCCTTTTTGTAAATTTTAAAGTTATTAAGTCTTGATTTCCTAACATAACATGAGATTTTTCTGTTTATTGATTTTAATCATGCTGGGTTGTAAGGAAAAGATGGCAATAGGATTAGAACTGGAGCTTGATATCTGGCATTACTATTAAGATTTCTGCTTTCAGCTAAATCCTCTAGGATTTTACCAATCCCATGGGGCCTCACTCCTAAGACAGGCAGTATGTGGAAGTGTGTTCCACAGTATCTTCATTCCTTATGTCCATATTCAACAACATATGGAAATCATGCCACTTAGCCATGGGATTGGAATTTCTAAGTAGGCTAGTTCTGAAAAATTATGGACAAAATACACAAACTTCATGTTTAAATTAAGTATGAATGGATGATTTACTCTTGCCTTCTAGAGTCTTTATTCACTTTTCTGCTGGACCACAGGGGAAACACTCCCAGATTACATGTTCTATCAGGTACAGCATAATGACCAAAACATATTAAAGGCTCGTAGAAAAAGACAGATTAATGAAAAAAGTTCCCCAAGGACATTATCATATATTGATCTAAGAGATATACCATTATATTTTAGAGGAAAGAAATGTTTAGTCATGATATTAGTTTTATAACTTTAGTCTTCCCAAAAAGATGGAAAAAAAGTCCTGTAACTTAAACTTTGAATATGGTAGACATTTACACCCAAATCAAGGGGCAGCTTATTTCTCACACTGTATACAGCCTCCATCCTTTTATATAACAACTGAGAAGATACAGATTTAATATAATGAAAATATTCTTTTCATCTTCCTTTATAAAAAAACTAAACAACACAATTATAACTCGTCAAGTCCAACAAGGACAAACTCAATCTGTAACAAGAACTTTCAAATTCCACTTTTTACAGCGAGTAAGAGATCACTGTATGTTCTGATATTTTCAAAATCATACTATAATCTGAAAGTCTTTTAATGATTCTGGAGGAAAAGCTGATAAAAACACCACCCCAAGTATAATGTACCACCTTATATTTTCTTTATTAATACCACAAACATCTCTCTGCTGTTCTCATGACTCCATTGCATTTATTTCTGTCTTTCACAATTAGGTTTTGATAAACAAGTTTTAAGGTCAAAATACAGAAGATAATACTGATGCAGGTTTGTTGGTAAAATGTATTATTTTTGAACTCCAATGATTTGCTAATTCTTTGTGGATTTAACACCATGCATTCTGATCCCTCTCATCTTCCCACCCCTCACTTCTGCCCTCTGCCCTTGCAATATCCCATGAAAACAAAATTTAAGAATAAAGTGGAGGGAAGGGTGGAGCCGAAGGAGGGGAGAAAGTGGGAACAGGGTAGCTATGATATAAGAGCAAGTAAAGAGATATCTTGATCGAGGGATCCATTATGGAGTTAGCAAGAAACCTGGCTCTAGAAAAATGCCCAAGAACCTACAGGGATGAACCCAGCTGAGACCCTAAGCAATAGAAGAGAGGGTGTCTGAACTGACCTTACCCTTTAGTCAGACTGATGATTATCTTAAATATCACCATAGAACCTTCATCCAACAACAGATGGGAACAGAGGCAATGACCCACATCGGAGCACTGGACTGAGCTCCCAAGATGCAGTTGAAGAGTGGAGGGAGTGAGAGTAGGAGTATGTTAGTTCTCCTTCTGCAGTTGGTTATAGAAGATGCTTTATGAGATGATGACTGATATAGCAGGCTGAAGCTACCCAGGTCATGCCCAACTAGGGAGTACAACATGACCCTCAAAGTAGACCTCCTACTGTAGACTGTCATGGAAACAGGTGTCTGTTCTATGGGATTGAGCCATTTCATATTGCTGAGATGTCTCAATGTCCTTTAAACTTTGTATATTATAAAGTCTTAAATAGTAAAGACAAGAGAAATTTAACACACATCCTGATTAGTATATAGGGGTTCTCAATAAATTTCTAGGAGATGAATGAAGAAACAAAAATCACACAATGCTTTTGGAGCATGATTCAAAACTCAGCTCCAGATTATTAAACACTTCAAAAATCATAGTAATTTTAGGTCTTATCAAATATCTAAATATTTAATTCCAATATACTTAAAATACTAAAAAATTGAGAACTCACTTGTTATATACACAATGCTATTTTCAAAATACTATGAAATGTATTCAAACTATCACTTCCCATGTGAACACTGAACTGTGAAACATTGGGTCAGTGTGTCCATTAGAATTCTTTTACAGCAAACCATTTTGATATTTTTGTAAAAGGTAAGTAAACTTAAATTTGAAACAATATAAAAGTGATACCTGATATTGGATATTGTTTAAAACTTGTAATATCTTTATAGAAAATGGAAGGAATGTGGTGGTTTCCCACTGTGACTTCAATTCCCAGAGATGTTTCTGTGACTGCATGATATTGACAATGGAACAGAAAGCTTGAGTCATATGTTTGTTTATATCTCCAGGCAAAGTTTTCTTCTCTGCTCTTATATGTATGTGTATATGTATGTATGCATGCATGTATGTATACAGACATACAAATATATTTCTGTCAAATGATGCATTCATACTATAGTGGTTAAACAATTTCTAGAGGAAGAACATGATTGCAAACTTTTTAATACATGTAGTTACAGTTGTAAGGTGTGGAATTATGATTAATGATTCTAACATCAAGAAGGATTATGGTGTTTTAGTAAAGAGAAATTACTGCATGGGAATAATCAGTCTGCAGGATATCGATAAACCGCTGGAAATATAGCTGTGATTCAACATAAAGGGGACATATCACACAGTCAGTGTATTTGTGCACCTATCATCCCTCTGCATATTTATATGCATATTATTCATCTCTTATTTTCTTTTTCTCTGTAAGATAGGATGTGCATACTTCACATCCTGTTATATCCCTATTTAACTGCATTACTGCCAGATTCCACTTACTTATGCACCGTTGAATAAACTGTGATTAATAAATGTCCCTGGAAATGTGCTTAGATATAAATAATATGCTGCTATATCTAATTATAAGTGTACATCCGGCATACATGTTCACTCTCAGAATCCTAAAGAAAGACAGCTTCACTTAGTCTATGCATCCAGGGTGAGAAGAGAAGTAATTACAGAGAAGGCTTGTGAGAGAGCCTCCTTTTTGACTCTGAAGGGAAAATACAGTATACAAGAAAAAGTTCATGGCCCTTTAACATTCTCTACTGCAAAGGAAATGCCAAACAATGGCAGGGATCAACATTCCTATGCTGATTGCTCTACCTCTTAAACCCAAGGGCTTGTGTTGTGGGCTCACCCCCAAGGTAGGCAAATCCTTGGGACTCTTAGGTTTCTAGCCCTCCCCTGCTGCCCTCTTGATGGCAAATTTGGAGCTTGCTATGGTCCTGCTGCAGCAAGGTGATATGAGTAGGAGACAGGGAGGAAAGCTGAGGTGAAAGTGCAGATCATGTGCAAAGAAATGTGTGTGCCCATTGGAAAGAACACATAAGACGGAACAGTGACCAAGAACGGAGCTGTTGGATGAGATGTAATCACTGCTTTCTCCTGGATGATTTTTATGCTCCTGTTACATTCCACAACCTCACAACTAAGATGTATAACCCTTGATCTATCTTATGTAAATTCATCTCTGTTTGAAGTTTCCTGCTATTTAGCAGGGTTTCAAGTTTGTTGTGAAAATCTATCAGGTAGGTGAATTCTGAGAATTACCTGGAAGTATCATTTCCATTAAGACAGAAGGGACCTGGGCGTCAATAATGTTGGAGGATGCCTACTATATCACAAATGTTACTGAAAGATAGTCTACTGCTTATAAAGAAAAACACAAGTAAATCAAAATTTAAAACAAGCAGAAGTAAAGTTGAGAAGGTAAAGGGGGCCATACAAAGTCTTGTCAAAGGTTTGTGTTTTACATAAAGCTGTAGTTGGGACTTCACTGAGGAAATCTCTGTATTTTTTTTTTTTTTTTCTGGTTCAAAGGATTTACATGATCTTTCTAATGATCTGGGCCTTCAGCTCTGGGTAATGTATCCCAGTCCCCAGCTTAGTGCTCATGCAAAATTGAAACACTTTGGAGGCAGTTTAGTGGCTGGAGATGAATCTCAATGTGCAGGACTCACATAATGGCTATTTAGACTTGCTAGGAGAAGCTGAGGAAATCAGGGGAAAAAATCTATTGAACTGGAGCCATCTGGGAAGTCAACTGAGCAAGGCCACATCACAGTGTGTTTGCATTCCTATTGCGTTGCTAGCCATACACAAGGGTGCGTGTTTGTGTGTATGTGTGTGTGTGTGTGTGTATACAAACCTGGGCATGGTGTGCCTGTGTGTTCGTGCATATGGATGAGGGCAATAGGAAGTGAAGATTGATCTTTAACTGCACTGGAAATTCGATTTGGCTTTGGCAGCTACATGGGGGAAAATGTGATCATGAGAGTCTTCAGGTCTTGGTGAGGCTGAGACTGGAATAGGGCAGGGTTGGCACGGATGCTGTAGGCATGAGGAAAATGAGAGCTAAGTAGGGCCAGAATGAGCAGTTCGTTTCCTGCCTCTGGCTCAGAGTGCAGCATGGAAGATCATAGGAGCTTTGGGAATCTGATACCAAACACTAGAAGACAGTTGCCATCTGTTACAGCTGTACTTAGAAATCGAAAAAAGGCAGTGAAATAAGGAAGGCAGGTACTTTTATTTTGATGCTCCACATTCCCACTCACTGGGACCTTTGCTTGATACATACTCAGTGAATATGCTAAATGGTGTGCTCCCTCAAAAAAGAAACATCTCTGCTGGGATCCCTAGGATCCCTGAGATCCACACACTTTGGCATGTGACCTTTACAAAAGTCATCCTTAGGAGACTATTGCGACTATCCTGGGTTATCTTGGTGAACACAAAGTCCACAGCGAGTGTCCTCACATAAGACAGACACAGGGGAGAAGGGAAGGTAAAGATGGAGACAGACTGCACTGATGGGACCACCAGCTCAGGGCCACTGAGCAGCTACTAGAAGCTGGAAAGGACAAGGAACACATATTACTCTGGAGTCATTGAGGGAGGAAGTATGGATCTGCTAAGTTTCATGTTTCTATCCTGTGAGAAAGGAAACTTCAGTTGCTTGAATTCGCCACGTCTCTGTTAACTTCTGATAGTGGGTCTATTAAGCAAATATGGCAGCTAGAGGGATGCCCCATCTGTTTTCATATAGAAAGTAGCCAAAAAAAAAAAAAAAAAAAAAAAAAATTGACAGAGCAGAAACCGAGGACAAGTTGTCTGCCCCAAAGTGGATCTTTTGGTTTCGCCAGTGCCTTCAGAACGGGTAACGGGAGGCATTTTCTTAGTCTTTAACGTCATTGCACACACAGGACACCACTGTGTAGGAACATCCAGGCTGTAGTTATGAAAAGAATCATAACATTCATCCCCTGCCATCCCTAAGCTCGCCCAGCTCAGCACATTGCCCTGGCTTTTTCCACATAGTTTTTAATTCACTCCAAGTTGAGAGCCTTCTTAAGAAGGCTGCTTGCTGTCCATCAGTCTCAGCATTTAATAATGTCAGAGACAAGGGATATGGAATTGAAGAAAGCAGAGGCTGTCTCTCCCTCCTAACTCTATGCAATACTTTTATGGGTTTCACAAACATTTATTCTCACTGCAGGAAAACTCAAGCAAATGCTAGAACCTGTCTTTTCCCCCTCATTTTTATTTTCACCTATTAGTTCTTCTACACTGGCAAGTCTCTAGTAGAATCTCCGTTATTTCTCTTATTTCAGTTCCAGCACAAGTTTCCAGGTCATTCATGATTTATACTATATCCATGCCCACATCTTATGCAAAGCTTTTACAATATAATGTCTCTTGTTTGCCATTTATTGAGCTGGGTTATATGTCGGTTTCAATAGAGAATTTGAGATGAATAGGCAGAAACACAGACAGCAGGCATAGAAAAATTTTGATTCTATGTCCAATAGTATAATTAGTATGAAGGTTTGTGCCTAGGCTCAGTGCATCTTGTTATGCCGTGTTCAGTCGATATCCCTGGGAGGTCTTCTCTTTTCTGAAAGAAAATGGAAGAGCAGTAGATCGCAGAGAGACGGGTGGGGGGAAATGAGTGGGGGGACAGAGGGGAGGTCATGTTCAGAGTGTATTGTATGAGAGGAATAAACAAGCAAGCAAGCAAACAAACAAGTAAATATCATTAGGACATGGGTCAGGACATAGGTGTCTAAACTCATTCTGCCTGGTGACTGTCAAGAGCAACAAGGGTTAATAGCACTGCCCTGTTAGTGACTTCTTTCCCTTGCTTTTACTTGCTGGGAAATCTCTTCCAGAACATACTTTTATAATCAGGTTAAACCTTCAGTGAGATCAGGAGCGGACACAAGACTTTTAATATGAATTGTTTTTTCATTGCTCGCTATTATGCTCCCTGCAGACTGTGTTTGCTTTTTATGCCAACTACGCTGATACTTGGCAAATTGTAGCTCTCCTATTATATGTGCTGCCTTTGTATTTCCAAATGTGCTTTTCAGAGGATCTGGCACAAGAGGGCATTTGGACAGGCATGGGGAAACCAGCTGGCTAAGGGATGAGTTAGGATTGCTGGAAAGTTGGGGCAAAGATCAGGATATAGACCTAGTCAAGCCTTCCTCCTTCAGTCGTGGCAGTAACCACTGAGGGTGGAATTTTCTAACTAAAGCCATTTTCTATTCCCTCTTTCAAGGTTCCAGGATATCTCATGTAAGGAGAAAGAGAAACTACTGTCAGTATTTTGAACAAGTTATCGAGAAAACTGTGAGTACTAGGAATTAATGACGTAGAAACTTGGATGAATGAAAGCAATTCATCAAAAATAACAATAAGTTCAGTCAATAAATACTTTTTCTATGTGTGTCCATACCTGTGATAATATTTGTATATGCCCAGGTAGACATGTATCTGCTTTTATTCTTTAGGTACTGTCCACCTTATTTTAATAAGTCTATCACTGACCTGAGCCTTTCCCATTAGGCTGAGGATCCCCAGGGATCAACCTGCTTTTACCACTGCAGGGCTGGCATTATAAGCACATACTATCATGCATAGTGTTGCTTTACATGGCTCTTGGGGCTTCAACTAGGGTCTTCACACTTCTGTGGTAAGCAACTTATAGATGAAACCTTCTTTCCAGTCCCTAAAAAAATGAATATTAGATTTGCAGATTAGATTCTGTAAGCTTTAGCAAGCCGACTTCTTAAGGTGCAGTTATTTCTTCTGTAAGTGCCTTAAGCAGGATACTTTATCTGTTCTGTGCTCTTTCCCGTGGAAAAAAAGTACAAGAGCCCCTCCTTAAAGCCTGATTTCACCTGAAGGTTAGATTGGAAAAAAAATAAACTACAGCTTCTGACACTAGTATTATTTTCACTTTGAAGTGGGCATTTTTAAACTGGAAGGCACAGCGGATGCACGGTTACTGGGCAAATGGCAACATTGCCATAGCAACACAGTCTCTAATGTTGTTCTCAAAAGCCCTGTTTGGGTCTCAAGTAACCTAGATGAAGGATGTCCTTGGATACCTGTTTCTTATTGTAGCCTCCGGATGGGTATGAGGGGCAGGACTTTCTCTAGATTTAGGGACAAACGCACACACACACACACACACACACACACACACACACATACACACGAATATGTATGCAGTTACATATTGACATATGAACATATTATATTAAATCACATTAACCAATGCTTTTGACTTAGAGAAAAGAGAAATACTGGATGATAAAAGTCCTTGTTCTTAATTCTAATTTAAGGACAATGTTTTTATTGCTTTAAAGACTCTCAATGTACATAATTTTACAAAATTTTTGTTTTCCCCTAATAAACCACCACTCTTTAAAACTGAACTGAAGCATATCATGGTTTCTTGCCTTAACAATCATGTTTGTTTAGCATAATACATGCTATTATATTTTTCTATGTAATAAGCAATTTAGACAATAGAAATATTTTAGTTTTGCAAATGTGCTATAGTTGGGATTTGCCAGTATATACAGAGTTTATAATGTTGAAAGCATCAAAGTGATATTTTCAAATATTAGAATTATAAAAAGTGAACAAAAATAATCCCAGCATGAAGTCTAAAAAATGACAGGCACCCACTTTTGTTTGTAAATTTGGAAAACAATATGTGCAGAGGTCAGGTTTGTATGCAGCATAGGAGCTCAAGTCGTCTGCCTAGCAGGGGCCCATCTGTGAGATCAAAGGGAAGTAAAGATCAGCAGCTCCAGTCCTGGAACTCTGACTAAACTTAATCTTGTAATTGCAGCTGAGGCTATGTCAGCCACGTTAACTCGTGTTGAAGACTGATTTCAGTCAGTGAGAAATAAAGGTTAATCAACTGTAAACAGTAACTGGCAAAGAGTAGTCAGAAGCATCTAATTCAGGATAACTGGTTTTTCTCATGATTATCGCAATTATTCTCTTGTGAAGTTAACAGATTGACTCTGGGAAAACCTTCTTCTACTACATGAATCCTTATCAATTTTCTATTTTGATTTACCCAGCCCTTGGGCCAGCTTCATATTGCAAAGAAAATAAAACCCTGCTAGTTTCTGGTACTGAAATGAGTACCTCTGAGAAGGAAGTCAAATGAATAATTGACTTATATTCCAAAATCATTTATCTTCATTGGCAGGCAACTGTATATATACATAGATGTCTCTGTGCTTGCATAGGCAATATACCCATGACTCACATTTAAAAAGTCATGGAATGGGGTTGAAATACACTTTCCATTTTTATGCATCATGTACATAAAGTTAAACAAAACCCACATAAATTCATTTTAAAATGTTTGCTCTGTTAACTAGGGCAGAGTTTAAGACGATTATGGAGAATAACAAATAACATGATGTGTTTGCAGGATGTACAAAATAACTCCTAACAGAAGACGGAACTGTTTAATGTATTTGCCAAATCACCTATTCATGAAATAATATAGATAAATCCACCATCAGAAATTTGCCAAATTTCAGTGACCTAAATTTATCAGGTTATGTAGATATACTCTCCCAAAACAGATGCTTATTGACCATCGCTTGTATTTTGTGCCTCATGCTTCTAACTTCTAAAGAAAATTCTTTTGCAAATAATGAACCATAAAATCTCATTCTTATGTATCTTAAGAGATAGATAGATAGATAGATAGATGATAGGTGAAAATATACTTTTTTATTTTTCGAGACAGTGTTTCTTAGTAGCTATGGAGTCAGTCCTGGAAATTGCTCTGTAGACTAAGATGATCTCAAGCTCTGCCTCTACCTCGCAAGTGTTGGGATTAAAGGTGTGCACCAATACCACCTGGCAAAAGTATATAATTCTTACATAAATAAGATTTGTGATAAATCATGTTTTATACATCAAAATAGTTAAATATTGATGGTATCTTATAGACTAAGCTATATTTCATACAATTATGATGCAGGAGCAAATAAAAATGGAATAAGTACAAGCAAGAGAAATGATGCATCTATGAAAACTCCCTGAATAACCTTCTTTGGAGAAGGATTTTGACAGAGTCAGGAGGCAGGAAGCTGTTCTGAAGAATAAATCATTCAACATATATTTATTACCCTACATATCCAACACCAAGTAACCATGGATCTGAAACAGTAAAATTCACAGCTATTACTCTTGGTTTCCTGGACCATACTCCAGATGAAGAGGAAAGGAAAACTGGAAAAGTGCACAAGACAAGTATTGTCTCTCAGGCATTAAAAATTACTCAGAGGATAGAATTTGACGAGACTAACTTTGTGAAGTTCCATGTGACATAGTGAGTCCAAGAAGTCAAAATAATAGAAAATCTCTTACACTCAATTTAACAATGAGGCTGGAGCATGCTAAAAAGTTCCTAAGCTAAAGAAAACAACTCCCACAGTTCCTCTAAGTTGAAATCCTTATTCTAAGACATAGATTTGGAACTGAAGAGAGCACGTATAATCTATTACAATTCATACAACCACACTCACTTCCCTTTGACAACATCACAGCAGCATTTCTCCATCACCTCCCAGCGTTGCAGTAAGGGACATTCTGACTTTTACATGCTGAGATACATATACTATGGTCTATACAGATCACATCCTATTCAAGTTCCTCTTAAAGTATGCACTGAAACCCAATTTCCTAGGGAAAGGTATTAGAGTGGGGGACAGGGCATTTAGGAGGTGGTTAGGTCAACTGTGTGGCTCTCAGGAAGGAGACTGCTGTCCTTAGAAATGAAACTTGGTTAGGTACCAACCTGTGAGAAACCTGGCAATCAACACACATCCTGTCTTTCCATAATTTTATCTTGGACTTCTTAGATTTTAGTTCTGAGAAATAACTTTCAATTGTTATAAACTACGCCAACTATGGTGTTTTGTTAAAGCAGATCAAGCTGACTAACTTTATAATTTTCCCTGAAGAGGAATAGATTAGTATAGCACTTTAAAATGTTCAACTGCACTGTTTACTTATTTATTTTACAAAATAGCATCTACTAAGGTAATTCAATGAACATCTATAGGAGAAAACAGCAAGCTGTTCTATCACATAGAAGATGTGCTAGAATCTATTTTGTCGAGACTAGAGAGTTTGGTGAGGAACTGGTTAGCTAGAAGACTATAAAGTCTCTCCAGGAATATGTGATTTATGATGTAGACAAAAGAAAGGCATTCTAGATTTTAATTCTGTTTACATTTTTATTTTATTTACTGAGTGTGTATGCATTTGTCTATATGGATGCACACATGTGTATACATGATATGTGGGGAGACACGTGGCAAAAGACACACTTGGAGGTCAAAGACTAACTTTGTAGTCATTTCTCTCCACACACTTTTAAAAGGCCTAAAGGGACAGAATGCATATGGCTAGTTTTCATGGCAAATACCTTTTCTCACGAAGCAATCTTGCTGGCCCACATTGTAGACTTTTATAAAAGAACAGTCAGTTGATGCTATGATTAAGGCCTAGACTGACTGGAGATTGGACTGTTGAAGAGATAGGACAAGTCTAAAAATGTGTACACTCAAGTAATCTAATATATATATATATGTTTATACTCAGTGGGTAGAAATAAGAATTATCATAGCAGGCTTTCAGCCATGGAGAGGCACCTTCTTCAGTTTTTCTCCTTAAATAAAGGCCTGCATTGTCCTAAAAGGATCAAAGTGTCTGAATAAGTAGAAGGGGTTCAAAATTGTAGAAACTGGGAGGCAGAGGAAGAAAAATCGTTAGTTCAAGGTCAGTTAGGAATGTATACTAAGTTCTAAGCTAGCATGGACTACTTAGAGAGACCCCTTCTTAAAAATATAGAAGTACAAAAACATAAACTAATTCGGGGAGAATGAAGTACTTGATGATCTTGTTGGTTGATAAAGTAAGGAAGAAGCTAACATTACTGGTTATGGTACTAGATGAAGAGCTGAAATGCATCAAGAAATAAGACCACAAGAAGAGAAAGAACTATTTAGGACTTGGGTAGACCCAGTGTATCCTCATGAGGCTGCAGGCGAGTTTTGGAATAGAAGCAAGCTACTTTAATGTATACCCAGGTAGATATTTTCTATATTAGCTTTCTTTATTCTTGTTATTGCTCAGTGTTTGCTAATTGTCCAAAAAGATACCTTTGAAAATAACAATAAATCAAATCCCAAGCACAAGTTAGCACTATTATACTGAAGAATCACAAAGGACTGTTTACACAAAGGAATGTAATGCAAGGAAAGCAGGTGGAGGCGTGAAGAGCACACAACAGCTGCCATTCCATGACGGTGCTGGGGACCAAACACAAAGAAAGTGTCATGAGTTGGAGGGAACCTCCAAGTTCAAGCATGATGGAATCACTGCTCCATACAGCCAAGAGATAAAGGAAGCCTGTGGTGACATCCTACTTCTGTTTCCTCCACATTGTGTAATGTGGGGGAAATTAGCTTCTGAAGGGGAATGCGCCAGATAAAAGGGAAGACACAAGATGAAATAATCCCACACTTACTCGAGTAGGGTGTTATAAGAGGTTTTGATTTAATGGGAGACTCACAGATCGCAAGGAGAATAGGAATGGAATCCAGCACCTATGTGTGAGAGCACGAAGAAAAAGAGAGAGAGAGAGAGAGAGAGAGAGAGAGAGAGAGAGAGAGGGGGGGGGCAACCCGGTCCAGTCTCTCAAAGGCCATTGGCTAAAGAAGGTTCCCCATCAAGCTTCTTTCTCCTATTAAGGCTCAGTTTTTTTCATACAACTTTATTCATAAGACAAACACCCCAGAAAACATATCACATAAGATTTATTGGATGGTCAAAGAGCATAAGACATACAACATGCCAGTGTAAGGTTCACAGTAACTTTTTTGTTGCTATGTTGATCTTATAGATATTTTCAGCTAATTTGAGAATAAGTAAAGATGAAAGAAGAAAATATCAGAGATTATTAATATTTAAAAGCCATAGTGGCTTCTTAACTCCCTTGCTTCTTCATGGAAGAAAAACATTTGCTTTCACGTGGCAGATTTAGGTGCCATGGAAACAAGAGCTGAAAAGACTTCAAGTAAATAGAGAGCACTCGGCTGAGCCCAAGCTCTTCTTTAATTTTGATCAGACCAACATTTCTATGTGATTTGGGGACTGAGGAAATGGCTCAGTGGTTAAGCACACTTGATGTTTTTGCAGAGGGCTTGGGTTTGATTCTTGGCACCCATATGGCAGCTCACAGGTATTTTTAGCTCCAATTCTAGAGGATCAGATCCTTTCTTCTGGTCCACACAGGCACTACATGCAGGTGGACCCCATATATACATGCAGGGAAAGCACTCATACGCACAAAATCAACATAAATATGTATTTCAAAGTGATTTTGATGGGTATCTAGAAATATATTACTGTATCACCAGGCCAAGAATTTCTTTTTTTTTTACTGTTATTATTTATTTATTTATTTAAGATTTCTGCCTTCTCCCCGCCACCACCTCCCATTTCCCTCCCCCTCCCCCATAAAGTCCCCCTCCCTCATCATCCCTAAGAGTAATCTGGGTTCCCTGCCCTGTGGGAAGTCCAAGGACCACCCACCTCCATCCAGGTCTAGTAAGGTGAGCATCCAAACTGCCTAGGCTCCCACAAAGCCAGTACGTGCAGTAGGATCAAAAACCCATTGCCATTGTTCTTGAGTTCTCAGTAGACCTCATTGTCCATTATGTTCAGTAAGTTCGGTTTTATCCCATGCGTTTTCAGACCCAGGCCAGCTGGCCTTGGTGAGTTCCTGATAGAACATCCCCATTGTCTCAGTGTGTGGGTGCACCCCTCGCGGTCCTGAGTTCCTCTGAATATTGAATACTATAAACTACGTTTGCCTTTCCTTTGGTTTCTTAGTCAAATGAAAGAAATGTAACTTGGTTTCAATGATGAATAGCAAACAGCAAGTATCGTGAGGGTATTTAATCAGTAGACTTCATCTTGATCAATGATATGACTTTGCTAAGTGGGTGAAAATAATCATTTGCTTCACACTTTAGAGAATGAGGGACCACAGAATGACTTCAGAATTTAAGAGATATTTTGTCTGTTTGATGTTGTTTGAAACTGTGTCTTATGCTGTACCCTAGGGTGACCTTGAACTCACAAGGTATACTAGACTTGCTCTGAACTTATTGAAATCTTGCCTCAGCCTTCTGAATGCTGGATTACAGGTATAAGCCACGTCGGTGCTGTATTTCAGGTATAAGGCACTGAGTGCTGGATTGCAGGTGTAAGGCACTTAGTTGAATAGAGGGAGAATGGAACATATGAGCAAGGGTGTGGGGTCAAGATCATGATTGGAAAAACCACAGAGATGCAAGCTCACGGAAGCTCATGAACTCTAGACTAACAGCTGGGGAACCTGCAAGGGACCAAACTAGATCCTTTCAATGCGGGTGACAGTTATGTGGCATGATCGATGGGGGAGGGACCTGACAGTGTTACCAGGACATATATTGGGTACTCAGTCTTGATACAAGGTGGGAGAGACTTGATCTTGTCTCAATTTGGTATACCAAAATTTGTTGATTCCCCACTGAAGAGTGGATGGTGAGTGGAAGTAGGGGAGGTGGGAGGGCTGGAAAAGGGTAGGGAGGGGGAAGTGGTGCTAACATGTAAAATTAAAAATTAAAAAAGAGACTTCGTAAAATGTTTATTAATTTTTCAATGTGAAGTGTCTTTGCTAGAGACTTTCTTAAATGCAATTAATTATTCTTAGTTACCAGGAAATATGATCAGTACTAAATATATTTGCATATGTTGTTCCAAGGAGATATCTATAAAAATGAATGTACTTGCATTGTCTTTAGTCTGGTTTAAAGATACTAAGAACATTTCCTTGTTTTTCAATGCATTTCAATACAGTATATTTTAATATTTCTTGCTATCAAAACCCACCATGGTTCCCTCAAAATAATATTAGATTGTTAAAGTTCAGAGCTGAGAACCCAAGTTGCAGATGATTCATTTTTTTTATGGAAATACACAGGCAAAGAAAGAAAACCCACAGAGAATTCTATTCCCATTTCTCTCTTTGAGTTTTTGGTCTTAGAGTATAGCAAAGAACTCTAATATAAGAGACCAAGACATTTCAACACACTTTGTCCAGAGTGAAGAGATTTATGACAGCGGGAAGGAGATGCAATAAAGTGGCGTGGGCTGTTTAGACAGTTTCATTATTTATGATGAAAATAATATATTCACAGGGACTGAAAAAAGTCGAACAATAAAAGTCTCGCCTCATCATCCTAGATTCTGAGCTGTCAACTTCTTGGTGTGCATTTATGCAGAAGATTTCACTTTCTATAATAAAACATGTGTATCTTCGTTGTACAATGGCAATACCTACCACAGGAGTACTGTGTTCTGTGTTTTGGATTTTGTGTTCAATTTTATCTGAGAGAATTTTGCACAGCTTCACATGTGGAAAAACTTCACTTTAAAAAGACATTATAGTAATTCATTCTAAGAACGAACATAATCAAGGGCTCATGGTGGGCAGCTGGCAAACGGCAAATGTTTTTTGCCGTGACATTCAGAATTTTACTGGTAGGAAGTCCCTAGACTCATTTACTTACAGGAAGGGTATATGTATTTCAATATTCGTATTATCTTCAAACAGGCATTCTAATTTGTGCCCCAGTAAAAAAGTCTTTAATCCATGTTTTGAACTAGATAACATCTCCTTAGATGCTTACTTATAATTAGCATATTTTTCTATAATTCCATGATCAAACACTTATCCATTTTTTGGGGGTGCTGGTGCATTTTCTTAAATGTAATTTAAAAGATATTTACATAGTAACTTAGTTATCTCTTTGACTTATATTCATCAATGTTAATAAAAGTTTTTAAAAATGCTCTCTTTGGCTCTGTTTGTGATATTTTAAAATTCAATTTCATAATGGTTTCCTATAAGGCATTTTGATTTTGTGTTTTAATTTAAAAGGCTTGGCTGTCCCATTACTGAAACCTAATAACCAAGCAAAAATGGCCAAAATCATGATAGTGATGATGGTGGTGACAATGATGGTGGTGATGGTGATGTCAAGCTCTAAAATCTAGAATTTATTCTAAATAATGAAATAGAACACATGTTTTATATATCAATTTCTTTCCCTTCCAACCTCCTTCCTTATTATTCCAATGCCTGTATTAATCAACTAATATTTAACTTGTTAAAACAGTCATTATCATTCAGATAGTCCTTAGGTATTTTAGTAGTTTATTTTACCAAATTAGAACTGTTAATCTGTGTTTTGTCTTCTGTGAATATCAAGTTACTTTCCATGTCTTTTATTTTATGTTTATAAAGATTCTTCGATTGTGCTTCTATTCCAGATTTCACCCAGCTTTTGTTAGAATTTATTCTATTTAAATCATGGCAATCTTACAGAATCACTTATAAATACTAGGTCCCTCAAAATATTTGTGCCGTTTATTCAAGAACATATATACTTGTTTGTGTTTTGTTTACACAAAAATTTTGAAATGAGTAGAATTTGAAATATTTTTTTCTAAAAGCTTGGTGTGTATTTCAGTGGTGGAGCCCATGCTCAGCATGCATGAGGTCTTGGGTCTATCTCCAGTATCACAAAAACCAACCAACCCACAAACATAAAACCCTTAACTTTATAACTATACAGTATATTTTACATTGATATTCTAAGTGACATGCCTAATTATATCTGAATTTGAATTGTTTATATGCATATAGAAAAAAATGAATTATAGTATTTTAACCAGCTAATTTTGTGACTTCTCAATCTTTGTAAGTTTTCTTTGAAATTGGCTGTATTCCACGTGTACAAAATTATGCCATATGTCATAAATGATAGTTTCATCTTTCTTTATAACTTTTATGCTACTTAATGATTTATGTTATCTAAAACACTTGTTAATGCGTTGGAATGATTCACTCAGTTCCAGTTTCTGTAATGCTTCATTCAGTTCCAGTTTCTGGTTTTTTCTATATGTGCCTAGCATGGCAACATGAAGATGGCTGCTAACGTTCTTGCAATGTTTCAGATACAAATAAAGTCAACAAATTATATTGCGTTTGATTCTCTCTCTGATCTCAGGTACTGGAACTCACAAATCATTCCTTTATACTGACATATATATCCTGAATTTGAATGAAAATGTGTAATCAATTTTAGTTTGTTGTTACTTGAAAGGTAATTTTTATTGATATACATAAAATTAATTTTGTGTGTAGTACATAGAAAACCCATATTTATATAAGTGTCTCTCTCACTTTCTTGTTCTTTCTCTTCGCTACTTAGTGAAAAGTTAATGGGAGTTCTGAATATCAGAGCATTATTTTTATTTATAATCTTACTCTTTAATTACTAAAGACAGGGCTAAATATATTGTGATTCTCCTTTTTACATTTGTGATACCATGCACTCATCATTAAAAACCTTTGTATTTGAAATCTTTACAGATAAATGGGCTGAAGTCAATAAAATTTAGTTCACTTGGGATTTTTCAACATCTGGTAGAGTTATTTTCTCAGTAATTAGAGGGAGAGGTGAGTCATTTTCCTGATGTAGTCTTACACATGATTAGATATCGGTTGTTTCTATAGTCAGCAGCTTAAATTCAGTGACCATACTGATTAAATAATGACGAAAAGGTATATAGAGCTTCTGTTTGATTTCCCAACACCACTTATTATCTGTAAATCTATGTTCCACATGTTCCTTAGAGTAGCCTCCTCTCAGTCTGCTCAATAGCCTCGTCTCCATCCTAAATTACCATCTTTCCAAATGATACTATTTCTGGAGACATTCAAAAGAGTACCTGTCATGTTCTGGTCTGTACTTTTTTTCGGATTAAGCCAACACTTAGGCACAACTAGGAATTATTTACAATTATGAAAACCTGAATCTCATATATATAGACACTTGTGAAAGATAAGATGTAAAAGTCTTTTCCATTTGATCATTTAGTTTCCTTTTAGCTTGGAAATGTTGGATAATAAGCATAACATCTATAATATATACCTTAAGATCATAATATCATAGATCTAGATTTGAACATTTAAAATGCTATTCTCCCTACTGGAGATGAAAAACACTTAAGCCACAGAAGAATGGTATCTATCTTTCTAATTTAAGGGAAATATAAGAGATAACATTTACATCTTGAAAATTTCATTGATTGCTAATTTTCAAAGAATAAATTAAAATGTTACATGAAATAATATCAAATTTATATGTGGATCAACATTGGGCAGTGATGTCAACAAGCACAACAATTCCCTACTCTTGGATGTCAGGATATTTATCTTTGACTACCATTCAAGGGAAATTCAAAGTCATTATACACTAGGTCATTTAATATGAATTCACTCTATTGGTTCCCCATTTTGTATCTTACTGAATAGTCATGTATTCCAACAACAATAAAGCATTTATTCTTCATGGCTTGCTTTGCATTATATAGAATGAGAACATTAATTATTAAACCTAACTCAAAGCCTTTTGCCAAAGGATAACAACTGCATTTTCAGTGTTGCTAACTGAAGTAGAATTATGAAAACAGCATAGTGGAGTGAGTGAACCCTGTACCACAATCCCAAACTCACCGGAAGTTTCGTCTACTCTCTCATCTACTACATGGTCCTTCTGGTGAACCCACTCACTGTTGCATTTGAAGTAGATCTGGGTGGCAGGGCTTGCTTTACAGTATAGGTTCACTGGCTTGTTCTTCACAATGTAAGCTTCTTCAGGCTCAATGAGGAAGTGTGGCAATGGCTCAGGTGGGTCAGATGGAAAAGTTTCTGGTAGTTCATGAAAAAAGTCATCATCTGGTAAAGGAATATGAAAGTGGAAAAGGTCAAAATACAGCAACTTGTCTTCTAATTGCTATTTGTTTTTAAGAAAATGGTTAACATAAACTCAACCATGGGAAAAATGACGCATACTGTAAGAAGTAGTTAGCAAGCTGGGAAATGAACCTTAGTGTCTTGTCACCCACAGAAGCTAAAATATTCACAATGTAATATGTATTTCCCAGGGTTACTATTAAGAATTGAAACAAAGTACTGAAGAAATGGATCAGTGATTAAATGCAATTGCTGCTCTTCCAGAAGACATGGGTTCAATTCTCAGCATCCACATGGTGATTAATAACCTTCTGTAACTACAGTTCCTGAGAATCTGATGCTCTCTTCTGGCCTGTGATGCACACTCCATACATGGTGCACAGACACACAAGCAAGCACAGCACCATCCAAAAATAAAAAAAAATACTGAAACAAACAGAAACCACTTCTATTAGAGGTATAAGGCTTGAAGCAAACTTTAAATCCTTTGTAAATGTTTGAGAAAAAGCACTAAAATATTAATGGAAGTTCAGATTCAAATTGATCATTACTTTCAAAAGATGCATTTGACACATTCAGATGAAAATATTCACTGAGACTAAAATTGTCTACGCACTGGAAATGGGAATGAGCGTCAAGCTGGCTACTGGTGTAGCTGTGGTAAAATGTTATCCGGTATAATTTTGAAATTGTACTTCATATGTTTTATGGTATTATGTGACCATTAGAAAATAGCTTAACCTCTTCATAAACAAGTCTCATTTTTATAGTTTAGAAAATTGTCAAATGTGTTACCTCACTCTGATCTTTCAATATCACTGAATAAATCTCATCTTAAACCATTGGAGAGTTTTGTACACTTTGAAGTCTTCTTGTATTTCTTAACTTTAATTCCCCATGATTCTAAGATTCAAAAGTCATATATGTTTGTTTAATAAAGCCTAGTAATTCTTGATAACAATATAAAAGTCTTTCCATTATGTTTTTGTTACGCATGATAATTTTCTTTCTAGGAGGGGCAGAAAAGAACAAACTATAGTTAGTCCACAAATATGAAAATATTGCATGTTAAAATTCATGGGTCAAAGGTGAAAAATGTTCTTCACAAGACCACTGAAGTACTCTGTGCCATAGGACACAGATGATATGATATTGGTATTTAGAGACTGGCTGCTCAGACATTACCTTGAAACTCATTATATTATGCATTCAGTTGCTATCCCATTTTTGGGAGCTAGCCATTGGTGAAGTGGACATCTGTCCACTAAGAAATCTGGCCTGCGACTTTTTTCATCTAGGTCATGGAATAGCTTTCAAATAGTAATAACACCCAGTCATTGCCAATCTGTTTTGCAGTAAAAATTGGCTTTACTTGAATCACAGGCAAAAGTAGTTTTTGAAACTGCTTAGCCATAGAAAATGCCTGAATTGTGGAAATGACACCTGCTGTAGCTAGGCATTCTTTCTTACTTCAACTCCTTGATATACTTTCTTCCGGCAAGGCATCATTCCCAATTTTTCCACTGTAGACAAACAAAGACACACACTGCCAGTTTACTAAAGATTAACTTTGTTTATATCAATTTCAGCTCTACTAGTCAATATGCAAGACCACTCAAGACCCATCAAATAAACAGAGCCAGAAAAGCAAAGGGACAAGGGACTGAACTATTGACAGATCCGTCTGCACAAATCTGATGCCTTGAATGTCCTACCCATTCTTTCTATCATTTTCCAGAGCACTTCCTTTTATATGCGAGGATGTATTAGGCTGGTAATCAATACAGCTCTACAGCACGCCACACACAAATTCTACTGAAGTATAGCTCTTGTTTCATTATTATTCATGAAAGCAAACAAGACAGTAACTCTATTTCACTTTCTTTTCAGATTGTGTTTGCTTACACATACACGTGGAAGTGTAGCTAAAACTACACATTTACTCAAGTATGTAAAAGATAAAATGTTTCAGCTGTTTTTTTAAAGTGAAGCTTGTTCCCTTAAAAGAACTGATCATAAAGTACTAGCTTACTATACACATCTATTTTATTCAGTAATGTAGCGCAAGTATTTGTATGTTCTTATCCCATAGAAAAATTGCTAAGATACTAAAAATCAGTTATATCACCTAGTCAAAACCATGCACCTGTTTAGTCTCATTATTTTAAAGACTGAGAATATGGATTATAATGGAAGATCAGAAAAATCACATGTACATTTTCAAGCTAAAAGAAGCCCAGTGAAATGCCAGCAGGAAAAGTGATGATTTAATGAATATCTAGAACACATATGAACAAACGAATTGGGCATTTTCTTAATTTTGTGTTTTACCATAATATAATCATTACAAGTGAAAGAAATTTGCCCATGTCTTGGCATAGTATTGATTTGTTAACACTTGAAATGAAATATAATAAGAAGTCATTTCCATCATTTGAAATAACATTTTCTTCATTTGATAAAACTGGTGTTTCTATTACATATAATTATCATTTCCACAGAATACATTTCTTAGTGTTCCTCTAGAGAGTTGACTTAACAAACAATACTCTATAAGCTTAATATTTCTTATGGTGTCCATATTGGAAATTCCAATTCATAGCCTAGATGAAATCACATTAAACATTTTTTTCCTATTTCTAATACTCAGTGCAAGTACAGAAATTGTAATTGGCTAAGGAAATCCAAGACTTTGAGTTAGTAGCTACATGGAGTGTGATAAATAGGATAAAAGAAACAGGCTGAGTTGTAAGTTCTAGGTTTTATACTACCCAGTTTAAAGAAGCTGTTAATAATTTTGAAATATACAGCTAATCTTTAATACTAGAATGGAAATAACCTGAAGATGAAGACTGTATTGTGTTCATTTTAATTTTCATGTCTTGAAAATTCATTTTAACTTTCATGTTTTAAAAAACGTGTGTGTGTGTGTGTGTCTGCATGAGTTTATGTGCACACATGTGTGTATGTCCCTATGGTAGCCAGAGGGTACCATAGCTCCTGAAACTGGAGTAACAGGTGGTTGTGTGAGGCCTAATGTAGGTTCTGGGGCCTTATAATTTGTGTGGCCCAATACAGAACAAAAAAAAATGAAGGATCCTAGTTAAAATATATGAAGATTTCTGAGAGAATGGCAGAAGAACATTAAACGAGGCCTTGGTCACTGAGGCATTACAAGTCAGATTCATCAAGAATCAAATGCTACCTACAGATGAAATAAAGTGGGCAATACCCGCGCCCGACTCAGTACAGACATGACACCATTCCCCAGTGGACATTCATGCTGAAATGTATTGGGAATTTCACATATTTTTAAAGTACATTGAGTATTTTCTAGAAGACAGGGAAGTTTAGACTGAGAAACCTAGGATCTAGTAAGTTGCTTGCTGTTAATGTGTGCAATTTGTGTACATGTCCTTCCTCAGTAAGAGCACCCACGCCACATAGATGCCAATCCTTCAGGAACAACAGGCCAACTATGCTCTGAGCTGATAGATTACTTACTGATATTACAGCTTTGCTGATTTTCCTATACAATCAAACCAGCTTGCAGCTACTATTAAGGTCAGATCAAAAAATTTGAAACTATAAAAGGATGACCCAAAATTTTCATCCCACAGAGCGATCACTAATTCCATTTCCTCACTACTTCATAGCTAAAGATTTGGAGGTGATATCATGGTGACAATAGGGATAGCTTTGGACTTCAACTTATCATGGGCAATATGTTTAAATTATTCTAAATTATTACTTTTTATAAAATGTATACTTCAAGTTGAAGTTCAATGCACCAATTTGTAGAAAATGACTTAAATAAAGAAATTGTTAAATATGGTCTTATGAGTAGTTTATTGATATTAACAAAGCAAAATTATTATGGTGATTTCCCTTCTATGCAGTAAGTTCAGCTAGCCCTGACTTTTGTGGATTCAGCATTATAATTCATTTTATTTTCTAACATTTGACTTAATTTTCCTCTTTCTACCTTTACTAAATAATGGTATTCCAGTGGCAGCGCTGTTTTTGTAAATCTTAGCATTTTTGCTTCTATTATTTCATAAGGCTTTGTCTTCTTCATTTATATACAGGAGGGGAAAGCTGTGCATCATGTATTATCTTTATAGACTTTCATTCTTCCTAATTCTTGACAGGAAAATATTATGCTATGATCATCAATCTTGGAAGCTTTAGGTTGCTGGTTTTATTGCTGTATCAAGGCCTAATTTTCATCAACTCAATACATAAGTTTCTACATTTCTGAATCACAAGACTTAAACTGTTATTGCTCATAGCATAAAATATAGGACCATTATCTCTTTGTCTGAGACTTGAAGCATATTCTTCTAAAATGGAATTTGCTTCCAAAGAACTTGAGAGGATTTTAAAATGAATGACTGGAAAGCTAATTTTATCTTCATTTGGCCACCCATCCATCAGAGGGATAATGTATGATACATAATCAAAAAAGCAGCTGGAATTAACTGTTTGAATAAGACTCTAGGCTATTTTTAATATTTAGATTAAAATATCCTTTGGAAGACAAAGGCTATGGTCTATCTACATATCAAAAAATATATCATTTGATTCATCCTTTAAATTCAAATAGTTGAATCAATAATGCATTGAGTCTATTATATATTTTGGATGTACTGAATATTTCTAACTTCAAAGGAAAAACTTTTTACTTTCAAAGAAATATTTTCCAAACTGCTTCCTTCTATTACTAGACATGATACAAAGTTAACATGCTATTTGACACTCAGCTACTTCTGAACAGAAGGGCTCTCTTATGCCCCAGGTAAGTTCTCCCAATATCTGTGTTTCTTTCTATAAATACCTCTTGTTCTCTTACTCACCTCCTCTCTTCTACTGTGCACCTGAACAAAAAAATTAAAGAACTCTTTTATTCTCTTCTTCACAAAATTTACCGTTTTTTTTTTTTTGCAAAACACTTCACCTATGAAATTTGAATGATGAGGGGTTGAAGAAGGTGCATTTACGTAGAATATCAAGAGTACAAATAGACATCAGAATCTAAAGGATTTAAAATATATGCTTCTGAATAGGCTGTCTTAGTCATTTGAAACCACATTGTATACAGCAATATAAATTTGCATATACATGTATGAAGTATTGTTCATTTAAAGCTCACACAATATATACAACATATGCATTTGAATTTATTTGCATGAGATTGAGCACAACTAACCTTCAACTGAAGTACTACTCAATAGGTTTCTGAAATAGCTAATCATGGGCATACTGTTTAGTTTTAATAAAATAAAGATTCAGAATTGTATATGTTGAGCTAAGTAAATAAGGCAGAATTTTGGCTAATTTTTGTACGCTTTATCTGTCATCAGAAAGGAGGTGTTTGTATCCATGTAAGTGTGTGTATGTGTATGGAGGTGACTTTACTGTCAGGTCAAAGGATGAATAAGGAAAAGCTTTGTAGCTGATATTTGCTGACATTAGAGGTCATCACTTCTGGGAAAAATGTATAAAGGTGGATGGGAAATGTTTGTCTTTTATTTGATGTCTTTTAAAATTCATTAAAGTTGGTGCAAATAAATATTTGGTATGACCTTCGAGCTTTTGTGCAAATTAAGAGATAAACTGCATAACTCTATGTAAAAAAAATAGGGTCAGCCTAGAATAATGTTTGGATGCTTCATTAAGTTCACAAGTTTCAAAACCAACATCACTGACACCATTAAAACTTACTTCACATCCCCACTGAACCCCATATTTGACGACTATGGTATTCCCAAATATTTCACTTTGATTTACTTATTTCTAATCTCATTTCATTTTCTCTTAATTCTGCCTCAAATTTCTCCATCCCATGACTTCTGACTTTGAACTAACAGTTTACTACTGTTTTTTTTTTTTTTACTTTGTTCAAGAATTCATTATTTGATGATCATTTTCCATATGTACAGTTCTAGCTGTTGTGGCTGAGGCTATACTTTGTCTTTAAATGACATCTTACTTACAGAAATTGAAATCATATGAAAGAAGTTATTTTATGGTAATCTGAGTATATAATAGTAGTATTTTATTAGTTTTGTTATGTAAAAACCATATGTATAATTAAGTAACAATCCATTAGTACTTTACTTTCTCCTTTAAATGCTTGACTGTAGCTTATAAGAATGAATTGCTACATGTGTATGGTCAACTCCAGTGAATTATTGGAAATGCCTACCATTTTCTTACTCCCTTTTAGTTGTTAGTGCTACATGACCTACATTTTTATGGTGAACCTTAGGCAGTTGAAAATAAAGAAAAGCACAAATAAGAACTTTATAAAAATTGGGTCTGGAGAGATTGCTCAACAGTTAAGACTATTGGCTGCTCTTCGTAGGAGTCCAAGCAACCACATGGTGACATCCACTCAGCTCTAGCTCCTGTTCTACAGGATCCATTGTTCTCTTCTGACCTCCACTGCCACCAAGCAACTCACTGGTACAGACACGCATGAAGGCAAATACCCATGAACATAAAATAAATTAAAATGAATGAATAAAGTGTTTAAATAGTTTATAATAATTTTATAAAACTCTATTAATCATTGAGAGACAAATAAGAAAATATAAGCTTGGAGCTGATTTTGTTACTATTTAACTAATAAGGATTTATAGAAGTCTTCCAACAATGTGAGTAGCCATTGTTTTAATGTAGCTGCATCTCACATTCTGGTGTCCTTTCGGGAAAATTGAAGTGGTCATACTTTGTGTCAAGTGTGCCAGAATCAGATTCCCAGCTATCACATGTTAGCATATGTGTCCCTGTAAGGGTGTTTGGGATGTGATTAAGCTCATAGTTAACATGGAACAAAAAAAATTAATTGTCCAGATAATCTGAGTGTGTCTCAAGCAATCACTGAGAGGCCTTGAGGCAGAACTGATAATCCCAGGATATTCTCCATCAGTCTTTACCTAGAACAACTGAAAAATATTGGCAGGCAAAACTCAAGTCATCAAAAAGTCCAACAATTTCCAGCTGATCCCCTTCAGTAATCTAATTCCTCACAACAGGCGAGGCATCCCTTCCTCTGAATGGGACACCAAGATTAAGCTCACATTGCGGCTCCCATTTCCACAGCTCCTCCTCTGTACACATCCAGTCCCTAACAGATGGCAAGTCCATGAACAACAGTCGTGCTTATTCACTTCAAACATCTTATGTCTAGAGTGCCGGGCATAGAGTTCAAGGTTTTCCTCTCCTTTCGATTTGTAGTTATTCCTAAGGAAATTCCACAGGACAACACAGAAATGTATAGGAATTATTTACTAAACGAATATCATGGGAGTGAGGATATATGTATCAAAAGGTATCTCTGTGTGTCTGTATGTGTGTGGTGTGTGTGTACACACACTGAGGGCATGAAGTATGCATTTATTAATATGTATATGTTCATGTGGATGTGCATTCACATGTGGGAATAGAAAACAGAAGATGTTGGGTATACTTCATCACCTTCCACTGGTTTTGAGGCAGGATCTTCCAGTGAACCTGAAGCTCATAGCTTTGACGGGGTTGGCTAACTACTGAGCTTCAGGGATCTGCCAGTCTCTGCTGCTGCTAACTCTGGGATTAAGGCACATCTGTGTATGTGTGTATGTATGGTGTGTGTCCATGAGATTTGAATTCAGCCCTTCATACTTTACTGACTGAGCTGTTAATAGCCTCAGCTTGCAAAGGCATAACTCAAATGTTTATAAGTACAAATATAATTCCAATATATAAAATCTTATCTTGTATCCAAATTTTAATACCATCTATCAGGAGCTGTACCTAGTTTTGGACTAAGTGAATTCTTCCATGAAATGTTGAAGGTTAAGTCCAACATGGTGTGAGTGGGAAATTTTACAGTATATCTGACTTTATTGTCTTCATCTAGTGTGTGCGCAACACACTGAAGTATCACATCATTCTTCCCATTTATAAGCCTCTTCTTCCTTGGGGACTTTGCGCTCACACTATATCGCTTCCTTTCCTATGTCTTTGACCTTCCACTTTCTCCTTTGCTTCTTAAATACAGCCAGATAGTCTCAAACTTTGTCCTCTAGTCTCTCCCTCGGGCATCTCATCACACCAGTGGCTGCAATTATCAGATCGTGTCACATACATAACCTTCCCCTCCATTCCCTTTCCTTAAAACCCCCGATGCCTTTGTATTGACTGAAAATGAAATCAGAATCTTATCCAGGCCAAGAAGGACCTGCCTGATCTGATTGATTCTGCCCTCAATGTCTCCTGTCTTAGCCTCCTGTCCTCTTGCCAACACATGGAGACAGACATCCTGGCACTGAAATCTTTATTACACCACACTCATACACACTCATACACTTGCACTTTATTTGAAGGGCATTTTTTTTCCTTCTTGCCTTGAAGGTTACAGCTCAGTTTGTCTCCCGGGGAAAAAAGGAATCAAAGCCAAAAATATTCAAATAAATGACTCTTTCTAAGAAGGAATTTCTATCTGATTTCTTTTTATCATCTGTTATTTGTTATTATTATTATTACTTTCTGTTATTATCTCAAATTAACTTGTTCACTAAGCTGATTTTCCCCTTTGCACATATCTCCAAGCTATACAAATTAGGATAGCTTCCATTTTTCTCAACACTGTGTCCTCAGCATTGACATTAGATGGACAATCTTTCCCCTAAAACTAACCTTACTTTTAAAATCAGTTTTTTTTCAATTTTAATTACAACATTATTTTCACAGTGAAAATAAGGTTCCTTATTAAGGTATTATAAATAAATTAAAAAACAGAGTCCTTCACTTTTTATTTGGATTATGTAAGAGTCTCAATCCTAACTCTACTTGTATTAGTCAGCTTGTCATTGCTGTTGACAAAATGCCAGAAAGAAACAAGTTAAAAGGAAAAAAGTTTATTTTAGCTTATCGCTTGAGATCTCACATACATAACCTCGTGGACGGTCATTTGTATCCATCACCATGGGACTCATTTGACTCTGTTCATCTCATGGCAACCAGGAAGCAAAGAGCCTGAGAGAGGAGAGGGCTGCTGACTGGGAAGCCACTTCCAACCACAGCATTCCAGGCACTAATTCCTGTCAACTATGTGTCACCTAAATTTCACATGTCCATTAGGTCAGGAGACCCTCAATGGAAAAGATGGCTCTGTCACTCTCTCCTCTAAACACTGCTGCATTTGAGATCAAGCCAAAGTAGAGGCATTTCAGATCCACACCAGAAAAGCAATACAAGACTATAAGAAGTATGAATGTTCCAGAATTAAAGTAGAATAGCTACAGCTTCTGCCAGAATGTCCGAGTGGTCCACAGAATGTGGCTCCACACTCATTCAATAACCAGCTAATTTAGCACCACTCCTCCACATTGGAATTTGGGGATTCTGTATCCCCCAAAAAGAGTTTATAAGTTTGTTCTGACTTCAAATGCCTCATGGCTTAAAATCCACGTTCAGAATTAATTCTTCAATGTCTGCTTCAATTCCATTAAAAAAATTCATTTTTAATCTCAAATATAACCATCCCTAAATTGCAAATTGCATAATGCAATTTAATGGGTCAATGATTTTACTTCATGTCAGAGCTACCATCTCCAAGGTTTTAAAACTTTCTTTCTATTGAAGTGAACTCATGTATAGCTGGCGACTTCAAGAACTACAAAGAACATTATGTGTTATAAGACAACGTTTGATGTCATCTACAGCAATGTCAACATAAACAATGCATAACTCTTCAACTGATATACAAAATTTCATGTCTTTACAACACCACAGACCAGGAAACCTCAGATACCTGTAACCTAGCTTCAAGAAATTTTAATAATATTCTCAAAACTCTGTGTGTATATGTATTTGTGTGTGTGTACTTGCGCATATATATGTGTATGATGATACTATGTTTAGAAGGTTAAGCAAAAATAGTAGAGACAAATAGCACCAAATTGAAAATGTTATAATATTGGAAAATATTGAAGAAGTGGAGATCTGTGGTTAATAAGAGTACTCAGTGTATGTGGTAACTCTTGAAACTAACACATTGAAATATGACTACATGATTTATCATGCATATTAAAAGATACGGCACTGAAAATCTGAGATTTTCCATACATATTGAAACTCTCCTTACAGGCTATATTTATTCTTCTCTTATACATTACACCCAGCCTGCAGTTCCCCTCTTTCTGCTCCCAGTCACTCCCTCCACTTTAAGAGTTATTTTTTCAATGTAGTAAAATGACTTAATATAGAAGAAAACAGTCATCTTTAAATCCCCATGGCAGTTCATGAGCAAAGAAAACACCAAAACTTTAAAATAGACTACTACAGATTTGCCTCAAGTCAGAGATGGAAGGTTAACTCTTGCCTTTTTCTTTTTTACTTCCTACATAAACACTTTCAACTAGTGCTTCTCTGTGTGTGGCTTGTGTGATTGACAGACCTCACACTTTTTAGGTGTCTGATTCTATTGCAGTAATTTTTTTTCCAGAATATTTCAAAGTGTCATAAGCAGTATCCTTTGCCTCCTGCAGTCTGGCGGTTACTGCTTAGTTTAAAGTACTGTGGTTCCTCATTTCCTGTCAGTATGGTATACAAAAGTCATGATAATCAATTGTTGGTTTATCACTCTGCACATGATTCTTGCAGATAATTCATTTGGTAGTTTTATTTATGGTGTTTTAATTTTTAAAATTTATGTCTCTTTTTGAGATTATAATATAATTACATCATTTACCCTTCCCGATCCTCCCTCCCACCAAAGACTGAACCCTTGCTCTTCTTCAAAATTGTCTTTTATTAATTAATTGTTGCGTGTGTGTATTGAGTGTACTGAAGTGAACTCATCTATAGTTGGTGACTTCAAAAACTACAAAGAACATTATGTGTTATAAGTCCTTAATAACTATTGTCTTTTAATGTTACTACTCTTTCACTATTAAAATTACATTAAGGTATTTTTTGTAAACAAAATTTTACAAAACTCCCATGCTTTGGTTACTGATTTACACAGTACACTCTCTGAATGCTTGGAGCCATTATTTAAAAGAAACTTGTTTACATTATAAACCTGTTGTGTCCCAACTACAATTCTGCAGTTTTAACATAAGTTCACATTTCCAGAGCTGAAAACAAAGCAATGCTACACATTTATGGGCTTGGTGATGTTTCTACAACACACAAATTTCTACAGATGTTTTATAGTAAAAGCAAACACATCACAGCTGTTAGCAACAGCATTGCTATCCTGAGCTCCAGGTAGTAAGACTATAAAGTTATATATATGGACATTTTTAGACCACAGTGCTTCTGCAGCTGGCACTGTAATAGAGGAAAGAGTTAATTCTGCCAATGAGCAAGACTGAGTGTGAAGCACATGCTGGTTGTGAGCCTCTGCCTTTTCCTCAGATATGTGTGGATGGAACCAGTGGCATTCTTGTACTGAATGAAGCATAAAATGTACTGACGTGAAGGGCAATATGCCCGAGAGACTGAAGAAGATGGAAAGGGTAAGGATCACCTCTAGCACACTGTTAATGTCTCTCAATGTCACCTCCCCTGCCACTGGAAATCAGAATGCTTGACACCCGGACACCAAATTATTAAAGCTTCAAGCAGTGACACTTCCTTCTCCACGTGAGGCCTGGCTTCTCCTGGACACTTTGCTCTCAGGATCCCTTCAGGCTCCTTGGCCTTTACTCCACCCCTTAACCTCAGTAACTAATTAAATCTGCATAACTCTTTGGTGAAAATAGTTTACTTCGAAGTTTTCATTTGGTGTTCCCCTCTGGGCATTTTTTGTCACTTTAGTTCAGCTTGTCCTCTTTACATGAAGTTTAAAGAGGTGAGCTATTTTTATAAGATAAAAAAAAAAAAAAACAACCTCTTTGAAGACCTAAATCTACCTTGATGCTTCACATAAGAACTAGCATATAAGGCCTGACAAACTTCAGTCACAAAATATTAACTTTAGAATTTACATATAAACAAATTTTACATATAAATTTACATATAAACAAAAAGTTTATTTAAAGTAGTTATAATTTTAAGACTTATCTGGAAACAGTTTATTTGGGATCTAATTAAATTCTGTACCAAAAAAACTAAACAATAAAAATCAACCCTGGCGCATGCCTGTAATTCCAGCACGCAGGAGGCAGAGGCAGGCGGATCTCTGTGAGTTCGAGGCCAGCTTGGTCTAGAAGAGCTAGTTCCAGGACAGGAACCAAAAGCTACGGAGAAACCCTGTCTCGAAAATCAAAAAAAAAAAAAAAAAAAAAAAAAAAAAAAAAAAAAAATCAACCAACCACATAAAAAAAAAAGAACAAAAACCAAAAACTAACTAATACAGCTGGGCTTATCTTCAGGAAGTTTTTTTTAGGAAATCATATTAGATCTCAGAATTAAACAGCACTATTAATGTTTTTTTCTATTCTGAAAAGACAAAAGTGGAGATGAAGAAAATACAAATTAATTCTCAAAATATGGTCTCAATTATTGTTTTCTCTCTAGAAATAACATAAAACTTCTAAAGTGGTCAAGTACTTTAGGCCTACTTCCACATCTCAAGTAATCCTTCAAAATCATGTATTTATTTAATAATTTAACCAACAGGCATAGAGAGTCTTGCTCTGCTCACAGGTAACCTAAGGCTATCACAGGTAAGTATTCCTAGGATTCCCAGTCACTTGATGCCAAGTGAACTGTTTCTCAGCTTAGTAATTGATACATTGTATTCAGAACAGGCAAAGGTAGTGTTCCTATGTTTTGCTTTTGAGATACAGTCTCAGAGACAAAGCCAAATCTATCCTGGAGCTCACCATTCATGATCTCCTGCTTCAGGCTCTTAAATGCTGGGTTGACAAGCATGTACCATCATTCCTGACAATAAGAAATGTTTCAATTTCAGCTATAGTTTAAGATACAACTTTTAAAATGCCGTAGATGAATGAATACTTAGGTATTAGCATTTGTGCATTCCTCCAAGACAGTTTCTACCTGTAACAGAGGAGCTAGGAAAGGAATCTAGATGTCTCTGTCTTGGTACACATGACTGAGTTACAGAGGGCATTGCTTTTCATATCCTTGAAATGTATTTAAGAAGAAAATTCTCTGGTTATAGATTGTTTAACAATATTAACAGCACTACTAAACAAACATCCATAAAGCACTTACAAAATGCCAGGTACTCCATTATGGATTTTACATATATTCTTTCATTTATTTCCCATAGTGGCACCCTGGGTAATATCATTATCTACATTCTAAAGATGAAAATAGTGGCAGAGAAATGAATTAACTTGCCGTTATAAACACAGCTAATAAACATCAGAAATAGCTCCTGACTATCAGTTAGTACAGAGGCTTAGAGGGCTACCTGCTGTGTCATCCACTCGGTGAAGATGTCCATGAAGATACAAACAAATATTTATTAGTTATAGACAAACATGAGAACTATACCCTAAACTCCCATGTATACATGTTTCCTGGTCTCCTCAGAGATATCAGTAATATGTTATTATTGTTTTTTTTATTTGTGTAAATTTCTAATTTCTTGAACATTTTGCATACACTGCTTTTAATTGCCTATCAAAGTTGATTTGGGAGGTGGAAAAATAGTTCTGAAGCTGAGTGATTGCATCTAATTTACAGGAGCACAGTTCAGTTCCCAGCACCCATGCTGTATGGCCTACAATATAGCCTGCAATGCCTGCTCTTGGGGATCCAACTCTCCCTCTCTGGCCTTCTAGTGTACACACACACACACACACACACACACACACACACAATTTATTTTAAAATAAAAATGTAATGTGCCTATTAAATGGAAGAATTAGCAAATCAAATCATGTTCATGATATAGAAAAAAAACAATATGACATTGTGTGGAATATGTCTAGCAACCCATAAATCATTTGCTGTTTCACAGAGTTATAAAATTACCATCAAATAAATTCTAATAAACTGAGACAATGTGAAATAATAAAGGAAACTGGGCTAGAGGAGGATGATTTGTGGCATGGCAGGGTAACTGAGGATCCGGCCCTGGCCTTTGTGATGTGGGAGGAGAACATGTTTGGACACTGTCCATTTTCCTTTTTCAAATCTCTAAAAGGAAATAGGAGTTGATTACTTTTGCTAATACAGAGGAACTGGCTATTTGTAGGGCGGGAGATCGGACAGCTTTTCATATTCTATCAAAAAGGCACTCAAGTCCAGAAAATAGACATCTTTTCAGGAAAGCATATCCTTCCTGCTTCCACTTCAGTAAACTCGAAGAGTGAAAACACATTTGTGAGTGCAGCAAGTTCATCGACATTAGCAGCATATCATTTCCCCAAAGTTTGAAAGAGCAACGGATTGATTTCAAGGTTCGCAGTGGGACAGGACAAGCCAGCATGGCTCACATGTCTTTCGGAAACAATATAAATCCATGGAGCTATTTCAAGGTCTCATGAAGAGGTGACAAATGGCTGGATTTGGTTACACACTTCCTCCTGTGGGGATGATTTCATCCACTCCTTTTAAAGAAGTCAGACTGATTTGCTGTTTTCATGCTCTGTTTTTCTTCAAATCTAATTTTAAATGAGCAGGTTGATTTCAGGGCAGGTCTCTTAACTCCCTCTCCTTCCGCTTGGGTTCAACTCAAGTTCTTGTGAAATCATTATCCTCTCTCTACCTTCAAGATGGACTGCCTCAAAACCAAATTACAAAGTAAACAAAATGAAGTTAGGGCTGTGTTCCTCGAGGATATGCTACTTGTGCAGATGGGGGCTGCGATTCTGTGAAAATGTCTCCTCTGCTACATTGTCTTCCTGCACATCTTAAGCCTATGACTCGCTGAAGCACACAGAGCCCCTCCAGGTCAGAGAGCCACTTAGCTCTCCCACAGAAAGAGCCACATCCAAATCAAAGAAGACAATCTCCTATCAAAAGTTGGAAGTGTGAAAGAAGGAAGGCAATAATAGGGATTTGCTTGTCTTGGAGATCACTCCCAGTCCTTCAGGGAGATCACTGCCTGTAAGATCTGTCAAGCAAACCAAGCTCCCTGTTCTTCATACATTGGAGTATCAACTAAATATCCCTGTCAAAGACTCTAAAAACACTCTCTTGGGGCTCACTATCAATTTATCTTTTCACTTCTGGTTCTTCCATATTCTCAGAGAATCATGATACATATCTAATACAAGGAATCAAATTCTATATCACACATTACTTACAAATCTGACTCATCCCAGGCATGACCAGGTAAGAGGAAAATAGCACCCTATATTCATTATTACATAGTAATCACAAATCTCTGAGACCTCCCATACTTTCATCGTCTGCTAAGTGGGGATTAAGGGAAGTGTGCTTCTTTTATTTTCCTATCGCCTGCTTCTTGTTTGTATTATAACCAGTGCTCCACTTTCTCAGTCCATGTGGCTGAGATTTCCTATCACCCCCTCCCTAGTCTCCCAGGATTCCAGTCTTCTGACCATAGTTACTGGTTCAGGATGAGTGCATGACTGAAGGCTGTGGCTCTATGATGAAATCTGGGATTCCAATAGAGTGGAAGAAGATGAACACTGAGGGCATGAGCTGTTACGAAGGAAATGGGAAGGTTATTTTAAAGTGGGATAGGAAGAGCCAGTTTGCATGAAAGTTTGCAGAGTAGAGAAGTGTGGCAAGAGCGTGCACAGGCTGACATCTAGGTTACTAAATCTGACTGGGATTGGAGGCAATGTGGCCTCATTACTGAGTTTTTCTCTTGTATGAAATGACAATTTTGGTTTTCTTTTATCTTAGGCCTGCTTAACCCATACTTTTTCATGTGTACAAAAGTCCCTAATTATTAAAAGGGAACCGCTGAAGTGACAGTCAATAGGAATATTTTAAAGAAGTTCTTACTTCTAAATTCTATATATAATATCATCATCACATTTATGAACTCACTGCAGAGGTGGTGCTTAAGACATGTGCAAGATGGGACTCATTGATATTTATGTCATTATGGATGTGGAAGGGACCTACCCTGTAGCCACACACCTCACTGAGAGACTACGAGCAGCTTATGGATTTGGGGAGAGAGGTTGTCATTTTCTTCAATGATATAACCACTTATAAAGATTTCTAGATCTGATGAGTAAGAAACATATCTGGACAAGAAACTAATTAAACTCAGTGACACACACACACATACACACACACAGAGCTGAAAGTAAGAGGGAAACTTTAGAAGTAGAAGGATAAGATTAAGCAGGGCCATGGAGCATTAAAATATCTAAATTTTATTACTGAAACATATAAAACCATCAACAAACATAAGTAAACAGATTTAAGTGCAATGAGACAGTCAGGGAAGCTTTTCTTCTCTGGTAGAGTAACACCCACAACTTTCTTCGATACCCTGGGTAACTTGCCTTAAGTCTCAGTTGAGAAATCACATAAGATCAAGGTCATCTCTTCTTCAGAGGACAACACAGCTACAGCCCTAAGCCTGGGTTTGCAGGCAGGCAGGAGCACCCATGCCAAACTTCCCTCTTCATGGAAGTTACTCTAATACAGCGTTGTGCCATGCTAAATGGCTTGTTTAAAGACAAATTGATGTATTTCCCCATTCATATGATCCATCATGTTAAGATTGACCAAATGATAGCAAGCTTGAGATTATCATCTTGATAATTCCTGGTCCTGTTTGCTGTTGCCAACCTTCCCCTAAATACCTAAGTTCCAGAGTCTGATGGGTTGGCTTTAATTGATATATCAAAACACACACCCCTTTTCCTGGTGCAAGTACATGACCCCAACATGAATTTCCCATGCCACACATATCTGGAAACAGTGAAAAGAAGACCTCATTTTTAAACAGAAAAATGGTATTGAATTGCTAGTGTTCCAAAGTATAGATATGTTGGAGAGCTATGTTTATTTATAACATAGGGACATGTTTATAGGGACATGATTCAGAATGATTCTACATATGACACCTTTTTATTTGTTTATTTGCATTCTATAGTTTGAGTTGCTCATGGTCAATGTCATTCTAAAAATAGTAATTTCAGAAGTTAATTAGTCAGGATTTTAATTTGCACACCTTTCTGAGTAGCATGATGAAATCTCATAGTTGTTCACTCTGTCCACCCTGGAATATGAGTGATGCCTTTTTCCGTCACATCTGTGAGTATATGCTACATGCCTCCTGATCACTTTGTATCCCTCTTGGTAATCAGGTTGACTCTGGTATGGCCTTGCTTGTTTTCTATAGGAAGTACCAATAGTCAAACCATGCTTTATGATGTCATTCACTTCACTCTGTCTCAGCACATTGGTATCGCATTTTCTATTATACTGAGAAAAGGGGTGAGTCTATGGGTATGACATTTTGAAAGAGAATCCATAGTCACATACATGAGTCTCTTTCTCTCCTAAGGTGGGCATGTAGTTCTACAGCTTGTCCTGGAGAACATGCAGGCAATCTCAGTCATCCATAAAGCAATCTCAAAAACCGTTTCAAACATGTTTCTTTCTCTTAACTCCAATTTGGGACATGAATTTTTTAAAAAATATTTATTTATTATATATTCAATATTCTGTCTGTGTGTATGCCTTCAGGCCAGAAGAGGGCACCAGACCCCATTACAGATGGTTGTGAGCCACCATGTGGTTACTGGAAATTGAACTCAGGACCTTTGGAAGAGCAGGCAATGCTCTTAACCTCTGAGTCATCTATCCAGCCCCTGGGACATGAATCTTAATTTCTTCTCTCTGTCTCTGTATTTCCTCCTCCCCATCCTTCTCTTCCTGCTCTCCCTCATTCTTTCATATGATGTTTCTGTCATCTGTGCTTATTCTGAGGACTCAATGAATCTCTGTATGGTATGTGTTTACAACAGTGCCTGGCATGAAGTACAAACTGAATATCAAACATCATTCTCAATTCTTTCTCATAATTGCCTTTCTGACTTTACTGTCCCACCAAACTCTTCAATGACTTTTAATAATCATTAAGATACTTGTATTTTAAAACATTTTTAAATCTTGTTTATCATCCCAGCATGGCATCATGACTACTTATAAAGCATGTTAATTGATGTATTTTTCAATTTTTTCTAACAAGTAATACCTCACTGAATATTTTAAAGTCCCTTGAATATTTAATTTCATAATATTATTTCTAATGGCTAATACCTATTCAAAATATTCTTCTTTAATATATGTGAGGAAATGTAAATCAACCTCTCTTTTCAAACACAAGTCAACTTCTCATATATGTAAATTTAAATTTAGACATGCCCTAAATATCAATGTAGTTAAAGCTATTGAAGGAAAACAACATAAAGGGACACAACACTAAGAAGAAGGTTGTCTGGATGACTGATCATCTCTCAAAGGTGAGCAAGGACACTCATCCACAAGGCAATATTTTCCTTGTTATCCTGGGTTGAACTACGTGGTATCGAGTGACGTGTCCCCCAGCATTTCTTCATTTTAAAGAATTTCCTGAAAAGCAATTTTCCCCATCTAAATTATAAGATATAGTAGAATGTATTGGGTTCCCCCACATGCCTTTGAAGTGAAATCAGATTTTGTTTTCAGAGTATCCTGGAGCAAATGCACTAAAAATTCACTCTCTGGCTTGTCAGAATCTTGGAACTACTTCCCAAAGAGAAGGGACAAATATTATCTAGGATATGATACGAAAAAAGGGTAAATGTTAGCACCTATTCATAAGATACACATGAGATGATAATGCTAATCAACATGCAATTTATGTTTGATCCAAAATGTATTAAGTGATGAGTCACTAGATACTTTATTCTAAACTTCTGCATAAATTCTGACTTTCCAGAACACCCAACAATAACAAAACAACAAATCAATCCCTATCTCTTTCTTGAGTTCCTTTAATCTATTTATTTTTTGTTGTTTTTGAGGCACATCTATCTGCATATCTCTAGCTGTCTTGGACCTCACAGGTGTGTATCAAATTCATAGAGTTTCAGCCATCTTTGCCCTCTCAGTGTTGATACTAAAGGCATGCCTCACCGCCCTCAGCTAGATTCCTTTAATTCTTGAAGTTTTCTCATATTCCAAAAAGTTCTATTTAAACAAAACATCAAAGAATAGCCTAGGAACATAGCCCACGGCAACATGTCACCTAAAGCTAGACCGTGGCTGAGCATGTCACTCAGTGTCAGTGCTAGGCTAAGCATGTGCACAAATCCAGCCCTTGTTCTGTGGGCTACAGTGATCTGTTGAACATTGACCAAAAGAAGGGCTTATGTTGTGTGATATTTTGATTGAATTCTGACAATAACATTTTCTTTGAATCAGAGGGCAGAGCTACCCTCTGGCTGACTAATATCAACCATAAAGGTGCTGGACTGAGGGCAGATAGGAGACAGAAAGTAGTAAGGTATCAGAGACACATTCTTAATTGTGTATTTCTGTTCCCTGGGAAATGACATTAAGGTTTGAAAGAAGAAATAATTACATTTTATAGGATGGATATAAGACATTTGATTGTAGGCTATCAAATACTCACATGTGTTAATAAAACACCATATTACAAAGAACTGGTGAAGAAGTACTAATATGCAGTTTCTAGATCCGACCTGTTCCAACAGTGGTGCAACTCTGGGGTACATCATTGTTTTCAGAGCCATGGTATCCTTACATGTAAATGTGGGTGAATATGCCCTGGTCTATCTGGTCTATCAGTAGAGATTCAGTGACATAAGTTTGTGAAGAGGTTATCTAAACCTCAAGTGACACATCAAATGAACCTTGGTATGAATCTGGCTGCCTTACATAAGAAAGGACTTATTTACTAAGTTGTTTGATTTGACTTATTGAGATGACTTTGGAGGGTTTTAATCATGAAACACACTGCCTTTGAGATGATTTTGAACCTGCATTTTATGGGAGAAAAGGTCTTCCACTATCCTTGTACATCACTAAGCCCACACAACTTTGCCCACAAATCAGGTGCCAGACACTGATTATTAAATGATAATATCATCTTATCCTCTTTGTTCTGGTTTTAATACTTTTCACATAGATTAATTTAGATTACTCTGGCATTTGTTGTTTTAAACAAAGGACTAACCTAAACTCCTAAGCTATAAGGAATACTTGGAAGTTTTTTTCTAAAATAATGCTTTTAGATTGTGTTAGAAATGGAATATAGGCCGTACATATTGGAAGATATTTGTGTAAGATATTTCTTGGGAATGGCTAAAAATTCCCTCTGATGACAGATAGACATGTAGAATTAATAGGTTCTTTAACAGAAGCATTACAGGCTGTGAAAGGAACCTAGACATTTTCTGAATGAGCCTTGGGTTTGCTGACAGCCTGCTAACATCAGTCTGAATACCCCTTTCATAATTTAAAAACATTTGGGTGTCTAAAATAACAGTAAATGTAGTTATCTGATGTTTGAAATTATAATATACCCTAAATGAGAGCTTCAGTTGAACACTGAGGTATTTAGAAGCAAACTCAGTAAGCTAGAAACTGTCTTCTTTCCCCGTGGCCCTGACATCTAAGTAAAAATAACTCTTATTTTTGTGGTGACATTTGAAAACCCATTAATTTAAAATACAGCTAACAAACTAGAGACATACTACTACAATTCAGGTTCCATTGTGATATTAGTAAGAATTATGAATCAATTTAAAATCTTAATAAAATTTGAAGAAAAAAAACCATACCAAGAACTAGAAACAAAAAGGGCAGAATAACTACACTGCCAGCTCCGGATGGGACTAAGCTCTTGTTCAGCAGGCATGATTCCATCCTGGATTCCATCCCAAGCACATAAACCACATAAACCAGGCATGGTGGTTCATGTCTATGGTGCTAGCTCTCCAGAGGTAGGTATAAGGAGCCATAGAGTTCAAGGTCATTTTCATCTGTATAGTAAGTCTGGACTATAGGAGAACTGTTTCTAAAAAAGAAAAGAAATAAAATAGAAGGGAAGGGAAGGGAGGGGATGAGACAAGAGCAGAGAAAATTAGTCCCTGGCCACACCTAGCTGCTAAGCACTGCAAAGGTAGGAAGTGAAAACTCAGAGATAAAAACCACACCTTTCAAAGACAGAGTGTACTTTAATATTGAATGCATATTATTATACTATATAGACATATGGTTTTTATAATTACATTCCTAACTTTAAATTCTTTTGTTTGTATTTAATGCAGCTGCAAGGAAGTTTAAACTTTTGTACATGGTCAAGTTTCATTCCTGTTAGCACTGAATGGAAAGACTATCTGCTTCTATCAGACAGTTGATCCAGTGAGCTGCCCTGCCTGAATGTATGCTTTCAGCTACTCACGTGTAGAACTCTTTTCTCCCAAGACATTCTAGGAAAAGGCTATACATCCCTGGCCAAAGTAGGGACATATGGCCTGGTTTCCTGTGGCTGGCTATTGCAAACAGAGTGAGGGTGCACTCCAGGGCCTCTGTGATAAAGGAAGGGTTATTTGTGTTCATTTTCAGCTAATTGCTGTTTTGCTCTGTTAACCTTCTTTTGCTCACTTATGTTTGGCAGCTTGATTTGTGCCTTTCATTCTTTAGCAGCAGCAGAAGTAGCAAACTGCACCACCCATTGTGGGTGACTCCATGCAATTACTGCACAGTGTTTTATATTTCATCACAGTGAGACAAAGACCTTAAGAAAAGCCAGTGAATGATTATATGAATAAAATAACCACCAGGTTGTACATAGACTATGTAATTCAAGTGAACACGCAGAGCAAAATGGCCATTCATTTTCTTAATAGGCAAACAGTTTGGGAAGTTTATTTAAGCCTCTGTCATAGAATTGTCTTTCAGGTTATCCTGGTTACCATGTTCTGACGGTCCCGAGATTGTTGTAAAAGGAGAAAGGATATTGGGTTACTCCTCCTTTCTACTCCAATCCACCCAGAGAGGAGGAAAAAGATCAATCACATAGTGCATTGTGCTGAGTTTTAGGTGTGGCGGTTCATGTCTGCACTCCTAGTACTTTGGAGGTAAAGGAAGGAAATTTGTGAATTTTAGGGAAGACTAGGCTATACAAAGTTCCAGGTTATACTAAGCTGTATTATGAGACACTGTTTCAAACTTCAAATAAAAGTAAGTAAATAAAGATTATTTGATTTGAATTGCTTATACTTTCTGCACACACATACTGCAAGAGGCATTTAGGATCATCAGTGCCAATGATTTACAAGGAGTTTCATTGCAATCAGGTCCTTTGGACCTTCGCTGCATAAATTAGTCATACTGTGGTCTCAGCCCTCTATATTTGGTGCTGTTGACATTTCCTCAAAGCAAAGTGCCATGAAGACACTTGCTCATTTTCCTGAGGTGCCCATCACATGGCATGATCACAGTCCACATTTCCTGGCATCTACCAGGGACACTGGAAGTTTGTTTCTAAACCACAGACAGACTGAGTTTGACTCTCAAAGGAATTCTTCCTGTGGCTTTGGAATTCTGGTCCAATAATGCTTGGTGCTGTGACAAGGATCTAGTTTCTCTGGTACATGGAACCCCTGTGGTTTATCCACATCTACAGGTCCATGAAGGGAGCCATTTACAATATTAAATAGTCAAACCTTGTTAAAAACACATCATTCAATAACAACATTTACAAACACTGACTTTCAACAGGAAACATGAAATTACAGTGTCCCACTGAATGTGTGCCTACCGGAGGGCCTTCCACTGCAGCCTCTCTGAAAGTGCCAGTAAGTTTGCCGGAATGACCCAAATGGAAAGCAGCTGCTGGAACTCACCTTTCCTAAGGTTAATCTTGCTGACGACAAGAAGTTTATAGGCAGCTTATGTAAACTATGGCTTCAGCACCTCATGTACTATCTGTGTGTGTTTCAAATGCTCACAACATATTCTCTTGTTTTAAGAAAAATTGTTTGCAGGCATATCACTAAAACAGTTAAGGAGGAGAATAATTACATATGCCCTTTTTCTCTTAGAATTGTTTACCCAAGTTCTTTAGTATGTGAATCACAGAAGAGGGATATTCTAAGAGAAAGGATGTCCAAAGGAGTGAGTCTTGATGTGTTTGTTGCGAGGTTGGTTCCTTAATATTTATTTTATTTTATTAACATTTCTTCCTTCTGTAGGCACTGACTCCTTTCAGGACGTCATTTCCATAGATTTTAGGGGGTCAAGTACAGACTGCCATCTTGTTGAGCACTGTTACACAAACACAGAAGTACCTTCTTTCACTTCCACTGTCCACACAGAATGAAGGAAATATGCAAAGGAAAGCTGATATTTTAATGCACCTACCATGTGCAAGAAGTTTTATTTGCATAAGTTATTACCAATGAATTCGGAGACCTTTCCTTTATTGCTAAGCTTAAATACAGCCAATTAAGTCTAACCTTTTTCCCTTATTCAGCAAAGTTAGAAATCTAGGGATAAAATTTAATTATTTCCCCTCCTTCCCCCACCATAACCATTGTATTTTCAAGTCCTGTCATTTTTTATATCTGAAACCCCATCCACCTTTCAGGACCGCCTGCTTTCAATTGAATTCTCGCAGCTTCCTCTGAGTTCTCTAGAATGAAACACCACCTAATACTTCTGTGTGTTATTTCAAATACAGCTTATTGTATTACCAACTTTCTTTAAAGTCTTTTTCTGCTTATTCTTTATCTGTATCATTACAGTTACATTTTACTTGCAGACAAAGTCCATTATAATATGACTGAAGTTCATCTTCTCTAAGTTTTCTAGTATCTTCCTAACTCACTTTGATCAAATATGACTTTATTTCTTGGCATTAACCTAATTGTTGACCCTAATTCACCTTTAAAAATTATGACCCTCTATATATTCAGTACGTACTGTTATTTTCTTGAATTAAGTTTGTTTCTTTATCTTCCCCCTTTACCCTCTGCACCCTCTGACAGGTCACTTTTCTTCTCTATTATGCATTGTCAATTTTAATTCACTACAATTTAGGCTCCACTAGTTCAGACCAGATTTTGGTGCTCAAAATACTTGCCATTGAAAATGATCAGTATTTTTCAAGGTCTAGTAACTGTTCAATAAACATGCATTCAATTAATTAACAAACCCTTTGAATGAAGCTTTTCCTAGTATCTTCTGTCCACAGGCACCTTGCCTGCTTACCCATCCACTAGATGGGAAAAATGCTAAGTATACATTAATTTATAATCTGAACTCCACCGCCTTTTAAGGCTTGGCTTTTCTTGGGTGTAATTGATCAACACCCAGTCTATATCTTCATCCTGTTTGACCCATTGTACCTTGAATTAATACATGCTAAGCACAATGTATCTTCTCATCTCTCAAGCCCTGCACGTGATAGAACTTAAGGTATGCTCAGTAAGTTGAATGCTTAAACGGAGTAAGTACTAAGATGGTGCAGAAACAATGGAAAATAAGAAATGAGTTTATTAAATCACCTCCAGACAACAGGAAGCAGTCTAGAGAACATAAAACTTACATTAACAATAGGTTAGGTGGGTGACTTCTGGTTATTTGGTAAATGTTTGCCATTTTTTAGGAGAGATTGTTTTCAAGTTGTTACTGGTCATGGTAGGAAAAACAAACAAAACAAAACAAAAGCACAACTAAACAAGAAGGTTGTTTCTAAAAAGTCATGGGTCTCTTTCTAAAATGAAAAGTGGGAATTTAGAAATGATAGCATAAAAGGATATATTATTTGATGTGGGATTCCCCTCTGTATGCTATGAATATGTTTTATGACCATTGGTTACTACAGAAGCTGTTTTGGCCAATGCTTAGTAGAATAAAACCAGGAAGGAAATTCAAACAGATAGATAGAAAGTAGGTGGAGTCAGAGAGATACCATGTAGCTGCCAAAGAAGATGCCAGCCACCAGCCAGAAACTTACTGGTAAACCGCAGTTGAATTATGATACACAGATGAATAGAAATGGGTTAATTTAATATGTAAGAGTTAGTTAGAAATATGCCTAAGCTATTGGTCAAACAGTGTTGTAATTAATATAGTTTTTGTGTTATTATATGGATCTGGGTGGCCAAAAAATTCACAAGCAGTCTCCTGTACAATTATTGAATCTAGTTTTAAAGCAAAAACAACTGTTAATATCAAATATTTTACATTGGTGTGGATTTCTGTGTATTGATACAAATTTAAGTTTGTTTTTATTTTAATATACTCTATATGTTTCTACTCCTATTTAAAGTAGTATACTTATGCAGCTTATTTGAAAATGTAATATAAAGTTCTAGTTATTAAAGATTATTATTAAATGTAATATAAAGTTCTAGTTATTAAAGATTATTATTACAAACTGTTTAGACTAGTTAAGAAATGTAGGTTAGTAGATACTCATCTATAACAATCAAACCGATAGTCATGTTAGGTATGTTTTAAAGGTTAAGCAGATATATATTTTAAATAGATAAGTGATATTCAAACATGTCAAAGACCTACAGAATGTGACATTTAAGATGCTTTGTAACAATGAAACATGTCTGCTCCTGGCAGTCCAATCTACTTCAGTTGTTTAAGAAAATGTTTAAGATCTAAAAGGATGTTTTTATGATGGTAATACAAGTTATAATAGTGGATTAGATATAAAATGTTAGATCCTTCAAGATAGAGTAGAAAATAGAGTAATATCTCCAAATTTTCCAAATGCAAATGCACTGGGCATTGCAAATATAATTCTTACCTGATAATATTTTATTGTATTTATTCACTCTGTTAGAATTGTAATCTTCCCTTTTTATTTATACAAAAAAAGGGACATGTACTTATACACTCTGTGAAAATGTTTTGCCGTGTTTGGTGTAATAAAAAGCTGAACAGCCAATAGCTTTGCAGTAGAGAATAGGCAGGGCTTCCAGGCATAAAAAGATCTGGGAAGAAGAAAGGCAGATTCACCAGCAAGACGCACGGAAAGCAGGGCGTGCAGTATGAAGATAAGGTAACAAACCACATGGCACAATGTAGATTAAAAAATAGGGATTAATTTAAGTTACAAGAGCTAGTTGAGAAAAAGCCCAAGCTGAGGTCAATCTTTCAATATTAATAATTAGTCTACATGTCATTATTTGTGAGCTGATCGCCCAAAGCAAAATCCCAACTACACACTGTCTTTCATAGCTGAACTCAAAAGGCCTAACAAAAACCACAGGGGTGGATTGCTTTAGGTCAGCTGTGAATTCTGTGCCTTGAGACACTGCCTACCATGTCAAATGTTAATTAGACAGCGACATAAACTAGATTTGGCATTAGAAAATAGGCAGGCATTGATTTTCTTTTCAGTTTTTATTTATAAAAATGCTACAGACTGAAGAGATAAACTTACTTGACAATATTTATGACCAGTTTCCTCCTTTTAATGGGAATACCTTTAAACATGGATGGAAAGCCTCTGTTCTCAGTGACCTCCCAGATATGCAGCTTCCCCCAGCTATATAACAAGTTCCTTCCTGTGATTTTTAGTAGCATTTTTCACTGATTAAATTTCACCGGTAGTGTCATAAAGTAGCAAAGAAAGCAAAAGATAAGGAAAGCCTTACTTCCTTGGAAAGATCTTAGAAATACACTGTGTATAAGATAGACTCCCTCACTCATCAACAACACCTGTGCTACCTTTAGTTAAGGTAAAAAATGAATTCAGGCCTGTAAGACCTTCTGTGGAAGAGTGGAATCAGCTGTAATAAAATGGGATCTAAGAGTTGGGAAAGACCCTAGCTTTTGATTACTTGAAAAAATAAGGAAGCTGGGCAGGAGGCAACATACTTAGACTTCGAGTGTTTAGAAGGCTGAGGCAAGAGAATCCTGAGTTGAAGGCTATCCTGGACAACATAGGCTGGCTTTGACCCCCAAATGTAGCACGATTAATAAAAACCCAGAGACAGAAACTGGGGTTCAACCTGAAGATCAGAAAAGCAAAACAGTCAGTCACTGGCTCTTACCGCTACCTCAGTCAAAAATAGCAATCCTGCCTCCAGGAATCTCAGATTGAGACAAAGTGTGAGAGCTGTTTCAGTTTTATAATTCTCTCCAGGGCTGAGATTAGTGGCGTTCACTGCTACCACCCAGTTTCTACAGCAAACTAGTGTGGCTACTGGGATTAAAGGTGTCACTACTGCCTGGTCTGTAAGGCTGATCAGTATGGCCGTTTTACTCTCTGAACTTCAGGAAAGTTTTATTTATTAAAAGACAAAAAAAAATCACTATATTCAAACAATAAATAAAACAAAACAAAAACCGTCAGGAAGAGGTGGCAGATTCAACTTTTCATCCACAGTCATTCCCTACATTATTAACCCTTGAGTCCCTATTTGAATTTGGGTTTACTTAACCTCTCTGTATCTCCTGCATTCATGTGAGAAATGGGTAGAATTTTGAGACCTATTTAAAATTTAAGGACCCATGTAAATTTAATAAGTCAATATGCACAAAACATTGAGAATACAATGTGTGTGTGTATGCGTGCCACACAAAATAACTTTACGCAGGAGTAAGCTAAAGACTTCACAGCTTACAGCATAAAGAACACTTGAGAAGCTATAAATCAAATGGGTATTTAATTCAAATTTCCACCCAGTAAAACATCTGTTCCCTTCCAAATCAACATTAAAATGCAATAACCCTTACTAGCCATCAGCAATTTATTTATGAAGACCATGTTCTGCATTTCTTAGTACATGACTGCTAGCTACATGTCTTCCAAGTTTTTGGATTGTAATTGCAAGAATCAGAAGAGCCAGGGCAATTACACTGTTTTTTGCGAATTGCCTCTTCAGTGTAATGCCTCCTGAAACCATTTGCTAAAACAGGTAACAATCCTATCACATAATTGTGTAAAGCCCAAGACACCCATGTCTGTTGTTTAATGCTAATTTCTTTGAGCTTCCTGCGAGGAATTGCTATTGACTACTTTCATTAGAAAACTATTGACCCTTCTCCAGTGGAGCATCCTGAGAAGAAATTTTCTAAATATGCCCATATTTCATTTTTGAATATCAAGGTACAATAGGCATGCTGAAGGATATGGCTTATTTAATACAAAATTAAAATTTTATAGGCTACATTACCTAAAGTAAATTGCTTAATACATTGAGAAGAACAGCTGCTTTCTAAGGGTTTGGCATCCGTGTATTTGAGACCTAAATTAGGTGAGCCCACTGACACACGTGCAGAAATACAGGTTACGGTGATATTTTCCTTCTATCTTATCCTCCCTACCTCCAACAATCAGGTAAGCAATTTATAAACGGCCAAGAGCTATTGTACCAGGTGTTGATAATTGCAAAGGGATTTCTTTTTTTCCCTTCAATCCCTCTCCTCCAGCACTTACCTCCCTCCCCCCTCCTTGGATCTTCTTAGCTCAAAGCATCCATGATCCTCCTACCTCGACCTCCCAAATGCTGAGATTACAAGTCTGTGCCCCCACATTCAGCTTCAGTAATTTCATACCTGCCCCCCTTTTCCTTCCTCATTCTGTAAAACTGAGTAACAGGAAAAAACAAGCAAGCGAACAAGCAAAAAAATCTAAGATAAAACAAAGAACATTTCATAGGATTTAACACATACATTTTCAGCTTCCATCTTATTTGGGTGCTACAACACTGTTGCTTTGTTTCTAAATCGATACGTGTTCCACATTCAAAGTTATATCTGATTCATTCATAATAGAGATAAACAAAGCACCAACTATGGTGGTTTGTGAGCATAGAGGAGATGTTTTTTGTGCTGTACTTTGAATAAAGTTTGAAATTATTCTATAATGATCAGGGGATACATATGTAACAGAAGAGTACTCCCTGGGTTTCTGAAAAGCTTGTGTAAGAAGTGACTCCAGATGCCAGACTGAGGCAGCAGATTCTGCCCGCCCATCTTCCACAAAGGATTGGGTCAGAACTGTTTTTTGTATGATCACATATACTTCAAATTCAATTGTTTCCTTCGTGTAAAACGATCTCTCATCTCTTCTTGGCCACCTTTCACTGCTATTTCTAACAGCCAGAGGGATTCTTTGAAACCTATGTAAACACATGCCATCTGACACCATGGAATGCTTTGGGCTTCTTTACCAGGATTTGACATTGTCTTCCCATACCCTTGCCATCATTGTCACTTAGGCTCGCTGACTGGACTGGGGACCCTTCTCATGCCCTCCAAAGCATCTCTGTGAGAGTTGGTATACATCCACCCATCTAAGTCCCCTCCCTACTGTCATTTGTCTAAAGATCTCTTCCTTCCTGACAGTTGTTTTGGTACTTGTTTTTCTACTTCTCCTTGTGGTTTTTATTTTTGCCTAATTTTATTTGTTAATAAAATTTTTATCTGGTTTGGATAAGAACAGAGGGTAGAAATTGGCTAGATAGTTTTAGGGTAAAAGAGCGCCAAATGAAATTTTTATTTTTGTTCTGACATTCCAAAAAACTATATATATCCTTAGACCTGTTGGCAGCTTACTTCTTGACAGAGACCTGAGCTACCAGGAGCATTTAAACCAAAATATATTTTGTTCTGCTCTGGCCAGGGGCAAGAAAGAAGGAGGGTCTGGATTCCTTATCTCTTTTCTCCCAAAAGGAGCCGAGGTATTCTGCTAACCCTTCTCAGAAAGTGACTGCAATTGTGAGGCAACTGGATACCTGGAATGGGGAAAGATGGTGTCCCTCAATGGTACCCCACTTCTAGGAGGTATCATGCGACACAGAACTCTGCTGTATTTCTTTAGCTTAAGTTGCCTACAATAAAATATTTCCTTCTCTTGTCTCACCCTCTCTGGTCAGTGAATATGATTCTTCACCTTTATTAGACAAGAATCAAGAAGAAGCTTAGGAAGACTTTGTCAGCCCCTGAGTTTATGGGAGCTAATCAGAGCTAAGTTCACCTAGAACTGACAAAGGATACATTGCTCACTAAGACATCCCAATGTCTCTGAATTGTTTCCTCCTCTCATGTCTTCAAAATTTGTTTTCACCATTTTAAAATGTCAGTACTTACACAGTGACTGGCACAAGACTGCATTCAACAAGCAGATACTGACAAAATAGTCTCTATTTGGCTAAACAGCTGTTAGAATATTGAATAGAGAATAGAGAATAAAAACCATAACATAGTAGTTTTTAATCAGTTATAGACATGATGCATTTGTTTAGATGGCAGTATCTAATGCAGTCAGGGAAGATGAGACCTACATAAGCTATAGGTAGCCTCCAGTTCTCATCATAAGAATTAGGATTGAGCACTTCAGTTGTATTATAAGCAAGTCAACTTCTCAATCCAGACTCGAGGAGCACATGCTCTAATGTTAAAAAGACAAGAAGGGGTTCTCAGAGCTGTAACCCTCCAAGATCAATTGTAAATGGATTTGTAAAAATAATTGAAGAAGCAAACAAATAATATTGTAATGAAATAGCATAACCATCCTTTAGGAAATGGGATAAAAGCACAAATGGATGCTTGCATGCCATATGGTTGAATATTTCAAGGCTACAAACAAAGCTAATAAACTGTTAGATAAAAGATATGTTATCCTGCAGTCTTGGCAAATGTTCCTTACAGGGACTGCTTATGAGGGTAACTTCCAGACATCATTTTATCCAGGCACTTGGAGTTGAGAAGAGATAGCCACTTCTCTTTATATCCCCAGCTTAGTGAGCGTGCCTGCCCACAGCTCCATGGCTATGCCAGTCCAAAGTAGTTCTGCCCATCCCCCATCCTCCTGACAAACATAGCTCTCTTTCTGCTCTATACTCCTTTGGATTACATACATAATGTACAGTAAGATTTATCATAATACACAACGTGAAATGGTCCAATCAGGCCCAGTTAAGCAGAGATCTAAGAGTTCTGGTGTTTTTACAACATAATCTGGAACAGGAAACAGGTGGAGGAGGCAAAGTCAGGGAAGGATCAGAATGAGAAACTTCTAGAGCAGATGACCCAGGGCAGCCAGTCATTCAGCTTAGTCCTCAGTGTGGCACAATGTGATAATCAAATTCCTTCACAGGAAGAGACAAAGCAAAGACGCTATGGAAACCAAATGCAATTGATTACATAAAATGTAAGCAAAGATATCAAAATATCATATTACTACTTTGCAATAAGTTAAAAATCTTGTGGTTGTTAAATTAGAATAATACAGTGTGTTGGACTAAATATTCATCTTAAACAGAATTTCAATGAATGTGAAACAATGTAACAATGTATGTACTTAAAGTACATACAGAGCCTAAGAAGCGGTATTTTACTAAACATAACTTTCCTTCATCTACTTGTGGCTTTTCTACAGTAGAAACTCAATAAACATTTGTGTAACTTAACAAACTGAACTAAACATGATTTGAGAAAAAGATATCCAGAATATGTAAAGGTGTCCCAATTCACCACAGAAATGCATCAAATAGGTTATGAAGGGCATAATTAAAGAAAGCATATTAAAATTCAAGCATAATTAGAAATAGAGATCCAGTATTAACCAGTATTAAATTGCCTTCTCTAAGATTCTTGAATATCACAGAAAAATATACTTTCATTGCATTCAGAATGACAAAATCAAAAGAAGGGATTATTTTTAAAGAGACACCTTTAAGAAGTAGGTAGGCCAATATTTCTCCTGCAACAAATAATGAAACACAGCAAGGAAAACTGGTGTGCAAAGAATCTATGTCCTTAGGAAATCCTGAAAAACAAAACACCACATAGGTATCTTGAGACAGAAGTATTTCTTAACAATTAAAGTTCTTAAATCATTAAAATTAATGTTATAAAGAATACAAATTACTTGTCGCAAAGTGAAAAGCAGTGTTTTTGGTGGCAAAGTTCTTCAGAAAGTATCTTTAAGTTTAGAAAAAAATAAGGATGCTCACTACTTAATACTTTGTGGAAGGTTTGTCTTATTCAAAGATACTTTAGAAATTCGGGATATAAGCTGTAGTTGAACATACACACACACACAACACACATTATATATCTAATATATATTAGATATAATAGATTTCTTTTAAATATTGCTCCTGGGTTATCTATTAATTATATTTGTAGAGAGAACAATGTAAGTACCTGATGTGTGTGTGACTATAATTAGATGTATGCAAATATGTATATGTATGTATACGCACGTTTTGTTGTCAGTTCTGTAGTCTATATTGTTGAAATAAGGTAATCCATAGTTTCTAGTCTAAGAAACAAGTACTGTTCTAATATTAAAAGATCAAAATGTTAACTCCTTAAAAATAGTTTTATATTGCACGTGAATAAAGAGCTACATTTCTGGCATGCTGGAAAATCAATGTTTAAGTAGGTTTCCGAAAGGATCACCTGAGGACTAGCAATCAACTCAGACCTTAAGGAGTTATTTAAATTACTCTTAATTTTTTTTCTAACTTATTTGGGAACCTCCTAAAATTTTGAAGTGATTCTGTAAACTGTTTTCTTATGAGTATATCGACTTTTGAGAGAGGTTCAGCTAGCCCTCTACCCATTTTTCTTTGATTGATTCTTCATTGATAACGGCAAAATTTTCACCATTATTATTCATAATGTAGTCCATATCCACTCTACATTAACAGACATCCACACAATTCAAATTTGAACCAAAGGTGGAGAAAAAACAGGAAAATATGGGTATCAAATGAAAGTTAAAAAAAAAAAGAAAAACCAAGTTTCTTCTTACTGTTGATGACAAGCATGAGTCCCTCTAGAGCCCAATGACAACTGTCCTTGCCTTGACCATGAAGTACTAACATCATTCAAGACTTGTAGGCATAAACTCTGAAGAATTCTTTAACTTTTGACATCACAGGTATAAGCTAATCACTATTTGGTAATATTCAGGGAGCATAATGAGGGACTTGATTATTTGTAGATCGTAATAATACTGAGGGAAAATAAAATCAAACTATGACAAAGAAAGCAGGTAAGCAGGTTTATTTGATGGAGGAGGTTGTATTTAATATTATTTTAAAAACACACCTTTCAGTTTTCTGCCTTATAATGAACTACAGCCAATTACTTTCCCTCAGCTCTGATAAAAAGAGCTGTCCAACTGTTCAACATTTGCTTTACTAATTGAATGATCAATTATTCAAATAAATAACTCTCCTATCAAGTTCCTGGAAAACCTTGATGTGTTTTCTAGCCGCAGCTACAGCAGAGTATAAAGCAAGAGAGACCAAATCCAGATAGACTTCTGAAACATTTACAGAAAATGCCTCTAATTGGAAGAAGATTTATAGCAACTGGAAATGCTCTGGCATCCCTGTGCCTTCTGATCTTTCTCAGAGACAGCTAATCTCACCTTCTCATAGTCTCTTTTGCTGATTAATTCATTGGCAAGTATCACTGTGTTCCTTAAGAACACGTATTTTGTTAGGTAATGGGTTCTAATGATGAATCTAAATGCACTCGTTCCTTGCTAGCAAAAGCAAACCTCTCCTAAGTTATCTTAGCCCCAAGAGGACTTTGTGTGGAATGGGGGGTGAGGTGGCCGGGGAATTCTCAGCTGACAGATGGCAGATGTGTTCTGTATTCACACCCTACATTTAGATGGATTAATAGTAACTGGAGATTACACTCTGCTCTTTTAAAGACAAAATAAGACTGACTGAATGCATAAGCGGATACTGGCCATAGTGTTTGTAGGTAATATTCAGAAGGACTTTTCAGCAGTAAATGACTTCTTTTGATTACACAAATACATATACCTCTAAGCAAGTAGAGTGTACACTGCTGAGAGAAAGCTCCTTTTAGATCCCCCCTTCCAGGAATTATTTTCCCATACAGAATCAGGATGGAAATGTTTAAAATGACTTTCCTTCATGCCTTACCCTAGACAGCATCCTATATTCTTTGTATTCCTTTTATCTATGAATGCAAAAGTGTCTTAGTTAATACACATTGAAGACTTGGGAATTTATATAGAGACTGCCATAGTTTTCTTAGGCAGATCATATTCTTTCTAACAACAAATATGCTTTAAACAATTTGGATTAATTTGCATTGAATCATAACTAAATTGAAAGCATAACTGATTTTCAAAACCGACTAAAATTAGATTCTTAGATATGTTATGATCTATTAATGGGAATACATTTACTAAACTGGGCAGAAGTTTATCTCAAATCCGATTAAAGTACTGACAAAAACCTGTATAACCGGAGCTATTTCTGTAACATCCTAAGGCTATTTTAGCTGATGGTCATTTCAGAAGCCAAAATGAGTCAAACATTTTGCATTACAAAACTAATGTGGCTTATAGAAGACCTACTTTGTAAGAGTGCATCATGAAAAAGTTAACGAATTACTGCTAAACTAGATATATTGAATGACTAGGGTACTAAGAGTACCTTCCAGTTATTTGACATATCATATTATCAATTGATATTTTGAATGAATAACTGCTGGCAGTTTAAACAGTTCAAACTGCATTCAGTTATTCTTTCATAGTCAATGTGAGAGTAGAACAACCATGCCATTTTAAAATTTTATTAAAATCAAAAAAAAAAATATCAGTTTTTAAAAGTTGACATTGTGGGGCTGGAGAGATGGCTTAGTGGTTAAAAGCACTGGCTGCTTTTCCAGAGGAGCAGGGTTCTATTCCCGGCACCCACTTGGCAGCTCACAACTGTCTGTAAATTCAGTTCCAGGGCTTCTGCCACCCTCACACAGATACACATGCAGGGAGAACTCCAATGTACAGACAATTAAAAATAAATAAACTAAAAAAAGTTGATATTGCAGTTTATTGATGATATAAACCATAATGGTTTAAGGCTATTTAAGGTTGCTTCAGACTAGCTGACATACTAACATGGGTGACCTGAACCAGAGAAATAGTTGAGTTGTCTTTAGAAAGCTGAGAAACTTCAACCAGTAGGTACTAGTATCAATATTTCAGCCAGAGTGTACTAATATTAATATTTTCTTTGAAGACTTAGATAGGACAATCATTAGGCTCTTGTTTTAAATAGCATAAAGATATTAACTCTTTTGTAGTGAGGAGCTAAATATTCATCCTGAGGATTTTATTTGTTCTGATACATGTAATTTAAAGATTATCGGTGTAAGAGGGGGGGATAACAGGGGCAATGAGTAGCAGACAATAAAGCAATAGCTGATCAATAATAAATAGGCTACTAACCCCAGAGACTCTGTGCATCCAAGTTCACTTAAGTCTCGATGTACTTTACATTTCAAATCATATCTCACAAAACAAGTGATAGGATTACACTCCTAAATCCATAAGCATTGATTTTTGTCTCAGTCACAGATGCATGCTGTGCACTATTGGGGAATTTGCTAAAATGGGTTTTGAACATTCAGGGACGATAGTGGAGCAGTCACTTTTTTATAAACATGCTAAAGTCTCTGATAAGCAATTATCTAAGTTTTAGAAAACAACATTAAGTTACGCACAAACGTCTCTGAGCATGCTCATCAAGTCTTCTCATGTCTACCGTTTTCTCTCCACTGTTACAGAGACCTCCATTCCCCACGGGGAAGATCCTGCTCTATAAAAATCACAGCACACATGTGTGAGCTTTCAAATTGGTTTTAGGAACTATCCCCAGTGGACACTGGAAAGCTTGCCTTCCAGTTAGAGAAAGGAGCTTTGCTCAAATGGGCTATTATTTTCACTGATAGGTTGACCCTGTTCCTTGTGGAACTTTGGGTTTGTTTTCATATGATTTAGTTTCATAGGGCTATAGATCCAAACACAACAGTGAACAGAATGTTAAGGAATTGTTACTACGGAGGCAAAATAAGGAGTTTCAGAGAGCAGAGGACCCAAGATAGGGAGGTGACATGCCAGGCACGGTCCTTTGTTAATCACCTCTGCAGAGTTGTCAGTGGGTCTGCAGATGCGATAAGAGTCATCAATCCTCACTGAGAGCCCCATGACTCATGAAGTAAGATGATTGCTATTATCAAAGCACTAGCTTCACTTCTCAGCTTCTCCTTCTGTAGAAGCTCTGGGGTCCTTCAAAGTCCCTGCTTTGAAAATTTGCTTTGCTTTTTCCTTTCCCTTTATGTGCTTCAGGCTAAGGAATCTCTATTTTGCCCATTTTGTTGAAAAGAATCATATTTTGTCATATCTTCTCAGGATTTAGTTTTAGTTCTTCTGATATATATATATATATATATATATACACACATATATATGTATATATAACATTTATATACCTGTTGTGTGTGTGTGTGTTGTGTATGTACCATTACACATATGTGGAAGCCAGAGGACAATTTATAGGAGTAAATTATCTCCTCTCAACATGTAGTTTCTAGGAGCAAATTTAGACTGTAAGACTTGATGGCAAGGAGCTTTATCCACTGACCTATTTCATTGACCTTCATAGCTAGTTATTTAATGAATTTAAAATGTACCTTGAAATCATTGTCTAAAATACTATAGAACATTTAAATTTATTTTGAAAAAGCAATCAAGTCAGTTTATAGTTTATGTCTTATTAACATGGTCAAATTGCAAGAGATTAAGTAATATATTGTTAAAACCCTTTAGTACACTTATATAACATTGTTATTTTTCATTGTATCTAATGAACTTACATTAAGTGGATATTTTAAACACAAAATTCCCTGACAACTAATTTCATTTTTTTTCTGAATGACTAATTTTCATATCTTTTCCCATATATGTGACAAAACTTTTGTGACCTTTTAAAAAATAAAAGCCAATAAAAATGAAACAGTCAATGTTAATTTCTAAGATTAAGCCATTATCTTCAGGTTTGCATGTGACTGAAAACATTGAGCTTGCTGAACTAACTTGACTTCTTATAATCTTAGACAAGGAGTATATGACAAAGCATGCATGTGTATAAAGGACAGCTGGTTAGTGACAGGAAATCCCTATATGAGAAAAGTTGGGTCTTCAAAGAACAGGCACCCGAAGGAAGCTAAGTAGTAACTGCTAATTTAGCTTAGAGGTAGACGTATTTGTACATGTCACAAGTAGCATTGTGTGAGCATTTGACAAACATAGTTCTTTTACCAGGACCATTTTATTCTGACTTTCAGAACACATTCAGATTTTTGTTTTTGTTTTTTTTTTTTTTTTTTTTTTTTCGAGACAGGGTTTCTCTGTGGTTTTGGAGCCTGTCCTGGAACTAGCTCTTGTAGACCAGGCTGGTCTCGAACTCACAGAGATCCGCCTGTCTCTGCCTCCCAAGTGCTGGGATTAAAGGCGTGCACCACCACCGCCCGGCTACATTCAGATTTTATATGACCTGAAGCCTAATACATTTAAAATTCTTCATTAAGAAGAATTCAAAGTTACATATAAATAAAAATATAAATTTAGATATATTGAATGTTTTATTTAGAATATGCAAATATATCATAAATGAAAAATCTGAATATTTACAGGGGACACCAAGATTAGGAAAGTAAATTGTTTCATCTTAACCCCTTGGCATCCTTCCATAAATATATTTTTTCCTTAACTTGTTACTTATGCTTCACTAGTCTTCCAAGCAAACACAAACTTTACATTTAGTATGCACCGATCTGACTTACCACACTTCTCTAAGGTACAAACATAATTTGTCATTTAAACTTGCAATCCATTGTCTTTCCGGTCTTTGACATATTTTCCAGTGTTGTTCCTCTTTGGGTAATCCCCTTTAATCACTGATATTTGGTTCTACTTCTGTTGCCAGCCAATATGCTCTGGGTATTAGGCATTCTCTGCTAGTCATCTTTGTTAGTTACATGGCCTAGTGGCCTAGCATGTATGATGACAGGGATGGACCACTGAGTGTTTACATTTCTGGCTTTTCATCACAGTTAGTTATAAAGTACAGTGGGGATCTATCTCTTTTTCTCACTCTCTATCCATCCATGCTTGTTCCTCACACATATACACATATAAGAAAATTAGTAAAGAATTTTCAGAACAGCTTCTCATTAGGGGTTAAAATTTCTTTAATAATGTTCCTTCCATATGTTCTCATCACTGCAAACTTGTAGTAATAGAAATCACTGTAAAAAAAAAACTTAGAAATTCATATTCCAAGAGTGTTCTTCCAATTTAGGAACTGAAAATATCTTTATTGACTTCCAGATCTTTTTACCTTTCAAGCACATCCTACCTGGAAACATGATGTTTATTTCATCCTAAGGTCTTTCTTTTTTCTCATCGAAACCATGGATATCATTTTGCATGTTTTGATTACTTCTATTTTGTAAGAGAGAAAATTTAGAACTCTCTGGTGTAACTATGTACATCAATCATTTGTGAGCAGTTCTAATCAAGCTTATGAATCTATTAGTAGTACGTTCACACCTGCCTTGATGTTATGGTGATCTATCACCTCATTTGTGTAAGTTCATAGTATAGGACCCTCACACAGGGTAATGTACTATCTACCTACACACCCCTTTGGCAATAGGATAAATAGCTTTGCCATGTTTTAAAGTCTAAATTGATTTCCTTTTTAGCCACTGCTTTATCAATGCCTGGCTGAATGTGAAGGCAGAGTGAGCAACTTCCTCAGGGTGCCCTGCTTCTGATGGGTTAGCTGTCAAATGCACCATTGTCCAAATTACACTGCAACTGTAGAATTCCTGCTAAGAAACAATTTACTGCAGCGTTAAGCTATCAATCTTGTGGGCTGTGTTAGTTTTGGGGTATCAAAATCTGATTAACTTACTGCAGATACACAGCAGTTCCTACTGTTGCTTTCCCTCGATTGCCATTCACCACACAGTTAGCAGGATCCAATAACAGAGGCCCTGTACAAAAGCATATCTGGGAGAAATGGTGCATAGTGCTGCCTAGATGGATGTATGGTCAGAACCCAAAACAAGTCTGAAAATATCGAAGAAAAAGAGAGGAAGGAACTAAATTATCAATATTCAATCATATTTTACTTCATCCAACAGAGGTCATGCCATACACACACACACACACACACACAATTTTAGTCAGCTATTATATCAAAAGTGGTTGTCACCTGTTACAAAAATTAACCCCTCTAAAATTCATGTACATGGGTTCAATTTAATACTTCTATTAAATACATACAACAATGTAATGATGGAGAGATGGTCGGCATTTAAGAGCACACACTGCTTTTCCTGGGGGCTAGGATTCAGTTCCCAACACCTGCATAGGGCAGCTTACAACCACCTGATCTATTAGAACCCCTCCACAAACATGTGAACACTCATTCACATCCTCCACCCCACTTTCCATAATTAAAAATTCTAAAAGTGAATACTGTAAAATATCAGAATGTGGTGAACTAAAGAAATCTCTTATAATAATTAGAGATTATTCTTATTCTCCTTGAAACCTCTTCCCATAAAAAGCATTCTTGAGTTTTGAATTTTGCATGTTAGAACTAATTAACGTTGTAATGAATCTATACAACAACGTAACAATGCATCTGTTATCTACCTGTACATTGATATAAATACATAGGATAGTAAGTCAAGGAGACTTCTGTGGTAAGGCAATGCCAGGCTATTTACCTCTCATCCAGTGTGAGGCAGTCAAATGCTGAGCTTCATTAAATAATCACACTCAAAAGACAGGACTGAGTATCAGATTCATTATTGTATTCATGATATTATTGATGCCTCTGTTTGACAATTTAATTGAAGCACAATAATGTTTTAGTATAAATGTCCCATTTCTATTTAGTGGAGAAACTGGTTTCTCATTACACCAGCTAACAGCCTTGCATGGCACCTTTCCCTCTGAATTTTCAGTAAGACCCTCTGCTTTCTGTTTCAACCAGAATTCTCTAATGTCTTTCATTTAAAAAGAAAGAAAACATGGTCTCAATGTTTTGTCAGTCCATTAAATTTTTTGTAAGTAGCATCTTTAACTTTCATCATAAATGAACATTTATTAAATCAGTATGAGTAAAATCTAATTCTACATATCCTATTATACAGAAATATATATAAACATACATATTATATATGCACGTATATATTTAAATAAGACTTATATAAAAGTTTTCCCAAGAGCATTATTAAGCAGGCAATTAAGAGGACTAAACATTATTCTAACATTAAGCCTATCTCTAACTGCTTCTTAAATTCTTATTCATTTGAGGAAGAATTCCATAGTAATGATTACTGTTAGGTCCTGTACTTGGTCTTGCTAAGACAAAGTACTTATAGTATCACAGGAAGAAAGTAAAATGATTAAAAATACAGGAATAATGTACAAAGTATTAAGCAAAAGGAACTGATAGGACTACAGGGGAGAGGTAGAGAAGATAATGTTCAAACAGATTCGTCAAGCATTTTCTGCTTAGGCAGGAGTTCACGTGAAGGGAATACTGTACCCTTGTAATGTTGTAGAGCAAACATCATGTGAATAAGTGTAGGTAATGGGTGAAGAGTTGGTGTGAATGTTTGAAAGGCCCCATATTGTTAAATTATTAAACCCTGTGCTGGGGTGAACTTCCTCCATCTGAGTTGCTGATCACGAAGGGGCATTGAGACAGCCAGACATTCAGGTTGTTTCTGTTGTTCTTGACTGCCCACTAGAACTGGATAGTAGGATTCTATTATAAAAGACAGCACATGCTTTGTTTCCCAGACACAAATATCAAGCTAGAACTGAACCAAAAACTTTTCTTTTCTTTTTTTTTATTGATTTTATTGAGCTATACATTTTTCTCTGCTCCCCTCCATCCCTATTTCCTCCCCTTCTACTTTCTCCCATGGTCCCCATGCTCCCAATTTACTCAGGAGATCTTGTCTTTTTCTACATCCCATGTAGATTAGATCCATGTATGTCTCTCTTAGGGTCCTCATTGTTGTCTAGGTTCTCTGGGCTTGTGAATTGTAAACTGGTTTTCTTTGCTTTATGTCTACAAACCACTTATGAGAGAGTACATATGATGTTTGTCTTTTGGATCTGAGTTACCTCACTCAATATGATGATTTCTAGATCAGAGTCACTCTAACCAAACAAGTGAAAGACATGTATGACAAGAACTTTAAATCTTTGAAGAAAGAAATTAAAAAGGACACCAGAAAATGTTAAGGTCTCCCATGCTCTTGGGTAGGTAGAATTAACATAGTAAAAATGACAATCTTACCAAAAGCAATCTACAGATTCAATGCAATGCCCATCAAAATTCCAGCAAATTTTCACAGACCTCAAAAGAACAGTACTCAACTTCATATGGAAGGGCAAAAAGGAAAAAAAAAGACCCAGGATAGCCAAAATAATCCTGTATAATATAGGAACTTCTGGAGGCATCACAATCCCTGACTTCAAACTATACTACAGAGCTACAGTATTGAAAACAGCCTGGTATTGGCATAAAACCAGGCTGGGACCAATGGAACTGAATTGAAGACCCGGATATTAATCCGCACACCTATAAACAAGTGATTTTTGACAAAGAAGCAAATATATAAAATTGGATAAAGAAAGCATATTCAACAAGTGGTGCTGGCATAACTGGATATCAACATGTAGAAGAATGAAAATAGACCCATATCTATCACTGTGCACAAAACTCAAGTCCAAATGGATCAAAGACCCAACATAAAGAAAAGCACACTAAGTCAAAAACTTTTTATCAGCAGATTAGCTCCTTAGTTCAAAAGATGCTATGCAGACTTCTGGGAGAAAAATGTTGTCAACTCACTTATATAGTTGTGGACCCTGCAATCTACACTATCAGCCTTACAAGAAAAATATGTTCCCTGGTGCATTGTGATTTGAATAAGGTCAAAAACCTGTGGGTAGGAAAGTCACAGACCCTAGTGGGAAACTACTACAGTTATTTTGATTAATGAATATGATTTTCTTACCAAATTTTCTTATCTAAATATTTATTTTTATTTTCAAAGAATACTGTTGCTTTTGTCTGTAGTCAGGGAAGTTTCTTTTTGCAGCAGGCAGCGAAATGCAGAGAATAAGTGAGTACTGAAAGTTCAAGTCGAAGTGGAACATTTAAAATTCAAGGGATATTGCAGAGGAGGCAGAAAGAATGTAAGCACCAGAGAGAGTGATGGGGTGAAATCTTGTCTTCCTGACCTGACATGACCATTTCACTATTAATTCTAAGCATTTCTGATTACATATGAGAGACCTGCCCAAAAGTGGGCCAATGAACATTTTGTCACGGAGGGTGGGACAGCTCACAATACCCCACCACTCTCTGATGACATATAGGCAAGTTAATGGCTGTTGGGTATGATAGATATATTTTCTACAGTGGTAGAGTTCACAATCAGTTGCCATGCTCCTATAAGCTATTCTAATCAAACTTATTGGGTCACCAAAAAGAAAGACAAAAGTAGAAGGGTAATTAGTTGGGAAGGAAAAGGGATCAGTGGGAGTGGGATGGGGATAAGAAAGGATAATGGAAGTTGAACATGTTCAAAATATATTACCCACACATATGAAAATGTCATAGTAATTATGACATTTTATTTTGTATAATTATTATGTATAATTAATATATGCTAATAAAAAAGAAATTTGAATGATCTCCTGGCAGGAGGTCATTAATTCTTTAAAGATTGAATGACAGTGAGAGGCTTCGGAAGCCTGTTACAAAATAGTAGCTTCAGAGCAGATGGAGAACAAAGTTCACATCATCTTTAAAGGCCAAGTTGAAAGACTCAGATCTCTGGTTGGAGCTGGGTAGTGTGGGGGAGAGACTAGCTAAGAATACAGTTTGTACCTTGACAACCTAATGCTGCCAAGAAATAGGTGCAGGATGTTAAGAACTGGGTAGAATTTAAAAGGGGGAGAAGAGACTTGAGTTACTCCATGCTGTGTTAATGTCCAGAGTAGACAGGCCTGATTTAGGAGTAACAATGGTAGAACTTCCAGAGTGAGATAAAAAAAAAAAAAAAAAAAAAAAAAAAAACTGGTTCAGGAGGAGAAGAAAGGGGGATCACCATAAGATTGAGGCCATCCTGGGGGGAAAGAATTCTAAGCTGTTCTGAGCTACAGAGTCAGAGTCAGATCCTATCCAAACATAAAAAAAAGTAAGTGTCACAGTGATGGACTCCCAGTACACAGTGTCTGTTCCACTACTTGGCATACTTGCAAATAAACAAAAGCAAACAAATGTGTAACTGTGTTGTTCGTGATTTCTTCCATACATGGATGCAGATGTGTGTGTGTGTTATACAGTTATACTGTATTTCTCAGTAGCTATAATATCAGTATACTTGTATTTGTAAAAACAGAAAAAAATGAGTCATGTATTGTTCAATTTATTTTGTTTTTGAAAAAAGTTAGATTTTTATCCAAATTCATTTTTTTATTACTGAACAACTAAATTTAAATGGCTTTCAGTGATGCTTCATGAATGTCGAGAAGGAGGATTTGATAGCTCGGGGATTATTCTACATTTCCACAACTTCAGAAGCAGACACTTCCACAGCTACCAAGTAGGTGGTTGTCTTAGTTAAGAAAGTAAAAGCCAACCCTGCTTATAAATTTCCATGAATGGACTCTTACAAACCCTTCCAACCGAAAACAGAAGGGCTGTGTTTACTACTCGGAGTTTATCTTCAGAGCTTGCTCGTCCTCACCAGATGCTCATAGTAGGCAAATTATTTAGATATTTCCTCATTACCAAATATTCCTTCTCTAAGAAATACAACTTCTTGCCTTAATTTTTTTTGTTTGTTCTAGTGTGTTTGGAATTACCCTCTTTGATCATATTTTAATAATTGTCATTGCTTAGTAATAACTAACTAATAACTCACTTAGGAAATAATTTCGTGTTTTCTGAGAGAGATAGGCTCAGATAGCTTCAAAACTGTCACAAAGACTACAACCTGCTTTTAGGTCAGAGACTTAAGAGTGAGTTAAGGTTCACACAAAGTGGAGCCATCACAAAGCTCTAGACGTCTCCAAACAACCTCTTCTTCTCTCCTTTCTACACAGTGTTTGTTAATGGAACCACTGGTACAGCTGATACTAATTTGAGACTTGTGTTGATCCATTTCTGGCCAGCCATTATGACCTTCAGGGTCTCTCCTGAGGTTTTATCATGTTGCTCCCATCTCTTTCCATTTTCTTCCAAATAGTAAGCTGTTTGCAGTTACCTTAGCTAAGGACTCCTGTCTCCTCATATTTTTCTGCCATGTCCCTTTTTCACTGTAGCACTCACTGGTCCCTTGATCTGGCCCTTCTGAGCATGCTCAGCCCTCCTGCAAGCTTTGGTCATTAATGACTTTGATTGTTTCCAGTCTCTGTCTCTGTTCTTTTAAAACTCTTTGTGTTCCTTTGGAAGTACAGTTTTTGTGTGTGGTCTCTTTAACAGGTATCAGAAAAACTTCTGCAGGGATAGCGACTTGCATCTGGAGTTGGAATGTCAACAGCAATGGTGGAAGACAGCATGTCCTCATTGTGAAGGAAGTTGTTCTTACCGCTTAAGAGCCTTGTCTTATGCCTCACTTGCTCTTAACAAGGTAAAGCCTTTTTGCCTCTGTCTCAATGAGGATTTTTTTTTATGTGAAAGAATGAAAATGTAAACCCATTTAAGATGTCAACAAAGATGAAGATTAATGCAAAGTCCCAGGTATTTATTGCATCCCTATGTAATCCAAACTCCAGCCTTCGAGAAACTGCCCCTTTTTACTATCTATGTAAAGGAAATGTGAGGCTTAAAGACTAGTAGCTTAGATTCTGGAAGAAAAATATACTCTGTCACTGGCAAATAATATGGAAAAAACCTATGTAACTGGTTCCCTAGTGCTTGAATATAATATCTTTAAGAATAAACAGACATACCTCAAAATTAAACATATTGACATTTTTAATTCCAACAATCTCTTGCCCTCACTATACTTTCAGACTGTAAAAACAAGTGCCTTGTTATTTCATTCATATTCAAAGGTTACAACTCAACACTAAGGGATTTGAAAAAAAATACTGCCTTATACAACAACAACTCCTCATGTTTCTAGCATTGCTATATTATCTATGAACTTTTTTCTATCACCAACCCCGTCAAAGAACAAACTGAGATGTTTTTCCATGTGATATTGTGCCTTAAACAACAATTAAGTATAGTTTTCTATGTTAGCTGGCAGATCCCCTTCTTAAAATATTTTCACTTATAATAACCTGATTATTTCAAGGAGCTTGCTGTTCAGTGTGAAATGTCTAAATGATAGACTGCTCCCCAAAAGCATGTGGATGATTTCCAAGCTATGTTTTCAAGACAGTTAGGCAGATAAGTAAAACCCATAATAATTCTGTTGAAGAGATTGATCATCCAACATTTCTTCCACAGGGATATTTTTCATATTCAGTCAGTAAGTACATTTGCTTTAACACTGAAGACTATCTACCAAAAATGATCTATTTTATGCAAACACTATAAACATTAAACCTGCCACATTAATAATAATAATACAGAAAAGGATCCTGAGAAATAGGAATCCAGGATCACGAAGGATGATACAAATTAAAAAAAAAAAAAAAACCTACAAACAGCAATAATCAGACAGCAAAAAAGGACAGTAATTTACCCATCTGACACAACATAAAACTCGACAATGTACTTCATGATGTTTATATTTGCTATAATTTTTGGAATATAAAACCATACCTTGATTAAAAGTCTGATCTATTATTCATGGAATGATTTTAGAGAATTTGCTTTTAAATTTGTGTATCAAAACAGATGCAAACTAGTCATCTTTGAACAGGTGGGAAAATCAAAATCCCACAGTAAATCTGACAAACAATCCAATTTGCTTCCTGGAAGATAATGTTCACTAACTGAAAACAGCCACCAAAGAAATTGGACCTGGGCCTTTGGGCTGCCAAGTTTCAGGGGTTTATGCTTTTGAGTTTTATTTCACCACGGTTATAGCAACTGCTGCTTTTCTTTATCACCTTTGGAGATGGGTTCAAGACAAGATGCTTACAATGCTGCCTTGGCAGTCACCTACATATTTAGAGTACTTCCTTTGTGCCACAGATATACATATTCTTATGTAATCAATCCCTGAAGAATCTTGTTTCTGGGAATGAGGAAGCTAAAGACTGTAAAGAAGGAATAACTGAGCAAATTCACACAATTTGAAAATCAAGCTAGCATGATGCAAACACAGACAATCTGACTCTACAGTCAAGGGTTCTGTTTCCTTGCCATACACTCCCTGGATAACCACGAAACAATCTAATAGTAAAAGCAGTCAATAAGCATATATATTACACAGTGAAGAGGTTCTAGAGTTAAGGGTCATTTTTTCCCCTAAAACTCTTTTGCAAGGCACAGGAAATATTGTTAATTTTTTTCTAAAAAATAAAACAAAACAAAACAAATAACAACAACAACAAAAACCCCCACTTGTCCCTAACTATACTAGGCCAATCAAATGAAGTAAAGATGGTATACTGTAAATATTTTTAAATCAGGTCACATGAGTATAGAGACCACAATCCACTCAAAGATGTTAGGAAGGAAATCTAGTCAATTCTTGCACTAACAACCATAGTTTAGATGGTTTCTCAAGTCTTATCTTCCCCAACAAAGCAGAAGCACAGGGTTTATGATTCAGTATAAAAAGAAAAAATATTTGTGTGCCAGGAAATGTTTGTGGCAATATTTAGCTACTAAACATTAGTCAAGGTAATGATACAAAAAAGTAGATTATTAGATGGATTTTTATCTCTTTCACATAGAGAGGGCTATCTTAAATTGATACCTTGACATGTCTTCTGAAAATCTGTGGTGTTATATAATAGCCAATAGTGACATACATCTCTGGAAATACTGTAACCTGATAGATATAATAAGTGAATCTAATTTTAAATTATCCTTTTTGATTTAATTTCTAAATTAAAAAAGATAATTCCTTGATAGAATAATTTTAAGTACATTTGGAACAACTTGGATATGCAAATTTACTTTTCAAATGCAAATTTTATAAAATTAAATACAGATCATGTGATTCCAATGAAGATTTAGCATATGAATTAATGATTACAAAATAACAAATTCAATTTCAAAAACACTGTTAAAAAGGGAAATGTAAAATATTTCATTAATAGCTTTAAAATATTGATTACATGTTGAAACGACATTTCAGATACACTGAAATAAAATATTAGACTTAACTGCTTCTTTTTATTTTTCAGTGTACTCACAGGAAAGTTTTAAGGTACATACACAATGTAGTACCCATTCTAGTTTATTGGTCAAGACTCTCCTGGAATATAAGATTGTAAATGTAGTTCTTGTCCTAAAATACTCTGATAGTATTTCTCAAGAGTACTAAAATATTATTGCTTCTCAATCGTGATCTTCATTTGAGCTGTTACAGTACAAAAGTTTCATTCTGATTTATTATCAAGGGGAGTCACAGAGACAAACAACCTCAAAGTCAAACGGAAAACTGTGAGAGTTTAGGGGTTATCTAACTCACTCCATTGTTCCTGATAGGACTGGTGGGTTAGAGTCAGTATTTGATAAAGTGCTTGGATTGAAAGTAGCAGGACAATGAATTTGAGGCATGGTCTATTTCCAACATGTTCAGAATCAGTAGAGCTCTCTCTGACTTCTACACAGAAACATCCCAGTGATGAAATCCTACAGCTTTTCCATTAGGGGCATAAAACATTTCAACTCTGTTTCTACACAACTCTAACAGTGCTTGTTACAATCTTTAGACTCTACTCCAAAGATAAAACATAATCAAATATCCACACATGAGCACACAGGTGAATGATTGGAGGTCTTGTTATAACGAGCATCCTGAGTTCAGTTAGCATAAACTTCCTTGCCTTTCCTCTTGATTTCTAAATTTTGTTGAGGAGACTCACTACCAATCAAAGATTCTTCTGTGTCAGAAGTCAGCACTCCTAGAAGGATTCTAACAAGTTAATTCTTACCCAGTGCTTTACATTTCCCATAGTGCTTTCACAGACTTAGTTCACAAGACCTTCTCGAGAGGCTTGGAAATATTTTATACAGCAAAAAGATTCAAAGAGGCTAAATGTACTCCAAAGAAACACATTTTTAGAAACTCAAGATCCTGGGTCTGCAACTATTCTAAATCATTTTCTAGTAAATTATGCTGATTGTCACTTTCTGGCAATCATAAAAATTATGCTGAGCTATTTTCACATATTAAATCATTTACAAGAGATGTGCTAGACAGTTAGATATTTATCATTATCTTCACAATATATCTTCCTTTTCTTCCTTTGTCAATAGCACCTACATTATACTCAAAGTCTTAAAAATCAGCATATGTCATTAAATTTCTATATAAATATTTCAGTAGGCATTGTTGTAACTACTTTAATAGTGACTAATCCCTTAATTGTTACAACTGCCTTTTTAAACAAGCTAGGGAATGAATCACATTTTATATAAGCTATATAGTGAGTCATGTTAACTTGATGAAAATAAAAACACCCTTAATGTGGTCATCATAGTGGTTTTTAAATGTAGGTTGAAAAATAATTGAGTTTTTTTTTAAAGCAGAAGTATATATCATTCTAAACATTATCTAATTTCCAATGATTGTTTTCTTTCACCCCAGAATCTTTCATTATTTCTAGATTAAAAAGTTATTTCTAACAATTTCTGTGGGTCAATAGGAAATAGCTAATCAATAATGTTTTTTAGGCCCAGAGAAATTCTTATAATTAACTGATTAGTCACTAATTAAATTTAAAATAGCACAAATTTGGGGCATAATTTAAACACTTGGGTGAATAATTATGAAAAGTGCTTGAATAATCCAATCCCCCTTTTAATCATACATCTACTATACAAATATAGACATTGAAAAGTACCAAAATTGTAAGAAATTAAGAAATTTTAAATGACTATATGTTTTATAAGCCAGTAAATGTATGTTATTTGCTTGAAATGTTTGAGGCTGTATTGACTTGTGACTATTGAAAAGCAAAATTCTCTCAGGAGGATATAAATAGGATATATTCATCTCATGGTCCCCCAGGGTAACTCCTTCAGAGCAGAATGAGTGGCGTGAGATGTCCACAAATGGACCCTTTAACCTGGAAATAAAAGAGAAAAGAAACACGAGGGATCTCTACCCTCAAGGAAGCACAGTAAGTCATTGGCCATGATTTATTACATGGCCAGTCTATTATGTGTCACCTCAAGATAAAATGCAAGGTGAGTGTGGGACGGATGGGAGAGTTGGATGGTTCAGGAAGAGTCTAAGACTCATGCCTCTTCACTGCAATTGTGCTCCCCTTCCAGTATATTCAGAGTTATTATCTTACGGATGTCAAAGGACAAAAGAGCAAATGTTGAGGGAACAGAAGTAAATTGAGTTTTCTAAGATGGAATTGTCACAGTTTGGTCATAGTAGCTGATGGAAGAGTATTGTTGGAACAATCAAGGGGGAAATGGCAGGAAAGCTTTTTAAATAAAAAATTGGCAAAGCTTCTAAGACACACCATGTGAGCTGGCGTAATAATCACATAAGATGCTCACTACATTTCAGCATTCTTCTGGGGGAAATTTCTAAGTTAAAGTGATTCCAGTTATCACCCTGGTCTTGATAGGATTTTCCACTGGGTACCATTAACATTTACAAATACTTAATTTTGTGTTTCTTCTAAATATTGAAGGCATTTTTTTTCTGTGGTCTAATTACTCATCCTATTTCTGAATTATGGACATAACGATTTTATCAGTGTTATATGGTGAACACTTAGTATACTTTTATTTTCTCCCTGTGACCAGGTATTTATTGGAGATTTAAAATATAAAATGGACACTTTTCAAATGTGTTCTGATTACTAGCTAATGCAAACAGAAAAGTTTCTTTAAAAACAGAATGTAAGCATTTATTTCTATATAATGTACTCGTTAAATTGTAAATCTCACCTTTGGACAACAACCCTAGAGGATAGTTTTGAACTTAACTGAGGGTGAAGTTGTGATGACAGCACTCTGAAGTGAAAGTGGCCCCTGGACAGGTTCTCTCTCTCTCTCTCTCTCTCTCTCTCTCTCTCTCTCTCTCTCTCTCTCTCTCTCTGTGTGTGTGTGTGTAAAACACTGGGTATATCCTATAAGAAAGTCTGCATTAAGGTTTTTTTTTTTTCTTTTTTTGGTTTTTCGAGACAGGGTTTCTCTGTGGTTTTGGAGCCTGTCCTGGAACTAGCTCTTCTAGACCAGGCTGGTCTCGAACTCACAGAGATCCGCTTGCCTCTGCCTCCCAAGTGCTGGGATTAAAGGCATGCGCCACCACTGCCCGGCGAGTTACTTTTTAATTAGAGCTTTAGGTTAGCATGCAAAGTAATGGGTTTCCTATAGCATATGTACTTGGGTTTCATGTAGCATATGGACTTGGGTTTCATTTTGCATATCTGCCAACACCCACCCATTCCTTTCCTTCCATCTCTTTGTACCTTTCTGCTTTTATAATATTTGCATTCTACTTTCCTATCTTCCATTTCTCCCTTGCTTATTATCTCTTCCTCTCCTTACAGGACCCCTTTTCTAGTCTTACATGAAAGCACAGAGTTATGATGCGTATAGTTGATGCCTGGTCTTCAGTTGTACTTTGAATAAACAGAATACCACATCAACATTATATAATACACCTTCTCTGCATATGGCTACTCTATTTAAGAGTCAAATTTTGTGTCTGCTTTCTACCCAAGCCTTACCTCTACCTCTGAAGCTTTGGGAACAATTTTTAAAAGCACCCCTAACCTCTCTGAAACAATATTGAAGGGAGGTGATAGAGAAACAGGGGGAGGTAACATCAGATCTTCCATATACTATTAAGAAGGCATTTCTCATCTGAAAACTCTTCATGGTGGGATAAGGATGTACCTCTGCCCATTTTCATACACAAAAGATGAAAACTACCAGAAGGTTCATGTTTTACTTTCCCATCCAAGAGTACAAATGTTGCTTCTCTGGTTTCTAAAGAAAGGCTTAAAACTGGGCTAGAAAAGTTCATTGTTGAGACTGGTATGTCATGACATCTGTCCTTATGTTGATCAGAAATGGTGACAATAATTCATAATCACCCCTGTGGCATCTGCTATCTTTTTCTCATTTGTCATTATCTGGGATTATTCCTATCCTTGGTAGGTGTAATACCACTCTTTGCTTGAAAGAACAGTTTGGCACAAGAGAAAGACAGACGCAACTCAGAAGCTTAGGAGGATTGACTACAAAACAGAAATTGACTAAGGACCAATAATAACAACTAGCTAACTAACTGACTGACTGACTGACTGACTGACTGACTGACTGACTGAATAGCTCCCTCTCTTCTAAGCATTACACTGAAAAGAATAGGCAGCAAAGACTGTTTCATTAAAAAATAACGAGGCCCTGCACACTAGGGGATAAATTGGAGCACATGGAAACAGATTCCTCGATCATTGCTCAAATAGGTCAGCTAGAATTAATTCAAAGGGCCAAGGTTCAGTGTGAACTCCTCATTTCTCCTCAGCCCCTTTCTGCAGCTCCCTCATCTGTCCAGGATGTAAACAGTGTGGAGAAGCCCTCTGAGGTGGGTTGGATATTTGGCCATGTTTTGTGTACATTAGAATGAAAGAGGGCCATGTCCTGTAGAGTCAAAGTGGGGCTTGGACAGTTGCCTAGACTGCAGCACAAAAAGACTGCTATTTGACTCAAAAGTTATCCATGTATGACTGTGGTCTTCTGTGGTCACCTTGATTGCCCAGCAGAGCTATTAATGCAGCTGGGTGGTCAAAGTGCTGGTCACCATCACAATGGAGCTATTTGTCTTTTGTACAGGCTCTAACACAGCGTGAGTAGCTTTATGCTCATATATAAACTTTCATTTTTTAAAAAAAATTACAAAGAACCCTTATACTTAGTTTGAGAGGCAATAGTCCCTGCCAGACTGCAGTTCTTCGTGTTCATCCCCAGGATGTGTCTGTTGGGACAACTTTCTCCCAGCAGGTTTTCTCTCTTCCTCTTCTATATCAAAACTACGGATCATGCTCCAGTGAAAAGGCCATTTTCATTTATGACTTAATAGCAGTGGTGGTTGTTGCTATAGTCCTGTTTTTCACTGTTATGAGCAGAGTATTTCCTACTGGATTGGAAACTTCCTGGGTGCAGAACAATTTATTATTTCTTCTATATGAAAATGACCAAATCATTTCTGGGACTGTGAGATAAATGAAAATGTAATTTTTTTCCTGCCCCAAACCATCAAAAACCCAAATAAACAATAACCGAGGCCATTTAACCAAGCATAGCACTCTTTCAAGCTCCAGGACCCTTCCGGTTGGACAGCAAGATTCATGCTGCTGTCTCTGAGTTTCCCTGAGTTACTCTATGCCAGTGGGGCTCTCAGAGTGCACCAGTCTCCCTAAAATTATCTTTAAAAAACTTCTACTATTAGATGCAGTGGCAGGAGCCCTCAGAAATGTTTAGGGAAATCAGTGTGCTCCTAATGGTGTCTGTGTCTAGAGCGATTTCAAAAGTTATAGGAGGCTAAGAAGTAAGGAAAGTTATCAGAAGTTATCAGAAAAATAAGATTCGGTATTGATACTTGTCAATCGGCTATAAGATCTATAGTAATTTCTCCCTGAGCCCTGGGTTAAGGAAGTGATGGGGATACTTAATTGATAATTGATTGAAAGGTCTGTGGAATATATGCTGACTCTTGTGAGACTAGACAAAAGTGAAATGACTTGCATTTTCTTTTTTAAGAGAGAATATTTCTACTTTTGGTTGGTGTAATTTTTTTAAGGTTAGCAATACTGCTTAAATGCTTCATGCAACCATCGGACTAATTTGGTTTATATTTAGTTCATCTAATATTTATAACTACTTTATGAAGTAGGTGCTAATACCTTTTAGCCATGAAGGAATTAAAGACCTCAAAGCTTAGGAAACTGTCATTTTCAAAGATGTAGCCAAATTCTCAACTCTGAGAATGATTCTGGGTATCCAGCAGTGGCAGTAGGAGGTGGAAGGGGAAAGAGTCTTTATGTTTTGCTATGGGTTTTATCTGGTTTCCTAAAGGGTATAAGCTAGATTCTATTTACAGGTCTAAGAAATGCAAGTACTTTAAACAATGTGAGATAGTGTAACAAATCCCCAGGTTAATGGGCTGCTACATTCACACTTGAACCAATCTGTTAGACTTTCTACTAAACAATTAGAAACACTTCTGATCTTGAGCTAAGCTCTTCCCATCAATGACTTTTAAAGAGCAGCATTAGAGAAAAGTCAGAAAGAAATCACAGAGGCTCCTAAGGATTCCTTTAAATTAAGCCCTCAGGCAAAAACTGCAGCTTATTTTACATCCTTCCTAATTTCTCATTGTGTACTATATGCTAATAATTTTTAATATATACAAATTCCTTCTTTCAAAATAGAGAAAGTATTTTGATTGGAATGAACTGCAAACAGAAACTTGTACAATTTGTATGAATTTTGAATAGTCACACATGCCCGGTAATGTTCTTAAAATCCTGTTCGTTGGACAAATACACACATACAGAAAATATAACGCTTGGATTTGTACTGTTCTTCCAATTTTAACCTTCAGTAAGCGAAGTATATTTAAATTAGTGTATAAACTGGACCATAGGAAGGTTTTTAGTGAACAATGCTGAGACAACGACCCAAAGAGTGTCTTAAGAACCTGGTCATGTCTTAGCGCCATGGCAGCATTCACCGTCTGCCTTTTGCTCCATCTTCATAATTCAATGTGTCCAATTCTACATCCATTCCTCAAAACTGGCATCTTTATCATACCCCTGGGACAGAACTTCACAATAAGACATAGCTAGATGTAGCTCTCCATCTCTCTCTGCTAGCCATGTATTTGTTGAATTCTATAACATGCCTCTTGACTCCCCAAAGGGAAGAAGTTTATATCACTAACATATGCAAATTGAAACAAAGGATTCCACATTTACAATCAATATCTTTTATCTGTGCCATTAAATCACTGTAATAATCTAAAGAAACTAGCTCCTCAGAATATCAGGGAAGGTATTTCTTACTGGTGACAACTGGAATCAGCCCTTTCCTTGAACCAAAGTTAGTTATAATCAAGAGAATCTCTGCTCCCCAACCCCTGATCGTGAGCCTAGTCTTGCCTCTTTTGGTGACCAGATACTGCTAACTGTCTACCAATTTAGTGAGGTGTAGTTCAATTCACTGGTCTTAACCCCAACTGCTTGCTCATCATAGATGTGTTCACACTCACTCATTCAGCAATTGAGATTCCACTCAGCCCAAGGCCATGGGTAAATTCCTACCAAAACAGAGAATTCTTCATACTGACTATTGGTAGCATTCTTAACCACTGCTGGTTTCCTAACAAATTCCTTTTGAAAAAAAAAAAAATATATATATATATATATTTATTTATAAATTTATATATATGTGTGTGTGTGTCTGTGTATGTATCTTGCCTTTTAATTACTTGTTTTGACACAGTGATGAAGACATGCCTCCTGCTTCAAATTACATATTTCCAGAAGACAATGGTGCATTGATTTTTAACCACAAGTAAACAAGGCATCTGGACTTTGTCTTTAATGAGATAAACTTTAGTCTGTGCTTTCTCAGTGGGATGGGTTTGCTATTTAATTGGTAGCAAAAAAAAATCAGTATATGTCCTTTGTCTGCCAGCACTAAATTCTGTGTGGGACTAGGGTTCCTGTAGAAAGCCTTTAGATAGAAACACTGTCTTAGAACTAATTAGAGAAAAATCACAGGAAATTTGTTATTTATGACTAAAGAGGAAATTTGAAAATATTATTGTACTCCGTGATTTCCCTGAATAACATTAAAAATGTGCAGACGTGGTTTTCCATATCTCTGCAGTGAAATCTTTCAAAAATCAGGCCAGTTTACTTTAAGGAGTCTATTTATATCACAGACATTTCATGAAATCTTAGACAAAATTGGGTGAACAAATATAAACAGAAGTATATTGCCTACAATGTTTATGTCCCTAAAATAAAAATGCAGTCATTATAAAATAAGAAAAAAATTACAATGCCGAAAATATTATGCCCAAAGCAGCATTTTAAAATGCTATTGCAGACATGATTAAGTACCAATTACTTTAATTTGAGCAGAGCATTCCCTAGGGACCACCTGGGAAATCTTTTCAACACCACCACCAAAAAGATGATGGTCTTTTCACACAGGGATGTTTTGTAGGTAATAGGAGGGGCGGGCGGAGGGGGAGCCATTTTCTCTAGTTATTTTTTTTATAAATAAATTAAGTCGCATTCTTTCCTGATTGCACCCCTTTAAAAAACTTCCCATTGAACTTAAGATTACTGTCACCTCCTCCTTGTCATCTGCAGCCCTTTCCTATGTTGTCATTTCCATCTATCACCTCCCAGTCTCTGTAATGGATTTGGCCTTGCCTGTCTCTGTGTATTACCACAGGCAGTTTACTTCCCCTTTTTTTTTTTTTTTTTTTTTTTTTTTTTTTTTTTGAATAACTGGTAAGCATGGTTTGGGTGGCCAAAAGATGTTTCTGGAAGTAAGCATGCCCTTATCACCAAATTCAAAGTATTTTTCTCTAATTGGTCTCTAGCTCAAATAGATTATTCTCATTCAGTTTTATTTTAGAACTCTGCTCTCTTCTCAGTATTTCTTAGAACTAATTAAAAATTATATATAGGAATAGGATTTTTATCTGTCAATCAATTTATTCTTGGTCACAGATTGTATATTTCACAATTATAGGGATCATGCATCTATTGTTTAACCCAAGAGAGTACAGTCCTACATGTATTTTTTTCTTTTTCTTCTTATTATTATTACAAATTTTCACCTCCTCCCCTCCTCCCATTTCCCTACCTTTACCCCTCCCCCTGCCCCTCCCTCTCCAGTCCAAAGAGCAGTCAGGGTTACCTGTTCTGTGGGAAGTCCAAGGTCCTCTCCTCTCCATCCAGGTCTAGAAAGTTGAGGATCCAAACAGACTAGGCTCCCACAAAGCCAGTACGTGGAGTAGAATCAAAACCCAGTGCCTTTGTTCTTGGCTTCTCAGTCAGCCCTCCATGTCAGCACATGTATACATGTAGACGATGATGGACAAAGCTTTTGTGTATATGTCTGGGGTTGTTTAATGAGTTACCCAAACTCCTGGAATGCACAAAGACCTAACTTTCTCAAAAATAACCAAAGATGGAAAGGGTGATATCACGCCTTTCCTGGGAGTAGGTTACATCCCATGAAACTCTAGACTTTGCAGCCTTCTCTTGTTGACTTTGAAGGTATAAAAGTCATGTTATTTGAGTGAGAGATGGGAAGGAACTCTTAGCAGCATGTGGGACTGAGGACAGATATTGCCAAAAGCACATACCTGTAATACTTGTACTTTAGATATGGAGTGAGAAGGACCATGAGTTTGTGACCAGTCTAATTGGAAATATAACACAACACAGAGCAAAACAATAAAGGTGCTTCCTAGACCAGCAGTCAAATGGCATTGAATTCTGCCAAGAACATGAGGTGGTCTCTAAGTGAATCACCAGACAGAACCTCTGGACAAAAAGCACCCCTAGCCAATACCTGGTGGAGCCTGTTGAGACCCTGAGCAGGAAGACAGTGAGCCTGCCCGGACTGCAGTTGTATGCAAGCAGAGAGAGCACAAATGACTGTTGCTCTCGGCTGCTAATTCTGTGGCAACTGTTGTACAGCAGCGGGTAGCGAACATGAGTGCCAAACTGGTTCCCATCCAAAGCCAAGTTGTCAGGAAATGCCTTCTCTCTTCACAGTCTAATTTTATTTTCTGTTATTTTAAAAAACCAAGTTTTTGGATAGTAAGGCCTTTTCATTTTTGATTTTTTTCAGAGGTATTTTCTCACTGAAAGAAATACATTTTACTTCATGCTGGGTGTGGTTGTACATGCTTTTAAGGAGTCAGAGGCAGACAGGAAAAATCATACATTTTACTTTGAGATACAATTTTTATATTAATTGTATATAATTGTATATTTTATATTATGTATTTTTTCAACACAATTCTGATTTTATGACGTCAGGTCGTGGGTGACAGAGTGGCTACTGTGTGCATTATAGGGTACCTCAGCTAAGGTGAACTTTTATAAGAGTTGAAAGTATTAAGCAAAATGAGTAGTTTAATAGTATCGACTTGATGACATGTAGAAACATTTATATGTATATGATGTATATGTACATGCATCTATATATGCACATATTAATGGACTTTTCATAATATTATTATTTTTCTAGTGCCAATCTCAGAGAGATTGAGACCCTTGAAGGTGACTGGAGCAAAATAAATGGACCAAGGGCCTGAGATGTTATAGCTAGATATACAAAAGGAAAGATGTCTGATATATTACCCTCTCCTAAGAAGATATGAAAATTTTTATTGTTCTGTATATTGATCAGATACACTGTTGGCAACCAGCAGCTACTGATCATTAGTTGAGCCTGCAGATACATTGTGTACAGTTGAGTATGTTAAAGGTACTTCCTGAGAGAGATATGACATTTAAAGGTGCGGCCTGTGGTTATTGGTGGGGAGAATAGAGAAACATCTATTCTCTGTGCCTGTGAGAGAACGTGCCTAGGTTGTACAGCATTATCCTGGCTCTTGTTTCTAAAGAGGTATCTTTAACAATTTTATTCATTTTGTGAACTACAATGATCCACTAATTCTATCTTTATCTATTTCGACCAATATCTTCTTCAATCTTTAAAAGACTGTTTTCTAATTGATTCTATTAAGCAACCTAAAGATATCATCTTGCTTCCTTTCACTAGATTGGATGTTTAAAAGGCTATTGCCCTGTGTATAACATCCATTAGATGTGCATTTTCAGATTTTTGTAATCTGCCTGGGCCTGATATCCTGGCATGCTAGAAGTTATGACTTAAGAGGGGAATGTTCTGGACATGAATGACAAAGCCCTGGGTTTAAATCTGAGCTCTGTGATCAAGCCTGTTTCTCTCTGGGACTTGTTTTGTGTAACTGGCAGAACGATTCTTCAGTTGTTTCTTTAATTCTTGAGAAGAATTAAAGGACGTGCTAATGATTTCTCCTGTTTCTAATCACACAAACAGTAGGACTAAATGAACAACAGTCTAGAAAGCCTTAGACTATAATAATAATACCTAAGTGTCTCAGGGTGCTGTATGGGGACACACACACATGCACGCACACACATACGCACAAAACACATACACACACATGCACAGACACACACAGACATACACACATGCACACACATGAACACACGCACACACAACTCACTAGCTATCCAAACCCCCCATCACTCTGCACAAGTGCTTCTGTGTCTTGATCGGATTCAGTACTTCTCTCCTTTACACATTAGTTCCTGCCACTCCTTGAGATTAATGTCTCCACTTAGCTAAATCTTCTAAACCCATTGGAAGTCCTAGTTTGTTGACAGCAATGCTTTAACAATCCTCATAAGAGATTGCTCTATTTCTTTCTAAATTGGAAAACTACCTAAATAACTATAAATTTTTTGTTCTGAGATGCTCAAGGTGGTCTGAGATTTTATTTGTTCTTCTTTGTATAAGATACAAGTTTTTAAAACTATGCTGGGCAGTATTTAGAATATATTTTAGACTTGAGCATAAATTATTTCTGTTTCCAGAGGACTTCAAGAACATATCAATCCTAGGGAGAGAGAGAGAGAGAGAGAGAGAGAGTCAGGCATGGGCAATAATTACTAAGTGGAATAAGACAGTGTGTGTGGTAGGCATTAAAAATCTTGAAAAAGAGTAAAAGATCTGGGTACCAGTGAAATGGCTCAGCAGGCAGTGCTTGCCATAAAACCTGAATTTGACCTCAAGAACCCACATAAATACACAAGGAGAAAAGCAACTCCACAAAGATGTCTTATGACATCCACATGTTTGCATGGCAGGAAGACCCATAATGTACACATGCATGAAAATAATAAGTAAAATAATAAAATATAACATTTGGAAATACTTATATGTTTGGGAGGATGTGGCAAAAATAACTGAATAAGATTTTAAAATAAAATTGTGATGCTCAATGGTATTTTCAACAGCAAAGTCTTTGGGGGAGAGGATCTAAAAGAAGGAGAACAATTGGGGAAGCAGATCATGCAAAAATTTTTCAGTAGAGCAATTTTAAATGTGCTCTTTCATAAGTCACGGTACCGAGAACTCAGCAGAGCTTCAGAGTCTGGACTCACATGTTGGAATAAGTTCAGTGTGGAGGTGGATGTGAACAGGACTCAAATAATTTGACACACATTAGGGAACTGCTGAAAGTTCCTGGGCAGGCAAGTCAATATACTCAATAAATATTTGGTATTTTTTATTTTGCTTCCATTACCTTTCAAAAACTTGCTCCCCGATGCTCATAAAAGAAAGTTAAATAAAATATAGCTGGGCAGTGGTGGTGTATGCCTTTATTTGCATTGGTGTGAGGGGCCAGATCATCTGGACCTGAAGTTACAGATAGTTGCGAGCTGCATTGTGGATGCTGGGAATTGAATCTAAGTCCTCTAGACGAGCAGTCAGTGCTCCTAACCATTGGACCATCTCTCCAGCCCTATCTAGAACCACCTTAAGAAAGAATCGCTTTGAAAAACCATTCTACCTCTGTCATATTTGTTATTTATGTGCATATATATTTCTGAAGGTGGTGTCATGCACAAAACATTTCTTAATTTAATATAATGTTCAATAGGCTGTGTTGCTACCAGGCTATTTATGCTTCAGTAACAGTGCAGTCATCTTGAGAGGTTTTCTGAATGTTATTTTTGTATATTATTTTCTTCTTTAGTAAAAAGAAATCTTTTTAAAGATAAAAAAATTTTCTCCCTTTTGGGAAACAGTGCAGCTATTTTAACCATAACTCTTTATTATTGAAAGAAAATAATTTTCCCATTCAGATTCAGATGTAACCTCACCCTTATATTTATGGATCACCTCTTCTTGGTCTATGGTTCATCTCTTTTAATTGTAAGTGCTGTCTTCTGTGGTTCTTTTTAATTTCTTATTCCAAAACCTTTGCTTTAGCTCCATCTTTTAAATCCACAGGAAATTCTAGCTCCTTGACAATAACCCTTAAGATATTTCTCCAATTCTTTCCAATTTGGCAAACTAATCTAAAATTACTTTAAAGCATTTCTTCTATGATCAAAAAAATAATGTGAATTTTTAGTGATTTGCTCTTTTACATGGTTGATACCAGCTTTTCAAAATGCATTGTAAGGTACTTAAAATATATTTTGGACTTGATGAGTACAAATTATATCTGTGTTCCAGAAGATGTGAAGAAAGAACATTGCAATCTAAATTTAAGAAGAGGAACACAGGTATGTTATGTTTTTTGAATCATCTTTTAAAGATCTTTCCAGTAGAGAAATCAATGGAAGGATGTTTCAGAAGGGCCAGTGTGACTCACAGATGGATCGCTTTCCAGCAATAGAAAAGACCTTGGGGGAAGGAAACTACTTAGCCTCCTGTGTGGCAAGTACATTAGACAGTTATAACACAATAATTAAATTGATGAAGAGTTGATGAACTCCGATGGACTGCGGGGAGAGGGAAGCAGAGGGCACATAAACATTCTCTCATTTTTCTTTAAGAATCACTGTTATACCATCAGTGAGAGAACAGACATTAATAATGCAAATGTGTACAGTTCTTAAGTAATATACAATGTCTGCTAGAGTATCTTCTGGAAGGAGTCTGGCCATACCTCACATGTTACTTAGATGTAACAAAAGCAAGTACACACTTTCAGAGATAACTTTAATAAGTTTACTAGATTTAAAAGTATCATTTGCTCCATGTTCACTTCTCATACAACATTAGCAGATATTAAATGCTTAATAAACGACTGTGAAAAAAAAAGTATCATTTGTGTTATTAGCCTCTGGCATTGATGAAAATAAGTTCCTTGATTACTCAAGTACCCACCTGGCTTAACTTTGTTTCTTTCATAAATGTACTGCATGCAAGTAATATTGGAATCTATGATAACCTAACCTCTTCCCAAAATCATAATAAAGTGAGAAAAATGGTACTGTAAAAAAAAAAAAAAACATAATGAGTTAATGTGAAGACACAGTCCTTCCCGGTTCTATATGAAGGTCAAAAGAGCACAGTAGTTCTTGGCAGAATTATTGAACCATGTGATGATTGGGTATTATAAGTTTTATGGGATGCTGTTTTCTCAGTTACTAAATGAGCATTGGCAGGCATTATTACCTTTCATGATCTCATGGGGTATTATCAGCTCTGGCCAGAGCTACTGTGATTTTCTATCAACCCAGTGACCCTTAGTGGATTCAGTGACAGGTTACCATCAGGTGATTCATCAAATTCATGATTACCTCATCACAGAATTTCTGATGTTTTTACTCACTACAGTTACTATCATTCTTTTAATATTTTCTTGTTCCTTTATGAGCTTACTGAGCTTTATTTTCTACTAGAGAAAACTATAGCATCATGGTAAAGTAGAAATGATATCAAGGGCTAACCTTAGAAGGTTACCAAAATCATACAAAATATACAAAAAGATCACAAAACTATAGGTTCTTATCCACCCTCCAGAGTCCTAAGACCCAATACTGAGTCTCTTTGTTAAAACAAAGGAAAGTAAACATTATGAAGTTTCTTCCACACTAGCACAGAGAGGAGACTACTGCCTTCATTTAAATAACTGAGAGAAGAAACAACCCACCTTTTGTCTAAAGCAAGTTGTGATTCCAATGTTTTTGAAACCCCAATAACTGGCATTTTGAATACATTTCGATAGGAAAAAGTAACGTCTTGTTTGCTTACTTTGTATGGTCAGTCCTCATCAATAAAGGATACAACTGCCTCATGTTCATTTGGGGAAACATGATTTCACCTGTTGTCAACATGCCCATTGTATAACATGAGTTCTTGGAGACAGTGCTGTAAACCATTGATACTGTGGTGGGATTTTCAAAGTCTTTGGCATCAACTGAAAAGTTACTGTCTTATTTTATTAAGCCAGAACTGATCTTGCTTCTTTCAAATGAAACCTAACAATTGCAATGTAGGCATGGCTTATATGAGATGCAACTAGGGCAGATATCATTCACAAAGTCCAAATTTATCAGAATGTGGCAAAAAATAGGTTACATAAGAAAATAGGCCATAACCCTTGATTTTTTTTTGACTGTCAGTTTCTTAGGTTATCTCACTTCATAAACATTTATTCTTCACTAGTTATCCATATAAGTTTCTGAGCATAATTTATAACTTAAACAACTCAAATACCAAGAATAAAAGTAAAATTAAAACATTAAGGTTTGTAAACAGTAGACTAAACATTTATAATTTTTCAAAAGCTGAGTAATTTCAAACTATATTTTTTAGCAATTTAATTACTTTAGAAGATACTCATCCAAATGTGTATTTGCCTTTTAAGTATTAGATCTTAATTTGTTAGAGTTGACAAAGTCACCACACATATAATATTAAATAGAAAAAAAGAGGATTTATGAAGGAGGTATAGAATTATATAATTTGTTGATTATATTTCAAGGGTCATATCAGGTTCCTGAAACACCAACTTCCAGGAAAGAGGCAGAAAAGATACAAATACACTAGAACAAAAGGAAGGGGGAGTAGACTAGACAAAATTGGTAAAATTTATGAAAAATAGGAAAATAGGGCTATAAATTACTGAAGGTTTTACTAAAGCTAAGATTTTAGATAAGAAAACTCTTTCTAGAACTTCATGAGAAGGAGAGCAAAATTTGACTGTATGAAAAGCACATTTGTGTGCATGACAAATAAGAGCACTAAGCTTTTACCTTCAATACTCATTCTTTTTGAAGAAGACACTAAAGGGCTCTACCAACATTCTGAAAGTATAACATAAAATGGGACCTGTGGTGTTTCAAAAGGCAGATGGCTAAGCAAAACTGCAACAAGCTTGTGGGCAACCAACAAGGTTGGAGCTAGAACATAAGGCTGACGGCTAAAAAGGGATTGTCTTCAAAGAAAACTAGAAAACCAGGGAGCCTTTGCCCATTCCCCAGGTCCCAGACTACAGTAGAAGCATTCGGAGTTGAAGAGAGCAGACACAATTGCAGAGGGTCAAATTATTAATTTAAAAAACATAAACAAATTACAAAAAAATTACTTCCTCTGATCAGATGACTCACCTGTGAATGATGGTTAGTAATGAAAAAGTTGTAACTAATCCTGATTTAACCACAAGGTGCTATGTCATACTGAAGAACAGGGAGAGAGAACGTGAAAAGGGAAGGGAGTTAAACCAAAGCCAAAGTACAATTTGTAATGGTTGAAGGTTAACCTTAGATGACCGAAAACATTAGTAATAACAAGGAAATAACGTTCTTAGAAATTAATAGGCAAAACAAAAGGAAATAACTAAGAGTTCAAAAGGTTGATTCAGGAATTAAAGTGTAGTAACTAAGGAATGGCTCGGCCTTTAAAACTGTCACGTTTTGCTGCTATGACCAAATTGCATTATGCATTTAATTAATCTGTAAATAAAAGCCAATGTATCCACTTACTTATTATTAAATACATTTATGACAAATTTGTGAGTGATATTCATAAATACTTCATAGTCAGTATATAATACCAAATATAAAATTCAGCACAAACATTTCCTTGTCATAGATTTCTCCTATTCATCAAACTCGTTATGTGTTTTAATGAAGTCAAAGTCTGTGGGGAACATCACAGAATGAAATGTTCCTAAACTACTGAGTGAAATTCCCAAATTTTGGCTATGAGACGTCAAGCATTCCCACCTATAGTCTCTCCCTTTTGATTCAGTATCACGTGGATGCTTCCAGTTTGCTTTAATTAGTACTCCTGCTTCTGAAACCAGCCACTCTCAACTGAAGGCATTAATATATACCATGAACTAACGAATTCTTCGGAATTGCCAATCTCTTTCATGAAAGCTTTCAATAGAGATCTTGCTTCCCTCTATAAAAAGTACTTGTTACCAAGAAGCAACAAAGATAAGATTTAAAATATTCTAATTGAACACTGAGTTGTTTTGTAAGAAAAGAAATTGGGTTTGGCTATTTAACACCACAAAAATATTAATGTTTAGGGCACTGGTATATTTCTATTACAAGATATCATACCAATGTGTTGCTGAGATTGCATTATGTTTAAGAGGGCAGAGAGTATATACAGGTACCTATACAAAGGATATAAAAAGAGAAAAGAACACTTCTAATTTGTCAACTAAGAGGAGAAGCAGTTCTCTTCTCTGGCCCTCTGCTAAAAGTCTTGCTCCATAGTGGAGTCTCTCTGGAGCTCAGAGGGCTCAGGAGAGGTTTTTGCACTTTGAGCCTCTAACTTTGAGACTAACACTCACACTATGTAGAGATGCAGGCACAGACTCATAGCTGATGCCACAGGATTTGTTACGACTCTAGTCTGGAAGACACAGGAGAGGTAGGTAGCCTGGTAAATTAGTACCTTTCAAACAACTCAATTGTATCATAGCTTATCAGGATCCCTTATTTCAAACCACTATTAATATTTTATTTTTATGAAGTTCTTCTTGGCAAGAACTTTTTTATCTGCCAAACTAGTTGAACCTCAGACACTAATTAGGAGGCTGACAGACCTCACTACTGTTGTTTCAGTGACAGATTCCTGAGTATTGTCATCTTTATCTTGGTTAAGTTTTGGACAAACAAGGCTAACTAAGAATCCTCTCATTTCCCATTCAATTCATGACCTAGTATAAACAAAGATCCCAAAATTTCTGAATGTACTTTCTATGTAGCTCAGCTGTCCTGAAAGGTAAGACAATTTTCCTGCCTCAGTCTCCTTAGTAATGGCTGTGAGCCATAACTCAAGGCATCGGTGTCTCAATTTTTAACTCGAAAGCAAACACAACCCTTTCTGCACAAAAGTAACAAGGCTATATACATCCTATACAGATTTGTGATTTTATTTCCCAAGTGGGTGCTGCTATTGCTATTGTAAAGGTTTATGATTACATACACAATAGTTTTTGGTTTTGTATATTTTCAAATCAAGGAAACTAAAGAGAGCTTTTTGATGGAGGAATCTTGGTTATATGACACCATGGTCTTTGGAAAGCTGTCCTTATCTAGCCGACAAAATGAATTATTCTCTACCACAGGCTATATAGTGTCGCATGAAATCCAGAGATAGATATTGGGGTTCAACCTAAAATCTAGAAAAGTAAAACAGTTAAGTCACTAGAGAAGTCTCACATCTACCATGGCTAGGTGACTACGGACTAAACAAACGCTTCTCTCTTCTTATTTTATACTTCCTCTAGTGCTGAGATTAAGGGTATGACTCCCTAGTACTGGGATAAAAGATGTGAGTCACCACAATCTGGATTTATTTCATCATTGATCCTGTGTAGCCCAGGGTGACCTTGATTCACAGAGATCCAATTGACTCTGTCTACCAAATTCTGGGATTAAAGGTGTGTGACACCACTGCCTGGACTCTAGTGACTTTAGCTTTGTCTCTGGTCTTCAGGCAAGATTTATTTATCAAAACACAAATAATATATCACTACAATTTAGCTCTTCACAATACCTAATAACATTTCAAACACCTATACTTTGGTTTCTTTGTGTGGGAGGGTCTTTCCTCATCTCTCACTTACCAGACAAGGTTGCTGTTTTGTTTCCTGCCTGCATCTAAATTTTGGTTGGTTCAAGCTCTTTCAGGGTTTTGCTCTTTTAAAACATAAGATCCCCTTTGTAAGTGGCAAAATAGTAATAGCAGTGGAGATGCTTGGGATTCTTGATGCACGGTTAGTAATGTATCTTACCTATGTATTGTAGTCTTTTACCTACCCTTCAGCCTGTTAGGTGGAGATTACTGTCTCTCTTTAGCAGATACATTGATTTATTCTCTACATCACTGGTCCTCAACTTTCCTAATACTGGGACCCTTTAATACAGTTCCTCAAGTTGTAGTCCCCCCACAGGTATAAAATTATTTCATTGCTCCTTTATAACTGTAATGGTGCTATTGTTATGAATCATAAATATCTGATATGCAATCTTTGTGAAAGGGTTATTTGATGCCCAAAAGGGTCATGACCCACAATTTGAGAATCACTGGTCTAAGGTATTTTGTCTCTTTTTTTCTAGGCTGATGTACCCTGGATTCACTCAACCATACACTCCACCATTTCAATTGCAGGGTCCTACTAGGATATTGAATTAAAAGAGAAAAGAGAGAGAGAGAGAGAGAAGACCAACAGATTTCATCCAAGGACTACCTGTCTTGTTCTCTTTCTGAGCAATCATTATAGCATCCTTTAAAGTTCAACAGATGCTTCAGCATTAACTCAATACCCTTCTATTTTTTAAGCTCAGAGGGAGGAGGGGACAGAAGAGCAAGGACTACAGAAATGGTCACAAAGGAAGTCTGTGATGCTGAATCAACCTCAGAGCTGACACACAGGGTGAAAGATGCTGTACCGCCCAGGGTGGAATGAAAGAGGCACTTTGTTAGCGATGGGGGAGAGTGTTAGGGGAAACAATGTTTAGCTAGAAGAAAGTCAAGCCTTAGGCAGAAATCAGGGCAATTATTGAGCAGATCTGGGGCATCACCTTCCCTCTGAACAGGAGAGACTGTGGCCTTCTGCTTAGAGGCAAATGACAGCACTCAAATAAGTATCCCACCCTGGGTCAGCCCCCATCCCTCCAGCCAGTATACAAAAATCAAAGAGAGTTCCAGACTTTGCCTGGCTTCGCCTCGGGGTTGACAAATGTGCGATCAGCCCCTCCTCATCACCACCTGCTCCCTCCGGACCTTCTAATGGCTCTGAGGGCAGAAGCATAATGCAATTTGTCAGAAAGGGGACAAATGTGGCAATAACGATGTCCACCTAAAGCAAGTGAAGGCTTGCTTTAATTGTCTCTGCCAGTCCTCCTAGCAGGAGTTCAGTGGGAAAAGCTGACGATCCAAAAGAAATTATTTTCTTATCTTTTATTGAAAATTTCAAGGAAAACGCAAGCCCCAACCCCCTGGGAAAAGTGGGGAATTGCAGGGACAGGGAAGATGGATGTCTTCCAATGTCTTGGCACATCTAACTTTAAGATATTGACGATACTATCATAACTTTCTGCCCTAAATGTCTTTATTAGAGAAACAAGATTTATGTTTGGGGTCTAGGGGGCAAAAGAAACTTGGGTGTGTGTAACGGGTCCTCTGTCAGTCACCAGGTCTATTGGATTAGGGGCACACAGGGAAAAACTGCAAGAAAGTTATCTTGTTTGGGTGACCACAATTCTGTTCCTTGAAATTCACTTTTATCCATTCCCTTGAGATTTCTGGTATGTGATATTACTGTTTTTATTTTTTTATTTTTTTGGTTTTTGGTAGAAGTTGCTGCAGGAAATACTGGTTCTGTAGTTTTCTGGTTTTCAAAACTTAATGTGCACATATGTTTAGTATCAGACCCTTCTGTATCAAACCATAGATCTGTACACTACAGGAAAAGTGCATGTATTTTAAATAATTCATGTGTCACAGTATGGACTTGAATTACGCTGGAGAAAATTAAGCATGCTAGGAATTCACAATTAAATTATATCCCTATCTCTTCTCCTTATTTGTACAATCCACAGAGTTGGCTAGGCAGTATCTGAGAAGACACACTTGTTTATGAACTTGGAGCTTTATGAGGGGTTTCAACAGGGGATCCTGGGGTTGTCATTATTTTTCCTCCCACTGGTGCCCTCCTGCTTATGTGCAGCTTCTGCCTTCATTACCATTTCCTGGGAACTGCTCCAGGAGTCTCCTTTTTGGCCTCTCCTGGCTTCTCGCCTTTGCTCAGTTCCATCCTTTCTCTCCACAATGCTGTGCAATGTGGGGTTTCGGTTTTGGTTAGTGTTCTAACACACAAGTCCTACCATGTCCTCACTCCACTTTAAATCTTACTTATTTCTTCAGATGCTAACATATCACAGATGGGCTTTGCGTCTGCAAGGCTTTCTTCAGCCTCATTTCTCTCCATCGCTCTTCTCCCCCATATTCTACATTCAGGTTAGAACTATTTGTCAGTAGTTCCGCAAGATCACATCTATTGCTGCCTTTGTTTCTTCAGAAGCATTTTCTCCCCCCCTTTTTTTTTTCCTTCTCAGTCTCCTTTATGAACTTCCAGTTGTTCCATCATCCTTGCACAGTGGACTTGCTTGCCTTTTTCTCTGTGCTTTTGAATATCAGTCCATTGAAGGACTTGACCTTCACTTTGTAGTTGTTCTTGCAAGTGTTGGTAACGATGCCTGGCACATATTAGGAAGCATGTAATAAAGGTTTGTTGGGTAAATTAGTACATTCTGTGTGTAGAATTAGAAGGAGTTGCATTTGGTAAAATTTGACAAAAAGTGAGAAGTGCTCCTTCCTCCAATTTTTTGATGCCTGACGATCTGCAATTCATGACTGATTCCATAAATGATTTAATTTCCTTAGCCCATAAGATTATCGAAATATAAATAGTGCCAATAAGACCTAGCACAGTGAGTCTCTGGCTTCTGACCTCACCTTTGCCCAAGAGAATAGAGGATGGAAGTTTGCAAGAGAAGATGGGTGAGAAAGGGGAAGTGGCAAGAGGGTGAGGGTGTGAGATGTAGGAAGGATGAAAATAAAAAAGTGTGATCAATCGCTGTCTGTCATAGTCCCAGGTACCAGCTCCTACCTTTCATCTATGCCCCAAAACAGGACAGCTCTAAACCGTAAGATTCCCTTGGCACCCTCAGGTATACCCATTTTTCTTCTTATACTCAATACCCCAGTCTCACATATGAATGCTCCTCCTGTATCCCAGCCTCTGGGATATATATGTATACAGCCACTTTGACATTTGGCAGCTATTATTTGCTTTAATAATCCCCAGGCATATCTTGTATAGCTTTCTGGAGTGACCTCTCCAGCTGTTTCCAAAACCTCTCATAACACCGTGACTACAAGCCAAGCAGGCTTTCTCTGCCTCTCTGCAGAGATGGGAACATTGACCTACATTCCCTGATGTCTCTTCAGCCACCCTGCTTTAGGCTACCCAGCTTCCAGCATAGTCCCACAGATGACCTCTTTCCAGGATTGCCACTCATCAACGAGATCTGATCTAACATCTAATTATCCTGATTAGGGTACAGTTGTACAGAGGTCTTCATTACCTTTACCTTCTTAAAAAATAATGCAATTCAGAACAATCAACTGAACTCATCTTCCCAATGCTAGAGATGAATGTCTAAAAGTTTGGCAAGTGTTTCTGAGCAGTCACACACTTCATTTTTGTGTCTTTTTATACAATTCACCAGTAAGTATTTTTTCCCGAAGAGTTGACAACCTTTCCACACAGCATATGTGAGTGTTTGTACAATCGATGGGGAAGCAGACAGCTACCTGAGCCGTTACATTTTCCCACTGTGATCCCCTGCAACTCCACAGGTACGAGTGAGCTCCCTGGGTATCCGCAATACAAGATGCATGGTCTTCAAGGTAGAAGTCCTTCCCTTCAAAGAAAAACTGTATTTGAATTCACACCCAGATTCAAAGGCAGACTGAAGTTCCTCTGCATTTTTCTCTTTCTTTTTTTTTTTTTTGGTTTTTCGAGACAGGGTTTCTCTGTGGTTTTGGAGCCTGTCCTGGAACTAGCTCTTGTAGACCAGGCTGGTCTCGAACTCACAGAGATCCGCCTGCCTCTGCCTCCCGAGTCCTGGGATTAAAGGCGTGCGCCACCACCGCCCGGCTCATTTTTCTAAGTAGAGGAAGCACCCTAGACCAATAGCATCTTCTTTTGATTAGACTAACACCATCCCAAACAGCACACCATGTTCATTTACTAAACAGGTCAAGATATTGGTCAAAGATTAAACAAACCAACAAAATATAACAAAATAAAAATGAAACAAAATCCTGAACTCTATCTGTTCGTTGTAATCTAAAGTTTCTTATGTGGCTTCCTTCCTCCAACCCTCAGTACAGGCCAGGTAAACAGAGAAAGTTTAACAAAATGATGTAGATATAATCAAGGAAGTAGGAGGATCACACTGACAAAGATGCTGGGCCAAAAACAGCTTCTATGCTCTACACATCTTCTTTGCTGTCTATCAGTTTCCAGACAGAGGGTGAGCGGGTAATTCAACTGGTTTTTCAATGGAGAAACTGGTGGTTTGAATTCTGTTAGGATATATGACTTGCATGTTTTTGTTCTTACCCAGATTTATTGGCACATGATACAGCAAATATGTGATATGGAGAAAATACTTAACATCTCAAGTATTTACATCCCAAACCTTCCTTATTTCACATGGATATACAGCTTACTCCTCTGTAGCTATATGGTTATAGACACTTTGGGATACCAGGTTCCTCTAACCCTTACATTATATCCTAATCAAATGTACCTGACAAAGATACAGGTAAATCCCTTCTATATAAGAATATTAATGCCACTAACTTCATCCACGTGACACAAATGCTCAGACAGAAATGTATAACAAGAGTTCAAGGTAATTTATTCAGGTTCAATAAAATGTCTTTGAACTTAAACATGTTTTCAAGAAGGTTATACAGTGCAGTGGAGGAAAGAAAATGTTCCAGATAATTATACTGGAAAGATAAAGAAAAGAATTTGAGATTATTGTGACCTTTCTTTTACAAGAAAGAAATAAGAAAAAGTCCAAATCTTCAGTAATATTTACTCACCATATTAAATTCATATAACCCTAATCCTCTCCCTTGATTATAAATCTGTCTGATCCCCAAGCTATCAGAGGATTTATCTTGTTGATACTTTACCTGAGCTGTCACAGGCCCTTTTAACTCTTTCAAAAGAGTGCAACAGCCATGACTATAAAACTAAATAAGTAATTTTCTAAAGTTCCAGGATTCCAGAGATTTCATTAGCTCTTAATTTCTGTTTCTATCAAGTCTACATTTTTTCCACACCCTATGTTCCTTATTGACAAAGATTCTTTGCTGAGCCAAACTTTAGTCACGTCTTAGCATCTTCAGCTAGACCCATCTCTGCACTTCCTCAGGAAACCCAGGCTTAGCTGAGAGCCCTGCTGAGTCAGTTTAGCCAGAATCTTTCAGTCCTCACCCCCGGATTACTCCAGCTATCTGGGATATCTGCTCTGATCTCTCTTCCTCCCACATTCTCAGCAATGTCTTCTCATCCAAGTCACTCTACAGCATGAATCCTGCTGTTGGTTTAGCCAGAATCTTGTTTATGTCTGGGGGTTCCTCTTAGTAATTTTCCACCCACCAACCCTCACAGCGCTCCTTCCTGTAAAAATGCCCATGTCTCCATGCTGAGTGGCAATGGAACGTACTCTTTTCCTCCCTACAAGAAACAGCTTAGTGCCTCGTTCCCCAAAGTTTCATCACAGCTCTGAAAAAAGCCTCTCTAGAATTGTCACTGACCATTTTAACATTAGTTGTGATATTTTAATCTTCAAAATTCCAATATATATTATATGAATGGTGTTCAAATACTCAGTAAAAGAAAAATCAAAATTCATACCTTCTGGTCCTGAGTTTGACTTTCTAAAACGTAATCTTGGAGGAAGCCACTGAGAACACACATCACTGATATCTCCTCCTCAGCCCCACCTGAACTGTCTTAGAAAACCAACCAAACCAGGAAAGCAATCAAGTAGGTGCAAACTATAATGAACATACTAAACAGTTGGTAGTGAATTTGCACTAATTGTTTTATTTATTTATTTTAGCCCTTGGCTAATATTCATAATAGCTGCTGAGCTGTAGTTTAAGTCTGATGGTTTATGCTTATTCAAGCAACCTTAGTTTAAAAATAAAATTTGTTATATATGAAATTCATTTCTAAAATATCTTTGATGGATAAAGCCCTTCATGTTGTCTCATGATGTCGAATTAGAAATAGGATGGAGTAGATTTACTGCTGGAGTTCCAAAAGTGTATGTGATAAAAGGCCAGCCCTAATGTGATCCATCATTCCACAAGAAACCTTTATATTAAAACTGCTTTCTCAGTTTTTTAAAAACTACTCTAAAATAGTCCTCTTTTAACTCTTATTACAATTAAGAGATGCTTATGTCTCTTTATCTTCTATGACCAACTTCAAAACAAAAAATATCATATAAAAAGTATATGGGCATATCAATAATAGGATTGTAAAAAGTAAGTGAGGGAAAAGCATCTTAAAGAAAATGTTTATTTGTGAATTCCATGGGCCACAAATGAGCAAGGCATATAAAGGGTTAGGTTGAAATAAGAAGCAACCCTTAGGAAGCTATCTAAGGAAACCAGAGAGGCCTTGCTGAGCATACACAAGCCAATTCAAACCAAAACAACCACCGTGTGGTGGTTAATCTTGACTGTCAGCTTGCCTTGATTTAGAATCAGCATAGGAACACAGCTCTGGGTTTATCTATGAGGGTGATTCCAGAGAGGTTTCATAGTAATGTGCAGAGCAACTCTTAACATCCTGAACGTGGCGGCATTACTGATGGGCTGATGTTCTGAGCTGCATAAGAAAGAGAAAGTCAAATAGCACCAACATTCATCATGCTGTGCTTCCTGAGAACTGCTGGCCCAGCACGACTGGCTGCTGTGCACTTTCGCAACCATGCTGTCCCCAAGATGGACCGATTCCCTTCAACTGTAAGCCCTCCCCCTCAAACCCTTCCTTAAGTTGTCTCCTGTCAGCTATTTTTGTAGCAACAGCCAGAAAAATAATTAATGGGCACTATACTCATGATTAGAGCTGGAGACAAAGTTTGGTGGTCAAGCACTCACCTACCAATCGCAAACTCTTGCTTAATCTCTAACATAACAAGAACAAATAAAATAAAGTCCCTTTTCATCAGAGACCAGGGAACAATTATTTGTTTAAGAAGTGGACTAGGTGTTTAGAAAGATTACTGGCTAAATATGGATATTTTACCATAGAAAGGCCATTGCAAAGGTGATATGCAGTGTCAGTTATCTCAGGAAGTAAATTTAAGGAAAGTTTACTCCCCAGTTCCCCCCTGAATCATGGTTTTCTTTAAGAATTAAAGGAAGACATCAGGCAGCCTGTGTTGAAGCAGTGTTCAGTCATGGTAGAAGTCCTGGTATGATGAACGTTTTCTGCTGTCACACACAAGTATTACATTTCTTTTTTTTCCTTTTGGCCAGGCAGTGGAAAGGGAGAAATGTGCAAAAGTTAAAAATAGTTACGTCTTGATTCAATGTAAATTGGGAAGATTTTGGCAAAGATGTACGTTCTTGTTCATTTGAGAATGCTTTTATCAGGATGAAAAAGAAAATGTTCAGTCACTTCCCAAACTCGATAGTGTCGACATCAAAATGTTCACATGTCATATCCAAGTCACAAGGCAACTGAACAAAGTAACTTTCAGATTAAATAGCCTGTGCTTTTTAGAAAAATAACTATTTAATAGTGTGTGTGATTCAACAATGTTTGAAAGGACCATCACCTAGCAGGGTGTTGACCCCGCCACAGACTAAACATGGAATGAAGATATCAGAAGGGGCTGACTGGGGTAGCTTAGGCTTCTACACCAGAAACTTAATGAGTGTCAAGTCTACCTTCATTCTCTTAGAATAGCCTAGCAGAAGAGATTCTTCACATTCCTGCTACTGATTAACAAACCGAACCCCTAGAAATCTCCCCAAGTAAGTGCCACAAATACATTATAAACCCAAGTCCTTGTAATCCAAACCATGCAGCCTCACCCAGTGTTAACCCCGAGCTCACTGACACTATTTTTTCTTTTCTCTTTCCCTGGTGTATTTTTCTTCAGACAGTTCTGAGTGAACACCATTAGGGGCTGTGCAGTACGAAGTATTTCATCTCTATCAGCACACAGAAAATGACTTACAAATGGAGATTTTTGCCCCAGTGGAAAATTAATCTTCTGACATAAATAGCACTGTGAGAACTGAGTATGCATTCAGTTCCATCGTTTGCTTTAAGTGTATCTCCCTGCCACGTGAAGCCCTTTAGGCCACAATTTGTTATTTTCATTATCAATAAACCCCAGTGTTTGACGTCTCCCACTTGTTGCATAGTGATTTTTGAATTTAGAGAGCAGAAAGAACCACACTCTTGATGACCATTTTCTAATTCTCTCTGAAAATGTTTCCTTGGGATGTTGTTCAGATTGATTAAAACTAATTAAGAGGAAAAGAGGAGGAAAGCATTTTTACTTCCTTACGCTAATTAGCCTCCTATAAAGTCTCCGTAATTGACATAACATTTCAGAGTTGGATTTTATCATTCATCTGATGATTATGTATGAAGTCGAGCAAAGCAGGCAGGAATGGGACTGGCTGAAGGGACTAAGCAGGTGAATGATGCACAGGCTAGGGCATGTGCCTCAAGGACAAGGAGAGATATAGCTGTCATCTGTTGTGTTGTCATGACTACAACAATTCTTCTCTCTATCTCTGTTTCCTAGCACATTCATAGCAATTTTATATGAGCACAGAGGATCAAAGCAAAGGATATTGAGGGCGGGGGGAGGGAAGAAGAGGCTGCTTATGCCAAGAGCTTTGTGACTTTTGCTCCTCTCAGACAGCAACCACAACCCATTATGGATAAGCATACACATGTTCCCAGTATAAATAATGATGGTTTATTCATGAATTTAGCTAAATGCTTTATGAATCTGTTTTTATTTTTAACTTTGTCTCCTCAAGATAGTCCTATAATCTTCTGATAAACCTGGTATCCCATTTCACTTGATCCGGGAGCATTTCCATCCTTCTCAAAACATTGCCAAATTCTGAGCTTTGGCAAAATGGACTTTTATCCTCATGTGGGGTCATTTCCTACAAAATGTTTCCACAAGTATCATTTGCCTTTCTATGCCTTCTTTGTTTTCTCTTCTTCCTTCAAGAAATGAATAGCCACTAGCTGCTCTGCCTTATAAACTACAACAAAGCCAACAGCAATAATAACAAAAACCACTCAGTAAAACCTAAAAAATATTGTTGGTCTCACAGAGTAGTTAGAAACTTTATTATCACTGGCTTCTCCATATGGAGGCATGGCAGGTTAGAAATGAACAAGTAATCACTAGGGAATTGATTAGCATGGGTTGCTCCTGAGAAGACAGGGTCTTCACTGTAGGTTACTGATCGACTGATTACTAAAGACCCAACCCTCTAGCTCATGACTTTAGACTATTGTAGTTTATTAGACTTAATCTTCTTGTCTTACATAACTTACGCTTCCTAAATAACAGCATTCTCCTTTAAAATCTTAGTCTATGCTTATTGTGCAGAGGGTTTTCAATTTCAAAACCTGTTCAAGTCTGATGGGGAACATCAAGACAAAAGTTTTCATTTATAGTTTTTTTTTTTTTAAATTAAGAGCAGTTTCTCTTTCAGGCTAAGATTTTGAACAATCACAAAATTCAGAAACAAATGATGAAAAGAAAACACAGTAGATGAACCCACACCATAAGCCAAAATGAGCATTTGAGCTGAGATCCAATGAGCATTTGAGCTGAGATCCGACAGGTGGTGGGAATTGCTCACAGCAATCCCAAGCTTGTGTTTTACTTTAATAACATGGATATCAGCACCATTTCCTGAGCCAGCACCAACTATGCACATCTCTCTGACACTTTGTCATTGATGTAAAGGAAAAGAGTTATCAAATGCTTCCAGCCATTGTGCAGAAAAATGGTGACTTCAGCAGTAACCAAGAGAAAGTCTGACTTTCTCCAGGAGGAGGCTAGCAAGGCTGAGAAATCATCCTTCTTCAGTCAGTGGCCACTCTAGGTTCCTCCCAACTTCACTTCTCAACTGCTTGCATCTGGTTGCTCTGTCACTGGGGTCTCCCGGTGCACTGACTTTCTTTATCAATACCTTTGGCTCATTTCTGAAGAAGTCAAGCCACCATTTAAGACACAATTTCTTTACATTTTTTTTGCTCCTCATCATATTCTTCCCACAGTCAGATACTAGGGATTGAGATAGCATAAACAAAACTACAGATTGCTGTGCTTGGGAATAGCCTAGTTAGCATGCACCATGAGCATGCACACCTGAGTTCAATCCTCAGAATCCATACGGAGATAAAAAAAAGTAAAAGAAACATACAGGCATGACAACACTTATAATCCCAGTGTTGAGAGGGTGACTACAACAGATCCCTGGAGACTGACTAGATGGCCAGTCTGCTTTACTTGCCAACCCCCAGCCAATGAGACAACCTGTCTCACAAAACAAGGTAAGGAAAACTGAGTAGGAATTCCTAAGTTTGACTTCTGATATCTATATGCATGAGTCCATATGCCCATGTAAATCTCCCCTCATACATGTACAGGTATATATAGCGACCGTGTACACATATACACATGTACACACACACACATACATAGAGAGAGACAGAGATGGACAGAAAGACAGAATATATAGATCTCCATAGGTTGGTTAAAGTTGGTATCATAACAGCTGAAATGTTATGATGTGATTATGTGATGAATGATTAACGGAGAAAGATTATAGCTGTTGTTCTCCATTTAATTTTTAAATAAACTCTTCAACTCATTAGGTTTTTATACTAGAAATTAAGGTGACAATGTAGCCTTGTTATTAAACATACCTATATGGTGAAACTAGGGATTTTTTAAGATGGGAAAGCCATTACAAACTGTCTTAACAAGTGCCAGGAAACAGAGGTGTGCACAGTCTGCCTTTTTGTCTATAGGTTCCTTGTGATGAGAGCATGTTTAGTTTGCATTAAACTGCTTTACTGTGATCACACTCGATGATCTAGCTTGACTGTCCTCTTTGAGCAAAGGTAGGTGCTAAAAGAGACTGTTCCCTCCTACTCTGGGGAGAACACACTACACTTCTCAGCAGCCTAATGTAACTGTCTGCTAGCAAATGGTTTCTGGTAAATGCTATTTATTCCCACTCAATTAAAGTAAACAGATATTTATTGAGCACCACTGTACGTAGACAGAGTGTTGCAGTAATGCAGTTTCCAGCCCCTAGCTTGCAGACCATTGGAATTTGCTATTTTCAAACTTATGCACTCAGGTAATTCATCCTAGAGTGCTGTTAGTCTGGTTCCCTTTGAATATTTATAAAATTCCAATTATTTTGATACTATGTTGTAACAGAAAGTGCCCTAAAGACCTTTACCATCTGCAACTAAACTTCTAAAATATTAAGCTCAGAATAGCTCAAATGCCCTTACAGAAACAGAAGCTTGTTCACCAGAGCTGATATACAAAGAGGATTTGATGGCTGCACAGCATTACCAAGACTGATGAATCTTGGGTGAAGAGAAGATGCTTGCTCTATTTCCTCCAAGGGGTCAGAACTATGAACACAGTAATCAAATCTCTTGTGTATTTGGTAAATGAATTTAGACTTTCTGTACATGTGGAAAAAAGATGATCAGATCAACAGTGAGACTTATTGCAATATTAATAATTTGTTTAAGCATCTCTCAGATAGGAAAAAAAACCTCATTTAACAAGTACTGTGACAGCGTCTTTAGTTTCCTCTTCTTATTCTTTTCCATTATTCTTCTCATTGAAATGTCTGATATAGACTCTAGGGACCCCTGGCCCATTTTGGACGCAATTTCATTGAGAATGTCAGATGTATTTGTGTCAATGGGGACACAGAACAACAGAATCAATATTTTCATAACTCTAAAGATTCAACAAATCTAATTTGTTCTAGCTGTTAGCAATTGCACAGTTTTATTTTTAAAGGGGGATTGATAAATATGTCAGTGAAACTTTATAAGTCTTTGTTTTATTGGTATATATACTAAAATGTACAAAATATTCCCTTAAAGTGATAACCTGGTCTAAGTTCATGCATTTGTCCATTTTTAAATTAGATTCCCTTTTAAGATTTACAGCAGATCATTACTTTCTCATCGTGAGAGACATCTATGGTAGAAAGTGCTATCACAGAGGATAACATTGAAAGAATAGAGATGATTCAAAGAAGGACAGAAAGGGAACATGGAAATAATTTAGGTTATATTTACAAAAAGAGCTTCCTTTGACAGTGAATAGAATTCTCTAGAACAAAACCTAGCTTGATGGACTTCTATAAAACCATATGATTAACTCTTCTAATTAGGATGCCTAAAATCAAGACCACTCTGGAATTAATTTCATTCTGTCACTTGCTATAACATTTAGAAACAACATTCTGAAATCCCAGTTCCTCCAATGCTCTCTTCTCAGTCTTTTCACAACAATATAGAAAGAAGAGTGCTTCCTTGACACTGATTGACAACATAAAACCCCTCCTCTCATTTTCAGCTGAATCCCCTGCATTTTCCAAATATCTGAGGCTCCCTTCCATGTGAATTTTCTGAATATGTATCCCAGAATGCAGGTAAACACATCTCTTTATTCTTGAGTACCATTTTTTAAACTTCAGAGGTTTTTTGCTTTATTTTTATAGGATAGTAACAGAATCAAAGGTCATACATATAGCTCAAGAGAGAAGAGATCCCCAATATGCTCGCCTTACCCTGTATATCACTTCCAACTTCCATTTCTAGTTAATGAAACTAAAAATGAATTAAATTCAGCATCTTTGTTACAAATATAATTATATGCTTGCTGTTATTTAAGGTACTATTGTTGACTATAAAAAAAAATCATTTTCCTTGGTGTGTTTCTAACTAGTCATCATGATTTGGTATTTGATCCAAAACTAAATCATTAACACCCCAAATTGTTTCACTCTGTATCTGTACCCTGAAATGTTAAATGTTAATGCAGCTTTCATCAGACTCTGAAGTATAATCATGTTTGGCAAACAAATGTTTATGAATAATTTAAAATCACTGTTTTAGCTCCCAAAGTGTCAGTGTGTGGTGTTTTCCAAAGGTCTCAGTCAGCTAATTATACTTCATGGAAGAGTCCTCACCGTGTCTCCATAATGGATTTTAAGACAACTTTATTGAAACATTTCTTTTCCTTTGTTATCTGGCACTTAGCTGCTTTTCTCTCTAATAGGTGACTACCAAGGCAGGAGATCAAGTTGATAATGTCCGCTGGATCATAACAAGCTCATATATTTGCAGTGGTAAAAGAGCTGTGGTAACAGCTAGGGCCAACTGAGTGCATGTCAGATGTGCTGACTGGTCCCAAGACAGCAGGCAACATGCAAGAAAAAAAGCGAAGTTCAAGACCTCACTGATGACAACAAGCTGCAGCAACAGCCTCCCAGCTGAGTGACACCAGGGCTGTAATGGAAGCATTACTCGTTGAGGTAGGCACACATGAAATATTAATTTCCTGGATAGTCCGCATTTGCATAGAATACTGAGTTCATCTCCTTGGCTTGTTCTGGCCTCAATTAGCAATTCGATTGTCACACCTGAGATTTGGGAAAGAAAGGAAAAGAGAATATCTGTACAAATTTTCCCTCTGGAAACAGCATCACCAGCGATTCTTATCACTACCATCATTAATTTAATCAGAAACCTCAAGGCAGAAGGCTAGTGCAATCTGTTAAGAAAACATTTTCAAAAATGAGAATTCTTCCCATTTCAATTAGGGTCTCGTTCTCTGTTTTTCTTGCAGAGATGTTTTATTTCTCTGATCTCTCTCCCACCTCCCAGCTGATTAGATCTACAACCAAGGGCTGTGGTTTCACTAAAGAATGCCTTCCTGAGAGCTGACAGTTTTGCAGCAACAAGCCTCTCCCACCACCTCCTTAACTGACTTTTTAAAATGACATCTCAATTAGTTCAGAGCCAAAGACAAGTCCTCGGCTCTCTATGAGAAAATACTCCAGAGAGAATGGAGTTTGCTTCCCAGTGTGCATGTTAACGCACTACTCCCTTTAATTAGTTTTCTACGTGTGGTTGCCACTGAATAATTGTGCTGTATCTGTGTGTTTGCACTCATGTGTGTGTGTGATCAGGTGTGTTTCCTTTTCCATATGCACAAAAAAAGTGAAACAAAGAAAGATGAAGACTCTGGAGAAGGGCATGAAGTATAACAGTCTTTTAAAATGGAATCCAAAAGAGTGCTGTAGGAATACACAGAGTATACAATTATCAATAATCAGTTTCAGAATCTTAAATGTGTTGATTTTGAAACTCCAAGAGAGAAACTATTATTAAATGTACATGTGGTAATTGGGGGGGGGGATTCTCTTCTCATATATCCCCCTCCAAAATCCCATAAAACACCTTCATTAATGCTGATTAGTCCTCTGAAGAGCTCCACTGGTAAAGTTCTCTGTGTGAAAGGATAGTAACTTCTCTAGAGAGTTTCTTGACTGGAAATCACGTGAGTATCCTGAAAGGAATTTGCTTTGGAAACTGGAGAAGGGGGAGTACACTTGCCCTCAGGCATGCTGGGCCATGTCTATAATCTGAGCACTCACCCAGGAGGCTGAGACAGTAGAATTGTAGAATTGGTGCAAAGTTGAGCCCAGCCCAGGCTGCACAGGAATTCTAGGCTAATTTATGCTAAGTTGGGACCTCTTGATAATATAGACAGCAAAAGTCTGACCATATTTTCCAGAATACACAGTCCTTCTCAAACTTGCATTTCTCACACCTTGTAGTGGATGTTTCTATAAAAGAAGAGCCAAGTTGCCTGCTCTAAACTCAAGTTTTAATATAGTTATATTGTAAACATTTACACCATGAATCATGGAAGTACAAAGTCAAGGAATTGCATGCAATAGGTTCTATTCATGAACCACTACAAGATCTAAAAGACACTGTCAATAAAATTCATTCACAAGGTAAAATAAAGTACTGTGTTCTACTCAAATCGATACATTTTAATAATTTTTAACTGACCATCTATTTTAAAATTTGGAGTCAAACAACTCAAAATTATGTTTTAAAAAGAGTTAGGAGAAATGTCTCTTAAAATACAGAGCAAACTTTCAAAAGTATACAAACTCTCAGGCTTATCAACAAAGCACAGAATCCACCTGTTTGAGCTGCTGCACATGCCGGCAAGGTTTCTGCATATGTCTGTCTTTGTAGCAGTGTGATAAGAGTCAGGCATTTGAAACACTACATAAACATTCTCCAACACCTCAATAATCTTGTAGTTAATAATGAAAACACTAGTGAAAGAGGCATTTTAGCATAGTTATGATTGCTTCTAGAATTAATATAAATACACTTACAGTTTAAGTAGGTAGATCCCAATCTCTCCACAAACATGAAACATTAACTAAAAAGATTCAGTCTATATCCCAAAAGGCTGCTACTTTTAAAAGGAAAAAAAATCAAGAGCTCTAGTTTTTCTTCTTCTGATTTAAGTTTTCTTATATTGTATTAAAATAATAAGAAACCTAATGAGTGACTTTTGCTGCCATAAAGGTGTTTTAGGAGGCCACTTGTTGGTTCCTGGCTGCTCAGCCCCAAAATAATCACACAGAAACCATATTATTTAAATCATTGCTTGGCCCATTAGCTCTAGCTTCTTATTGGCTAACTCTTACATCTTAATTTAACCCATTACCGTGTGGCTGTGGCTTACAGGCTAAAGTTCTGGCTTCTGACTCAGGCTGGGCTACATGGCTTCTTACTGACTCCACCTTTTCTCTCCCAGCACTCAGTTTAGTTTTTCCCCTGCCTACCTAATTCTGCCCCATCAACAGGCCAAGGCACTTTCTTTATTCACCAGTGGTATTCACAGCATACAGAGGGGAATCCCACATTTTAAAGGCATTAAAATAGATAAATAACATGTAATAACCCCTAATCGACACACACACACATGCACTGCTCCTCCACAGGACATTCCTACATACTGACTCCTCATATATTACAAGAACTATGCCAGTGGCTTTAGAACCACAGAAACACTCAGTGCTCTTGGCTTCATCCCAAATACAATAAATTTTTGATTAAGCATGTTTTTTTAGGCAATAGATCTTCAAATTCTTTGTTTTTCCTATAGATGTATAAACCAGGGAACAGAAATGTTCCCGAACCAGAAGAAATTGCAATCCAAACTCAGGCATTTTAAGCCAAGAAACTAGTTTGTTTCTATAGGATGGCAACAATCTGTGTCAGGCTCCAGGGGGCGTAAGCCTGCAGCATTCATACCCACTACAATGACTCCAGACCTCCCAGTTTTACTTCTCAAAAATGTCCAATTTGGGTGTGACTGGGATGCATCAGCAGTTAAGCATCCTTGTTGATCTTTCAAAGGACTAGTTTTTGGTTCCTGTGCTCCTAGCAGGCAGGTTACAACCCTTTGTAACTCTGGCTCCAAGGAATCTGACACCCTCTTCTGGCTTCTATAGAAACTTGCGCGCGTGCGCGCACACACACACACACACACGTGCATGCACACAAATACATGCAAACACACACACATATAGATAAAGCCATTTTAAAAAATGTAAAGCTTGAAGTTGTCACCATTCTTTGGCACAATTTTTTTGTCACTGTTTTTAATTCTGATGTTTCAAATTGTAAATTGCTATTCTGTGGTGATATTTGGTTAGTGATATAACAAAGCTTGCATGAAGATCAGAGTGTAGAGCTAAGGCACTAGTTAACCATAGGGGACAAGCAGTTTTGGCACACACCTTTAATCCTAGAACTCAGGTGACAGAGAAAGAAGGACCTCTGCAAGTTCAAGGCCACCCTGGGCTACAAAGGACTGATACAATCTAAAAGAGAAACAGAGCAAGGCGGTGGTGGCTCACACCTTTAATCCTAGGATTTGAGAGTCACATGCCTTTTATCCAAATACTAGGAAGGTAGAGATAGGAAGGATTTGGGTGGGCGGGGAGAGGAATTTAAGGTTGGAGGAGATAGGAGCTCAGGATTCAGTCTGAGGTTTCCTAGAGACAGGATCTTGCCTATTTGATCTGATCATTCAGAGAGGTAAGAACACTAGTGGCTGGCTGCCCTTCCTCTATGATCTTTCAGCTTTCACCCCCCAATATCTGACTCTGGGTTTTATTTAATAAGACCAATTAGAAATAGTGCAACGTTGTTTTTTTCCTGGCTTCTAGATGTTCAGTTTTGAAAGGATTATTTGAGGTCATCCATTCAGACTCCTCCTCTCTAATAAGGACTACACTATACTATATGATAAAAAAAAAAACCCACAGCAATTTTTCTGCAAGAATTTTTCCAACAAAAAATAGTTCAAAGGTCATCCATGAGACATTAAAAGTACAATTACTAGAAAATCTTTGCTAGCTTTATCTACCCATAGACCTAAATATTTTACAACTATTCTTTATAAACTTTTCTATAAGCATGAGGTATTAGGATTGACATGCCAACTTTTGAAAAATACAGAAGCAATAAAAACAAATAAAAAACTATTCCTTTGCATAAAGGATTTCTTCATAGTGTATATATATATATATATAGTTTATACATATATAAACTTTAAAATTAAATTTTAGCTTAGATACTTTTTGTTAATTTATCCATACCAGTTTTATCATTGAATGTGGTTTCAAAAATTTTATGCTTCTTTGTACTTTAAATATGTAATAAGAATTTTAAGTAACTCAAACATTTTGTGTGTCATGAATTTCAACATTTACATTAATTACTTCATTATTTAGTATTATACATTTTGCTCTAGAATATGCTAAATATTTGCTTCTGGTACATGTTTTATGGTTTCCTCACTGTTTAACTATCTCTGTAGCACATTTGCTGTTTATACTGATGTATGATATGGATACTATACATTTTCTAGACCCTTAGAAATGATGTTTATCTATATAATTGGCCTTCTGGTGTTTGAAATGTGTTGTGGTTTTCATTATTGCCCACTAAAATCATTAGTTTTTAGCTTTGTCATTTAGCATGATTAGTTCTATTAAAGACTTTTTGTTGCTTTGATGTTGCTTGGTTTTAGGGGTTTAAAATTTTATCCTATCTATGTTCTCAAATATGCAGATTTTTCCCTAGAAGTGTATACAACTTTTAAAATGTATAATTGAATTCCACTCATCCCAAGGCAGAAAATTAGTATCCAACAAGTCCAATGAATATTAAATTGGTTGTTGGCCACCACATCATTACCTTGGAACTTATTCAGCATGTGCTTATCTAGATCTCCCAGATCCTTTTCACATGAATCACTTTAGTCAAGTCAAATTTCTGAAAATGTTGGCAGGTGATCTGCAAGCCTTTCATCTGCAAGCCAAGGTATATGCATTTGACCTACATGCTGTCGTCCAATGGTAGCTGAGTTTCTTTTTAAAATAAGATTTTGCTATTATCCAAAATTGTAGAAAGGGCTCAATGGCTGCCTTTGATAGGAGTAAGTAGTCCAGAGTGCATGAACACTAGGGGTCCTGTTTGGGAAACCTTTCTGGTCAAAATTCAATCTCCCAAAGCCTTAGACATATGATGGTCATACAGTGAGTGATGCCTTCCTTTAAAACACATATCTACAGAATGATAACAGGAATTTCATGGGATCTCTTAGAGGATACTGAGAAACAAAACTGCCCAGATTCTAAAAAGGGTTTCAGGCACCAAAAGAGCTGTGCAAATCACTTTTCCCCCTTGCAAAGTCCTTTGTGATCTTCTTAAGCCCATCTATTCAGAGTAAAGGTCAAGTGGACAAACCCAGCAATTCTGTTTTCCCACAAAGCTGTTGCAGTTTTCTGTGTCCTGACAGCCATCACTAGGCGCCCATTATCTACCATTCTGTTTACAGCACCACCCAGATCCTTAACTGGAAACCCACTAAATGGTTCCACCCTTTCATGAGCGGACTAGCCGCTCCTTGTAATGGCTTTATGTTATACATCTAAAAGCTTTCCCCCCTTGCTCTGTTTGTTTAAGGAAGGCAATTTGAGGAAGCAGAACCTACCCTAAACAAGCTTTTCACTACTCAGGAGAACAAATGCAAGCTAATTTGCTAATCAAGTTCCCTTCCAGTTCATTGGGTAACACTGTAAAGGAGCATTTTGATGGCATGTCTGAAGCCTTTTCCATGTCTTAGGGTTTGATATTTACTTTCTGGAGCACTCTGCATCTTCACTTTAATTAACAGCATTTTTTTAAAAGGCAAACAACAGATCATTCAAGTTTGTTCTGGAATGTGTCAGACCACAGGCTGGTCTTCAGGATGTGGATATCTATATCTATATATCTATATCTACATATCTATATCTACATATCTATATCTACATATCTATATCTACATATCTATATCTACATATCTATATCTACATATCTATATCTACATATCTATATCTACATATCTATATCTACATATCTATATCATCTATATCTATATATAATTTTTGAAGGTAAAAGTTTTTTTTCTTGTTTCCTAACCCTTTTAGAATGCTAGCATTTTTCATGTTCAGGTGTTCAGGTACTAATTAATAAAGTTCAAATGGAAAGAATTAAAATCGAGTCATTTAAAGTTGATAACTCTTGAGCAGATCAAAAATTCAAAGCTCTTTCTTTCCAAGTTCAACGGAGCGAAATAAAATGGGGGATAGTTTCTTCTAAGCAGGTTGTAATCTAGCTTCTTAAAAGGTGTTCGCATGTTTACAAGAATCATAACAGGACCAAAGAAGTTTTCAAAATCCCAGTCAACATGTTACATTCAAGCTCAGCTTCCACTGGTCTGCAGATTATTTTCTTATTCTCCCTGATTTCAAAACATTGTCTTTTGCCATTTCTTAACCAGCAATTATTAACGAATATAACTTAATGCATATTATTCTTAACCAAGAAATGAAGTACAGATAACTTACTGAAAACTGAATAGCAAATGAGTTCTCAAGTCTTTTAAAAACAAGGAGACTCATGATACGTAATCAAAACACATGACATTCTGAAAAGGCCACACTATGAAAACTGCATAAAGATTATCAATTCATAGGATCAATCATGGAGGAATGGATGAAGAAATGAAATACGGTAGATTTCAAGAATGGCACCAACGGTGCATGTGATTCTACAGTAATGCCAACATAAAATGTATTTTTGTCAAAAACCATTGAAGGCATGCTACCAGAAATATCTTAATAAAAATCTTTCCATGCTGGACCACAATAATGTATACTGATTAGAGAAATATGGTGACAGTAAGAAGTCATACATGCATGGGGCAGAGTGTGACTCTGTAACCTTGATATGCTCTTCTTGATTGTGGTGCCATCCAAAACTTGCTCTTAAAAAAAAAAAAAGAGGTTAAAAAAGCTCCAGTTCTTCATAGCAACTTCACATGATTAATGGTTTGATAATGTTTAATGAATATCCTAATATTTTTCAGGGCATGTAGAAATATTAACTTACTTATACCTAAAATACAAAGTATTCAAAATAATAATTAAAAAGTCCAGTTTATTTTCAATTTTCAAAATAGAAAAATACTTAAACATATAGGATATAAAACATAAACACTACCATATAATGTCAGAAAACTTTATATTTGCCATATGATATTGCCCTACATCCACGCTGTTGTTATTTTCCTAATATTTATGATACAAAGTTAATGAGGAGAGTAATTAAGTAATAGTTATCTTCAGATAAAACAACTTTACTCATTCTCCTTTCTTCCACTGGTGGTCCATGAATAAAGCATTTCTTTTTCCTTGCCTTCTATACCCTTGCTCTTAAATGTATTCCTGTCTTAAATGGCCTCACCATAGCAGCTGACAAACACTCAATTGCTCCACAGGTAACTCTTCCATAGCCTCGGCATTGCTCTCCAATCTCAGCACTACCACACTGTAAATGTAGGATCTCCTCCTGTGACATTTCATGGCACCCCTTATTCATCCCCAACAATACTTTACACTAATGAAGAAAAGGCAGGTGTTTGCATCACACACACACGTATACACACACACACACACACACACACACACGAGGCATTCCAAAGGTATGTGAAAAGAAAGATTTCTGGGTCCCACGGGTGTCTCACTGAATAGAAATTTGCAGAAACAAGGTTGGGGAACCAACAACACTTGAAACCAGCTTCCCAAGCAATGGAGATGTGTCCTAACTTCAGAACTGCTAAAGGGCATAGAAATATATTCTACTAAAGGGTAAAGCAGATTACAGCTACATTTGCATCTCTACAATATCAAGGAAATAAGGAGGTCCCTTAAATGAGACTGCTTAGAATAGAATATAGCTTTTTATGTATGTAGAACATCTGTGCCTTAAAAGTTAGAATTCTCAAGAATTCCTGTTCTAACCACAAATGTGAAATTGTAACTTACCTGTACAACTGCATTCAAACCCATTCGAGGAGAAGTGGTGTGTGTGTGTGTGTGTGTGTGTGTTCAAGAATGTACCTTTAAAAAGACATTTTAATTAACCCCAACTTAGTAGACAATGCTGAAACACAGGGGATGTAAGACATTTTGACCTATAGCCTCTTAGTAATAATTATGGTGATAAATGAGACTCCATTCCCGGTCTAGGAATACTTGCCACAGGCATGATTTCTGAACAACTCCCCTCATTTCTCAAAGCCCCATATTAAGTAATAATGATGCTAAGCACAAGAACAGAAAGAAAAAAAAGGAAGGAAACCAAAAGAAACAGAATTAAGAGAAAATGGAGAAACAAAACGACACAGCTCCAAACATACCCCTTTGCCCCCACAGAAAGAAAACAACAAAATTTCAATGAAGATAGTTTAGAAATTAGAATGCCTTCAAGGTCAGCTCTGTCAGAAGTACTGATATTTCCTGAGCATTCCTGGTGCCGATTCTTAGGTTTTAATTAGCAACAGTGCTACCTTAACAGGAGTCCTGACAGTTTTCATGGACGCATACCACTCGCCCTCGTTATGAAAGTCGGCTTTCATAGCTCCTGCAGCACCATTGATCTGAGCACAGTTGCTAATGCCAACAATCATCTCATTATTTTCTGTGTAACCTAGAGAATAAAAATATGTTCTTCTGTAAAAAGGTTAAGACATATTTTTTAAAGTCTCTTTAAAAAAAAAAAGGAATGTGGAATAACCCTATAGTTTTCTAAATGCTAAATTATTTCTCTACGTGAATCATAAACATTGATTTTGGCATTTTGCCTATACCAAGAAAATCAGGGCTTTGAAGGCAATGAGCAACTGACTTTACAGAGAGCCCGTTATAATCCCTCACCCCCTACCTTCTTAGAAAAGCGGAATTCACAGTGGTCGGTCAAAATTCTGTTTGGGGCTAGAATAGACCAAGAGCACTCAGAAGTTTCTAGAGCCAATTAAATACCCTTGATTTACTGATTTAATAAAGAAACTCTGTCTTCTGACCTAAAAGGGTCAATGAGAACAAACATCAACAAAAGGGAAATGTTTTCATTGAAAACACAGGGAGGTTTCTAATGTGTGTTTGTGATACACTCATTTATCAGTGGAATGTTCTGGTGGGAGGGTAACAATCCATGCAAGAAAAGTCTTCACACTAGGCTATTTGCATTTTTACTCAGAGAGGTTTGAATTTAAACTACCAAAAGCACCAAGGCTTTTGGGCACACTTAATTCAACGAAACAGTGGATCTTTCTTTCAAGTTATTATGGTGAAGTACAAACCTCAAAAAAATTAATATGGAGATTTCTGATCAAACTAACAGACTCCAGTGTTCTCTTCCTTTCTGCTGTGCTAGCAGGCTGGACAGCTGAGGGTTGAGGGTCTAGCCTAAGACATTGGTCCTTACTCTTAGATATTACTTAAAATAATATACCATCAAAAGAGCTAATAGTGAAATTATGTTAAAGTGATCCCAAAACTTGATATGAGTTTTTTTTATTGCTATCAGATATCTTTAGTTAAAAATAGTTATCAATTCCATAAAGTCATAGAAAAAAATACCAATCATAGTTTACTAAAGTAATCTTTCTTTTTGGTTAGATTTTGTGTTTCTTACATATCTTTCTTAATTTCATTTGAAAGCATTTTGTCTTATAAATGTTCCATCATTAACATCTTCAAACATACAGGTAGTCTGAAAGATGTTTACAGTGATCACCTATATCTATTCTACGTAGATTTTATTAATGATGTTGCTATAACAAGTACAGTTACAGCACATCTGTATATCTTTTCCTCTACCTAGTAATTTTATTTTAGATGTATTTCAAAGCAAGTTATATGCATTAAGGGTATTTCCTTCTATACATTAAGCATACATATCAGTAATATTCACTATTTATATAGTAATTTATACAATATGCCGCATTAATACTGAGCTTAATTTCATGAACTGTGACAATGACAATTGGTTTAATTCCACTACTTCTATCACACGTAATCAAGTTCTAGCTGACCCACAGCATCCATCCATGGATCATAGTAGCTCCCTCACTTCCAGTCACACAAGGTAGAAGCTAAACTATCGAATACTCCAAGATAAGTACTGAGTTCATTATTCCTACACTGGATGCACAGCTTCAACCTTCCTTTGTCTCTTATCTTTATCTCCTTTAAGGTTCTATTTAAGACAGCCTTAACTGCCTGTCTAAAGAGAGTGCCTACTCAGTTACATCACTCTTATTATCAACACTTCAGATATACAGTTGTTTGTTTTGATTCAATGTCTATGTTGAAATTCGCACAATATATAATACTTCTGTATAGTATGTTGTGCAATAAGTGTCATGATCACATATTCAATTCACTAGGTTACCCAACCCAGAGGAACCTAGAAAAAAAGAGTAGAAGAATATTCATGGAAAGAATTAGCCCTCTGGTGTGGGAAGTCCTTCTGTATATGTGTTGCTTTTATTGGTTGATGAATAAAGAAATTGACTTTGGCCTGTTGATAGGGCAGAGTAGAACTAGGCGGGGAAGAGGGGAACTATACTGAATGCTGGGAGAAAGAAGGCAGAGTCAGGAGAAGCCATGTAACCCTGCCGGAGACAGACGCTCAACTTTGCTGGTAAGCCACAGTCACGTGGGAATACACAGATTAATAGAAATGGGTTAAATTCAGATGTAAGAGTTAGCCAATAAGAAGCTGGAGCTAATGGACCAAGCAGTGATTTAATTAACACAGTTTCTGTGTGGTTATTTTGGGGCTGAGCAGCCAGGAACAAAGAAGTGGCCTCCTACTATAGCCCTCTTTGGGCTCCTCTTTCCTAAACAGGACCATGTTATTCTATAATGTATCTGTATATTAACATAATTTCTCTCTGCAAAGTTTTGAGTTTCAGTGCTTATTTTTTTTCATTTATCTATTGGCACAAAAGGAAATGCGTTAAATATGGGAATATTTAAGAAAGGATATAACAAATATTTCTGTCTTCCTCACTCTACAAAAATGGGTACACATAAATATGGTACAGGTTGAACAGGGTTTTAGAAATCCAACAGGGGCATCAAATGTCAATCATAGAGGAATGGAAATCTTGCCATAGAAAGTGGCCTCCAAGCTGAGGTTTGAAGTAGATCTTAGCCTTACTCTACTTCCTTTGCACATCGAATTCAGACCACCTTCTCTCTTATGTGTGAACTCCCTTCCACTTTTATCAGTATTGACTGGAGCACGTTTCCCTACATGGAGAAAGAGCTGGTAATAATAAGGTATCAGATGACTCTCACTTGGTTTGTAGCAAGTAAAATCCAGGAAAAGTTCAAAGCTATGACTATATTATCTTTCTCGCCATTGGTCTCCTTGAATATCCCACAGTGCCTATGAAGTTTAAGCTCAAAGAATGTATTATGTTTCTACTCTGTGCAGTCCAGTTTAGCTCCAGAATATAAAAGCATAGCCCTGCAAGGCAGCAGAAGCACTGAAGTCTGTCAAAGTCCATCCCCACCAATATTTGTTAGCTTCTCTTGGAGAGCAGAAACGCATCACAGGGGATTTTTGCTCTCACCAAAAAGTGTGCAAGAGGAAATACATTAGGCTGAACACATTTTCGACATCTCACACCTGCGCATGTTCTATACATCCATTCTTTTGTTAGAGGCATAGTGTCCTGTGGTTGTTTGTACTGACTGCAGGGGAGCAGACTTTTCAGAGACCGAAGATAAGAGATCAGAAAAAAAGACATCTAAGGGTTATGCCAAACAACGTTTGAATGGTAGCCATCTGGACAAAGAGGCAGGAATTGCTTTTATGTATCAGATGATAGAAAAATAAAAATACTATCCTTTAACATTAGGTTGTTAGTAATAATATTAAATGGCTCTGGTGCCCTTTTCACAAAAGAACACAGTCATCATTATTGATTATAAAATTAAGGTGTCCATCTTTCAAATGTATAGTCAGCATGCTTTAAATCTTTTAGAAATGTGAATTATTCTATCAAGAAATAATTTGAACATGACATGAACTTCCTGTTTTGCTTTGGGTTATTTATTGTTAAGAAGAATAACTGACCTCATCAGACTATATCCACCAAACTGAACTATTTGTGGAAACACAAAGTACATGTTCATGGACTGGGTAATAACGAACGGGTAATTGTAGTTTGCTATGCATTTTTACAGGCCTATTCATTCACATCTAGTATTACAGTTTCTATTAGATTTCAGATAAATCATCCTCTACTTCTTTATTATTTCCTTCATTTTGTAGCTCTTTCAAAGACTCTCACTGATAAGTAATCATCAGGACACTTATAACATGAAGCATAGAATATTATGGTTTTTCTTCTTTTCCAAACATTTATACATATAAAAGTTTTAACTATTTAACTGAGCTCCGTCTCACTCAATATTAGAACATATAAGTCAAATTTAAAGTATTATTCCACAACTCCATTTTCTCCATAAAATTTGTGATTTTCACTTCATGATAGTGTAGTGATATGAATTTTGTTACATAAATGTTGTCTTATAGCAGAACTGAATGTATTTTTTTTGCTTTGTGTGTGATTTTCCCAAGGTCTTCACTATAATTTACAAGTGTCTCATATAACAGACATAAGGTAATATAAGTTTAAGCATTTAAATATAAGCATTTTTATTTTAATAATTGCCCAAGGATTTCTATTTGAAGTGTTACTAGTGATGAAGGGGAAAGGGTGTTATAATTTCTCTAGTGGAAGCAGAAATCTAAAGAGTACATTGACCAAAACAAGCAGGACCAGATATGGTAAATAGAGTTACTGACTCTGTTCACTGTTGCCTAAGAAGACAACTAACTCTCCAATACATAATAGTACCCACAGTCTAGTATTTATTGGAAGTAAATATTACAACTTCTTTGGAAAAACTACAAAATATTCTTCAGCATGAGCAAAAGTGAAAGAATTCCACAATTAATGAACCAAAAACAATTGTAACCACAGTGCCTGTCCAAGTAAAGTATTATACTAAAAGATACACAGGGAAATTAAACACGGACCCTCTGTGGATGAAGGGTGTTGATTTTTGCTGCAGTGGTTTGAGGCAGCTGTCTTGCTAAAACTGCAGGTATGACCCTATGACAAGAACCCAAGGTTGTTTCCATTAAATAACTCCAGAAGGAACTCAGAACCAAAGTCAACACTTTCAAGCTACCGTCAGCACCACTCTCTTTATATAGATACTTCCTGGAATGTGTATATTATTACCATGGGGCTAGTGGATCTATAATGGATAGAAATACAGAATAAGCTTGAGAACTCTTATAGAAGTGTATTGGAGAGACTTTATTATGCAGTATTTTTTAGAGCACAGGCAAAAGAATTTAGAAATAATATTTGACAGAAATTCATGGTTTATGCATTTTCTGGATCTGTTTTCTATGCTGTGTATCATCAGATTTTCATAAGGCTTTGATGAGGGTGGGAAATATTGTTGAAGTGCTCATAAACTCTGAGTAAACCACTGTTGACATACTGTTGCATTTTTGCTTGCCTTTTCTTTCTTGTAAAAGAAAAGAGGAAATTAATATAAAACAGCAGGTCTGCAACTTTCCCCAGGAAATAAAGAGAAAAATACCTGACAGAGCAAGTCCAAACCAATTAAGCAGAACAAAAACCATTTTACAGAGAAGAAAAGCATAGCTGAATATCAAATATAGGTCTGATATTGATGCAAATAAATTATGCAACTCTAATTGAGGGATTTACATAAGTGTATCATGTCATTTCTAATATAGTCATCATATTTTATTAAAAAGTTATTTAAATTCATATTTAGATGGCCCTGTATAGTTGAATTAGTGTTGTTACATTATTATAGTCCTTTTTGTACACTCTAAGATTCTCAATAATTATAAAATTGAAAAGATTTGAATTATTAAGAGGAATAGTTTTATTGATGATTCATTAACCATAATACCATATACATAGAAACTAAAAGCCATCCTATATTTATGACAAATGGAATGAAGACCATGAAAGAGCAAGAGAAGACAGATTTTTATAAGGGAAGTTACTTAACATTTAGTAGAAGAGTTAGTCATTTATCATGTATCAGTATGATAGAATAAGAGATTATAGAATAAACTATTGAATATTTGGGTGAATATGACTTTCCCATATTTTGTAGAAGGACCAATGGACACCAAACCATAGCTGGCCTTCTTTCCACCCTACACCTTTGAAAGACAGTTGAGTCAGCAGGACTCACTCACGGGGATCAAGGTCTATCACCTTGATGAAACATTGGCCTTATGGGGCTGTAATGGAAGAAAAGGCTCAACTAAGAATAATTGTTTAAATACTTCTGCAGAGTCAACAGAAGGATAGATGGTGACATTCCAGAGTCCTTTTTAGAGCCCAGAATTTCAGAATGACAAGTTATACATTACTGGCAGTGTACTGAGGTGGTAGAGATAAGGCAGAGCTGAAATCACCTTCACACTTCAAAATTTAAGAATGATCTGGAGGAAATCCCTCCCTACATAACCATGAAAAACCTATGGAAAGAACCTTTGCTCCCAGGGTTTATGGATGTTGGTACCATTCTACTAGATCAGAGCTCTGCAGAAGTCTGTCAACACAATAAAAAGAATTATTGTTATTTTAATAAGATACTCCACAAAAAAGATGGTGAGGAACCTGAACACAATTCTCTCACTTCAAACAAAAGCACCAGTGAAAATCAAAGAGCTGTGGGAGCTGTAAGTCACATTTCTTCTCTACTTGTATTAAAGAAAAGCTCCCAGATAACTGTATCAATATTTTACAGTGAAGATTATGAGAATAAATTCTAGGGGTTGGACAAGGGAAAAGGTCCCCTCTCACTGTGTGAAAACAAATTTCTTGATGATATTCTACAAATAAAATAAGTACAAAAGTATGTTAAGGACAATATTGTAAACCAGAAAATATGTTTCTGGTTAAAAATAGGAACTATATACCTTGTGAAATATATATTGATTCTTCACTAATAATGATAGAATTAAGCAGTGACCTTTCAAACATCATTAAAACACAGATATACTTTTGACTGAGAAATCTAAGCACACGTTATCTGAGAAGTTCTGGGGCATAAATCATAGCTCAATTTGTTTAATAGTCTCTGTGATGGTTTCATCTTGACCATCAAATTGACTGGGTGGAGAATTACGTAAGAGATTAATAAACTGCAGACTGGGTATGTTTGTGAAGATGTTCTGGGAAGGACAAACTAAGGAAGAAGTACCTATGTGAGCAGCACCATTCCTTATATCTGTGGGTCTGGATGGAATAGAAGGAGAGAACAGAAAAATCCTAGGAGGACAGAGGCACCCCCCCCCCGTCTTCTTCTGGACACCATGCTATGAATCACTCTGTCGTGGCTCTCCTGAGCCTTCCAGACCATGCCTCATTAAGCTTGCCAACAGGAAGCAAAACAGTACATCTGCTGCTTTGATTAACTCATTTGTAAAATTTGAGAATAGCATTGCTTCTCTCTGAAAATATTTACCTTTCCAGGTATAAGCCATTAGGTACATTCCCTTATTTCCTGTTATCTGTAAACAGTAAGCCTTCTCGGCAATCACCAGAGGTCCATTAGGAAGTTCTAGGCCATTCCTAATGCTAAATGTCTTTCCTTCTCCTCAAGTATGCATGAGATGATATATGGCTACTTTCTTTTAATTGTTAAGTCTTCCAAAACTCTAACTGCAATACTCTATTTCTTTCAGTCCTGTTGTGTAGCAGGAAAAATTAGCCCCCTCATACATCATTCGAGTTCATAGGCCAAATTCAGCTTATTTTCCTTCATTTACAGGCCTTAGCAATTAGTAGTCTATTGTGAACAGTCCTCTTCATCAAGGCTAGCCTCAACAAATTCAGATAAGTAATAAAAGAACCCAGGCTTTTAGAATGTAAAAGATTTATAAGGATGCCTGGTGTGGACAATGAGAACGAGAGTTCAGAGGCCTTCTTAATCATACACAGGATGAAATATTAGAATCATTTAGCAAAGAAAAGAATGATTATTTTCTCCCTCTTTTCATGATTTGAGAAAAAAAGTCTACTTAAAGTAAGACAAGCACCCTTTTAGTTATTGGACATAGTGAGGATCCTGAATGTAGAGGTGATGGTTCTAACAGGTGAGAAATACTTTTCAAAATAAAGCTAAATTTTAATTGAGCTTTTCATGAATGGTGAAATATTTGGAATATACTTCCAAAGTCATATCACATATTTGCCTGTAGTTGTGTGGTTGAACAAATGATTGAAATCTTTTTTACTTAAAATGACATTCATTAATATATGTTGTGTATTTGAGAGGAAAAAGTGTGCTGAAATTTAGAGGCTGATGTCAACTCAGATCTGTTTAAATGATAGACACTCCCACTTAAACTTGGTAATTGGGTGGGGAACATAAACTCCCAAGCACTAAGAAACAGAATGCTGATCTTGTTCTTGAAATTCCCTGGTATCGTTCTTCCATCAACACTTTAAGACGTTGGAAGGTTGGAAGGAATCAAGGAGAAAGGCTTCAGACAAGGCAAGTGATGAGCTCATTTAAGTGAAACTCATGTTTGCTTCCTACATGTTGTTTACTAGGAAACATTTCTGACCTGTGCTTAGTGACCATAAATTCTACCTGCAGTTGTTAGTTCAGTTTTCCATCTGGGGTTCTGCTGTTTCTATTTGTATATATGTCATGAAGCTACCTTGCTGTGCTCCTTCATAGAGATGGTAGCACCTTAAAGAGACATTCTGTTCTTTGAGAACAAAGATGCCAGATATAGGTGCATAACTGCACTGTGAGTAAAGAAACCAGAATTTTCTCACAGAAGAGACTTGTATGTTTTGTTTCCCCAAGCTGCAGTATTCGACAGCAAATGAAATGAAAACAGATGCTCCAGGTTAGTCACATCTTCAAAACTACTTTGCTCAGGGAACATGAGCAAGTCAACAAAAACAGGCCATTTTTTTTTTGTAATCTTTATTAGTAGTAATTTTGTAACAATGGTTTATATCATTTATCATGAAGAGACATACTAGTTTCTTTTCAGTTCAATAGGCTTATAGTTATTTCAAATATTGGGATAACTTTTGTTCTTTGATTTTGAATTTTATTTAATTAAAAATATAAGATATTTTAAAATTACATTTATTTATTGTATGCATGTTTATATTCATGTGGGACCAGGAGTAGGTGTACACACACCATGGTACATGTGTAGAAACTGGAGGACAATAGGTGAGAATAATTACAGGGTCTGAACTCAGTTTATCATGCTTTGTGTCTGAACCATCTCACTGAGCCTCTTAACATTTTATATCTGAATACACTGTGTATATAGTGATGATCTTCATAAACGCATTTGTGGAGACCATTTTACTCTTATCTGTACAATAAAAACTTAACAGTATTGTGCACATAAATAATGTTAACTGCACAATTTTAAGGAAATGTTTTGGGTGGTAGAAATGCTGAAAGTTAAGAGAAGATTAAAATACCTAAGACTTGACAGGGCAGAAAACAATCCTTCTGCAGAGAGGAGAAGAGACTCCTGTTGCTCTTGAATAGCATTTGCCACATCATAATGGAATTTAAGAGGCTTTCAGTGAAATGGTAAAATGAAATTTTAAAATTGTTCGTCAGAAAAATATAGATCCAGAATATTTTAAAATAAAATCCATAGTTTCTATCATTAATTTAAAAGTATTAAGGAATTTTAATATTTCTCAAGGTTATTGATGATATATTTGTACTTTTATAAGTTTATTTGAGAAACCTAAAAGTGTTTCACAAATATGAAGATCAAGCAATACTCAATTGATTTCAAAAGGAAAACAAAAAACAAAAAGTGCGCATTAGAAATAAAATCTATATGCAATTAGCAGTTTGAATTTTTGATTTCTTAATTGGATTCTGAAGGCATGAAAGCAATCTTTCACAGAGGTTGCTTTAATCTAGGGATGCTTGAGATACTGGTTCAAGCCACCCATAGGTGGCACATTCCTATAATCCCAGCACTGAGGCAGAAGCAGGTGTATCTCTGTGAATTTGAGGTTAGTCTAGTCTACGAAACAAGTTTCAGAACAGCAGAGCTGTTATACAGAGAAACCCTGTCTTCAAAAACCAACAAGGACACATGTTGGGACTTCTCAGAAGGATCAGGACATTCCCCTGGAGATATTTGTTTTCATTCTTTTCCAAGCGCAATTGGAAAAAAATGGAGTGCAAAGAATCGAGCAATTTTACTACTCACGGTGTTAGCTTGTGTACTAAACATAATATTTCTTCTGTATTTTAATTTTTAAGATTCCTTTGGTACCTGCTACTCTCAAATAGAGTTCAATATTATGAGATCAAAACAATTTTTCATCCCATTCCCACCAAGGCCTTTAAGTGTCTGGGATCTTTGGAAACCTAATTAATAATGTCTTCACTTAGAACTTGCAGAAACTTTTATATTTAATAATGTGTTTCTTTGGCTAAATTACAGTGTTATATCTTTTCTTTTGAGTGTCTATTTTCTTTAAAGATATAAAATAAAAATCGATGTTTCTAGACTGACTTTTACCCACAGCAATAGTACAGAAAACCTTATCTGAGTTCTGCACTTGCTGTCTCTTTCTTTTATTTTATTGAATTTTAATTTTTGATTGATTTTTATTGAGCTCTACTTTTCTCTGCTCTGCTCCCTGCCTGTCCCCTCCCCTTCAACCCTCTCCCAAGGTCCCCATGCTCCCAACTTACTCAGGAGACCTTGTCTTTTTCTACTTCCATGTAGATTAGATCTATGTATGTCTGAACTTTAATTTTTAAAACTAAGTATAGGCAGGATTTGTTTTGCCAGTTCTGGTCTGATTCATGGCATGGTTTTAGTTCACTAAAGATGGACTCAAGCTAAGTTTATACAAATATTAATTAAGTAATTAACATCTTATACATAAGTTATCATCTCAATCCCTTATCTCTTACAGCCTAGCAGGGCACTGAAAGAAAGACCGACTTCCTCAGTCTTGGGTATGGAGCAGCCATTGGAACAGTCTCGTTCTGTTCATACTGTAGTCTATGGAATTTCCTTCAAACACACAGAACTTTCTCCCTCTACAACATTGGGAATGGAACTGGATTTACCCCCTTTTAACAGTGGACTCCACAGTGAAAAGAGCATTGGTAGATGTCAATCTGCATCTTATTAGCCTCTCTTATTCATTGTAGAGCCTTGGGGGCTTATGGTGGGCCTTAGCATCCTATTTTTAAAATGAGGACTTGTTTGCCTGACAAATAGGCTGCTCAAATACATTGCCTTTAAATTCTTTTAAGAAGTTCAATGATTAGCCAAGGGGGCATTCAATGCAGCATAGGTGTAAAGATAATAATTCTCAGAACTGCAACAGTGAATCAATAATTATTTCTTCCACCAACTCATGGTATCAAAATTCCTGTTGGAGTTGTGATATTCATGTGTCTGCCTTGGGGGTCATCAGCAATCTCAAAATCGAATAGTCTACTTCCATTAAAAACTAGTATCATATTGAAATACTTTTCAATTATATTTAGAAATGTACAGAGAAGCATATAAATAGCCATTCTGAGTAGATTTTTTTTTCCTAATGGAGCCTTGCTTGCAAGGTTTAATTGTGTTGGAGGGAACTGAACTGACAGCTGTGGAGGCAGAGCCTTGAGTGTGTCAGTCCGGAAGGAGAGGTGAATCCAATTAAAAAGATGACAAAACCGTCACCTCACCCAACTTATTTTTGTTATTAGTTGCACTTTGCTTTTCTAAGCTTTGCAGAGGAGAGGGTAGAGAAGATTTCCATCTATCTAATACATATCCAATTTATGGGACCGCCTTATAAATTAGTATATCGAGGGATTTTCTCTCTCACTTGCAACTATTTCCATTCTCAGGTTTTTCTCATCAACTTCATCTATCCCTTCTATTTTAGATACATCAGTTGGGAAAACAAACCTTTCATTTTTTACTTAAGTAAATCAGTGGGAGAAATGGGGAGGGGTGGAGCAGAGAACCGCTTAGACTTTTGTTCTCTTTTGAGGTGGATTTCAGTTAAGTCTTTTATCAGCACGCTGTCTGTGATAGCAGCAGGAATGTAGGCTTCTGATTTGTTTTTTTTTTTATAGTTCCTTGTGATAGACGCAGTAACAGCGAATATGCAAATTCAGTAAGATAAGGGTGCTCTCAGCAAGGCTGCTTCTCACCATCAAATCAGGCAGTTAATCTGTAAATATTTATTGGTTTAGCAATAATATGTCTAGTGTGAAGGGAGCTCTTCAGAGAAGAAGCACATACTTGACAATTTTGTTGTCAGTATGTACTTAAAATTACTGTGCATTAAACACACACACACACACACACAACATCACGCCTAACAAATGAGTTTTCTGAGCAGTGTGAGTTCAAGATACTGCCCTTGAGGAGATGGAAGAAGTGCTAAGTCAGCCAGGGAAGAACAGGTGATTCCTGTTACTATTGAAGCAAAGTTTGGGCTGTGACGTCATGTCATTAGTAAGAAAATACCACCAAAAGTTTCTTAACAAGAATATTAAGATCCTGAAAGACAATAAAGAGCCACAAAGGAGGTTTTCTTTTCTTCTTTAAATAATTAAAAAATAAATTTAAATAAAAATATGTGGGCTAAATTTATATATCTGTAATTACTTTTACACTTATTTATTTTTCTGCATGCGGGGGTGGGTATATGATGGATATTCACATCTGAATGCTCCGCAGACATAACTTGGATCTTGTTCTTTCATGTGAGTTCCTAGGAACAAATTCAGGTGACTAGGCTTACTAACAAGTACCTCTACTCATTTATCCATCTTCCTGGCCCATGACACATATCCTGTAAAATAATGCCTAAAATATGTGGGCCTTCATTCAGACACTATTTATTTCTATGTAAACAATACTCCAATTGTCTACTTATTCTGATTTATTATGATACCAATAAATAGCAATAAGAGAACAGCGGAAAGTCGCAAGAATAAAAACAGAGAGCAAGTTTTTAAGAAAGAAAGATAACAGCTCTGATTAAGTAGAAGATAATAATTCAAAAATAGTTGCCCAAATCCATTTAGGGAAAATTAGAACTCTGTAAGATTAATTCATTCTGAAAGATCACTTAGCATCATATACAAATTCTTACACGTAGTACTCAAAAGTCTATTTGCACAATGACTGTAAAAAACATCTTGTATGATGTTAAATATTTTATCAGAGAAACAAAATATTCTGTTAAATAATTTTTATTATATCATAATAATTTAGAGTTATTCTGTTAAGAAATCTACATTTTCAGTTTAAGTAAAATTATTTCAAGATACAACCTAAAACACCCATCATAAAACTGCAAAATTTACTCCTATTCTATCAGAAGTGAGAACTTATGTTTACACAATAGCTTGTGCATAGTACTTATTTCCAAATATATTTCAACTGGTGAACTGATAAGCCAGTCACTGTATATCCATGCACGGGAAACTTGGGCATGAAAACCTACTGCCACAGGAGAACTATGGTCCAACCTCAGGAATTTTAAGAGCAAGAAATCAGATGGGGAAAAGCTGCATCTGCAGGACTATTTTCATATTGTATTTTAGGAATTAAGATGGCTACAGAAGAGAAGGAGGTAAGAGCAGTCAGCAAATGGGAACCAGGGTAGGTACTGGCAGACAGGACAGAAAGTAAGGACGAGCAAATCGTTGTCATGAAGGTAAGCGCTAGAGGATATGAAAAGTTCAATGGCATACATAGCTAGGTAGAGTAGATTTTAGAGGCTCCTTAATCACAGGTGCAGGGGCTCACTACGATAATTGTTTTCAACCTTATTTGTTATCTATACATCCTTGGTACTTTTACAAAAGAATATGTGTCAATATCCATAACATTGCATAAAAGGGGTAAAATTGACTATGTAAATTGTACCTACCATTTTAAAAAGAAACTCATTTTCTGGGGATGGGGCCTTAAGAATGTCTTTCTCTTGGTGGGGTGTGACTCTTAAACCATTGTGTGAGTTGGATGTCCTTATAGCTGCTGCCTGTTGCTTTTAACTGTTTTTGTGTTATTCCCTCTACAGAACTCTGAAATGTTTGCCATTATCTGTGTTTAAAGTTCTTTCTATATTGATCCTGATGAAGCCTGATCAATAGCATACCCTTTTTGTTATATTTTTCTTCATAATATCTTGAGCCATTGGAACAAGATAAAATTGCATTATGCTTATAATGTTATAGTTCATCCAGATATATGTATTCAAACTGAACCTAGGTGGCCTACTAATAGCTAGAAAATAGATAGATTCTGATATTCCTACAAAATGAAATTATGTATCTTAGGTTGATACAAAGATGAGCATTTATTTTACTTAAATAGAGACTGAATAACAACCTCAATTTATTTAGTTTCAAAACTGTAGCTTTGTGAAGACACAGTAGCACTAATTTACAAATAAGGAGGCTCATGGGTGATAAATGAGCTAACTTGCTCCATGATACATAGCCAGGCAATGTTAAAGTGAGGGGATTAAATGTTAAGCATACCTCATTCTAAATTAACAGAGGCATGCTGGGAGAGAATTAGGAAAAGAATCAGATAACGAAGATAATGTAAACCAATGAGATGCACATTTTTGGGAAGTAGATCCTCTTCCCCAGTGACCAGCTTTGGGCAGTTTTGAGTAGTACATTCACAGAGGGTTTGCAGAAAGAGGAAGCCCCATTTTTGCTGCCTATAATTTGTATATTATAAAGTTGAGATTTGTTAACTTTGTGAGTTGATCAGTGGGGTGTAAGGGAAAGCTATCAGCTTCCATTCTCATACTTATTTCCCAAAGTATTAATAATTTGAGTTCTTCCTTGATTGTTGTCTACCTTATTCTTTTTTAGGTAGGTCTTTCAATCAGCACACCTAGCCTGTTTAACCAACTCACTCTGGATTTCTGCCTTCCAGATCCTATTGTGAGCCTGCCACACTCACAAGATATTTATTGCTTCCAGTTCAGCAAGCACTGTAACTGCTGAGCTATTGCCCCATTCCTACCAATGTCTTACTCACTATCCTGCTGCTTTAATGGCAAAATGCTGATTCTGTCTTGTACTTCCCAAAACATTACTGCATATCTTACAGTAAACCAAATGTAAGTCATCTGCCATGAATTTTCTAAGTTGTATATAGGAAACAGGTCAATGTATGCATGCATAATCTTGTGATTACATTTTAATATAAATAAAAGAACACCTTTGTTGATTGAACAGATATTACTGAGTTCCTATAATTTTCCAAGAACTGGATTAGGCTGAACATAACAATCATAAGGTTCAGAGGTCCCAAAGACTAATATAATAGACTAAAACTTTGTTTGACAGCATATCCAATAAATTTCAAATATGAAGCTTAAAGCTGTTAACACTGGGTTCATAAATAGAAGGACCGAGAAACAATGACAAATTTAAAATTTAAGTAGACATTAGCTTGCCACACCTCTAGCAGTGTGTTTGTAGACCTCCGAATTCTCGAAAGCCTCAGACCATCAAACTCTTGTTTCTTTGCCCTCGTCAGCAGCAACTGAAGGACGTGACACATGGAACTGAACTGACCATAGAGGCCTCCTTCAGAACGGCAGGCATTGCTGATACAAATGAGCTTTAAAATCCACTTCTACAATGTGTTGCTTTCCACATCGGTGTAACTAAGAGGTGCTCATTTCCCGAAAAGAAACTCTGACACCAACAAGAGAGAGAGAACCCTTGAGTTTCAGAAAAACATCATGTACTCTTTCATCCTCAAATGTTAAAAACCGTCAACAGTGATGTAGTAAATGTCATGGATGCTCATTCCTTGAAAGCAGATAAATTAGACATTCTTCTCATAAATTTTACATTGTGGAAATACAGATAGAACTTAATATTTACTAAACTACAAACCATATGTAGCCCTTTATTGTTAGGAAAGAATCCTATCTTACTTCTTAGGTTTTGTCTGAGACAAGATTGATGAAAAGTAATAAAATATAAAAATAACACCAGCTTTGGCAAAGAAACAGCTGCTAAGTTGTTCAAGAGAAAATTCTTTGACAAACACTTCTTCAGTGCAATTATAAGCATTGGAATATGCCAGGGTGAGTGTTAAGTGTTTAATTTCAGGATTTCAGAGGCTGAATTAGTTTTTTTCCCCTTACCCTATATACCCCAATACTAAATATCCTGAAGACATTCCTGTATAAGAAAATTTACTGTGACATTGGTATCTTCTGCAACAATATTTTAAGTTACCATCCATAGGAGAATATAAAGCCGAAAATTTAAAAAGGGAAGCAACCAAAACTTTGGAAGCTAATCCTTTAAAGTGAGTCTTTGTGGTTCCAAAGATGAAACTCATTTTTAAGAGGCTGTATACATGGTGCATATTAAGAGAAAGATTCACCCTAAAACTTCACATTACTGCTGATAATGACTTGTTTCTGCATACCAGTTTTTACACAGGAGTATTCTCCTCTCACTCACTACTGAGATGCACCAACTAATACAAGGTGAATACACTATAGCACTTGCTGTGAAACCTTGCAGTCAACCCTTTACATACAACTTTCCAGTGGTAAAAATAAATAAATAAGTAATAAAAAGCCTTCTGGATGCTTGATTTTCCCTAAAGAGCAGCATGAGATTTCCAATCCCTTGCGTGAACACATGAAATATTAAGAGCCAATTTTCCGCGGCACCTCTGTCACTTCCATTATCATTCTACACATCCAGAGGTGATAATGGACTCCGCAAATTGCGGTCTTTCTATGTCCCAGACCACCGAGAGTTTCACTGGGGGGGGTTGGGGAGGCAGCTCCACGCAAAGGGTGGCCCAGATGTATGCTAATGGCACCGAGCAGCAAACTGTGGACATCACCACATGCAATAATGCGATGTGTTACCCAGAGGACAGAGGTAACGAGCAGAAAACAATTTTCTCAGGAATTCAGTAAAATAAACAACAACTCATCCTTCCTTACAAATGAAATATGTACCCACGTCTTCACAAGACCCTGAGCAGAGAAGAGAAGGGAAGCTCCCAACTAACAAGGAATCCACTCTGCAAAACTGTGCAGAAAGGACTCAGAAGTCATTGAAATGCAAAGTATTATGGACAAGGTTCTTATTTCCTATCGCTTCTTAGAGATACCACACAGACCAGCCAACATGTGTAAAACTACCTTCCAAAAATGAAGGGAAAGAAAGGGAACAAGATCTAGAGGAAAGCAGTTTAACCATCCACTGCTGAACTGCAGTCCACGGTCTCCGTGGCGACGTTGTCGACTAGAAACAACCCACACAATCAGAAAGAGAATGGATTAAACTGGGTTTCATATGATTGCATTCCTTCCATCCCAGGCAAAAAGAATCACAATTAAGGGAAAATATGGGAGAGGAAGGAAGAGATTTGAAAGGAGGACGCCTTTGCCATAGACATGTATCTAATTGGTTGTACCCCTCTAATGGTGCCTGAGTGGTCACACAGTGAACCATGAGATTGTCATAGATGTTCTTTGGCTAAGAATAGTGTCAGAACCTCTGTAGGAGGAAATGATACTATGAGAATGAAACAAACAAACTGGATTCCATCACCCAGGGAACCAAATGTTGGTTTACATATTAGACAATATGCACATGTTACATAAGGGCAACTTAATGCATCAAAAAAGCTAAATATTGGATATGACAAAGTCAAGGACCATTTAAATTCTATAAATACAATGTAGACCAAATTTATAACTACCAAATTAATGTCAGCAAGACCAGGAAAGTAAAAGGCAAGAAATGGGAAAAAGAATGAAACAAGTAAAATGGTAGTAGTAACATCATTTTTTATTATTTTAGGATTAATATGTTTTCAATGATTGTGGGGGAGATGGAGATCTTAGGGGGTATGAGAGGGCAGAAAGTGGGAGTGCTCAGTATGTACTCTACACAAGAGTGGACCTTCTTAGGAACAGATTTAATTAATAATAAAATGATAACGTCCTTTAGTCTTCCTTTCCACCTCCCATTCTTTTGAGGAAACGTCAAGCCTTCACACACAAAACACGATCATGCTAAGCATTAAGGATGAAGGACGATACATGCCTAGTGCTTACATCCATGATGGGAGCATGGACAGTCAAGGGATTATTACAGCATGGTGGGATCATTGCTCTGGAAAAGGTACCAAACGTCTGCATTTGTGACACTTTTACCACCTTCCAGGGCTTGTTTTCAGGCTCCCATATCCTTTTTCTCCCCGTGACTTTCCCCAAGTTCTAGAGTATTAGATCATTGCATTAAAATAGTGAGTAATTTATATATACAATTAAAACAACTGATACCCAGAATAAATCAATTAATAGAGACCATTGGGAGAGGGGGAAGTGTAGAGTGATCATGATATTTCAAACTCAGGAATTTTCCTAAGGTGATGAAGTTTTGAGGCTCAAGCGAGCTGCTGGTTGTTCATCCTTGCCTGTGCTCAAAATGGCCATGTACTGTGCATTTTAAAATGACTGCTCTATGTTATATGAGATTTGCCTCAAAGAAAAACAAGCAAGATCTTTGATATCTTGTGACAGTTTGAAATAGTGTTGCTGACATATTACAGAGACTTAGGGAATCAATAGGTCTCTTCTCTGATTGCATCTTACTGTCTAAATGTATGATTCTATCTGAGCAAAGAACATCAGAGAGAAACTGCATAGACAGTGCAAGGTTACTGTTTTTAAGTTTTTTTTTTAAGTGCACATGATTTTACAATAACCATAACGGAAGGTTCTTTATGACAGAGCATGTCAGAAGGGTATTCTCAAAAACTTTATTTTCTATGAATTTTTAATGATGCAAGTAATTTTTCAAGGTCACTGAGCGAGCACTCAGTTACTCAGACATGAAATTTGTTCACAGTTTCTTGGCAGCTTTGCAAGGAAACAAGCAAGTGGGACATGTGGAGGAGGGGAAATGATACCTTTCAGAAGAATGTGGCACACCGTGTAATTAGCTGGAGGTAGAGTTGATTCACTCTTCAACCTGCCAAGCTGAAGCCTGTTCTTCACTAGGCATTCTTGAAGGCATGAGACACTAAAGTTAGTCACTTTATGGCTGCAACAGAAGTTAATACCATTTATTGTTAAACTGTTGATGCCTCTAAAACTCATTTCCCAGTGATCTGCCCTCACTATCCATCAACATATCTTCAGAATGCTTCTAAATTTGCAATTAGCTACAAAAGGAATATTAGCAAACGTTCCCTTGTAGTGCTTGCATGCTGTCATTTAACTTAATTGTCCACAATTCAAGTGCAAATTTAAGAAGAAATAGCCACAATAAAAGAATTTTAGAAAGGCTCTCCTAAAGATAAAGCAATACTCAAGTTTTAGAGAAACAAAGGTGACCTTGAGGGCAATGAATGGAATCACTTTAAATTCCTCAAATAAAAACGTGTTGACTTTATATAAAAAAATGAGAAATATGCACTTGTCAATATTTGCAGTCTAGAATGAGATTCTAAAAATAAAGCAAAATTGTGTTGCTATGTTAAACTTTAACTATCAGAACCGTAACAGAGTCTGAAGAGTATGAAAAATGAATATATTCACAAAAATACGTCTTAATCTACAGTGGGAATACTGATCAAGAACAGTATAGCACCAAAACGGGGACCACAGAGGGCAAATTATTCCACCTCTTGTTCAAAAGAAAATGAACTAAGGCTTGTGGACCTCAAGCAGTGAATTCCATCTGCAAAGTTACTTTTAAACCAGAGAAAGAGGAAAGTCCTCCTATTGTTACCTTCTCTTCATTTTGTGTCCTACATTTGATGGTTGAAATTCAAACATCATTCATAAATCACTTTGATTTTCTAGCAGCCTTCATTATCCAAGAACATCTCCCTACAGAATGAAATTGTTCTGCTCTTGCTGACCTTAATATTCTTGACTACAGATATTAGACCTCATGGAATATTAATAACTTTGCAGTCTTTTAGCACTGATAACATTGTTTCTTATTTTAAATTATTATTTCCGTTGGACATGGTAGAGCTCCTATGCAAAAGGAGTGAGTCCACCAGTGTCTAAAATCACAAGTTTCACAACTAGATGGGAGGTGATTAGTAAAACAAAAGATTGATCTCTGGTGACCTGAGGGTAAAGGATGAGGAGTAGGAATGACAGAAAACATAGCCTTCTGTAATACTGAATGTCTGCTTCTAAAGATACTTCCCATCTTAATCTCAACTGTTGCAATAAAATGGTTGTGAATATAAGACAATGCAGATAAACCATCAAGTATCTGACAGAAGTTATAATAAAAATCAGAAGATAAAATGCTTTCAAATAAAACCATGCAACATATGCTGATAATTTCCCATAATTCTCTAGATCTAAAGAAGGCAGACAAGTTGAGTAAAGACTGTAGACATTTCTGTAAAGATGGAGAACATGGAGGAATTTAACTGCAGCACCAATAAAAAAGAGTATTTTGTTTTGGCAAATTCAATGGTCTCATTTTTTACTGACCATCATTCAAATTTTTTCATGTATAGATACAAGAGATTAATTTGCTTCTGGTGCTTAAAATAAATGATTTTCAGATTTGATTTTCAAGTAACAGATAAGTGCCTGATTTAAAATATAAATTTCAGGAGTCAAAGATAAAGTGAAAATTAAAAATACCATTATATTTTTGAGGAAAACTACAAATACTCAGAGACAAATACAAAATGTGAACATTGTTAATGCCAGATACGTGGACGTTCTATACCAAGGTGCAAAATGATTGATTTTTAAAAACCCTTCAATTATATAGTATGTCACATTTAATGTGCAGAACATATTCACTGATGAAACTTCAACAAATGCTGGTAAAGTATTTTGTTTCTTACGAAGATATGAAAAAGAGATTTGTTTAGGAAATTAAAGCAAATAAAAATATTGAGAGTATTTTCAAAGACCATAACTAAACAAAAATGGCTGACATTTTAAATACATAGAGTATCTTGAGTAAAAAATTCCTTTTCATATCCATCAATGTTCCCTCCCAAATTTATACATTTTAAATTCTTAATACATAACCTTAAATTATGAATCAACTGAGATAATTTTTGATGAACCGATTAGAAGCTAATCTGAAATTGTCATTAATGTCTTTATCTATATGCTATTACAAATTCATAAAATATTTGATCTTGTTTTAAGTAGCATTGAGAAGCATTAAAAATTCACCTATTTTCTACTATTTATTTTTGAGAGATGTTATGCATACTGACAGCAAATAAATATTCCTTTAAAAGTGGAAAAGCATACGATTTTTTATACAGCATATACACTTAGGATTTTTAAAAAAAACGTATTTCTTGAAAAACAAATATAAACAAGGATCCTGTCTGTGTCTTCTATATCTAGCTATGGTGATGATATAAAGTATTCCTATTTACTTTGTCACCTCCATACATCTGAGAAAAAAAGGACGAAGCGATTTCCTCCAAATCCCCACAGGAGAATAGCACTTAGCAGGCAGGATTTGCTTTAACCTCTTTCCTAGGGCTTGCCTTCAATGCTGGTAGTATTTCAGCATCTGTAGCAGTAGGATCAAACTGATGTCTTTAAGTCTTGAAATCTGAGTCCTTTGTCACAGAATTTTGAATGGTAAAGACTGAGAACCAGAACTGATAATTAGAGGTTGTAGAGACACTGAAAGATTCGTTCATTGTCATTGAGCAAGTTAGCCTTTAAAATTATTTCATTATGACAATTTAACATATTAAATCTCACATGTATGGTGTATATATCATATATGTGGTTAAAATAGTATATATAATATATGTATAAAATTGTACTCTGGTATATTGACCCCTCACTACCCTCCTGGACCACACCCTGCCTCTCACTTCCTCCTCTGAATACTGTCTTCTGCTGTCATATAGTGTGTGTATATCAGTATGTGTGCTATGTGTTTATTGCATGTGGTGTGTGTGTGTGTGTAAATCTGGATTCTACATTAGAAAAACATGTGCTATTTGGTCTTTCCTTCCTTACTGCCTTTCCTGTTCTCCTGCCACCCTCTCTATATTGTTCCTCACTTTATACAGTCTCTGTTCTATTTTTGTGTCTAATACATATACATACATACACTCAAACACTTACTTAAAATTTGACTTTCTATATAAGAGAAAACATAGTATTTATGCATCTTGACTATTTTGCCTACTATAGTGGTGTCCAATATCATGACCAACACAAACCCATTTTTCTGCAGAAAAGTTGACAGCATAGAATCAGGTCTTCAGTCCTAATGAATCAATAAATAAACCTTGATTATAATTCCCTTTTGGTGCTCTAAAAATGTCATGGCACCTTTAATCCTGTGATCCAGAGTGCTGTAAGCATTGTGTCATCTTTCCATTTGCATCCCCCACACCTTCTTAGGAACTTTCCTGTGATGCTTTCATTCTATATCTAAACTATGACGTAATAAAAAGCAGCCCTGAATTCCATTTTAAATTGTCGTTGCTCAGAGGAAAAATAGTATAAAAGTCACAGTTTAAAACTTTAATTTTTTTCAGACCCATGAAATATTTCTAAATTGGACAAAATAAAGTAACTAGAATTCAAGTTCTTTCATAAGGTATTGTGTTGCTACCTTGTTCCTTTTTGCTATAAGAACTGACTAAATTAATAGGTCTCAAACTGTAGAAAGTCATTCATATTGATGATTTGCGATTTCTGTCAGTGAATAAACTTTCTAAAGCCCATTAAGCTATCAGAAAACATTGACTCTAGATCTTATATGGTTGGTTTTGGTTCGATAATGATTATGTGTATGTAATTGAGAATATCGCAAATGCATAGGTCACATTGTAAATGGGTGGATAAAAATGCAATAAATATATACAAATAGAGTGTAATTACAAGCTAGTTCAATAAAATTCATTTGATAAACTTCTTTCTAAGTTATAAATATTTTAACAACCCTGTGAAGGACTCTGCCCGTTTTTACTGAGGATCATATAGCAAGAACCTGAGCAATCACTGTCTTTGAACATCTTCAAAAGTTAATGTACCTCCTATGTGTTGTTTTAGGAGCTTGCCATGATTCTAGAATGGCCTTAAGAAATTCCACCAAAGGACTATAATCAGAACTAGCAGGGATTTCTTGTTATATAATTGTTATCATAATGAAACTTAATATTCTTCATATCAAATATGAAACATTTATCATCTATGAATGGGCTAGTCATAACACAAAATACAGCTGTTATAAGGCTAAAAACCTTAGCAATTATTTTAATTGGAACAAATGTCTTTCTTCATGATCAATAAGTCAAAATATTCATAGGTAGGTTTGTAATGCAGAATCTATTTGTTTCTTATAAGAGTCGACTTTTCTTTAGATTGAATTCAGGAAAACTTTAAGAAAACACAAAGACAACGAGTGACCAGAGGCTTCCCACTGAAACAGTTTGGAGGCTGGAGAGAAAGCTTAACTGTTAGGAACACAGACCTTTCTTGCAGAGGACCTAAGTTCTGTTCCATGCACTCAGGCTGAATGATTCTCAAATGCTTGTGCCTCCAGCTCCAGAGAATCTCACAGTCTCTCTAGACTCTAAGGCACCTTTACTCACATACTCATACCCATAACATTAACACATAATTTAAAACACAATTAAACATATCTAAAAATGCACACACTCTTTTAGTAATTGTGCTTTAAAGGCCTGTCCATAGCCAGGTGTAATGATCTCCTCATCAACCCCAGCACTTAGGAGACTGAGGCAGTGTCAACAACAGTAGCTAAAATGATGTTTGTGTGTTTGTGTTTGTTAGTTTCTTTCAAAGTACCTATAATATCTTAATACCTTAAGCAAACAATACAATATAATGACAACAACTCTTGAGTCTTTAGTTTGGCTAATTCCCCTATGGTCATGATGGTAAAGAGCCCAAACTGTGCCTTTTGGTTTCCTACTAAACCTAGCACCTGCCACTCAGAAGGATGTCAATGAGTGCTGACATATGTCTTCGATGTTACTGGGTTTCAAGGTTGCTGATACGGTCAGGGTGTTTTATCAGCCAACCAAGTAAGTTATTTCAAATGCAGAAATTCAGTCAAATAAGCAAAATCATTTCATTGTTTCTTTTCACGGTCTTAGGTTTACCTTACCGTTTAGTTAATGGCAGTTGGAACTATATACTGACATTTTATCTGTTTACATATACTGATAACCGCTGTGTTAAGGCATGAGGTTTTAGAGACGAGTATATGCTAAAATACACAAAATAGAACCACATTCAAAAATAATCATTGTTACTTTTTAAGTGCTATCGCATGTGGAAATTATCTCTTTACTACTCAGCTACTTCCCCTTTCTAAAGGTAAATGCCTGTGTCTGAAACACGTACGTGAGCACACATCATATTCAAGTGGACACACAGTAAATATGTGGTTATAAATGTGCACAGCAAAAACTAAAACAAAAAATAAACCTTCAAGCCAGCCACAGAACAATAACCCAAGCACAGTATGGATTTACTGATAAATTCCAGAAATGTTTACTTGAGTGGTAAATATGTTCCAGGTGCTATATTGGGTTTTAGAGATAAGATCATAAACAAGAACCATTCCTTGCTCAGAAAGGCCCTTATCAGCCTAAAAGCATCCCAGGAAGAGAACAGTCAAGTCAAACCAGACTATAAAACTGAACTGCCTCGGAGTAACTCCAAGTTCAAGGATAAGTTCTTGGGAATGCAACAGAGAGCAGGTAATTTAGCCTTACAGGAGAGTCAGAAAAAACTGAGAGCAATGAAGGAGAGTTCACCTCTGTAACATCTTACAGGGATTTCCTAAAATGAGAAGCAGCATAAAACTAAAAACTGCAACCATCATTAGCATGGATCCAGAATTTCCATGGGAAATTTAAAACAATATATGCAGAAAAATTTGCCCTAGTATATTCCAAAAAATTGATGGATGGTCCTCTTCTTACTAATACTCAGAAAAGCATATTTAAGTGGTATTTGAGTTTGCAGACTCTTTGATTAATGTAGACGGCAAACTACATAGGTCCAAGTCCTCACAACCACAGCAGTTAGGGGTCATGACAGGGTGACGGCCTTTTGGCTGCTCTGCTAGTCCTCAAAACTTTGAAGGTGACAGTGTCTTTGATCTCTCTGCCTTTTAAACAAGGGGACCTGGAAATATCACAGATGATCATTTGATCTGTTCCTGGTGGAGACAGTCATCCTCTGTTGCCCCCCAGAAGCATGCTGGGCTCTCTCCCACTGGCTAATCCCTGGCTTTCATGTTGGAGAAAAACCAGGCTTCCAGCCACCTAGCGAGCTAAAGAGAAGGCTGATGAATAGGCCTGTGTTCCTAGTGGCAGCCAGGACATAGGATCTAACTGCAGTGCTCACAGGGAGACCAATGGCCCCCCGAACTGGGGAACTGCTAACTATGAGGAGTCCTTTTACCACAATGAAAACAAGATGGTTTCAGATGCCAGTAGAAAGCTGAGCGCAGAAAAGAACGCAGCTTAAGAAAATAACATGCTATCAGCAGGGAACATCCAAGGAGGCAGAAGCAGAGGCCCACAGAACAAATGAGGAGGCTGGGGCCAGGACTCAAAACTGTATGAGAAAAGTAGAACGTAGTGCCTGGAACAGAGACGGTGCCTGTAGACCTGGGGGAGAAAGCAAAGTCTTTCCAGTCAACATTGTGAGTGACCTACTCCACTGCCATTGCTTAGCCCAATAAAGGGAGGAAGCAAATTTATTCAGAAAATGGCAAGATGTTATTACTCCCAGATACAGTAAACCCTCAAAAACACCAGCAATCTTGATATATGGCTTACAGCAACAGTTAGATCCATTTAAAGTTTGGACATTGACTTAACAGACCTTTGGTTGACTCCTCATTTACAAACCTCCCTGCTGGTTTGTAAGACAAGTCTAGCTGTGTGGGGGAAATTCAGGGAGAGGATAAGCAATGAGTTAATAACCAGTCAGCTTCCTTTTCCTAGCCTTATCAATCTCCATGGCTTTTAAAAAAAAATACTACAATTCAGCTGGAACAGCAAAGCATTTAAATAAAACAATTGCCAATTCTTACTGCAATCCAGCCTTCTCTGCTAACTCAAGGTGAAATACAGGAAGACACATACATTTATATAAGCAGAAAGACTAGGGCTGTACAACCATAATGTATTTCATTGTGTATAAAGTGCCACTGTTCCAATCACACCACAGAAAAATATGGAACAGATGGTTGTAGGAAAATATCATTTCATTGATTCAATCAAATCTATTGGAGGAAATTCTGATACCGAACCATTACCTAAAGTTCATCTAAGAAAGTCCTCACTGGTTTACTTGAAGAAACATATTTAGAGAAAAATAAGGAGGTTTGCTGGCAGGAGCAGCACCAACAGGCATTGTCGGCAGACGACACAGCAATGAATTATTTCTGACAGAACTAAAACTGTTACTGCTTATTTTGTCATTTACGATTGATTCACGAGTTGCATTTGGCATTTTAATCTGAGCATTTGAGAGCCATTTCATCTTTCTTTAAGACACAAGGATTAGTCAAAGAGCTAAAGACAGCAAGTATCGAGCATGGTATCATTAAGAGAAGTCGAATTTAGAGAAGACTTCAAGCACTAGAATTGTCATTTGACAGTATCCTCAGTGGAACGTGAATGACCTTTGCAAGCAAAAAGAAACGAGAGAATCTAAAAATCATGTGATGTTAATTCCATTAGCTTATGAACCTAGTCACGTTTGCTTATACATTATTGGCATTATTGTAATTAGAGTTACATTTTATCAATGATAAGTCAAAATGTCTTGGATGCATTTCTTAAAGTAAATGCACATCATTTGTAGCTGAAATGATTTGTGAAAATTATTAATCTCTTATGAATCACTGTCTTGCTTTCTTACCACGAACATGAGGAATGTTTCTTTTGTGCCCACCTGAATCTTTGGTAGAGTTATCCCAGCCATGCCTTATCTAAGTTTAGAAAAAAAATCAGAATTTTTTTCTTTAATTCTCAGACAAGTTTGCAGAATGGGCTTAGAATGATATTTTAGTTTGGGGCCAAACCTTAAAAGGCCCAAATGTTCAAATCAAATAATACAATTGGGCCTTAAATAATGAAAAGGAAAATCTTTTGAAGCTTTTCACAGAGAGCTGATCTGGCTGGATGAGAGTCCCCAGTGACGGGGAGAGCCCTGAGCCGGCTGCCTCCCATCTTCTGAGTATCATAAAAGCCTTCTGGAGGCATGAAGTTCCAGATGAAAACTGTACGGGTCACTTGCAGGCTATGCTAAGTAAACAATAAAAAATTTAAAACAGCCACAAAACTTAAAATCACTGCAGAAGGGAAATGAAGGAGTTAGTGTGAAGAGCCTGCCTCCTGTATCCATCCCCATCAGGGGGTGCACTCTCAAGCTATATTGTGACCGGTACCGCCTATCTCCAATGCTGGAACAAGAGGTTCGATTGTAAAACCTGCCACATTGACACAGTCGGGGGGGGGGCATTAAATTTCTAATGTTATATGAGGAAATTAAACACTCAGTAAAGTGGGATTTGGATCATTGTGTTACACAATAGCGAAGGGGGGGGGTGGGTCACAGAATATTCTGCTTCCCTGTATATATTCTTTCTTTCCACGGAAAGAAAGCCAGTCTTCTGAACAGACTCAGGGAGTCTTTAGTGTATATCTGTACCATCATTTCGGGAAACAGGTAGGATGGTAGAAATGAATTAAAATTATTCACTAGTTTATTTTAGACGGCACCGGAATATATATTCTAGAAATTAGAAAACTAATGATGATAAATGTATATCAGATATATGTTATTTATGCATATATAACATATATGTATACATACATATGCGCACATCTAACTCTACAATATAAAAAGATATACCTAGAGAAAGTGAGTAGGTATGGAATGAAAGAGGAAGGAAAATAGGAAAAGCATGCAGAATCGTCCTAATATTTATGTTCTCTGAGTGTAAATTGTTACAGAATCATTATTCTGTAGCAGGATTTCCCACAGTTAAACAACACCTTCTAAATTAGGCATTGAAAAGTTACAAAATTGTGTGAAAGCCAAACAAGACCTTGTACCTGCTGAGTTGTTGGCATGAAATGTACTGTTTGAAGAATGGCCTCTAAGGAAATGTTAATATTTTAGAGAAGGAACTGGCAGGAGTGCTATCTCAGTGGAAAAACATTTTCACATGTACAGGGCCTGGCTTTGATGCCCAGCCTTAAAACAGCAGGGAAAGAATGAATGAGCAAATTAGCATGGATCAATTAATCAGTTAACTTTCGATTGCCTCCTGAAGAAAATGGGCATTGCCAGGAGAAATCTCAATATCTCGAAAAGAGATTGGAGTATGCCTTTCTGAAGGGATTCTTCAATTTGAGTACCTCCAGTGTAGGTAAGGATAGTGGTGGATGATCTAGGTCACAGAAGGTCCAGGGAAATAAACTGCCATAGGTGATAGCAATAAATTATAAGTGCAGAGGGTACGCAAAGGAAGGCTATTTTGTCATAGTTATTGAGCTGAGTCAGAAATTTATCCAACTTTATGGTTAATGAACACTTATGACTAGAGTAAGAAAACAAACAACACTCCAATTTGATAAATATTTTAAGAAGGTGATGAAGAGCACACTTTTCCTGAAAATCCAAATTAACCTTATGGTCTGTTTGCTTAGCTCAGCGGAAACAACTAATTATTATTATTATTTTTCTTTTAACATTTCAAGGACTTACCTCACTAAAAAAAAAGAAAGAAAAGGGGCATGAAACATTTGATCTCTCTACAAGATAGATTAGTGGTGCTAAAAAAGTTCTAATTATGGTGAACGTCAAGAGAGTCATTTTAATATTTTATCCTTAACAGAGGAAAAAATATCCAATGACAGAAACCATTATGCAAGTGAAGTGAATCTAAGTCAGGAAATTTGAAAATATCCTTTCTAAATCTTTTAAATACAGGAAAATTGGCTGAAACTTGAAAAATTCCTTGTTTCTAAGGGAAGGGTGGAAGTAGCAAGCTCGTAATAAGGAGGCTGCAATTAAAAGTAGAAAGAAAAACCCGGCAAATCCTTGGAAATGTTGATTTTACTTGGAAATTGAATGGATTAAAATAATATGAATAAATTATAATCATAGTAATGGCATGCACAGCTAAGATTTTATAGATGTAAACACATTGATACATAATTTTTAACAATTAGCTATGACTAGAAGGATAACAACACTTAGAAGATTATTAGGAATCATCAAGTACTTGGGGGAAGATGGTTCCTTAATAAGAGAATACACATGGCTGAGGAAAGTAGCCATTGGGCATAGTATTTCAGAGCAGAGGGAAAGCTTGCATGAAAACTCGAAGCCTGTGCAAGCACCTGCAACCCTACTGACAGCAGTGTACCCCTCGGGAACCAGGCTGGGGGTCAGTCACCTTGACCGTTACTTTCATTTATAACCGTGTTACTTATCGGAAGAGTGGACTTCTTTCCTTGACTCTTGGTTCTACTATATTTTTGTGACAAAATATTTTCACATGCGAATATTTATGTTTTATTTTAATACCTTTAGGGGGTATTCATGATAATTTTATTTGTAGGTCTCAAGAAGGTACTATGTGAAAACAGCTGCCCTCCATTGTCAAAATGTTTTACCTTGAACTGGCCAGGGATCTCAGTGGGCAAAAATACCTGCTTCAATGAAGAAAGTGAGAGTCACATCCTTAAGGTATTTAAAAATACATTTTGAACTTTAATTTATGTGTGTATGGATATTTTGTCTGTATATGTGTCTATACAGCACATGTGTAGGCCATAAGAGGGCATTGGAGCCCACGAAATTGGAATTACAGCTAGTTGTCATCAACAATGTGGGTGCTGCTGGGAAGTCAACCAATGTTGGTCGTCTACAAGAATACTCAGTGCTTTTAACCACTGAACCATTTCTTCAGCCCCAAGTCCGTCCTTCCTTTTCTTTCCTTCTTTCTTTCCTTCTTTTTTTCCTTCTTTCTTTCCCTCCTTCCTTTCCCTCCCTCCCTCCTTCCTTCCTTCCTTCCTTCCTTCCTTCCTTCCTTCCTTCCTTCCTTCCTTCCTTCCTTCCTTCCTTCCGTCCTTCCTTCCTCTCTCCTTTCTTTCTGTCTCCTCCCTTCACTTTTCTGTTTTTTCTTCCTTCTCTTCTTCCTTTCTTCCTTTTTCTTTCTCCTTCCTTCTCTTCCTTCCTTCCTTCCTTCCTTCTGAGCATTCTCTGAAATTTTGCTAAATGAAGACTAAACACAATGAAGACAAAAACCTGAAAATATTTTGTAGATTTTATTTAATACTCTTACCATAATAATTTTAAAAGTATTAAAGAAAACAATTTTTTTCTCATTTAAACTGTTTATAACTCTGCATAAATGTAAATTAAATTTATCAGATAAAAAAGAATATTTTCATTTCACATTTCCAACATGAATTTGATATTTTAAATTCCTAATCAAAAATTTCAAAATATTATTATCTGAACTACGTTTCAATGTACCAAACTCTTCTACCTTTTAAATTTTTTTTGTCAAGAATCTTCAGGTCTAAAGATTATAAAAAAATAGATGGTTTGCTCACTTTCCTACTATATAAGTTTTGGACCAATAATGAAAGCAAAGGCATGTTTTTTTTTTTTTTTTTTAGGTAGTAGAACTGTCTCATTATTTTCCATATCTTTAAATATCATACATCTTTAAACCGACAACATAAAGATAGAAGAATGGGAGTCCAAAATGAATGGCTCATTTTATGCTTTGCAGCATCATTTCCCCACGCCAGCCTGTTCTCTCTGCAGAGCCCCATGGTACAGATACAATTCCACCTTTCAATCATTCATGTGGGTTAATGACACTGAGTAATAGCACATTAGTGAAGTGCCATTCCAGACACCAGCCAGGCATGCCAAAAGATCAGCTTACGATTGTTTCAGATTCATTTTCCACGAACAGAAACACTGTTCAGGCTTATTAACTGGCAAATCTGCATAAGGCAGAGCATAGAGACAGAGCCTCCATTAAAAGTGGCATCTATCTCATTAACGTAATTTACAAGGATATTTGGCCCATTCTATTGTTGTAAAAAATATTTTAAAAGATGTTACTACTCAACAAAGCGGTCGTTTGTTTAAAACAAATTTTTATCTTGTCTCTTCTGATTCTTGAAATAAAGAACTATAAATTGATTAATGATAAAACTGTTACTCTGATCTCTTATTCTTTGTTACCAGTGATGTAGAGCCTTTGGGTTTAAATCTTAATGTGTTCCTCACAGCCAATGATAATTCATGGGTACTTCTTTTATATTTTGATGTTTTAAATGTTTGTCTCTTTATAATTGGCTTCAGTGCTTACCTTAAAACTTGGGATCTGAGGTTATTGCACAGAAAATATCTGTTCTATGATTTTCAATGTAGATGTGTTTACTTAAAATTTCTAGCTCATACCAATCTAACATAACTTGAGATCTTGTTTAATCTTTTATATTTATGAGTGGAAAGCTAAATTCTCATTGTATAGTTTGCTAATATTTTTGTCTTGTAAGCTTAATGCTTATTTGTATTTTATGAATAAACCTTATGTTATTTGCTCTTTTGCAGAGAAGTCTTCCTACATTTATCCTTAGATTTGTTATTAACACAAATTTTACTTAGAGTTCACAGTGGCTTAATGTACTTTCCTGTTCAGTTCTTACAAGTATAACTCATGTTAAATTAAAATGGCCTGTTCTTAGGTGATCATATTCAAGAACGCCATCAGATGATGAACTTCCACTAGAGATGGTCACATACAGAAAGTTTGTCACAGGCTATGGCCCCTGCTGAATTTACTCAGGAAACATTACACTCTCCAGTTTCTGTGACATTTCCTAAGTCTAATCCTCTGAATTGCAATCTTTTATACAAGGGAGACAGTAGCTGCAAATGGCTTAATTATGAGAGGGGCCAGAGGAGTCTCATAATGACATAATTTTAGAAGGGAAGTGTTTGTTGGATAATAGTTCCCATGTGAGGATCTGTTTTATTTCAAGGTACCACTTCCTGAGGGACAGAACCCAAGGCTTTCAACTCTAGTAGGCTACAATGAGAAAGGGCATCTTGACTCTGCACTGACAGTGGGGAAACCAGTATAGCCCTAACTAGACCCTCTTAATGTGCAAGACAGTTGTAGAACTGGGACTGTCTGTGGGGTCACTGACAGTGGGATAAGGATTTATCCCTAGTGCTTGAATTGGCTTTTTGGAGCCCATTCTCTTTTAAAGGGATAACTTGCTCAGTCTAAATAATAGTGTATAGGGCCTTGTTCCTGCCCTTGATGTGCTAGACTTTGTTGACTGCCCATGGGAAGCCTTACCCTCTCTGAGAAGTGGATAGCAGGTGGGGAGGGAGAGGGAACTTGGACTGGTAAGTTAAAGGAGAAAGGATTGTTTTTTAAAAATAAAGGAATAAAAAAGAAAGAAAGAAAGAAAAAAAAGAAAGAAAGGAAGAAAGAAGGAAAGAGCATCTTTCTTCCTACCTCAATTTTCTCTATTATGAAGTAGTCATATGTCACAGAATCAAATTCTTTTCCTATGTCACCTAACCTTCACTGGTGAATACTTTCTTCAGTGGCTCAATACTCAAGAGTTTTCTTTCATTCGGGAGCCACTGATGAAAAGATTATTTTTCATTAATCTTTTATATTCATAAACTTTGCCTGCATTTCTCAGTAGGTATTTGCCTTCTGTGATTTCACTACCATACAAACACGATGACTCAATGTGAGCTGACAGAGACAGATGTAAATGGACCTTGGCATTGCAATTGCTACTCTTGCTGATTAAAAATCATGGGCTAAAAATAGAAAAGTTTTTATGTGGGCTAAACATCTAAAGATCTTCCTTCTTTCTATTTCACAAATGATATAGTATAACAAAATTAGTGTAGAATCTGTAGTCTATTAGGTATTTCTAATGATCTAGAGTTCATTTGATGTACACAGGGGTATTATATAAGCAGTCTACTGAGCCCTTTTATACAAATTTCTTACATAAAAACATATGCCAGTTTCTATACCTTTGGAAAATCCTAGAAACAATTCCACACACAAAGTAAAGTATCACCAACCGTATGCATGACTGTGCACAACACACATGTACACCTTGTTGTGATACACTATTATACTTTAAAAGGTAGGAACAGACGTATATGATAGAAATTCCTTAGAACTAGATAATATAGAAACAGATTTATAATAATACCTATAAATGTAAAATAAAGAAATGGCTGAATATAAGTATTTAGACAGATACACAGACCATAATGCAGATCACAGGAAATTTCACAAACTCTGCCTAATTGCCTAAACACAAATATCCCTTCCAACTCCTCCATCACTCTTGCCATAGCTAGCTTTCTTAGCTTCAACACCATATGCTGCTTCTCTGAAATTTGTACTTGTTTGCTTTCTAATGCCTTTGTATTAAAAGTATATTAATTTATCAATATCATAAGATAAATGTATGTTGATTCTCTTCCTTGGCTCTGCTTTATTCCATCTCTGAAAGTCACTAAGGAAGGTAACTCAGCTTCTTATCTTCAGTGGAGTCTGCCATGCACTAAAAGCTTCAGTCCCTTTAGTGACCACAGACTTCTGCCTCCCACCCTGTCCTCTTTTGGACTATGTCAGATTTCCAATCTTTGTCAAAGAGGTAGTCATTGTTTAGCACTAAATGAAAAAGTTGACTATATATCCTCTCCTCTTTATTATGGATGATATGAATGTCTGGGACGCCCACCTACACACTTATGATCAAAGTGAAAATATGAGACCTCTGAAATCATTTTCTGCCTCACTTTTACCTCAATACTACAATTTACAAGGGGAGGTAGTAATATCACTCAGTGTAGAGATATGTTTGAGCAACTCATGGCGGCTTGAAAACACAACTGATGCTGATGAATATTTAGCTGATAGGGTCTCAATTTGTTTTTAATAAAAAGGTATAAATAATCACAGCAAAAGAGAAGATATTTAAAAACACTTCATACAGTTGGAGAAAATAAATCTGTTCTACCTTTAAACTCACAAAATGGATGTAAAAGTTAGCTTTCTCACCTCAAAGCAAACAGCTATTCATCGGAGAGGCCTTAGAACTCACGAGTGCCTCACAGCAGCTTTCCCTATCTTTAGAAAATAAATGTTCTTAGAAAAATTTATTTCTTGCTAAACCCTCACTCAAAATATTACCACTTCAGTCATTAACCATAAATAGGCAGTAAGGTCTCTAATTATAACCAGAAGGTCCCCATTAACGTTCTCCAAGAAGGAAAACTGTCTTTAAATGTTCTGTAATTATACCAGACACATGTTAGCTCTTACCTTGGTTGCTGTATTCTATTAAGGAGCAGCTCTCATTCTTACTCAGATAAGTAAGAACTTTTTACCCTAGACCATAAGAACCATAAATTATCAAGGCCTAATCTTTATTTTTAATTCAGATCCATCATTTCTGGGTCCTCCAGATGAGACCATCCATAGGGTCAGGCATTAGTCATGATTTCTTCTGTATTTGATTCATAGTTTAATTTCCCAGGAAACAGTTCCATCTGAAAGTAGTTGGGCTCCAGTCTTTGTGACATCTTAAGAATGCTAGAGGCACAGGGGGACTTTGCAGTCCCATAAGCAATGGAGCATGTTGAGTATGCCAGTGAGCTATCTTCTGTTCCCAGAAGATGTTGGGATAAAATTACATAAGTCACATAATCACACAGCCTAGTGATATAGCATTTCAGAACAAGGGTGTCTATTAGCTTCTCCACAGTACATTTTCCTTCTAAATATAGAGGTCACATTTTGCTATAGCTTTCTAAATTATCACAATATATTTATATGCTACTAAGAACCATATCACAAAGTATTTATTTAAAAAGTAAATTCTTATATAAAATAAAAATTCTACAGGCAGAAAGCGAATTGTGTAAAAATGAGTAATATATGGACTTGAGGGCTGGATCAGAATTACAAATCCAGAAACCTTGCTAGCCCTGGGAACGCAGACCATTTTCTCACCTTCTCTGAGAGAGTCTCCCCACGCATGGACTGAGTAACCCTTCACCCATCATTTGTCATGAACATGCAGTGACAGCTTAATGATCCTGTGCTTTCCGCATACTAACTTGTGCAAGAAGATAGAGATTCAACACAGCATGAAAGTTTCCTATCATTTAGAAATGAATCAGGGCCATAAAACTCTCACAGTTGTGTGTGTGTGTGTGTGCTCTTGAAAACAATGTCTATGTATGTGTGTTTACACTCTTGAAACAAAGTAACAATATGTACTCTTTTATCATTTGTTCTTCATTAAAGGTTCTAGGTCTCCTTTGAAAAAAACATAACATATCTGTATGACTTTGAAGAAAGGTACAAACTGACTTCTACTAGCAAAACCTCTAGCTTTTTTTTATATCAATGGTTATAAGGTACTGCAGTAAGAATTTTCCCATACTTCTTTTCCTCACAACATCTTTATTTTATTTTATTTTTTTGGTGGGGGTGGGAATCAAGACAGGGTTTCAATGCTCAGCTCTGGTTGTTTTGGAACTCTTTTTGTAGATTAGGCTGGCCTCGAACTTACAGAGATCAACCTGCTTCTACTTCTGGAGTGTTGAGATAAAAGATGTATGCTACCACTGCCAGGCATATCTATTTACTACTCTTATGCATGTGGTTCAGACAAGACATCTGTAGCTAGACCAAATTAAGGAACTCTTAAACTAATACAGGACTTTCAGTTGTGTCTAACTGCCTCTTTTCTCCTCATGTGAAGAAGTCATCCGGTTTATTTATCTGGAATCTGATTATGACACCCCATAATACATACACATGCCTACACAACAGACACATGTATGATTAAGAGACTAAACACTGATTACAACTCAATGAAAGTATAGAGATATTATATCTAGAATGATCATTTCCATTGTTATAACTGAGGAGGAGCAGATATGTATATTGGGAGGCTGAGAGCACTCTAAGAAACTCTGAGGCAATTTTGTTTCCTGACTACAACAAGCACTGGATTTCTTTGTGGCCTTTCACCCAATGATGCTATTGTTCTCCTTAGGTCATATGCATAGACCATACTTTGGAAATAGTATGTACCATGAAAATTAAACTATAAAATCAATATGAAATAGATGAGAAGGACTAAAACTTAAGGGAGGGAGTATGTTTGAGAAACTGAAATTAATGAAGTGTTTTAAGCAATTCTCAGGACAGATAGGTAAATATTGCTAGACAGAGCTATCCCAATTTCCTATAAGCAATGATATCAGGCTGTCATAGTCAGTCTCCAGTACCAACATTGTCTTGAAAAGGTTTACTCTAGCCAACATTCACTGGTTAAGCTTGTTAAAAGTTCAATTGGTTAACAGTACACCAGTCTTCCCCCAGCCACACACACACACCTTCAAATGTCTTTTATATTTGATTTTTTTTCTGAATTTGGAATATTACTATTTTTATAAAGGGAAGAGATTATGTGATTGGCTATATAAACACAGATATCATTAGCTATTTTCATATTTAAGAGCACTAATTTATACATATGAGTGAACCTTCAGAGCAGGACTGCTGGGATTGAATTTCAGGCTGTAGTGTTTACTAGTCATGGGATTCTGTTCCAACTATGCAGACTTTCTCTGAAATGAATAAACATCACCACTTCATGGTCTAAAATGCTTAGAACAGTGTGTAACATATATGGCAGCTGATCAATCAAGTTTGCTTATTATTGATGCTACCACCAGGTGTTTTTAACTCGGTCCTACTCTCTTTAGTATACCAAATCTTCTTTGAATTCACAACCTTCTCTGCCTTTTAAGTTCTGATTTCTAAGTTTCTCCCACTGTTGCTTGTATTATTCAGAGAAACACTTGGTTCTTCTAGGAACTCTTGCAAGTGAGTGGCCATTTCTGCACGTTCCTAGCTCACAGGACAAGGACAAGGGGCTTGTACTTGTTTCTTATTACCTCTTTAAGACCATCTGTCGCTCTCACTTTATGTAATCAGCTAGTGAGGTCTTATACACTCTTCTACCTGTTTCAGTGGTCTCAATTGCTTCCATTTTTTTCATGCCCTAGCCTTTACTTAGGGGTAATCATGCAAGACGCTAATGAGCCTCTTAATATCTAGTGAGCATTTCTAGTGAACATCCTTGCTCTAAGTTATACTATCTACACTTCCCAAGACCCTTTCAGCAAGCAGAAGTGTCTCTCTTCATTCAATCTACATTATATCATTGTATTCCTTAATTTTGCTAATAGTAGACAAAATGAATTCTTATGTCCAAAATCCAAAGCTGTACTCAGATGGCCTTCGGGAGCCAGGGTATACACACCTACCTCATTCTTCTGCTGACTTGAATGTAGACCTGTGTGAACTTTTACTTTCCAGGCCATTAACATTCTCTCCCAGTGTCTTTGTAGGTACACTTCTTTTAGGTTTCTACTTTTAGCTTAGGAATTATAACCATTGTTTCTGTGTGCTTTGGGGTAATATACAAGTTCAGACTATTAGTTAGATTCTTTGATATGTGGTTACAGACTATGCTAGAAGTAAGAAACATGTTCCTCAAATGATATTAATACAGAGTCAAAAGAAAAACCTTGCAGGATAAATTATAGCAAAAAGTAGAAGAATGTTTTGTCTTCTTAAATGGGAACTATTTTCCTTTCAGTTCCCTGGATGAACATTGAGAATACTGTGGAAACTCTGAGTCTAACAACTTCAATACCTGGAGAAAATTACAAACGCTGAATGAACTGCCCTTAGCCGAGATTGAGATTCTCATGTTTAGAAAGAAGAGCTCTGCTTATGAGATACCTAAGACGTCACTGTTTTTCGTCCATAAAAAACAACCTTCTTCTGAAGAAAGTAATTCCCTTCATATGTCTGTAGTGATTAATTTTAAGTGCACAGATATTCAGCTAAACCTTATTCTTGGTGTGTGCAGATGACTCTAGATGAGGTTTTCATTTGAATCACTGAGTTGAATAAAGTTCACAACCTTTTGCAAAGTATGGGGCTTCACCCAATTTGTTCAAGTTTTGAACAAAACAAAAGAGCTTCCTAGGAATGAGTTTTCTTCTTCCCAGAATATCTTTAAAATGGGATATTGGTCTTCTACTCTTAGACTCGGACTTGCTGGAAATTGGCTCTCATGTTTCTTAAGCCTTCAAAACTTAAGACTATGTAGGTGGCTAACTGCAGATCCTGAGATTTCTGAGTTTCTAGACCCATAATTCCTAGTGTAAATATCCTGCTCATCTCTTGCCTCCATATATGTGTGTGTGTATACATATAAATATACAGATATAGATATCCTTTTCAGAAATGTGACTATTATGAGAGGCTTCAATTTTTTCTTCTATGATGCTTATTTTTTAACAATTTTTGGCTTCAAATCACTAGTCCCTGTGTTCTCAAAAACAAGTAATAAGTGCTTGACAGTGGTGTGTATGGATGATGGAATCTGATGAAGGGTTTTCTTAAGGACCACCTACTGATCGTTTTCTGCCATTGTACACAGCCTACTTATTATGCATCAGATACAAAGAGGGTGGGAAACTCTTCAGATGACAACAAAGGACTTCACTGGAATAGCAGCAGGGAGTTTTAGCATTCCCACAAGGCGACTTTTATAAGCACCAGCCCATCACTACCATGTTTCTGAGCCCTCCTGCTAGCATGCAATGGCTGTGCTCTGGTTCTGGCATATTAGAGCGTCCACTGGCGAGGAACTCAAGTGCTATTCAGGCATAATAAATCATTGCTCTCATGCTAGCAAATAACTCACACAGCCTCCCCCCTTTTTCCTTTGACAGTTCATCTCCTGTCAAGTGAAGGGAAAGGATATTAATGTTCTTTATTTTGCAACTTAAAGTCAAATCAGCACTTTTCATACTGTCTTTAACTCTTTATTTTACAAATATGCACTGTAACTCTACACCTAAAACATGTATATATTATTAAATGTGTGCACTCTTCTCTGTTTACCATGTAGAAGAACAACTGCCCACTAGAAGTCACAAACACATTATAATTTCAAGTTTGTGGACCATGGTTTAGTACATAAAATGAAAAACCTGGTAACATTTCCCATTTCTAAAACTGAACACAACCAAAGACAACTAAGCTAAGAACAGACTTATTTATCATTCTATGTTCTGTTCTCATTAATTCAATTTAATTCAAACCATGCTAAGCAGTCACCTTAAATCAGGTTTCTCAGAGCCCACAGCAGTTTCACTTGTCACAATTTCTCACTAGAGTGGCTGCACCCCAGGCTTGCTTCTCGGCTCTTCCTTCTACTGTTTTCAACCCGATCTCATTAAATACTGGGTAAGACCTTAGATGGTTGATCTTAGTAAATCTTTCTGAAACAAGGAATGGAGTAGAAGTTGGGATAGAAAAGATAATGTTAGAGAAATAGCAAATGCCAAGCTAACTATGAGGAGGCAACAACATTCTCAATACAGTTACTGTGGGGTTCCATCCATTCATCCATCTCATCCATCTATATTCGAAGACATCAAGCACCATTTTAGGTGCCTGGGTTTAAATGCTGAACTAAAGAGAGCGCTTACTCATTGTAGCTTACAGCTGGTAGGAATCCAACACTAGTTAATTCAGGTGCAGAGGTTAGAATGACAAGTGCTAGAGAGAAGAGTCAAATGGGGTAATGAAGAAGGGCTCATTTAAAAACAGAAGTCAAGGCATTAGCCAACTGAGTGCGCAAATGTTTGCATTGTGCCTTTGAGTAGGACATTAGTGTTTCCCCAGAGTATGATTTGGTGTCATTTAAAGACCTCACACAGAAGACTGGCAGATTCTGACACCCTGAGATAACGGATTTTAATGTGCTCTGTTGAGATGATCCTGCAGTAACAGGGAACTGGAGCTTTCAAACAGAAAGCAGAAGTGGTATTGCTACTCAGTAGCATTCAGTTCCCTTTTCTGCCTAGCTTTGCAGATAGGTGTGGTCACTGGTCTAGAGATGGCCAATGAAATTTGAGTAACAACAATGCACTTCACTGTGAAAGGAGTCTTCAAGGTTCTCAATTCTCAGTGTTCCCAGGTGATTTTTGTAAAGACTTCAACCGCCAGCCGAGATCCTCCGTTGACTGTAAGAAGACCCCCACCCAGTCCCTTTACACTCTTAGACTCAGCAACTTGTAGTAGACATTTGCAAACAAGTTACACAGTCGTTTGGGTGTTAAGCCACTGGGGCAAGAAAGTTTGAAAGTTACAAAATCAACTACTTTAAGAGGCAATTAGAATGACTCAGTTGGAAAGGAAAGTCGATTAGTCAAGATTAAATCAGTAGAGGCAAGATTCCGTATGTATGATGAAGATAGGGCCAGACAATTTGACAATTCCGGTTTTTAATTTTTGCAAGAAAGTGACTTAAAATTTAAAAAAAAATGTTTTTTAATTACCCTTAGTTAAAATGGTTAACAAATGATAAATATGATCCATTCAAGTTTACATAATCTGTTTGAGCTAATGTAACCTAACTTCTGTTGATATTCTCCGAGAATGCAGTGGTGAATATCTGATGACTTCTTTTCCTCTTCCCTTCCGTAGTATGGCACTTTTTGTTTTTTGCAAAAATGTAAGTTACCAGCTAATGTAAACTGATATAGCATTAATGACTTTTTCTGACAAATGCCAACGAGAAGACATATCCCTTTTAAGTGCTCTGCACTGTATGTGAGTTCCTGAATATCTGCTGCCAAGGGAGAAGATGACAGCTTTCATTACTTTTGTGGTAATAACTGAGCTGAAGTTGTGCCTCAATTTAAATATCATAAGCTATTTACTCAACAAATATGTGCTACAGGAAAAAAATGTTGGGTGAGAATTTGTGCTATGCACTTTTAGTCATTAAAAAAAGAGTATTGATGCTTACAAAGTCATTGCTGTTCCTAATAAATTACTTTATAGGATATCTCAGAACAAACTATATAGAGTCCTTCATATAAAACCATAGAATGTTAACAGATAAAATTTTAATAGAGCTCCCCTCACTCTAAGCAATTTGTGGAATATTTCCTTTTTGTTCTGTGCTTTTTATGTATGCATAGATTTTAAAATTAATGTTTCTATGAATGTTTACAATGTGGCCCTAAGTTAGCACAAGCTAGGCAGGGTAACATACCTTGGTATTTTCTGATCACCTTTAAAGGAGAAAGGAAGAGTATCATTTTATTTTAGGATTTGCATTATCCTGTGATTAATTTTGGTATTGCGAGTCAGCTGTGGCTTTAAGTGGACAAGATTTGGGATGGAGTTCTGTAAACTCTATCCATTCTTTCCCAGATCTTCACTTTGTAATTACTACCAAACAATGCCCACAGTCTACCCACTCATATAAATGTATCATCTTCCAGTAACTTTCCAGGAAAAAGGAAGAGCCTTGGAATAGTAAAGGGAATAGTTTTATCAATTTATGTTGAAAAATAACTATAAAAATACTTTATTCTGAAAAATATCAGATTACTCAAGGGGAGACCTTTTGCTGAAATGTTTTCACTTGATTCAATCAGGTTTGATTTTTATTTTAAAAAATTATTAGAGCTATCATTTTACTTTTTGATATATTCAAGTTCAAATGTCAGATATACATAAAATACAATAAAATTATATGCATCATAGAATTTTTTATTATATTAACCTTAAGGTAAAAAATGTTTCTGAAAGAGCTTTGTATTCAAGACAAGATGAAAGTTTGACTATCCCCTTCTCCTAAACTTCAGACAGTGACCAAGCATCACTGTCTGATATTTTATTTTCAAACTTAAAAACCATAGTCACTTGCAATTAACATCCCTTCTCACCCCCAACATGCTAGGAGTCCAGCCATTACTGTTCCCACACCGTGGTCTCTCACCTTAGCATGCCCGTTGCCACTGTCCTCTTCATAGTCCTGTTTCCTACATGAATAACACAATTGTCTCTCAAGTGTATGGGACTTTAATTTCTACTCCAGATCCCTTCCGGCCAATCTCCACACTATCCCCACTACAATTATTCCCAAATTCAAATCTATCCCTAGAGTTGTCCTTTCCATGTCTTAAAATATTTTGAATGCTTTGCTTCTTCCAGAAGATATCCTTGGCTTCATGATCTGACTGAGATTCTCTTCTACCCAATCCCTGGCACTGGAGTGTTATAGAGTTTATCAAAATGTACCATGGTGATTGATGCACCAGTGTCATTTGAGGGAGGAAAGTATTTTATCCGAGATACCTGGTAACTCATACACTATGTGCCCAACTATCGGACCACCATGGACTTGTTGAACACATAAGGCACTGAATGCCAGGTTTGATTGGGTAACTGAAGCATATGTGAGCCCCTCTAAATACATACTTTCCTTTCAATATAGGCTTATAAATCTCTAGTACATTTTTGGTAGGAAAGATATAGTTATATAAATGGTAAATCTGTGGCATACTTTTAAATATTCATATATAAAATTACCACCCAAAGTAAAACATTGCTTTTTTCCTTAATTTATTTGACTTGAACAAAGAACCAGACTAGCTGGACTGGCAAGCCAGTTGGCCATGCTCTCTATTGATTTGGTCTACTATAAGTATATATGTGTCTTTGTTTTAAGCAAAAAAACTATGGATGTTGAGTTTTTAGAGATTTCTCCCATGCCACATCCTAACCATTCCAAGTAGAATTTGAATTTAGTATCTAAATTAAAAGAAAGCATGCAAGTTTTATAAAGCATACTTTAGGGAAGGAAGTTACCTTGTTAACGTTATAGAAGTCGTCAGTCTGTAAGAGGAACTATAGCTTAATGGCATGTATACTTTATGACCATCAAGTTGTTAGTGGTTAGCCCCTTCCTCTTGTGCTATGGTATTACAGTTTTAGGGATTGTTTTTCATTTAAGCAAACTGTAGTTTGAAGAAGATTTTGGCAAATCCCCATCTCATTTTCTTCAACACTTTATTGATATTTTGTGTATTTCTACCAATAGCAACGACTTTTATCTGTTTTCTCCTTAGCAAACAAGCCCAATCAACAAAGCAGCCCAGCCTCCTACAGCAACTACAGTAAGGGCAGAGGACTTTTAAACACTCTTTGACCTAAAAATGTTCTGGAAGCAACCAGTGAGTAAATAGCAGGAAATTTAATGTTGAATGTATTAATCAAGTGAGTTTGTTGAACAAAAAAGGACTTTGAAAATAAAGTGGTGGTCATGTGACATATTACTGCTGCTGTTATTCATAGTAAGGAGTGTGAATACAATGTTCTAAGGGAGATTTCTCATTAATTCAGCTTTATAATGCAAAAATGGAAAAGACAAATGATAACAATAATTATAACCTTTGATTTTGTTTGAGATTTTAGAAAAAAAATCTTCTCCAACTTCATATATTCTAACTTCTAGTGTCTAAAACTTTGATGCTTGTTCACAAGCATACCTAGTATGTTTTAAGAACGTTCATGTCTGTTTTTTAATATTGTGATTCTCAGCATTGAATACTGTAATTATATATAATTTAAAGAGAAAAATGCATGCTCAGGCACATTTTACCATTAACAACAGGAACTCATAGCATAAGTTAATGGCAGCACATGCCCCTTAGTGGTTAATATACCATTTACAAAAGCTTTTTGTTAACTATAGCAATATGCTGGGACTTCAGGACCATCTGGAAGTAATTTTATCCCAAGTCTCAGGAGGAGGCATGAGTTGTTAGCACAGGAACTTTCAAATATTTAGATAACTTTAGATAAAGATACTATTAGATGAATTGGGAGCTTACTCTCACATAAGTGTAGATGCTCTTCAGTATCCAGAGGCATCCTCAAAAGAGATCAGTTAAAAAACAAAACAAATTAGTAAAAGCAACAATCAACAACAACTCATAGGGATCCGATGGAACCATGTGACTTAATAGATATTGCTCTTTGTTATGGTAATTGGTCTTAGACACCATGAATGTGAGGGGATAATGATGTAATAAAATGAGAGAATGTGGAAAATTAAAATGAGTGAAAGAAGGGAAAGAGGAAAATGAGAAATATACTTTTCAAGACCTAGAAAACCATGATAGGACCATTCAGCGCTGAAGTCTGTATGAAAATACAGCTCAAGGCAAGCAGAAAAGTTAAAAGCTCAGATGCAAAAAAAAAAAAAAAAAAAAAAATGTACCTTAAAGGAACCGAGCAAGACAGTGCAACTCAGATATTTTGAGTATGGAACAGGGTGTAATCTGAGATGTTGAGGGAAGCCAGAATCTATGGGGCATGGAGATCACAGTAACTGTGCTTATTCTATTTCAAGTATGAAGAGGAAGTGCTGGATGAGGATGTGAAGAGCCACTGACCTTGTGTGGATTTTAACAGTCCATCTGGCATCTTTTTGTAAAATGTTGTGGAGGGGTGAGTGGAATCAAGAAGAAATAGTGCTGTGTTGGAAGTGTGGGTTTTACACTAGAGGGGATTAGAAGATACAGAGAAGTATGTGTGGATAAATAGTGCACAGATAGAGCCTACACTGTGGAATCAGATTTTCAGGTGATGCTGTTGCTCCAACATAGAAAAAAAAAAACTAAAGAAAAGGATGGACTACATAAGAGAAGATTTGGGGTGAAGGAGATCAATAATTATGAAAAGTAGTGTAGGAATTGTGTTCCAAGTGGACTGGTCAAATACAGATGAAATTTCAGAGGGAAGACCAGGGCTTATGTTAAGGATTTTAGGAGTCCTCAGCAGGCTTATGAGACTTCATCTCATTGGACTAAATGATACTGCATCAGAAGATCATCATAACAGGGCACTCCACCCAAACGCATATAAGAATTCATTAAAACGGGATGGGGTGGAGTCCACAGGCTGCCTCACTTGAGAAAGAGTAAGAAAGGGGGATTGAGAATAATAGCTTTGAGACACAAAAGGGAACCAGAGCATTTCTTTATGGTTCTCAAACAAAGCACTGTGAGACGATGGAAACAGCTGACTGTACTGAACTTGTTCCATTGGAACCTGACATCACTGGTGTATAGAAAATAGCTAAAAGGAAAATAAGGCATTAAATATGACTACTTATACTTTCTGAGTGTTTCAAGATATTTTCATCAATAAACCAAAATCTGATAATCTGAAGCTCAGATTTCACTGCAAAATTTTTAATATATACATTATATTATATATATATAGTTCCTTCCTTAATTTATTCTAATCATCATAAAATAATTACCATTTTCATCCTGATTAAGGTTCTGCATTTTCAGGGCAACCTTTGAGCTTCAAACATATCCTAGAAAAAAAATATCCTGGAAAAACAGCATGACTGCAAAATGCAGATGTGAAAGAAAAGTGTCACTCAGTGACTATCTAAAATCTTTTGCCTAAGGGTAATTTTTGTTTCTACATATATCTACCCATTTAACCATATTGATAATGAGAACATCTGAAGATAAGGCACTTTCTCTGAAGTTTCTAATTAGCACAAAAAGAATAGCAAATGCTTTATATTTGCATTATATAAAACGTAATATGAATATAAAATGTTTTCAATTGAACAACCTTAAATTGTATAACCATGCAATCTTCTTTCACTGGCCTAGGTCAAGCAAGGAAAATAAGTTCTTTAATTTTTATGTTATCTTTTTTTTTCTGCTAGATAAAAGAATCCTTTGATAGGGGCTAGATTTCCTTATTTGCCAACACCTAACATAGAGAATAAATTGAAAGGTAAAGAGAAACAGAATTTGCCCCCTTTTCAAAATCGAAAAAAAAAAAATTAAACAGAACATTTTCCAGGCCTTGGAGACAGCAAAGTGTTGTCTGACAGAAGGGTGGCCTGCAGGAAGTCCCCAGAGACTACCTTACCAAAGCAAGGTTTGGCAGTGGGAGGAGGTTGTGATCCCAATGTGGCAAAGCAGAGACAGGGGGACCTGTGTGCCAGCTATCATTGCTACTGAGTGAGCTCTAGGCCTGTAAGATACACTTTGAAAAAGTTGGAAGATGCCTGAGAAGGAGACGTGAGGTTGTCCTCTGGTGTCCTACCAGCACCAGAACATACAAAAGTTCACAACAGACAGACTGAGACAGATGTAGTTGGAGGCCATTTGTTTGTTCATTCCTGGACATTCAGACCCAAAATAATCACACAGAAACTGTATTATTTGTAATGCTTTTTGGCCAATAAATTAAGTGTATTTCTAGTTAGCTCTTGTATCCTAAACTAACCCATCTCCATTAATCTGTGTATCACCATGAGGTTGTGGCCTACTGGCAAAGATTTGGTGGGCTCCAGTGTGTCTGTCCCCTGTGGCAGCTACATGGCTTCTCTCTGACTCCGCCTATGCTCTCTCTACATCTCTGTTTGGATTTCACACCTGGTTTACTCAGTTAAGTCACTTGGCAAAAGCAGCTTTATCCATTAAACAATAAAAGCAATACATATACAGAACTTCCCACAGACAGACACACATACACACTCAACTTCCTCCTCCCCAGAGATAGAGATATACACACACACATACAAACACCTACAGGTAAACACAAAGGTGCACACACATATTTTTTAGTGACTAGTTATCAAAGCAGATATATGTCAAGTATTTACATGTAACTAGGACAAAAATGAATATAGTAGATTTAATTGGCTAATAAACCAAGAATCAGAGACAAAAATGAAAAATCCCCAGTACAGTCCTTAAATGCTATTTTAAAGATCTAAACAGAAAAAAATAAAAACAGGACACATTTTGAGGAAATAATTACATTCATATATTGATACAAAAGAGAAAAATTTAGAATAAGTAACACTATATGTTAGACACTGAGACAAAAATAATCATTTTCAATCCCTGTAAATAGAACAGCTGTTTATTAATAGATAATCCAGCAAAGCTACTTGATTTTCTAGGACAAATCGTTAGATTTTCTCTGCAATTTTGGCATAAAGCAGACCCAATGGACAGGCACAAAGAACATGTACTCAAATCTATATTAATTCACTCATAAGCGAACTCATTTAACTTAGAAGTGACAGTCTCTATGTATGTTTCCAGAGACTGGAAATCATGCATCTGACGTTATCTCCCAATTATAAAGCACCAAAATGAGCTCTGCCCCAAATAAGAATTTTATTAGTGCATTTTCCAAGACAATCCCAAGACATCTACCTGTTTTACTCTCCAACAGAAATAGCTACTCAAATATTGATGTTTAAACACTATTAACAATACCATCATTGACTTTGTTTAGCTAACCTTTAGGTGGCAAAATTGTTTGGCTCATAGCCCATAGATAAAATAGGTTAAAGAAGTAAACATGTAGTATATTATTATATATGTATTTGTACCATATATTATATAGACTATAACTAACAAAGTGTTAGCAATCCATAGGAAAAAAATTATACATAGTGTGACTGGACCTACTTTAATAATAATTATCTAATTACTAGTAATCATATAAAATTTATCAGAAAGTTTGTGTGTGTGCACATGTATACATCTATATAAGAGCTTATTCATTATAAAAGATAGAGACAGAAGACAGAATCACTTTATAATATTTATGGAAACATTGCAATGAACTCACTAATTTGCACAATTAACATCTGGTGGTAAATTATTAAATACTTAAAATCCATAAACAGAAATAATTCTAATATGATAGCTTTATGTTCTCAAGAGGCAATGCATATTTGGAGCCAGAAATTAGGTCTTCCAGGTTTAACTGAGCTACTCCAATAACTTTCCTTGCATTGAGTAGGTCAGACCCTCCTCTTTCAGTAACTTAATTTTCTTTCTAACATGCTTTTATACTATTTATGGTTGATTTTACAAAAAAAATTACAGTAACAGATTTGCAGCACTTTGTTTTATATATTTTTAAAGTGCCATTTCTCTTCTCTGTCAAAATTTACCCATTCACTTAGCAGAAACCATCTAATTGCTAGGTTGTTGCCTGCCACCATTGAAGGCTGAGGGATTAGCTTCCATTTGCTGTCCTGATAACAATCTTACAAGTGGCTGCCAAGTGGCTGCAAGGTTTGGTCTTGGTTACTTTGTGTGTTTATACTTGCAATCGTGTGTAAGATTTAAAAAGATAATATTTAGTAATTCAGACACATTATTATTATTAAAGACAATTTCTACCTCACCTTCCAAGGAGATTAAGCTACTGCTGGAGAGTTCTGGGGAGAAGTTGACTTTTGTTCTAAGAAAAATGCTATTTTTTCTTAAAAATAATATCTCTAATGAGATCAGAGTAAATTCTTACAAATTCAATGTTTACTTAAGAGAACAAACTTGTCGAGAATTTAGACACTATTTCAGACTTTTTAAAACCTCTTTTCCTAGGTGTTAATTATTTAAGTTGTCAAATAATTCCTACGTGTTAATATTAGATATCTAGGTAATATATACATGTAGACTATAATATTTCTGTTAGGTTAGCATGTAAATCTGTTATAGCTTGATACCAACTCTCTTCAATTACAGAGTAGATCAAAACATCTGTTCAACATAGATTGAATGCTGGATATATATTTTAGAGAAACTAACATGTAACACTTCTGAGGACAATAACCAAACTTACATATAAACTTATTAAAGCTAACCAAATGTATTATAAGGCAATACAAGTCAAATTCCAAACCAGAATAAAGACAATATATGCAATAACAAGTTCAGGTAAATGTGAAGACACACTCTGGGGCTTCAGTCTGAGAGTATGTGGGATGGAAAACAGGAAAGCAGGAGTGACAGGCAATGAGGCAGAAACTGCTTTGGAGCTGGAGTGCATTCGACTTCTTCAGAAATTAGGGAGCAAACAACATACTCACAATGCAGAATTTATGGTTAGGTTAGTTACCAAAATTAGGGGTTAAAATTGGAAACTGTAGTCAGGATGCAAAATAAATAAATAAAAATAAATAAACGAACTTTTAAACACTGAATTTCAAACTAAGGTTTTACTGTACACTCTTTTAAAGAGAATTTTTCTGAACATTTTTTCCAACAAAACTCTTTTTATTCATTGGATTGAAATAATGCATAGTTAGCTTTATTAAAATTCAGTAACTTTCCTTAATATGTGAAAATAAACAATAGTACATATGGTAAAAATAAACACACTCTGTGGTTCCCAATAAATCTTCCCTTTTAAATTGTGCTTAGGCATTCGTTTACAGCGATATACAATGAGGCAGAAGTTGTCTCGTTCTTAAAGGCCCCCAGTAAATGGGTCAGGAATTTTAAAATGTTGACAAAAGCTTGCAGCAGACTCCTGCTTGACTCAGAAAGGTTTGGAAGTAATAACTACTTTGTTAGGTCAAAGTTAAAGATGTCTGCTTGATCAGCAATATTCCAACCTAAAGGCTAAGTATGTTATTAATAAACAATCAGCAGGCCAATGATAGATAGGAAATCTGCAGTACCAGTTCCAGTTAATATTAGATTTCAATTACAATGTCATTTTTCTTAGTTTTAAAAAATTGAATCTGCCGAGGATGCCAAATATATAGTACATTTCATGATTAAATCAAGACTCTGATATCAAAATGCAATAAGGAGATATTAAAACTGTAGGAGTTAGTTATCTTGACTCACTGTACTGTGCTTTAAAATGTGCACCAGATTGAAAAGGGCAATAAAGAAAACCACTCCTCTGACTCAGAAAGTGGAAAGGAAATATAACCGAATATAGCTGAAAATATTGCACAAACGTGAAGGGTGGTGCTACTTGGCAGATGTAGGCATGAATAAAGTGCCTTTCAGCTTCTCTTGTTTTCTGAAGAACAATGCATTTATATCTCAGTGGCAATGTCCAGAGAGGGTATGCATGTTATCATTCATACTCAAATAGCATAACAATAGCAACAGCTTCTGATTCATTCAGTGATTTCAGGGTCTTTAAAAAGAATTGCTGAGGATAAAATCTCTGCACTCAACAGGAAGAAATTCATGGCCAGAACTGGAAAGCTAGCCAATTACTTATGGGTGGTGACATCACTGTACAGGTAACCTACTCTCATTTTCCTAAACCAGTATAATCTCTAACTCTAAACATTTACCTTATACCCACGTCATCAAACAACCTCTTTCTGCTTTAGACAAATGCCATTACAGAAACTCACAACTGAATAAAACACAAGGAAGCCTGACTATGGAGCATCCAATTCAATGACAACTCTATAGCACAAATTCTACCCTTTAAGACTCAGGAAACATCAGGGGAAAGGGAGAAGGAAGATTGTAAAAACCAAAGAACCAGAGCATTTTTGTGATATAGTGTCTTCTATAAATGGCAGAGAAACTTCACCAACAAAATCTCAACAATGTGGTTACCCTAAAAAAGTCCATTGTAATGATAACAGTAGGCGACATACCTATATGGATCAGGGAAATAAAGGAAATCCTTCATCTAGATGAAAGACTACAGAAAATTAATGGCTTCTGCGAGATGATTATTTCTTCTACAGTGATATGTCCCCTGATAAATCATCCAAACCCAAAGCTCAGCCCTAGGTAATATACATGAGCAGCAACGGATCAGGTTGCATGTGTACACACACATGCACACACACACACACACCCATATAGGTGTATATAACATGTGTATATATATGAATAATTGAAGAAGTCTTGAGTTTGATAAGGAGTAGGTGATGACAGCAGGAGTTGGAAACTGGGAGAGGGAGATGTAGAAATGATGTATACATACTATTTATGTATGAAAGTTATTCCAATTATTTTTAATTGGCAAAAATTTGGAGTATTTGATATCAAAACAAAGAGAATCCAAGTTGCTCGGGATAATCGCCATTTTTTTAAAGTTCCACACCCTTTGGTAGAATTGGCAATCTTCTACTGTCATTAGGAAAAAACATTCATGAAATGCAGCTCAAAGTTACACCTGTATCTAAAGTCCTTTACTCGGTAAAGCTAAGTTTATGTGAGAAATAGCAAATCTAATTAAGGAAGGAGAGGAATCTCCTTCCTTTAAGTGGCAACACTGAAATTGTAGCTTCCTATTAACCAAATCTAAAAGGAAAATTCTTATATAATGATATAATGTACTCATAGTCGAAGTGTGGGACCCACACAAGTGGTGGAAATCTTCATTAATGTTGCTCATTGCTATTTTCCCTTAGATTTATTTAGAAAAAGTTAATTGGGGAAAATGTGTTTTTGTGATAAACTGGCCTCTTTTATATTAATATTTATAGCTACCACATATAAAGACCATTTCAAACTGGGCTTTATATAGGATGCTTCTCCAAGTATAGTCAAAGTAACAGTTAGATGCAGTTGTACATGTAAATCATGCAGGCATTTCTAATTATTTTTAGTGAAAAAAAAAACCCTAGTTATTAAGTTAGAAAGAGTGTGTGCATTTTCCCCTCGTGTCTCTATCCATTTTCATTTTCCTTATTTCATTTCTGGTGTACATGATATTTCTGTTTCTACATAATATTCAGTTTATTAACCTGAGTCGAATGAAGAATATCACATACCCTCCCCTGGGAAGAGTCCTAACTCTTAGGGGATCTTTGAGCATTGTGAACCCTGAATTTGCATTTGCATTGATTAAATAAAATTAACCTTGGGTCACGAGGCTGAGTTAGCAACTAGTTGACATAAAGTAATCAGAGAATTGGAGGGTATCCTAGAGAGATAAAGAGACAGACACAGGAAGTAGCAGGGAGGGATCTGGAGTTAAATGGCTTCTTCTTGTTTGGTGGAGTAGACACAGAGGTCTTCTCGGAGGCGCCAGCAAGGAAAGAAGGTTAGCTAGTTACAACCCAGCAACCCTCTGAGCTAAAGGGTTTGCATGCAAACCCTTGAATCATGACTCTTATTCATAAATCGAACAATAGAGATTTAGTTAAAGCTACCTTTAGCAGCAATAATAGAGTTGTTACCTGTAGGAACAGAATTCCTACTAGGTTACTGCCTAAGTGGCCAGCCCACTGCTAGGGAAGTAGGCCAGTAGCTACAGGGTCAACAATGCTGGCCGAAATAGTGGTAGATTAAGGCCCAGAAACTGTGCAGTAGTTAAAACAACACTCTACAACACAGTGTTCTTACTTACCATAACTATATTAGTTTAGGACAGATAAGTTATACTGAGTAGAGAGGTCAGGTCCTGTTTCTCTATAAACGTTGCACCATAATTGACAAAACTAGTGCTTTTTTGGCCAAAGGGAAGCTTTTGTCCATTTCAAAACTAAATTAAGCACTATCCCTTTAGGTATTGATGCTATTCCTTAAGAAAATGATGAAGTTATTAGGAATTAAGATACATATAATAATAATCCATATTTTCTTGACATCATAATGATTACATTAATCCCAGAGAGATGATCTCAGTAGAAATTCAAAGCAATCAGAGTACAAAGTACATGAGATATGGGATTAAAGTCTAGATTTTGACAGACTTTGACAGGAATATCATGTTCCCTTAGCAAAATAACAATAAATATGACTTTCAATTTTCCTTCTAAATAACCACACTTTACACTAAAAATTTATCTGCTGTCCACTTTGGTCAGAGACGCTTCATTTGCTGTTGTCATTGGTGATGCAGAGATTTCTGATTGTTCAAAGTGCCAAGAACAAATGAGTGTCAAATACCAGGCTATCAATGAGTTAGTATAGCATCCTCTCCAGGATTCAGGGGACATCCTGAAATGGATGTGAGAAGAATCTAGGGCACCAGGAAGAAAAATGTTTAGAGACATTAACACTGACATAAGGATATGATATGATATGGCTGTTGACTCATGAACTCAAAAAAATTATGATCACTTGCATAGGATCTCTATAAGATTAGACCTGTTAGCATCCTGCAGAGAAGAAGGAAGGGCTCATAGTACCCACCTCTCCTTGAGGACATAGATGATACAGGCAACAGTTAACGGAGGGAGTAGTATTTCATGCAGTTGAATAGCCACTGGTAAGCCCACATTTTACTGGAGCAAACTCACCCATGCTTTTATAAAAAACTCTAATAAAACTCATTGAGTCCTACAAAAAATAAAAGACATGATGTGGGATTCCCCTCTGTATGCTGTGAATATATCTTATTACCCTTAGTTAATAAAGAAGCTGCTTTGGCCTATAGCAGGGCAGAATATATAGCAAGGCAAGAAATCTAAGCAGAGAGAGGAGGAAAGAAGGCAAAGACAGGGAGAGGCCATGCAGTTGTAGCTGCTGAAGGATAATGAAGCCGGACACTTACCAGTAGGGCACAGTCTTGCAGTGATATACAGATTAATAGAAATTGGCTAATTTAACATGGAAGAGCTAGCTAGAAATACACCTAAACTACTGGCAAAACAGTGTTGTAATTAATATAGTTTTGTGTAATTATTCAGTCTGGGCGGCCAGGAAACCAATGTGCAGTCTCCTTTTACAAAGATATAAAAGTAGAATGGGGTAGATGGGTAGTGAAGGGAGTGGTTAGCATTGAGAGGGCAAAAGAAAGGGTAATGTGGAGAATATTATTAAAATACATTGTGTACATGTATTAAAATACCACATTATTATATATAATTAAGATATGCTAATAAAATGTTTTTCAATTCAGGTTTTGTGACCAGAAAGCCAAAGATTCACTAATTTAAATAGGTCCTCAAGTTCAAATACCCATTTAATGGCAGAATGGAATATCTGGGTTTTAAAATCCCCTTTTCTTTTCTTTTTTTTTTTTTTTTTTTTTTTTTTTTTTTTTTTTTTGGTTTTTCGAGACAGGGTTTCTCTGTGGTTTTGGAGCCTGTCCTGGAACTAGCTCTTGTAGACCAGGCTGGTCTCGAACTCACAGAGATCCACCTGCCTCTGCCTCCCAAGTGCTGGGATTAAAGGCGTGCGCCACCACCGCCCGGCTAAAATCCCCTTTTCTTAATCCAGCACCAATGATCTTTAGTGATCAACTCGCACATTTGTATCTTAATTAATATATTTTGTATTAATCTATATCAACCAGAAGATTCAGATTTTAAGTAATCTTATATTCATACAGAAAAATTAGAAATGATTTAAAAACAAAATTAATATAAGGAGCAATACTTTCATTTAATATAACTGCATTTTTTTCAAGGAATTTTACATACATTATCCTATTTAGACTACACACAGAAGCAATTAATTAAAGTACTAGTTAGGCAATTATGTTTAATGACAAAGGTTATACACTGGAAAATTGAAAATCTGTTGACCAAAGGAACACACTGAAGAGAAACAGTATTAGCCATGCTAGACATAAGCTGCTTTTCATGTCTTGTCACTCAACAGTTAGCAACAATCACCAAGTCATGCCATATACTGCTCAACTTAACTTTTACATGGTCTTCAATGGAGATAGTTATTGCACACCAACAGCTAGGATTTACATACAAGGGAAGCAAATGTTCCCCCTTTAAAGCAGTTAATAGTAAATATTAGGGTCTGGTGATAAGAAGTTAAAAGTATTGAGAATATATTTGAAAGTGACCCAACTTAAACCTTTAATGTTGTGTATCTCAAAGATTTACAAGGATAAATAATTTTAGACCATTTTTAAAGACTATGATGTGCCAATCCTTAGTCAATAATAATTTATTAAATAATGTGTCAATAAAAGAAAAAGGATAACAACATAACATTTATTTTTACATTTAAGTCTTTTAGTCCATTTTATTATCATCAATTTGTGCACTTCCAAGTAAGCATCTTGCACTGCATCCTACATAGTGTAGGTCTTGTATGAGTGCTTGAAATAGTTATGGATAATCTATTCAGTACACAGATGCTACCTCATCATCATTTGAAGGTTGCCAGCTCCCAATTCCAAGCCCAGACTTTACATTTAAATGTCTTCAGATTTCTGCAATGCTCAATTTCCTTATCCATGAAGATATAGCAAACACTTTGATGTGTTTTAATCATTAGAAACTATTATATATGATGTATCTCCTTCGGACATAAAACACAGGGAGGATTAAAAGAACCTGTTATTCATAGTCCAGTAATACTGCAGATCTAGATTATGAACTTTATGAAATAATAAATCACAAATAATAATTATTTAAAGTTTAAACCAGAATTGCAAATAACATTCATAATGATCCTTGCTTTGCTTTTTTAATTTCCAGCTAGTTCTCATTTTTACTTGTTTGTTTGTTTTTTCTTTATCATTTTGACACAAATTAGAGTCACAGGAACTGCCTTTATCAGACTGGTCTATGGGCATGACTATGAGACCATTTTCTTTAATGGTTGATGTAGGAGGAACTGGTTCCCTTTCAGCAGTGTACCCGCTTGCATGTGGTTCTGGATCACATAAGAAAACAAGAGCAAGCCAGTGAGCATCCTTCTTCGTGATTCCTACCTTTGTTCCTGCCTAAGTTCCTGCCCTGACTTCCCTCAGTGACAGACTGTGACAATGACAGGAAAGCCAAATAAACGCTTTCTTTCCAAGCTGGTTTTGGCTTTGATGTTTACAACAACAGAAAGCTAAGTAGGGCATAGCTTTAAAAAAAAAATACATTGTGTTAGTTATTCTGACAGGAGAAAAGATCATCCAGTAAGCCATAGGCAAAGAATCCATAAACAGATATCCTGAAAATATAGTGTGAGTTGAAATCCATAAGCAGAAAAACACACTTCTTACTCATAAGCACTGTGGTAGTTTGAATGTAACTGGCCCCATAATCCCATGGGGAGCTGTACCATTAGAAAGTGTGGCTATGTTGGAATGGATAGGACCTTGTAGGAGGAATTATGTCTCTGTGTGGGTGGATTTTGAGGTTTCCTATGCTCAGAACACTGTCCAGCTTTCTGTTACTCTCAAGATGTAGAACTCTCAGCTCCAGCACCACATCTGCCTGCACACCAACATGCTCCCGATCATGGTAATCAACAGAACCTCTGGAACTGTAAGCTAGCGTCCCAAATAAATGTTTTCATTTATAAGGATTGTTGTGGCCATTGTGTCTCTTCAAAGCAATAGAACTATGACAAGCACCAAAGACTATACGTAACCTTCCCCAAGCGGAAGTATGTGAGCAAACATCAGTCTATATAAATCCTGTAGATAGAGCTACAGGATTGTTTTCATTACTGATTATCTCTGTCTTGAACTTAGAGTCAATTTCCACAAATTCATAAAGAGAAATGCTAAAAATCTCTCCTACTATATTTCATTTATTTCAAAATATTTGTGGGATGGAAACTATATTTTCTGGTAGCCTATGTAACATTATAACTGAGTTCAGATTTTTGCCTATGAAATATTTGAGTCGATTTATTTATAATGACTTGTGCAATTTCATGAGGGTTAAAAGGTTGGGTAAGACACACAGAACCATTATTTCAACTTCTGACATCTTACTCTCCTTTGCTGTGGCTAATTTGTTGACTTAGACAAATAAAAATGTACTTGTCAGAGCTTGGGGAACAAACACACGAAAGGCTACAACATCCTCTTTAGGTAGTCTTTGGATAATGAAACCTCTTTGTTACCATGGAAATGGAGAAAAATAAAAGTTTATCAAGGATCCAGTAAGATGAAGGCACAGGGGAATATTTTAAGATATTCAGTTCTAAAGCATACTTTATATTCCAGGGTACATCTTATCTATTATTTCCAACTTTAGAAAAAGCCATGATTTTCAGAGCCCAAGGTAGGAAGAATACAGTGTGTAGACAGAGAGAAATTGGCTTGATATTGTTAGGCAACTGGAGACCAGGTCTTGGCTCCCTTTAGGATAGTTTAAAGGCAAAAAGCCAGTCAATTGCTTTGTCTACTCTATCAATATTTTCCACAGGCTGTGGAGGAACATTGAAGTGATCCTTCATGCTACCAAGTTCTATTCTACTTCTACATTAGTCCTTGGTCTCTGTAGGGAATGAGATACACCTGTGAGAGATAGAGTTCAGGGTAGAGGTGTGGACATGCTAGTCCCTGGAAGTTGACTCCTGTTTGAGATGGAGGTTGTGGTGGAGGGACAGACATGGTAGTCCCTGAGAGCTTTCTCCTGGGCATGTTTCATGCACTTGGTCGTGAAGAAAGTTCCAAGTAGCTTTGAAGTACTGATTCACTTACTAACTGACATTGATCAAGCCTGAGAAGCTAAACAGAAGATACTGGCTCCTTAACCTCCACTCAGAAAACCTACCACAGGAAAGTAAGTCCCTGTTCTTGTCTAAAGGGAACTAAGAGAAAAAGGTGAGTATATGTTAAGGTGTAGTAAGTGTGTGAGTTTGTGTGTGTGTATGTGAGAGTTTGTGTATGTGTGTATGTGTGTGTGTTTGTTTGTGTGTCTGTGTATCTGAGTGTGTAGTGTGTCTCTGCTGTGTGTGTCCATCTGTGCATCTGTGCGTGGTGTGTCTGTGTGTGGTGTGTCTGTGTGTGATGTGTTTATCTGTGTGTGTGAATCTGTTTGTGTGTTCATTTAGAGAAGGCCAAGGTAACTGTACATAGAATAGGAACAAAAGGGTAATTGTCCACTGTAGGGGTTTAACAATACAGGACTCTATGCCCCAAAGATAGAGCAGTGTAACCCAGGCCATTAATAAATCTGAATTTCAAGATACAGCAGATGAGAATGAAACACACAAAACTTTAAATACTTAAACCGTTTTAGTACTTGCTCAACAGTTAATGATATAAAGGTAGTATGACAACAGTTAACATGGTAATTTAGAAGTGGTATAAGTTGTGGAGACTTACTTTCTTTGGGAGGGGATATTCTTGAACACTTCATAGAAATGTGTCATATATTTTGTAATCGAAAGTAAAGTTAGTTTCCATTTTGGTTTTATTTTTGGCCCTTTTTCATTCATGAGCAGACTTTGTGAAAGGCCCTCCAGTTTCAAAAAAGTTTGGATTCCTACAAGTCTTCATTTGTCTATTTAGTGTTCTCTGAGATAGCAACTTCCAGAAAGACAGAGCCCAGGACTTTCTTTTCTTTATGATGGCCCATGGTATCCGAATAGAAGACCAGACCATGCCAAGGCCCTGAAAGTAAGTTGGTTATCTAATGAAGTTCTGACTTTCAGTCATATTAATGACATATCCCCTTTACTTTCTATAGATACCTCATCAGTCATGTGGGTTTCTCTTGATTTGGCATAGAATGAACGTGAGTGTCCTGTTCTGAGGTTTCTTAGCTGGATAAACAACAGCTTGCTCTTATTTTGATTAAAGAGAACCATTACATGTTCTTGCTCAAGCCATTAGTCTGCCAGGGACACACTTTAATTTATAAGCCCTATCAAAACATTCCCTTTAATGAAATGAATAGAAAATTAATACACTCAGGCAGAAAGATCTTTTAGCTAATACTTTTTAGTACATTCTTCTTTGAAGTACCAGAGAACAATTTTCACTTACTGGTTATTTAAGGAGAAAAATTTTCAGCTCCACTGGTAACACCTTGATTGGGTTTAGGAACAACTTCAGTATATTACTTCCTTTGTGTAAATCATGTGCCAAGGTGGAAAGGTAAATCCCCAGCCTCTGAACTTTAATGGCTACTCCAAATATTAGTTATCTGAGCATTTACAAAGGAATTCAAAGCATAATGCTACTTCTTATGTATTAGTAAATATTGTTCACAGTGATGTAATTTCCACCAGAGTCAAGACAACATAGCCACAAACACTGGAAGTTATGGGTCCTGACTTGGCCTTGAATTAGAGGTAAAAATCAGTGTGGCTGACTCAGTCTTTAGGAATTCCTCTCCAGTTAGGATCCTTAAATCTGTGATAATGCAATTATATTTTTACTTTTTAATCCTAACTGTACAGCTATCACTCTAGTCTGTATGAACTAACACTAAGTCTAAAAGTCTGTCTCACTATGAGAATATGATTTTACAACTTCCATACAATCATTACATTTTTCTTGTTTATAATGACAAACAACTATAACCAGCACATTCCAATTACTATTTAGGTGGAAGGCGAGTGGCTCAAAAGTGAAAAGGGCACTAGGATATACTTAGGGCTTTAATTGTCAGCAATAAGATTCAATAATTCTTGAAATGCGATAATTACATATTATTTTACTAAATAAGCAATTTGGAAAGAGTCTGCTTCCCGAGAAGGTCCAATATTTCTATTTGTGCATTTTGCTATCAATCAGCTTAACTCCTCATTTTTCAGAACAATGTTAATTTTCCAACTAACAATTGTTATGTTGATAAGTATAGAAATGTTTATCAATGTAGTAAAATTAATTATTTGGGTCTTGTTAATATTTATGTATTGATTAACTGGTAATAATTTATAAATAAAATAGTTTTAAAAATAAGAAACTATTACTAGTACAAATATTCTCAAAGGGAATCAGAAAATCTGAGGAACAGAACAGGATCAAGGGTTCTTTGCTTACGATAGTTTCTCCTTCAGGATAAAGCTTTCAGGTAGTTTGGAATTTCACAGTTGATGCCGCCTTTGAAAATATCTTCAGAGTGATAATAATTTCTCCCACAGAAAGCACACAGACACACACACACAGAGACACACATACACAGACAGACAGACATACACACACACGCACGCGTGCGCACACACACACACACACACACACACACACACTGACCCCAAAACTACTTCTTATCTGAAAAGGAAATTTTCCATTTCTTAAACTGAAAGCTGCCACAGCAAAAGAATCATTTATATTCCTTTAATATTTTGTGGACAAATCAGGTCACTGAGATGTATAGTTGTGTTCTGTTGTTTTCAGAGTGAAATGCCATCATTAGAAGAATGTGATACCTTGGTAGTGCATTTGTCCTTTCTGTTTACTAGCTTTGATGGAAGAACCAGATGGTCATTTATATTTGACCTTCCAGTGATAAAGACGTATTATAATTTCTCCTGTCTGGCTTGTTTATTGGAAATCATTGGACATAGTCTTGATCATCCCGTAAACACCAGAATAAAATCTTTAGTAGAACTCTAAGAGAAATTCTCACACAAACATTTTTAGCCAACTATAATAATTTTGGGGGCTAGAGTTCTATCAAAACAATCACATGGTGATAGATAATGCTGAAAACAGCTTCACTTTATATCTCAAAGTCCTCAGTGTGTGTGGGCTACCATTTCACTATTATCTTTAGCACCAGCAAAGAAACACTTAGTTTCATTGTATAGAACATGTGCTAAAAATCACTTTCATAATTTTCTTTTAGGACAGATTAAACATTTTGGCTTATATTTTTGAATATTGTAGAGGTAATAACTGTTGCCAGAATCTTTAACATTTGTGCCCCACAAATGTTTTCTCACAAAGCATATTCAAGAGTTTCCAAAATACATCTTGATTTTTTCCCTGGCCTTAGGATATTTCAACTCTCTTTAGTAACAAATTACCTACTCATTTCTATTCACCAAATATCTTCAAAATCTGAACTTCTTATTCTGCAAAAATATTTTGTTCGAGTGTCTCCCAATTTCTTCTAAGTTTTAATAATAAAATAATGTATATGTTTCTGTTTCAACATTAATAAGTTGATGCTAAATTTTACTTTGGCTGTGATTTAAGGCATATAGGATCATCCAACATAATTCTTCTAACAAAATCAGGAATTTCTTTTCTAATAAAAATATTGGGATTTATCAGTACATAAGGCTTCTAAAAATCACCAACAACTAAAGACAAGTCGAAAAATTTGGCAACTTGAAAGTTTTGCATATGTATTTATTGTATATGTGGCTGTACACACACACACAAACTTACAGTTGTGCACATAACACCATGCATGATAGGAGTGTGGAGGTAAGAGGACAATCTGTTGGAATTGGTTGTCAGGCTTGACAACAATTGCCTTTACCTACTGAACCACATGTTGCCCCAAACTTAGCTATTTAAAGAGAAGCTAAAACAATAAAGAACCAACATGACAAGATATTGTGTTATATTTCTATTCTTTTACTTAAAGAATATGTCAAGCCATCTGAGCAACTCAGTAGAAAAACTTCAATATCATATCCTTTCCTCCAAATTCTTTACTACTATCAACCATTTCAACTGCTCTACTCTCCCCCTCCCCCCCAAAAAAATATTTTATATTCAATGGAAAATTTCAGGAGTGTTCTCGGTGAAACAAAAAAAAAATACAGGACCTGATGACATAATTTGTTCTCTTTCACTGCTGTCCCACATCAAACTTAGAGAAACTTCACATTTATGTCAATCACCACTACCTAATAGCACTAAGAGTCCCAAAGAAGAATTGCTTACAGCTTTGCAATGTGCGATTTTATCTAAACTCCATTTACATCACATAAAAAAAGCAAGACTTCTGTTCTTGAAGTCTCAGTGTCATGGTCTATGAAATAATGAACATTCAGTGCCTGGCAGGAACAGAGCCCTTCCCCCTCCCTGGTCCTTGGAAAAGGTTTTCCCGCTTTTGAAAACCCTGGCTTTTCTCCTGTTACTATTGGAAACATTTCTTTTTCTGAACAATATTATCCACCACTCAGTTTTAAATATGGTAGAAAAAGAAAGCAGATGCTGTTAGCATTTCTTTAACTTCCTGTTTTCAAATTCACAGTAACCCACGTGGGACAACCATCATGACCAAGCCTGTGGTAACCATCCATATTTGTGTTATAAATCACTTCTTTGTAACCTAACAAGTTAGCATCACTCTTTAAAGTCAGTTATCAGGATTTAAAATCAAGATCATTGTATCAAAAATTTAGAATGTACTGATTTTATCTATTTTTTAAAGGCAAGTTCATGTTTTAAAATTTTTCAAGTCTGCAAACATAGTTGAACTATAGCTTCAAAAACAATGCTGACACATTATAACAAGGAGTAATAAAAGATTAATTTTGTGAAAATAAAATTAAGACTTTTGAAAATGATCAATGACTTTTAAATTTGTTATTAATTCACAGGTAGAAACACAAAATACATGCATAATGAAATGCAATATGATGTTTTCATTCATGTTCCCACTGTATGATATTTAAATAGGTTGAACATACCCACCTGTTCATATTGAATTTTTTTCTTTCAATTTTTAAAAAATATAACTATATTTTCCCCTTTTCTTTCTCTGACACCTGCCATGTACCTTTTCACTAAAGACTCTTTCATATTCATGCCTCTGGACTCCTTTAAAATTTTTTTTTCCGGTTTTATCTTATCTTATCTTATGTGGTGGACAATGAGAGCTGACGAGAGGCCAAGGAGAATGGCACAGGAACTTTCATCTGGCGATGGATCGAGAGAGAGACAGAGACCCAATTTGGATCAACCGTCTGAGCTCTTAAGGTCCAAATGAGGAGCAGAAGGAGGGAGAACATGAGCAAGGAAATCAGGACCACGAGGGGTGCACCCACTCACTGTGACAGTGGAACTGATCTATTGGGAGCTCTCCAAGGCCAGCTGGACTGGGACTGAATAAGCATGGGTTGAAACTGGACTCTCTGAACAAGGCGGACAATGAAGGCTGATGAGAAGCCAAGGACAATGGCACTAGGTTTCGATCCTAATACATGAACTGGCTTTGTGGGAGCGTAGCCTGTTTGGATGCTCACCTTCCTGGACCTAGATAGAAGTGGGAGGACCTTGGTCTTCATGTAGAGCAGGGAATTTGGACTGCTCTTCAGTATCGAGAGGGAGGGGGAGTGGACTAGGGGGAGGAGAAGTGGAGTGGGGATAGGGGGAGGGGAGCGGGGGGAGGGGGCAATATGTGGGAGGAGGGGGAGGGAAATGGGAAACGGGGAGCAGTTGGAAATTTTAAGTAAAAAAGAATAAAAAAAATTTTTTTCCTTTTAAATTTTTTAAATTCATTTTACATATCAACCAGCTTTCCCTCTCATCCCCCCTTCCTACCTCCTTCCTATCTCCCCTCAATTCACTTCTTAGAAAGGGTAATGGTTTCCATGGGAAGTCAAGGAATCCTGGCATATCAAGTTGAGGCAGGACCAATACCCTCCCCACTTCATTAAGTCTTAAGTACATATATATGTGCATATAGTCATATTAATCTTTAGTGACAATTTTGTGTTATATGAAACATTCAAATCAATTTTAAAATGTTGATGATATGACGGCATTGAACAATATTCTGTTCTAGAATCTTAAATAAGCTATTATCATATGTTATAATTACTCAAAATATAACTACAATGCCAACATTTTCCCATTTCCTTTCTCCAATGCCTCTCATGTGACCCTTTACCTTGTTCTCTCTAAATTCATGGCCTCAGGCGTCTTTCTCCAAGGCTGATTAAACTACATAGTCCCTATACTCTTTAAAATTCAAGCAAAAAATTCTTAATGTAACTGGAATCAGAGACCAAAATCAGCAAATCCTTCAGAATTGTGATTCCTGCCTCAACTGATTAGCATAAATTGATTTTAATTATTCAGTATTGCAGAATAACTTCAATTAAGAACAGTAGCAAAGGACCAACTTACAACCCCCAAAGTATAACCGCCCCCCCCCCTTGCCTAGGTCAATAGAGCTAGGCAAACAAGAGGTTGATTCAAAAGTCTCTGCCCAATTTCCTTCCACAGCCAGGTCTTTATGAGCGAGTAGTCATGGAAAAGATCCTAAAAAAATAAACTGTGGAAACATTTCGGTAACTTAATTGGGATTTTTCAAGGGTCTCAAAGCCTCCATTGTTGTAGCCCGCTCTCATCAAAGGCCATTATTCATCTTTAGGAATGGTGCTATTCAACCCCTTTGGCCATATATCTCAGGAATTTCCTTCCTAATTACACTCTCTGCCTTATAAACACTTTGTTTAGTCATTGGGTGGCATGATATTTAAGCAGGTAAAGCAAATTGGTCTGACCATGATTTTGTAAAGCTCTCACTTAACACTTTCCATATTTAGGTTATAGGAGCACATTGCATTTTTGTTCTGGAAAGTGCCTTAATCTACTGATGAAGACACTGGCTTCAGTGCAGAAAAAATATGAGTATGTCTAACCTTCCATAGATCAGTGAGACTGCTCGCTCTATTTTAAGTTCCAAAGGCATTGAAATGGCAAATGCCACAGTTTCTACCGGAAAGAATACTACGACACTTTTTTTTTGAATTTTGCCTCTGTCTCTGAACAAGTACAGGAGTAGATAAAAGGAATGCATCACTGCAGAATTTCAAATGCGATGAGATTCTACAGTGATTTCTTTTTGTGAGTTGACAGGGTCTTAGATGTTATATGAAGAAATTAAAAGCAATTTTGAACGTAAAAGCACTAGGTAAATGCAATACGTTCAACTCTAGGACAATATGTGAGGTATAATGTTATGACAGCTTTTAAAAATGATTACTGCTGTATATCATAATGTGTATTGTAGATGCACATGCCATGGATTGCATGCATTGACCAGGAGATAACTACACAGAACTCATTCTCCTCTCTCTTCTTTGCATGGTTCGGTGGGGGTGCCAAACTCAGATAACTAGACTTGTACAGAAAGGGCCTTGCTTGACTGAATGTCTACTTGGCTTCAACTACAGAACTTTTATTTAGAATATTGTTTATATGTAGTTCAGAATAATAGTTATCATAAATAACAGTTTTTGATTGATGCCCAAGTATAGTATACTCCAATTAAAATATTCCACCAACACATGAACTTATCTGACATTGTTGGGTCCTAGATGACAAGTAAACATGATGCTCAGTAGTCACTTACTGTGACACATGTCTGTTTCAAAACTGCTGTTTTGATGGAATATGTTGTAAAAATATATGACTTACATTTAAAACTTCAAGTATGGTGGGTGAGATTAATTGCTACAGAGGGACAGGGCATCTAGCAGAATGACTGTGATATTGCACGAGACAAATGTGAAATCTAGGGGAAAAAAATCAAACAGTAACAACTTAAGCAAGCTGGAGATGTTAAAAAGTTAAGCGTATTAAAAATACAAAATGCTTTCTTCTTTATAAGAGAATGAAAAATTCAAATTGGGTAACGTTTTCTTATAGTTACTGTGTTATATAAAGGAAGTTAAGGATACTAAAGACTATATTGTAAACAATGTACATGAATGATAAACAAAACCACACTTGCATGTTGCATCCTAAGTTACTAAAAATTACTGCAAATTTATTGGGAGTTTAAGAGGTAGAACTGTCAGTATTTGGAAAACTTAAGGAACTTGTGGCCTTTTCCAGTTTAAGATTTTACTCCAGTAAATCTGAGAGTTGGTTTAAAAAGAAACACTATAAAGAAATCAATTTAACTTCTAATGAAGTAATTTCCAGATAGAAAAGTGACCAACTATTCAAACATAACAGGGAAAAGAGTTAACTAATGATGAACACTAGGCAATTAAAGTCGATAAATGACAGCTGGAAACTGTGCAATGTCTTAGTGAGTTCTTTCTTATGACAGATAAACAATCTAGTCTTTGACATGGTTTAACTACCACTTCTTCCTGATGTCTTTCCATTTGGTCTTGCTCAACAAGGTTGGTTATTACTTAAAATATATCTCTCTGTGTAGGGTTGATAGCACTATCGTTGCCTTTTTCTAAAGACTTCCTTTTCCGAAAGGAAGTAGTTTTTCATCTACTTGTAACATTGAGCAGATCCCATGGCCTCAGCTGTTCCTATTTTATCCTTTGCCATAGAAAGCTCACATCCTCTTTTGATGTCAGCTATCACATTGATGCTGAGGACACCAAGTCGCTATCTATAGGCTTTTCTTCCTTCTCCAATACAGTTACCAAATTCTGATAGGCTGAAATCATTTCCAACTTGAGATCATTAAAATTCAGATGAATCATCTTATCTGCAACTATCTGTGCTTCTCAGTTTTGTCCACATTATTATAATTTCTCTAGCTTCATGCTCAAAATGCCACCATCAGCTAAAACTGATACAGGGAACCCCACTTAAATAATCAATTAAGTCAAGCTGAGGCTTAATGTGTCTTTTCTAGAATCCCTAACTCACCCTTTCGTCATCATTCCTGTTGCCCTCATACAATGACTTAAAAAATTTTTTGCAACTAGGGTCCATTTTTCAGATGGGTTCAAGATGATTCTCACTATATACGATTTTTTTATGCAGTATGATTTGATCAAGGGGTTTAAATATTTGCATGGCAGCACCATCATTCACTAGATGACCCAGTCTTAGACCTAATTATTTGACATGTGTTGTCTATCCCCTCCCTATATCACCAGGTTATGAAGCACTGAACAAATAGCTCGCAAGCATTCTATAGATGACAGCCGCCGTCATTATCGTTCTTCCCATTTTCTTCATTTAAAAGTTAACAGCTTTCTATATGTGGTAGGTGACAAGAATAAAGTCTCTCATCAAAACCCATGTTCTCTGCATAGTCTGGCCCCATGCAAACATTCATTCAATTAGCAGTATTTGCTAACGTACGTACTCTCTGTTCCAGACAGAGATGGGGGTGGTTTCAAAGCAACATTTGAAATTGTGTTTTCTATTTTTGGTGACTCATGATTTTCCTCTCTTCTTCAACCTGTTTTCCTTTCTCTCCATTTTGAAAATATTACTTATTTCAATGACTTACTCAGGTTTTATTTGTTCCCAAATAAATAGAACAAATCAGTATTTTATGTCTCTAAAAGTTTCCAGAAAATAAATAAATAAAAGGATTCCTCAAATAAACTTTGCATGGAGTTTGTGTTATGCCATGTGGAGATAAACATTGCATATTAATATTTAGTGGGCTCTGCAATGCTCTAAAGACTTTTAAGTATAGTATCCAAAGTAGCTTTGAAGCAGAGATATTTTATTTCTTTTTTAGAAGTCAATATAGGGCTAATGATAATTTTTCCAGAGTTGAAAAGACCAATGAAAATCTTGAATCTTCTTTTAGTTTAAAATTTCTAGAAAAATTTGCTACATAACCCAACATTGCAAAAATGAATTCAAGTAAATCTCAAAAAATTCTTGGCACACAACCGTTTTTTCCTATCAGATATGAAGCTCAGAATATTCTATGAATGAATTAACAAAATCTTAAGATATTTACAGGACATGGATCCTGCTATGCATTAGAGCACTGGTCTAACATGTGTAAGATGGGGTGAGATCTCCAGTACAGCCCAGGAGGAATATTTACTTAAGTTCCCAGTTAACTAATGCAGCTGTACCAATGACAACTCTAAACAGCCAGAGAGAAGATGTTTTAAGAGCATTTAAAAGTAAGGATAATGAAGTTATTATACTGTCTACTCTTACTTTTCAATGTAGTTATTATTGTTATATCTGTACTAGTAAGTAAAATAAGCCAAACCCAGGACTGATGAAGCTTTACTGATTTCTTACTGTCAGTCTATAATTCTCTGCTACTTTGCACACACTTCACTTTTCAGTTCCTGAATTCCAGGTTCTCTTTTTCAGGTAGAAAATGAAGCCTCATCTTTACTCTGATTATGTATTTTCTAAGTGAAACCAAAGGGAGAAAAGAACAGGCTGGCATAAAATAAATAAGAAAGACTTAATTAAAAAAATCTTGACTGACACTCAGTCAATTTGGGTGTCAGGTAACTTAAATAATGGAATCACTGCTGTTTGCGAGATTATTGAAAATGTAAGCACCCTGCTACCAATTCAATCAAAAAGTAGTTAGGACTATATAGACTGAAGATAATTAGTATATAATTAGTGAGTTGAGAAGAGAGGCTTTCTGGAAATATTTGTTTTATGTTTGCTCATTTAATATAATTCCCATTAGATCAAACTCTCTGCTAGGATAGCAGGTCATTTTAATCAAAAAGACTATTTTATAATACCCAAACAAATGATATGAATAGTAGAAAATAAAATTAAACATTATCTAGTGGCACCTGGATCTAAGTTGTCAGTTGATGTCTAAGCAATAAAATGTTCCAAATGAGGAACAAACTTATCTTTACTTTTATACATTATAATATTTTGAGGGAGATTTTTTTCACCTGTGAAAATATTTGACTCACAGAAGAAAAAAGTTTAAACTTCTATCTCTATTTTATTAAAGGGAGAAGGTGGAAAGGACCCTAAAATACAGTAATATTAGGCTTAAAATGTCAATGTCACATGAAATACTCACTTTGCTAAGGGTAAGAGTCTTTTATGTTGGTTTCCAAAATCTTCCTTGATAGATTTCACTTCATAAGATTTTATTAGATATGTATTTATGAAAAGGGAGAAGCCTTATTGTTCTTTCATTAATGCTTTTCTATAAATATTTTAGTATTATCAAGTAAATAGTTACCTTTCAGAAGCCAGGATTAAAGTCCATTAAACTAGACCACTAGAGGGCAAACAACACTGAGCTCAGTCATAAAATGTGAATGATTATAGCTCTGGAAACCACTAGTTCTATTAAATGCTCTCTCTTTCCTTCCCTCCTCCTTCTTTCCTTCCTTCCCTCCTTCCTTCCCTCTCTCCCTCCTTTCTTCTTCCCTTCCTTTCCCCCTCCTTCCATCCTTCCTTCCTTTCTTCCATCCTTCTTTTACTCTTTCATGCAAAACTCTTGCATAATTGTACACTGTGTGCCAGCACAATTATTATAAGATTAAAGTCAAATAGCCTTTTGTGAGCCTAGGTTCTCATTCTTATTTTATTGTACATACAATTATTATAAACATATATTTGAAAATGTTTTAATATACTCCATCAAAAATTTTATTTTTTAAAAATTCACATTTAGTTGTTATTATTAGTAGAATGTGTTGTAATGAAATCAGACATCCTCTGCTGCCATACAAGCTGGAGATGTACACCTTAGACTTTCTCAGACTCACCACCCTGAGTGAGTGACTAACAAAAAATTATAGGATGGAACCTATGTTCATATTGACATATGAAAATATGTTCAGTAACATTGTCTAAAAACATGTCTCAACCTTCTCCTAATGCAACTTCTACCTTTTTTTTACTGGGTGGCCCCATGTACTTACCCAGACATGCAAGTGGCTGAGTTGTCAGAAACAATCAGCTTCTTTTTCAGGTCCCCATTACCCAAGCCCCGAGAAAGGGGTGAAGTGATTTCATAATTTCTGATCAATAGAAAAGGACACTGATACCCTAGGGATATTGATTCGGAAAGACAGAAAGAATAGCTGGGAAGCACTTTCAGTGATAGAGGAGTTAATGATTTTGTGATTTATCCAAGAGAAACGCCCTACAACCTTTGATAATTGCAAGGCAGAAAGAGGCGCTGCTGGCCCTGTCAAATTAGCAGGAGTCAAACCAAGCACCATAAAGAGGTCAACCATCCTTGTGCATTCTTTGTGTGTGTTTGTGCGTGTGTGTGTGTGTGTGTGTGTGTGTGTGTTTCACTGTGGTACTTGTTATCTAAGGAGAGGGAGAATACTTTAAATCCTTTTAAACCTTAGGATCAAATGTACTTTATTTTTTTTTTACTTTACTATGTTTATAATATTTTAGATAGCCCAGACTGGCTCTGCTGAATTATTAAGGAAAATTAGAGCTTTCTTTTTTTTAAGTTATGGAAATAAGAGGTAAAGCACTAATATTCTAAGTATAAGTACTCAACATAGTTAAAATACATACAGGGGAAGCAGTCTAGAAAGATATAAAAATTTATGAAGTTTCACCACCAAACAACAATCTTTGTGCAACAGAGGGCTTCTTATACTAATATTTAAATGAATCTTTCCACTCAGAAGAAACCTGAAGAGCTACTATTCCACTCCATGCAGAACTGAATTAGTGCTCAGGTACATCAACACACTAGAGGAACACTTCTTGAAGTACCTCCTATTATGTGATGGAGAAAAACAAGAATTGAGAACCACACAACGGGGTAAATTAAATAAAGCAGAACTCTATATCAATGACCACACAGCAACCAGGTGGATGTCTTCATCTGAGAGCAGAAGGAATGACAATGGGACTTGTGCGTATAAGGAGACCCAAACAAGGTTGTATGTGAAGATCTTATTGTATTGTCAGGAAAATGAAGGGGAAGCAAAGAATACTTATTAGCTGAGGGAGGAAACACTGCACAGGCACTGGACACCAGCTGGCTTGAGAAATATGAGAAGGGAATCTGGAGAAGAAGGCGGTGGCTAGAACAGGAAGGGCTCTCGTGCTGCCTCCAGGGAGCTGAACTTTCTTTGGTTAGTGTCAGGGGAATGACTACTGAAATGTCCAATCTCAAACCTCAGAAACAAGGAAGTAAAAAATATGAAAAAGAAAAACTTTTCCGTTTCATGCATGAACACACACACATACACACACAGATGGAGGTGTAAAGAGAAGACTGCTGTCAGGCAATTACGCTTATTGATGGAGAACTTCTAACCAAATAACAGGGAGACGTTTCCCGCATAGTTAGTGACTGTTTAATTCCCCTTTTCAGCACATTGTACTCTGTGAAAAAGACAGTTTATAGTTCTAGGAAGAGTTCATATGCAAAAAGAGTTGAGAACGTCAAATTTCATGCTTACAAACCTGTGCGAAACAAACCCCTCCTCACCAGTGTGCTTAACTAATATTTCTTCATACATACCGATATATCAACGTTTACCTTCTCTCTCGGGACAATGAGAATTAAAGATGTCTTACCTCAACTTATATTTGTTAAAGAACTGTGATCAGTTAAGTTTTCAATATTTTCATTCTAGGGTTATGGAGACAAATACATTATTTGACACTACTTAGTAAAAATTTTTATTTGGTTTTTAAAAAGTGAAAATTAAAACTTAATTCTTAAGCAATAAAGAGCATTTCCCAGAAGGTGTTGATTTAATAATATCATCAATATTTTATGGACACAATAGCCTATGATAAATTAATAAATTTATCATGCCTAAGTTATGTGTTGTATATGATTTATCCTTTGGCAAAGGTGTCCCTCTGGGAACAAAAGAAAATGAAAAAAGAAATCCACGCTTCTAACTATAAGCAGCTATTTGTTTCAGAGAGGTGAGCGGGGCAATCTCCACAAGTGGTTTGACAAATCTAGTTTCTGTCCTGATGTTAAATATGTAAATTACCCTGAGTGACCAAGGCTAAAAGCAAAGTGACAGTTGAGTGTGACTGCCATTAACTGTGGATCACATCCCTGCATGTAATGCAATTATATGGCAGGAAACAACTAATGCGGGCTGCTCTGGTGGGAGAGGGGAGAAAATATTGAATTTTTCTTAATCTATTTACGTCTTGCAATAGGGGTATTAGCTCGATGGCGTTTCAGCATGCCAGGCACACTCTTGCTTGGTGTGCTAAGTGGTGCCTCCATTCATAACATGATAAGGCGGTAATGGTTAGGGAAACAAATATATTGTAATCCTGCTGAGTCAGAGGGCAATTTTCTCTTATCAACTTCTCTTCTGTTACACCAGCCAATGATACAGACAGAAATCTACCAGGCTCATGCAGCTTGGCTAGCATTAGTAAGTATTAGCATTACTTCTTTTTCTCTCATGAGTAGAAAAATGCTGAAAGTCTCATAGTAACCCATGAATTTTTTTCACAAGTTCAAGCTTTACATATTATCAAGATACATGAACAGATTAAAGTTAACATTCTATAATGTTTTATTTATATTTCTAAATGATAGATTGGTGACAGAGAGATAGATGGATAGATTGTTAGATAAATGGATAGATAGATAAGTAGATAGAGCTAAATATAAGACAGAAAGATGAACAAGGTTGGGGGCTAAATAACTTCAGTGCAGCTTCACTTTTAAATACTCTGGAGTTTAAAAATTCAAACAAGTATATTTTTCTTGGATGCAGTAGATGGTTAACCATCATGACAAGTCTCTTAATGTGTATTTAACTTGTTTGGACAGTCAGTTTGTTTTTAATTTTAGAACTGATAAACTGCTTGCCTGACAATTTGGACTTTAAAGCACATTGCTTATAGGATGTGGGGCTCTATAAATACATGCTCTCTTGTGCTTTGGGCAGATGGTACACTTCAGAGTCAATGTCAAGTCTGTTAATTTGGGCACAGATAAACTGCCTGTTTCTGATCATGGATATCTGATACTCACCAGTTTCCTCCTTTCCAGTAATACAGCTCTCATTTACCAAGGTCTCTTTCCCTATAATGTGATTGTACAGGACCAGGGTTCAAAAATTATCAAAGGCATATTATAACCCAAGACCAAATCTATAACAGAAGAGCTTAATATGTTGAAGAATGACTCAAGTGCAAAATGTTCATATTTGTTTAAATATTTGCTTAGTGTTTATAATTAAATTCCGGTAAGACTAGGGGAAATCATATTTCTCAGTAGGTGCAATCATAAAACAAGCTGACTCCTCTAAAAAAGTTAGTGATTAGTCATAATACCTGGGTAATTTACAAATTTTATAGGTCTGGTAAATCTCAGCAGTGGATGAGAATATTCTACATGGGTGATTCTTATGAAAATTCTGGAAGTCAAGTATTTTACTCTGCATAATCTTCCTTGGCAACATTCAGTTTTTTTATTTTAGTTACTGTTTCTGTCCTTCAAGATAATTATTGTGATCAGAATTAAATAAGGCTCTATGTAACTCTTCACTGTTTTAAATATATTTCTGTTATATAAGACTCCATACACAAAATCAGTGCTCTGCACACAACGAATACTCAATATTTAGTAAACTGATGAATATTTTAGTAGTGATTTATTCCTTGCTATTTCTCCATTTCTATGCCATAGTATCTTAAATATATCTAATATATATGTATATATAAAGATGTATTTTTATAAGACATATATTAGATCAACATCAACTGCTTTATTTATATAACATGGTAATCCCCAATTCAAAATTTCTTCAAGAATTTCTTATCATGTAATATATGCCTCTCCTAACATACAGTCATGACATAATCATGCTACAGCAGGCATGAAACATGCTAGTTTTACATGTCTTAAAAAATCATTACAAGAATCTTTGAGATGCAGCTTAGTTATGCCTCACTTTCAAGCTTGACAGGTAATATTAGTGGAGACGATTCTGAGCAATCATGTTGTCTTAATGAAATCCCAACAATAAAACCCCAAATTCACAAAGCTTATATAGTAGACTTCTGTTTAAAACCAGGTTTTCCTTGGTAAGCCTGTTTTTTTTTTTTTTTTTTTTTTTTTTTTTTTTTTTTTTTGTTCTTGTTTTGTTTTAGGCTGATTTCAATGGGTCATTGAAAGCATCTAAATTCTTTTTCTACACAGTAAAGAAGCAACTGTTAATCAAGATAGCTGGAATTATGGTGGACAGGTAGCATTCAGAAGGCTTGGGATAGCAGTCTAAATAAGAACACCTACCTCCGCCAGCAAGAATTTTGTTAGAAATGGTGTATCTTGAAACAATGATCATTTTACACACACACACCCCACAAAAATTATTTCTAGCAATTCTTACTTTTAGAGATTACAGGTTATTATTTTAGGGTTGATTGGTAGCTTTAGCCAAAGTGAAAGCTGACAGACTCAAGATGGGGATGAACATAGATATCTCAGGAATATATGCTAATTTTGGCCAAATACTTCCATAACTGACTCATAGTGTATGTGCATACCTGTACTGATACCATATGTGCCAAGATACGTTTTATTAAGTAGTATACTAACATTTATAAACTGTGCCTATATACTCAAGAAATAGCTATTTGTACATGCTTTTGGACTGGATTTCCCTCACAAAGTATTTGCTTTAATTCAATATAATGAAAATAATGTTTACTCATATTTTCAGAGTAGATCTTTACAATATGTTGGTTGTGTTCAATTATTTCATTCGAATAAAGTAAATTATAGCCAGCCATAAATTATAGCACTCACCTTTAATCCCAGCACTTTGGATACAGAGTCAGGCAGAACTCTGAGTTCTAAGTCAGCCTGGGCTACACAGAGAGTTCTAGAACAGCCAGGGTTACACAGGGAAATTCTGTCTCAAAATAAAGTAATTACAATCAAAACAAATACGACATTAGCATAAAATATCTTCAACTGACCTAACATAGTTCTTCACAGAAGTGTCTTAAGTATACACTCCTATTAAAGATTCTAAATGCAAAAAAATGGAAAATATGATTGACTTGAACAGATTACTTTTTAATTTCAACCATCCTTGATTCCCTGAGATTCAACTGGTAGATACACACATACATGACCATCAGTCTAAGTGAGGTGACTAAGTTGCAGTTCAATTGATACTTTTGGACAGTCAAAATCGAATGCTTGTTTTCTGAGACATCCTGCTAGCACCTGGTGAAAGCTCCTGAATGACCCTGAATGTCACTGAACAGTTCTCCTCTGCAGGGTGTGCAAAGGAGTCTTCTAAATAGAAGAGGTGATGGCTCTGCAGACTGTCCCATTGCATCCAAAGCTTCCCGAGTACGGCCCCCAAGTCTACCGCTCTTGTCGCTGTGTTCATTAGCCTAGATAATCGCTGTCACATCAATGTTGGCATCTGGTGTTTATCTTCTCGCAGAGCCAAGCAACAGACGGCTACATTTCCACCACTCATTTTAAAAATCTCTTCTTAGAATGACACTTCCCATGCCCTAAATGACTGACAGTGCCACACAGGGAGAACTAGATGAAAGAGAAGCAGAGCCTCCAGGATGGAGGATTATAGGCAGCACCAAGTCATGAGAAGGCTCAGGAAGTTTCATGGCTCCATCACTCACACATTTCTTTCCTGTTTAGTGAAGGGATAACAACATCTATTTTACCTTCAACACAGGCTAATTGTAGAGGCTAAATAGCAAAAAAAATATTAATCTTGCTTTATAAATTATAAACCCAGTACAAGATCCTATTATTCCTGAAATAAACTGAGAACTCCTCCAAATCAAATACTTACATCTTTGAAGTTTGCATCTTCATTTTTTAAATTTCCTTATATGTCTAAACCTGAGAATTAGATGATTTAAAAAACCCAGTATTTAAAACTGTCTGGCTGTGAGACCTGGTGCCAAGTGCACACAGTCAAAGCAAAAGAGGTTGTAACAGTTTTTTTTTTTAACATAAACACACATAATACCTAAGTTTGAAGCAATACAAAAATGAGAAATAAACAAGCAAAGAATAATCAGATTAAGAGCTCTTAAAATATCAAGATAAGGCAATAATTCTAAAAATTAAACTAGCAGGCTAATATTCTTTCCAATTTTACATTGCAAAATATCTTTTTGTTATAAAAAGCCAGAGTTGGGGCACAGTTTTCAAAGAAAGTGCACCATCAAGAAGAGACATCTGGTCATTTTGGCAGAATCCCATTCTGTTAGGGGGTGCAAACGTGTTCCTTCTGAAACTGTGCCACTGATCACAAACTCCGCGTTTCAGCACTGTTTCCAAACATACTGTAAATTATGTTAAGTAACTCATCGAGTCTATGATTTAGCGTTTTTTTTTCAAGCAGGAAGATAATGTTTGCTCCAGAAAGAATAAACCAGCAGACAAATCACGTTTATAAACTCTGCAAGCAACATGAGCGACTTTAAAACATCTGGGAGACGTTAGAGACTGCATTACTCTAATCGGGAATCACATTAGGGCAGAAGGTGTTTCTTCTTCTTTTTTTCTTAATGAGGAAAAAAGCCTGAGATAGTGAATGTGCTACTCAACATAACCCTGCAGTACTTGTCCAGGAACTGATAAAGCCCCAGACAGAGAGGCTTGGCCTAGCCAAATGTCAGCATTGAAGCAAGGATCCTTGTTAGTACTTGGCCAGCAGATCACTGGTGATGGTGCCTGAGAAACAAGACCCATTCTCTCCCTCCAGATAAATCACAGGCTGCCCTATCCCGAATATTTACATTTAACAAGATCCATCTCCCTTTCTTCTTGCCACAGTCTATTTATCCATGAATAGAAAACCAGAGTCAATAGAGGTCATGAAAGATAAAACTCCAAGCTGGGCGATGGTGGCGCACGCCTTTAATCCCTGCACTTGGGAGGCAGAGGCAGGCGGATCTCTGTGAGTTCGAGACCAGCCTGGTCTACAGAGCTAGTTCCAGGACAGGCTCCAAAGCCACAGAGAAACCCTGTCTCGAAAAACAAACAAAACAAACAAACAAAAAAGATAAAACTCCATATGCAACAGTGAGATCGAAAATCCAAAACCTTGGTTACGATGGCTATTAAACCCTGCCAAACTGCATTAAAAATTACTTCAAATGTGCATTCTCTTAAAGAAAAACTGTACGGTCTGAATTAAAATCTACAGATATGAAAAAAGGCCAATGAAACGGACTCTACCTTCAGTAGTTTTTCTTGAAAAAGACTTAGTCATCATTTTCAACATATCAGAGAAATGTTTTTATTTAGCTGTTTCATCATTGATAAGTATATTTTTATTTAATTTCTAGAAAGTAATCAAATAAGATTGACTCTGTATGTGGCTTGTGTTCAATGTGTAATAAAATAAATTCTTAATATTTATTAAAAAGGTTATTTTCCTAAGAGTCAGTACTTCATCAATAAGTTTGTACAATATTTTTAAAAAAGATATAACCAAGTGTACTGACTTGGGTGTATTAATACTAGAGGATTAAAGGCACTTATTTAAAGTAATGTTTCCCAAAGTCATATATGAAAGTGGGTAAGAATGTGGGGAGGCGGTTCAGTCCTATCTTTGAAACCAAACTTCCAAGGATCATTGTTTCAAAAATATCCCTTCATGGTTAAATTGATGAATGGAAGTGTTGCTTTAGGTCATACACAGAAGAAGAAAACTATAGGAAGTTCTTGGACAATTTTTATGTGGATCCTGCTGAACTATAATGACTAATTGGATAAAAAATAATTCTAGTAATTAATATGAGGCACTTCAGAAATGGGAATGGGTATTCGGATGTGAAAGCAAGGCTAGAAACTCCCAGAGGACTAAAAATCCATTTGTAGAGAGAAAACAGAGAGCTGCCTTCAGGCCATGCACCACCCTCATCATTTCAGTGTGATTAAATGATTTTCATCTTTTATAGACCATAAAATAGGCTAGATTATCTCATTATCAAACCATCACCATTACTGCTGCCCAAGATCCCAAAATATTGGTTCCCTTACTTAGAAAACATCATCAGAAAAGAAAATTCTATCAAACACACACCTATCATGCTCCCACCTACCCAATCCCTGCCATTCAAAAAAAAAAAAAATCAAACAAAACCAAAATCACATTTCATCCTTTAAATGTTGATTTGAGTAATATGTTACCAGGAATGTCTTGCATTAAAGTAAAATCAACCTACTTGTCTATCTACTTTTCAACCAAACTTTTCTATATCAAGGCAAGAGATGGAATTAATTGGATAGTGTTCATTAATTCATTTTTAATTATCTTAAGTGCATAAGGGAACAGAAATCAGAAACTTCATGGATTTCCCATTTCTTCCCCTGTCTGTCCTACTTACCATGAAACCTGGATTGCACACAGAGCTAAAAGTATTTTTGTCTTGCATAAATGCAGATACCTGCATCTTTCATAGGTATCGTTTTTTAAAATATCATAGTACGCACTGACTTAATAGTGAAGGAGATCTACTCCCAGAAGAACAATTAACCCACACATCACCAATGTTGAAACCCTGGGAAATATCTAAAACCTTCCTAGAAGAAATGATAGGAATGATTCCTAGTGCTTCCAAGAAGCTGCATACATCAGTCTCTATTCAACCCCCAAACTCTTTGAGATAAATAAAAGATTGAAGCTTCAAAGCGTTAAAGTGACTTTCTCAAAGTCACAGAGTTCAGTAAGTCTGAACTTGACGGAAATTTCTAGGTCATTTTCTGGACCACATACCTTCCTCATACAGGATATGAAATATAGTTACAGGTACATCTTTGATTTATCATTGTTCCAAATTAATCTAATTAATTTTAGAGCGATGAAGTTGCTCAAAAGATTTAAACATAAGATTAAAGCTCAGCATTTAAAAACATATAAGCCATTGACTCACTCTATTACTTGACATTATATCATTTAAGGTGTGTGTCTCCAAAATTACAGAACAGTGAAAATGTTTTTTAATGTACCGAAAGCTTTTATCTGAATTCTGATATGAATGCTTTTATCCAAAGTTTTTACATTATTTCTTTGAATAAAGGATCAAAAATGGAGCATCAAACAGATTTATGAAGTTATCAGAAACTATTTTCTTGAAAGAACACTTTTAATTTTATTTTCTTAATTGTTAATTTTGGTACCTCTAATTCCTATAAAGTCTTGTGAGAATTTTTCTATGCTAGTACTCCCCACAGAAGCACTGATGAAGACATCAGTTGGTAACACATCTTCAAAGACCATGTGACTTAAATAGTAAGCGTTTGCTTTCATAGTACTGGAGAGTGGGATTCTGAGATTCAGGGATAGTAAGGTTGGTTCTTGGTGAGGGCCTGCTTCCTGGGGATGCCCTAACATGGTCTGTTTTTGGCACAAGAACCCTGTCTTCTATCTGTTTTTGGTTTTAGTTTAGGTTTTAGGACTTACAACTATCCATCCTAAGCTTTCACAGTGATGAAACTGCAGGCAAGCATCATATGCCTGACTCTTACTCTTTTTTAAACACATAAACAGTTAAGAATTCTACTTTCTGAGTTGATAGAGTGTAAACTTCATCTTCAGCGTACCACTTCCACAAGTCATTCCGTGGAGAATCAGTATGCCAACCTCTAACTCTGGGAGGAGAGACGTATTTAGTTCCTAGTAAACACACAAGGCAAAAAAAAAAAAAAAAAAGTGAGGAAGAGTCATAAATTCTCATAATGTGTTCCATGCTACTGATTAAAATATCTGGCCTCTACAAATCAGTCAGCATATTTTTACTGTCTTTATCCAATTTTATAGTTCAGGAAATACATGGCCAAATAAAATAAGAAAAAGTCACTCTAATTTTCTATTTAATGTTGTCTTTCAATTGGCCCTTGACTTGGTGAATGAGAAAACTGGCAGTTACAAATTTTAAAATTTAACTTCATGAAATTCAAACTGAAAGTAAATCAAAAATATAAAATCCCTCTTTGGAAAAAATTATCATATTTCTTTCAGTAATTTATCTCTGGATCAATTTTATTGTCTATACTAAGTAATAATCAATTTTTCAAGATGCTCCACAAATAATTATCTGAATGAACAACTGCATGTTAAAAATAGTCATTATTTGTACATTATGTAGCTTTATAATATTTATACTTGAACTTAATCTATTAAATTATATGTGTAAAATATTATAAAAGAAATTCTCGGTAGGTCATATATTTGGCATGCTAAAAATGACCAGGACCTATAATCATCTTTTAAATTTTTTTATGATTTATTTATCTTATTTTTATGATTTATTTTATGTACATTGGTGTGAAGGTGTCAGATCCCCTGGAACTGGATTTTCAGACAGTTGTAAGCTGCCATGTGGGTGCTGAGAATTGAACCCGGGTCCTCTGGAAGAGCTTAACCACTTAGCCATTTCTCCAGTCCCCCTATAATCATCTTAATATGAAATTCTAACATTTATTTCAATTAAAACAAAGCAAGCTTGATAAAAATAGTAAGAGGTAAGAGGAGGAAAGAACAATGATACTATGTGCTAAGTGGAGAGGGAGCTACGGAGATGAACCAGAGGTTCACTAAATATTACCAAGCTCATCCTTATGAAGGAACTAACTTGAAAATAATCCACCAGGAATATTGTCATTTGTTTATGCTCTATGAAGAAAAATGTTCTGTGTTTTCAATTAGTCTTTAAATGTTCACTTCGGAATCAACCTCCAACATCACAAAGGGTTGTGTTATCACATTAACCTCTATACTCAGAGCTATCACAGCCCCCTGCAGAATTACTGAAATCACTACCATAGTATTAGCCACTTTTTATTTTTATTTGCTACTTTCCAAAAGAAAAGCACATATTCTGAAACATATCCTGATATAACTGCTAAGTTCCAAAGACCCCAAAAATCTTTTCTGGGTTTCTGGCTTTGCTTAATCTTGGGCACCAGAGTGGAGCATAAAATAGGAAAGGGTTCTCACTGATAGGCCATTTTGTACAGCACAGTGCAGGCATGCAGCTTTGCTTACTTGGAGAGCTGGGTAGAGGGATTCTGCACAAGAGACTGAGGACCACCTCCACTGAGGCAGTGGAGGATCAAAGGACTGCAGAGGATCCGCTAACCACCAATGTAGTCAAGAGTTCAGGATTCAACCTCATCTTCTGGGAACCCCCAAATATAAAGGGCCATGCACAGTCCTCACCCTGAAGAAGCCTATTAGGCAAGATTGCTCCTGATTTACCCAAAGTGATTCTTTATAGAAGGGATTGGGCACCTGTGAGCCTTTAGCAGCCAACATCACAGCAGCTGGATGCTGCGATCCCTGGGCCAGTAAAGACGATCAGAACAAGGAAGAAACAGCCTCCGTTGGAGCATCTCCTCCTGAGAGATCCCCCATTCCCTTCTTCTAGGCACAATTGATCATATCTGCATGCAGATGTAAGGGCAGAGAGAAACCTACAGCTAGATAGTGATAGTGCATTTTGATAAAGGACTGAAGTGTAAATTGGTAACTGTAGGGGTAAAGCTTATAAATACACAGTTGCATTTTGGAGCAAGAGTTAAAATAACCATTGAAAAGTTTAAATTCAACAAGTCCTGCTAAAGTTAAAATGAAACTCTTGTATTTTAAAGAAGAATAAGATCACATACATTTTATAATTACAACTAAAATGAACCATTATAAAAATCACATATGAACTTAGTCATCAGAGTTATAACTTCAAAATATATAATAATTCAAGTGTAATAAACCTCTAATGTATCAATCACCTACAAAGTTTTTAAGCCTGAATAGACTGTCTATTAAAGGGATTATTTTCCAGAATTAAAATGAGAAGACATGCATGTCGACTCAGCCAGGAGCCAACTAAATAAGCAGTTAGAATTATATTAATATAGAGCTGTGATTTTAAATTATAAAAATTATGGCACTCTCCCTTAAAGTAATTATAGTTTATATGCTTAGTCACAGAGCCAAATACCAAGCTTTGTACAAAGTTCTTCTTCACCTCTGGAGTATAGTAATACTTTTTACATTGTGGTGACCCAATCCATGTCTGAGATGCTAAATTAAAATGGACTTTGGTAACTCTCTTTATTCACCAGGAATTTTAATTCAAGGATCAATAGTGGAACCAACAGCAAGGCTAAAGGATATTAGTTGTGGGTTCAGACAAGATCCACCAACCCTGACAAATTATTGTTTTCCTGGTAGAGCCTCAGTTTCTCCCTTTTTCATTTTTCTCTCGATTGGAAAGATTAGACACGTAATGCAAAAATTATGCCTTGAGTGCTTTAAGTAATGGAGATCATCGTTACTGTGGATGCTGGGGAGAAGGGGGCATGCGCTGGAGACACAGAGGCTGCAGTCTGAAGGCAGCTGGCAAATGTCCACTTGCACGCATGTTTTCTTTGGCCTGCCTTGCACAAAAAATTTTAAAGAAAAACAGACCTGGCATTTTTGGGGGGTTGGGGTGTAGGATAATTAGAAGCTGCCACCTATTGGATCTATACACCTCCAGGGAAGACTTAGAAAGTTTTATTTTAAACAGTACTTATGGTTTTTGATTTGTCACAGTCCCTAGTGGTTTCAATCAGCTTACACCCAGTCCACTTACTCATGCAATGTCAGTGGTCCCGGTAGGAATTGGAACTTGTGACTGCTGGCTCTGTCAAGGGAAGCCTACTACTCAAAAGCCAGAAATGTAAACCTGGGTCTGGGGAAGTGGAAGGCGCTGTGCAGCGTGGTAGAAACCAGCTGGAGCTGGGTGACAAGGGGCTTAAGATGTAGTCCTGCGTGCACATTAACACCTGTGTGAACTGCGGGCTCAAGGGGGTCTGCTTCCTCATCTGCGAAATGTATGTTCTGGGTGGGTCAAGTTTCAGAGCACAGGGCAAGTCAGTTTCACATTTGGGTTTCAGTTTCTTATGTGTTCTTAAAAAAAAAAAATGCCAAATTAGTGGTTCACTGAAGCCTGGCTGATTTAGAGAAAGTCTTGTCTTGCATGGCCCTGTCAAAAAATGGAACATTGCACATGAAGCCGAAAGGAAGTTTGATACACACAAGGGCAGCATTTTCGAGAAGGGCCTCCCCTGTAATGCTGGCTTTGCAAATTATTTCTAACTGACAAAAGAGAACGAATTGTTTCCCACACGTTTATTTCATTCTTTTCCCCCAAATGCCAATGTATGCTCAGGGAGCTAACACAAATTAGATCTGCATTCAAATTCTTGAGCAACATTTCAATGTTAGCTTGTTTTTACAGGATTTCTTCATGGCGTCTATGACTGTGAGTGTACTATAAGCTGTGAGCTTACTTTACAGTTGACTCATTTACTCAACTGCTGTTATTCATCTACACTCCTCATCTAGAAATATTTAATCAAATGGTTTTTGCAAATCTCACAGCATACGGTAATGTGAAATTCATGCAATTTAAAATGTGTCACTAAAAATTTTAAGCAAAATAAATATTTAAAAAATCTATATGAAATTTTATATTGAATGTCCTGAAATGATTTCTAAATCATAGACTGAAACACCCTTAGACACTCATGCTTTAATAAGAGACAAGTTGTGAAACAAATCATTAGGCAATTTTTTTTTTCATGTGAGAACATCCTGCAATGTACCTGGTATGAACATAGAATGACGATGATGTTTTCAGGTGGTATCACCTATGTGGCCACCATAGTTCACACCCACTATGGTGAGTCAACAAAAATAATGAAATATTTACATGTCAAGCTATAAAAATAAGTAATTCGGAAGTTCAAGAAGCTTGTTTTAAAGTCAACTTTTGGCCTAAAAGAGCACCATTATTTTACTCATTCAGTTAATTACGATATGCTCGTAAAGTAAAAATTAACTAAGAGAAGTAAATCAACATCCAGAAAATTGCTTCCAAGGCTCTCTGGTTTAGATTTTGCTATTAGTGAGAGGGGCTACCATTCTCAAATCAGCAGTCATCTGGAAACAGTTCTCTCTCTCTCTCTCTTTCTCTGTGTGTGTGTGTGTGTGTGCGTGTGTGTGGCAGCTAACACGAATGGAAGAAAAGAAGACAAAATATAGTCCATGTTTCTATGTCTGTTTAGCAAGTTTTGCTTTCTATACTTTTTAAGAATCACCTGTAATCAGAAGAGTGTTTTATTTCTTTCATTGAACAGTATAAAACTCAAATCTGCTGGATGAAAACAAAGATACACAGAGGAAGGCTTCTATTTATTGGAAAAGATAGAAAGGTGTCCGTTTTAGTTAAACATCGTCTTTCTGAAAGATGACAAGTCTTCAGATATGAATAAAATGTGTTTAATTAAAGAAAACCACCATGAACTAGACCTAATTTCTTCACTGTGGTTAAAAAGGCCATGCATGATCTCGCTATGTTCTTTATGGTGCACCCATTAAAAGGGAGTTGTCACCAGTAATTTTGCCTTTTATGCACAAGGTAACTCAATGTAGGTAATTAACTATGTGATCTCATAGTAAGGCATCTTGCTCTTTATAGACCTTACTGGTGGTAGACTGACATGAAGTTTTATAATAAGAATGAAATTGATAAGGGAAATATTTTAAGATTGTTCATATGTTGTATAAATAAGCATACATGCACACTTTTGTCCTGCTCCCCAATAAGTTTAAGAGTTTTTGCCAATGGCAAAGTGTTTTAAAAAGGAATCATCAGAAATATGTTAAAATAATTAAAGTGTAAGTAGAAATTGATAATAGAACAAATTCACTACTTGTAATATCTAAGTCTTTCTAATTAGTAAATCAACGTATAATTAAAACAATCATTAAAATAATTATCAAACTATATCCCTATCATTTCATAATGAATTAATTCAAGTGAAAAATTAAATATGGCTACAAAATAGGCCTCTCATTTTCTAAAGCTAAAATAGTATTTTCATGATGCTGCTTTTGCTCTGTACTGTTTGAAACTTACTTGCAGACTAGCAATGATCTAAATCTCTTAACATTACAAGCTTACAACAACAAAAGGGTGACTGCTTTCACTGATCTCTCATAAATACAAATAGCCAACAGTTTAATTTCAAGTCGTAACATAACACTACAAAGACAATAATATGATGTACCAAATGCCTTTAATACAAACACAGTCCTAACTTTCAGTGAAAATATCTTCAAGTGAAGATACTTATAATCAATCCTGGTGTACTGTAATGGAGAATATAGGTTCATATATTTAAATATTTGTTTCAGAGTTGATGGAACTGTTTGTGAATGACTAGGCCATGTGACCTTGCTGGAAGTGATGTGTTGCTGGAGGTGAGCTGTGAAGATTATACCCCCACAGTTCATATAGAGAGATGCAAACTCTTAGCTACTGCTCTACTACCCTGCTGGCTAGACTGCTGCCATGATCCTCTCCAGGATTTTGGATTCACCATCAGAGTTGTAAGCTACTCGCAGCAGTAAAAAAATAACTAAGACATGGGGGGAGATGGCTCAGAGGTAAGGGCACTTGATGCTCTTACAAAGAACAGGTTTTGACAAAGTTCATAGTTCCCATATGGTCGTCAGTTCCATGAATTCTAGCACTCTCTTCTGGACTCCATGGACTACTGAATGCCCACGATACATATATACTCATGTACATTAACACACACATATAAATAAGGTCTTTTATAAAAGCCAAACTTAAGATTTGAGAACATTTCATATACATGAATTTATCCTTATTTGCAAAGCTCATAAGAATAAAAGCTCCAAAACTGGTATTTTGAATATCATATAACTTTGATTTTATACAACTATAATTATATATATCATCTATAATAATCTCAGTTCAAATAAGAATTTCAACTTCAAATACTATACAATTAATGATAAAATAAATAAATTGTTATTAAAATCTATCACATATAATTAAGCATGAATATTTATTAATGTAGCAATTATTTTACAACAATAATAAAAGCTAATATATTTTAACATTTGATGTTATTTTATACTTCATTCTTAATACATTGTCTGTATTCAAAGTAAATTAACATTATCTATTTACAGCATTTTGCTGAGACAGGGTCTCAGTGTATAACTGATACCAATCTGGAACCACCATCTTTATACCTGATTTTGTACCAGCTTGCTTATAACTTTTAAACACAAAAATATATAACTAAAAATTAATATTTTCAGTTAGTATTACCAGAAAAATTCAGCAAAGAAAAACTTCTGGTTACTGATTGGTAGGTAAGCATAACTTTTTGCAATACCAGAGTAATTCTCAGGCTCCATTTTTTTCCTTCCCAGATTTTTAGTTGCAAGTCAATAGGGACACCAACATGTAACCAAAATTCAGGATTACTATTATAACTGCTGTTTCCATATGCTTTTAAAATTGCCTATCTTTTAAAGGTTTTACTTTTGTTTTTCAAAATTTGTGCCTATTGTGTGTGTCTGTGTGTGGACTTGAGCAATGAGGGCAGTGACAGGCTGGTCAGAAAGCCAGAGTTTCTGGAGCTGGAGGTACAGGTGGCTGTGAGCCAGTCATGGGTGCTGGAAGCAAACTCAGTTCCTACACAAGAGTGCTCGATCTTAACCACTGCATCATCCTGCCAATTCCAGACTTCCTTATTTTACAGTTAGTGTGTTAAGTGAAAGAACTGATTTCAATTAATGGCTGCAGATTACATTTGAGAAAGTATGTGATGATTTCAGTCGGTAGAACAGGGAAGATGTGGTGGGGTGGTGGGGTAGGTCCGTAGACATTGCCAAGAGCATAAAGCAGTGGCTTCTACACATGGCTGATGAATGGAAGTAAAAAGAGCAAGAGACAGGAACTAGGGTATGTCTCATCTTTAAGACGCATCCTTATAGCCTATATCTACCTGAGAGATGCAGTCTTGTGAAGGTAATATCACCTTCAACACAGGGCCACAAGTTAGGTGCTAAATTCTCAGCATGGAGCTGTAGGAGCATTCCACATTCAAATCTCAACAGTGACTTCATTATTCCACTAAAGTACCAAGTTCCAAGGCTAGAGAGAAGGTTCAGTGGGCTAGAGGAATGGCTCATAGGTTAAGATCATTTGCTTCTTTTACAAAGGATGTGGGCTGTGTTGGCAGCACCCAAATAAGGCAATTCACAACCACCTAGAACTACAATTTCCAAGTCTGGTGCCCTCTTCTGGCCTCCATGGGTACTTGCGCTTGCCAGTGGCCTCCTTGTAACATGCACTCATGGTAGACATACAATATGAGTAGGTATACATACATAAGTAAAGTATAAAACATAAAATAAAGCTCTTTATTTTTCATTCAATCAGTTGAGACATCTTTAACAGTAAGCTACCTCACACGAGGCTGACACTGTCCCGTGAACTCACTTTAGACACTTCACCCACATTTTCCCCACATTTATGTTTTTTACATTCACTTTTCTAAAACTGGAAAATGCCAGAGTCTTGGAATCATTCACTGGCACACTAGTCACTGCTTACTCTAGCAATACTAGAAAAAGGAAAGTTTAAAGGGGCTCCCCAAAAAAGGGGGCTACAATGAAAACATCACAACAACAACAGCAAATACTGCACGGTTACACCGAAATGGAGCTATATCTTAAAGCTTATTTGGGAAACATTGGACACAGTTAATCTTATGTTTTGAATTCAGACTGAAGTTTCAAGGTTGTTCATAGAAACTCCCCTTGTCCTTTCAATTTAGTGTCCCATGAAAAAAATGTAGAATTTCTCACAACTGACTTCGAAGTAGTTCTACAGGTGGGTTATGTTTAACTCATCAATTTTCCCACCCATGAAGATTCTTACACTAGACTCCCTCCCCTCATATAACCTCTAAAGAGATGGAGAAATATCTGCATATCCATCCTCTCCAGGATTTACATCATTTTATAAACATTTGAGTACCAAGGACACCATCACTCAAAATCCAAACAAGTAATTACAAAATGTAAAACTATATTTAAAAGGAGACAACCAACCTGACCCACTTGACACACTCAAACTCTGTTGCTGAGAATGTGGTCACGTCTGGACTAAGGGGCTCAGCTAAAGAGTATGTCATAAAACAGCTAAATTTGGGTTGGAGGCTCATTTTGCACTCCGAAATGGAATATAGCCCCAGGAGAGTAAGCAGAAAGGGACTCAAGAAACCAGAGAGCAAGTTTCTGTAACTCCTCACTTCAACATAAATAATAAACCATTAAAAAGAGAAGCCTGGGGGTGCTCTAAAAACCGAAAGGGGAAGAAAATGGAAAGCGGTGTACCTGGTGCACAGCAGAGCACAGCTCTAAAAGGACCTTTCCATGAGACTCTCCATGGTAAGTGAGAACAGTGCTGCCCTTGACTTTTACCTCAGCAGAAAGTTCCAGCAACTGACCAAATTCATCTATGCGTTAATAACTCCTAAACTATTCTTTTATTATAGCCATGCCAACCTATCATTTTTTGCCTTTACAGATGTTTCAGGAATCTTTTAAATCTCCCTAACAAGATTTTGAGTTTCTTAAAGTAATGCATGTTTAGCGAAAACAACCCAGTTGATAAAGTTCGTGCCTAGAGAATATGAGGACCTGAGATCATCCCCAAGGAGTCACATAATAAAAACGTATGGTGGCACATGCCTGTCATTCTCTAGGTCTAGGCAGAAGCCAGGTGGATCCCTAGGGTTCAGTAGCCACCCAGCCTAGCTGCCTGTCTATTTTAAGGACTTTAAAGATACCCTGCCTCAAACCTAATACAGGGTAGATGGCTCCTGAAGAACCGCTCCTTGGATTTTTCCTCCAATCTCCACATGCATGTGCACACACATTCATATACATGAACATGCCCATATCACCACCACACACACACTTGTTTTGTTCTATCTCATTTTTCTCTATGGGACAAAAGTAATTTCAGCTATAGTAGACTTCTTACTTTCTTCAATAACTAAATATAAACTGAATCATCAGGGTCTGAAAGACATACAAGATGTTAAAAGACCAGGACACAGTGTGACCCCTCCATTGCTAAAATCCCAGTCACAACTTTATCCTTAGAGAAGTTTAAATTTCTGCTATTGAGTCCTCAGGCAGCCATTGAGCCACACATTGAGAACTTTATTAACTACTGCTTTGATGTCAGGCATAGTCTAATTCATTCAACAACCTGAAGTAAAAGAAATTCAAATAAGTGAAATATGCAGATAAGTTATACATCATACAGTCGTTATTTCCTCTCATTTTGTATCTTCCCTCTTTTAGATCATTTTTGAAACTCCCATATTTGGTATTTGCTTTGAATCAAACTGAGACTTTCAGTAATGGAGATGAATTTTTTTTTTAGGTTGAGTTATCCTAAGCATAACTTTTGTCAGTTTATTTTAACTTAGCTACAGAGATCTTTCTCCTTTGCATTTTTGAGGGCTGGCTGGTCTGTTCTGGCAAATTTCCAGAATAAATTTTACATCTTCCTTTTAAGTAGGGCAAGAGCTTGACATAAAAGTATGGTGGGATTTGAGGGTATGCCTGGCAAAGGACTGGCTCCCCCAGTTGTTTCCATGGTAGTAAACAGAAAGTCCATATCAGGCAGCAAGACAAATATTCCCCTGAAGTAGATACTGGACACATCTGAGCATGAAAGGAGTTAAAGAGACTTATCATCATTATGATTTTCTCTGGCATGAGGTCTCCTCTTCCCTTCATTTCCATGGCACAAACAACCAAAGTTTAACCTTATTTGGAGGGGGGAAGTGAGGTGAGCAAGGAAGGGGAGGAGAGAAAAGAGAATAGGGGAAGGGGAAAGGAAAAGAGAGAAAGGGAGGAAGGAAGAAAAAAAACTCCATATAAAATTTCACTTCACTTTATTAATGGAGAGACATAAAAGACGTCAGAGTGCAGATTTTAGCAGATAGCCCAACAAGAAACAAACACGAAAACAACAACTCAAAGATAACACTGAGGCCATCACCATAGATTCTAGCTGAAATATTGCTGCATCAAAATAACCCCACTAAGTGAAGTTCATTAATAGAAATTATTATGAAGTTCGTTAATAGAAATTATTACCTAGATAATGCTCTTGTCAGTCTGAGACTCTTCTCCACAAGTGCTATGTGCAACCTTTCTGCTGCAAGTACTGTACCTGCAAACTCGTTAGCAGCTTAGAACTCCAGTTACACAGAACTGTATTCACACCGCTCTCTGAGTTTCTTCACCCTTTACTAATGCTCTTATTTAGTCAGAGCCTATTCACTTGTACTCTACTTGTGCCCAGGCAGGAGAACAAAAATACAAATGGGTTTTAAATTGTTTTGGGTGCATGAGCAATAAAGCAAGCTATGTCTTCAAACTGAACTTTAAGGGAGTATCCCTTATTTACTATCTTGAAAAGATCTTATAACTTAATCTACAAGTGAAAATAGAGAATGATCTAATCTATGCCATTTGGTAAGCATCCCCTTCTCTTTTAGACCCCATAAAATGGGCCCCATGTTACAGCTTTGAATACCCTGGGTCCTGAGTCCTACTGTCAATCTTGGCAGTGTATCTGACCTGTTCTATCACTTGGCTTTGAATAAAGCTTCCTGGATACTTAAAAAAAAATTATTACCTAGATACATTTTTCTGTAAATTAATTACATGATTTGTTGTATATATTTTACCACATGACTTATTATTCATTTAAGAGCCTCTAAGGATAATATTTTCCTCCCTTTTTAAAAGTAAAATGGATTAGCATAGTAGACTGCTAACTGACAGGAGATTTAAGCTATATGATCAAGAAACCATGAGTTGGTGTCTTTGAAGTCATGAAAATTACTCTGTAAAAGAAAACTCATTTCCATTCAATTCTTTCAAATAACCCTTAATCACACAAAGATCAAAACATTTTAAAATCACAAATAAACATTTTAAAAACCAAAAATGTTTTATGTTAAATCATTCCTTCTTTAAAATCAGCATTCATCTTGGCTTTAACTGCCTTCTCCTCAGAACATTTAGGTGTCTGGGAAGAGGTTAACTTCCATTAAAGGGTTTATTACATTTTTCTTTGTGTACAAAGAAGTATTATTTTAATACAGCTCTCAACTATTTTTTTTTTAACTTCAAATGTCTTTGAGTCTAAACTGACTGTCTTTGCTGAAGCAGTGTTTGCTCTTTGACCATCTCTTTGGCATTCCATTCTGGGCACCTGATGCTGCTAATTACAGGTCTGTCTCCTTACCACTTCCTCCGCTCTATGGCAAGGCAAGCATCAGACTGCCTGATTACAAACAGCACTAGTTAAAGATCCCCACATACATCTCCACAGTAATTATCCAGGGCAAGTTGGGGCTGTGTTTGCTGTAGTCTTAGAGGAGTTACTCCTTGTTAGAATTTTTTCGTGACTAGCAGAGTCGCATGATCCAATGCCTGTAAGAACTTTTGATTCATTCAATAATGCTTTGTAATGTTATTTTACTGTATAATTTTCCAGTCTAAAAAATCAAAATATTTAATGTAAAAATAATAGGCCATAATCCCACAAAAAATATCTTCAGAAAATAGGTACAGGATAGTGATTATTCATGATGCAAATGAATTGGTTATCTTGACTCTGGGCCAATAGGTCTCCACAGGACAGCCACATTTTAGTCTCCATTACATATATACTCTCACATCCTGCCAGAGAGAAAAATAATAACTATCCCCTAGAGCAGTAAATGATGTATAAAAATTGGAAAGTTAGTTTTTATTATCAATATCAACAAGTGAAGAACTACGAAAAGTCTCTGGCAAATATCAGAAACTTCTGATTTGTGAACCTCCACAGCTCCCTGTTCTGTTACAGCAGACTGACTGAGGCACTGAGTTCAGCTGTGTTCGATGTTTTTGTACATCATTATTTAGGGCTTATTTATTTCATATATCATAGAATCAAAATTCATCACTAAAGAGCCATGAACTCAATGTAGGATAGAAAATCCAACGGGAATGGATCTCTAAAGTGAAGAAAGCTGACCTTTTGGTATAATTTCTGACATAGTCAACCTAAAGGAAGAAAAATTATTTTCACTCATGGTTTCCAAGGTTTTGTTCAATGGTCAGTTGGCCATGTTGCTATTTTGGGGGTCTTTAACAAGGCAGTATAGAGTTGTTAGAAGTACAGTGGTGGGTCAGACCTGCTGGCCCATGATGACCAGGAAGAAAAGAGTACAGAAGAGAGAAAAGATTTCCCAGAACACATGGCCAGTAATCCAATAGGTCCTCTCTCTTTAAACACTTTGTCACTTTTCAATACTGACACTGGATGGGGATCTGCCTTCAGTATCTGGACACTAGAGATCTCCACTAAAATGACTGGATACTCACTCTTCGGTCTGTCTGGGTTCTCAACCAGAGAGTCACAGTTACTTCACTTGATGGAGAAACTCTTAAATCAAGAGGCAAAGAGAGAAGCTAATTCTACCAAAATGAATTGTCAAAAAAAAAAAAAAAGCCACACTCGTTATTTATGCAAAAACATGAATTTATTCAGTACCATTCAAAGAAGGATATTATATACTACCCTTGTGTCAAATCCTATGTCAAGTGCTAAAGACAACAGGGTGATTAGGGACGAAACACTCACCATGCTGACATGTAGCTGGGAACGCAGGAAAACAAGAGCAGTAAAGCCGGGTATGAGAATTCATTTTACTGACCTAGTTAAACTGAAACGAACAGTATGTGAAACCTGGAGGAGGGGAAATGAATGGCCGAGGAAGGAGTAAGAGAGAAGAATGGCTTTAAGCCATTTGTGGCTTGCTACAAAGCTTGGGGTAGGTAGGTATAAGGTGCTGTCCTACTGAGGCCATAGATGGTCTAGCCTGAAGCAACTGCCTGCTGAGGGGAGAATATAAGCCTGTAGTTAGAGAAAAGCCTGTAGGAGTTAAGTAAGACATAGAAGCACAAATTATCCTGCCAGCAATGTGAAGTTTATATAGGCGAGCATTTGAAGAGAAAGGGCTCTGCATATGGTACTACATTTACCTGACTTCATTCTGCAGGTCAGAGGGTAATGGCCAAGAAACATCTTTGCTTCTCCACTTCAATGAAATGGCTATATGTGACCATATTAAAGTAACATGCGTCTTTCCTAATACAACACCATTAAATATTTGAGTATATTTAAATTTTTGCTAGCATTTAATTATACGGGACTTTAAGAAATAATTTCTGGTTTCAATAACATAACTTTCTGAATGACTCCTCTACCCGTTCAGTAAAATAGCAAATCGTCTATTCTAGGGGCTATAGGTAATGCTTACATCAATTAAAACATGAAGCAAAAACTTTTGGCAATTGTGTACTGTAAACCATCTTAGTATTTAAAACATCAACATTGAAAAGCTTGATTTTACCTTAAGGAGACGACACTGCTGGAAGGAATCAAAAGTACAGGCTCATCACTCCGGCACTGTGTTTTTTACTCCTGAAAATTCTCCAAGACAGCTACTACAAATTAAATGCTATACGTAGTGATAAATACCAGATAAACAGACCGATCAATCATCAAAAACATTCCAGATTGCTTCTGCCGGATTCTTTCAACAGAATAAAATCTATGAAGATAAGAGTTTTTAAAATTATGTAGATGACACTCACTTCTGATTATATAGAGTCCCTATAGCTTTCCCTTTTCAAAAAGTGGATGTTTCTTAGGACACCGTTTAGGGAAGTGGGGAAGGACAAAGTAGGGTTAAAAAATAAATGACATTAAATCTTATGTTTGCATAACACAAACTACAAAGAGATCTCTAATGTGGTGAATGCCGGGCCCTTGTTCACAATATTGTTTAATGTTTCTATCACATTGTGCTTGCTAAAGGATCTAGAACTGCAGTAGTTTGTGTTGTGCTCTTTGGTTATGCACTTATCAAGTGCGCATATTTTGAAAAAATATAAAACAAAAGAACAAAAGTATGAGTAATGTCACAGTGAACCATAAAATAGAATACTGGATAGTCTTTGGAACTGGGAAACTTCTCCTTTGCCTGTACTCTTCTCAAAATGCAGTCATTATTCAACCAACCATAAATTTGCTTTTATAACTACACACTGGAAATATTTTTGCAAACAGGACTATAATCTTTGCAAATATTCTTTTTCATTCTTAAAGAACACAAGCTGTAGATGGATGTCTAAGAGAAACTTCAGAGCTCCATTGGCCTCTCCTTGAATCCATTTAAAATATTTAATTCAATGAAGTGCAGACCAGATCCAGTAATAACTAGATACCCCCCACCCACATACATATACACACTATACATGCAGATATATTGAAGAGTTTGGGCAAGTAATTAATTTCTTCTCTCCTTTTGGTTTTTATCTTAATATATACCCTGAGCATATGAAGAACTCTGGCCTTGCTTGAAAATTTTAGTTTAATTAACTTTTGCTTTCATATTAGAATCAGTAAATGCTTTGCAATGTTAAAACTTTTGACATAATGAAAAAGGTTAATTGTTTCAATTCCTTTAGAAAGAGTTTAAATATTAGCCAAAAAATAGAGTTCAATAATTAATTTTTCTTAGTCTTTAACCTCCATTTAACAAAGATTGCGATGCATCATTTAAAAAGAATAAATGGGTGTTTTTCACCTAAAGTTATTAAATGCTAGTTAAGCTGAAATACATTCTAGATTCAGAATTTGCTATTAAAAAAAATGTCACTGGGGCTAGAGAGATAGCTGAATGGATAAGAGCACTTCTAATTCTTATGGAGGACTACGGTTTGACTCCAAGGACCTACATGATGCACAAGTGACTGGCATGCCAGTTCCGGGGGTCATATACCTTCTTCTGGCTTCCAGAGGCACATACTCTCACAAACATAAAGTTAAAAGAACTGTGTTCTTAAAAACTCACTAAAGCAAATATTAATTTCCAGAGTACTTTAGTGTAAAATGTATCATAATTTGGTATAGCTTTTGACTTTTAAAATGTGACAATTTCTTTTAAAAATGTATCTAATAATAAAACATTGTTGTTGGTCCATAAGGTGTTCCTCCATCTGATATTAATCCCAACTGAAGACAGTTCTCTCATTCTTGTAATAGAATTTTAGCAATGCCAAATGAAAACAGTTACGTAGTGTAGCCATTTATGATAAGAATAAAATAGCAACAGCAATATCAAAGACCAAAGTGCACAAAGTGCTTGTCTAGTGCCAAGCCCTGTCCTCAGCTCTTCACTTTTCATAACCCCATTCCTCCCTACAGTTCTACGACATCAATACTACAATTATTTTTATCTTTTGATCCCAGTGTGAAGTGAAACTAAGATTTTATACTTGTACATGAGTGCCTGACACAAAGTTCAGCATACTTTACTCATTTTTTGCCAAGGGACTCACAGACATAATGGCAGGATTTCTAGCACCAGTTGTCACAGGATACCCACTAGTCATATATATGAATATTTAGATAAATTTTGTTATATTTTATATATATATTTTCAACTTGAAAATTATCACACCCAAACACTCAGACACAGGCTACATTCCCAGGTGTGCACAGCCTTGCAAACAGTATGGTTTTAATTCCCTGGTTGTCAAGAAAAGAGACAGAAGGAGAGAGAGAGAAGAGGGGAGAAATAAAGCCATTCACTTATGTGAATGTGGTCATGATAAATCTCAGAGTGGACATGGACTACTTTCAGAAAAGCCTTACAAGCATAAATTAACACATTTAAGTGGGAATGTGTTTACTCCATTCTTTGAAAAATGGAGTCATACCAAGAGGGGTGCATTCTTTTCAAACTGCCCAAGACAGCAAGTCTATTACACAGCACGGAGTTATTTTACCAAAAAAAAAAAAAAAAAAAAAAAAGTTCTAAGCTAATGTAATAACTGTCGAATTTCAATCAATCTACAACCATCTTGTTACATTTTCACCATAATTCAGTTTCCTAACACCAGTTTGTAGATGGGCACACATTTATTATGCAGCCAAATACAATGACATTCTCTTTCCATTGCACAATAGAATTAAATTTCAAGCACTACAAAAGAAAAAATATGTATGGAAATAGCCATTATAAAAGATGTTTTTAGTCTTTAAAAATAGGTTGAAAATTAAAAATTCAAAGTTCACTTGTTTGGAGTGAGACATGTTCCCATCTGTTATTAATGCCTGTGTTATGCACTAAAGACAAGTTTATTCACCAAGGCCTTTATATACTATGTCAGTAAATGGGATTTTGGTTAGTAATTTAATTTCATAAACTCTGACCATGGAAGCTCACAATTCATTCAACATGAACATTTACAGTGTCCTGGGCTGTATTAAAACAGTTAGTGACACTAAAGAGAACTTCTTGATTTCATTAAGAAACGCTTGTATGAGAATCTGGTCACACAAAAGGAAAAATCTCTGCTTTTGTTAAAGAGTAGGCTTTTTCTTTTTTGCTATCATTCTTTTCAAGAAATACAGGGACATGTAAGGCTTTTATTTTTTTACCATGTGAAAAAAATGCTCACTTAATTTCAAAGTAGAAATAAGTAAAAGTCGTGACATTTGGTTAGAGAACAGAACTCAGAACCCCAAAGGCAAGAAAATATGATAAGAATTTCAGTGACGATTATGAAGATGCTCAGGAAGCTTGTGCACATGTGATGGGGTCATGTGCTGACTTGGACTCCGCCCTCCTGATTTATGCTGGGTTTTGCTAATGGCCTGATAATGGGGAAGGGGGAGGTGGTTCAGGCGGTCTCCTAGTGCTTTAGAGTGGTGTGAGCATGACAGCCGCTGATTAAATACTGCCCAGGTTTCTGCTCACACCAGATGACTGAGCAGCCGTGTTCAGCACCACCATGGTGTCACACTTGCAGAACACTAGCTTACAGTCTATTCTCAGACGACTTACAAAAGATTGCAGAGTCTATAATAATCGACCGTATCCAAATTTTGTCTAAAATTTCCTAAAGGTGAGAAATACCTTTAAGGAATTCGGTAGGGTCCTGATATGAGCATTTCCACCTTCACTTTCATTGCAGACAGCACATACATATTGCATAGCTTCTAAAATATTGCCCCAGGCATCATTTATAAATATTAGCATGTTAAATTATACCTGTGCTTTTGTGCAATCCTCTTCCAGACCCTCACTCTGCCTCCCCACTTACACACACAACCGTTTGTGGAAGGACTTCCTGTGCTTTCAAAGTATATGGAAAAATAAACATTGTAGCTAATAGCAGAAAAAGAAATCTCTTTAAGTGAACTTCTCAGGGCACCTTGTGTGAATGCAGGCTCCTATGGAAACAACTCCTTTAGAATGTCAGCTTAAACTACTCCAGATGATTTCTTTCAAAGCCTCCAGTTTAAAACCATCACTGCCACATATTATCTTCTTGTTCCAGAGACTGCTACTTTTGTTTCATCACAAGTCTCTGCCTCTTTAGCAGCAGTCCAGCTACTACTATCAGATGGCATTTGTTTTACTTAATGTACATAGGTTTAGAAAGGAAATACAGGACCGCTATTACTGCATTCTATGAAAACATGCCAGCATACATTTAGCTGACACGGCATCAGCTGGTATTTAAACTGGGCTTAGCTAATGGACTTTTAATGTCAGCGGGGTTATGTGCAGTTACTGGCTATTAGCAGAAATGGTTCCTTCCTATAAAAATCACTTTTCCTCAAGTGTGTTGTTTGAACATTCCTTTCCCTAACTTAGTGACTGTCACTGAATGCTAAATAAACCCAAGGACTCTGGAGTCTGCTCTTATCTTTAAGATCCTCCTTTTAGATTTGCAATTCAGCATTAAACATGCAACCTTTCACATTTACTTTTAGACTTGTAATCACAAAATTTTGTGAGGAATAATAGTTCCTTTGTCATTTTTCACAGTATCCTATGTTTTGCTATGAAAACCCCATGTCAACCATGAAGGATGTATGTATGATGGAGTGTTAAACATAGGCATCTGAATTCTAGAATTTGTGGACTTTTAAAATGCCAGTTCAAAATTGCCATACATATAACAGCCCAGCTGACCTTTCCTTCAGTGGGCCCATGTATAAGATCACTTCATGGTTGGCACTTCCAGAACAACCCTGACTCTTAGAGAAGTCAGAAAGATTCAGGACCCTGTGCAAGAGTTGTTCCCCCTGCCTACTTGGAAATAGATATTCTACTGATCATAGACATTCAACTGTAGTCAGTGCATGAGAGCCTACCATAAGGCTATGGGGGAAAACATCACAAGTTCTGCATCTGTTTGCCATAGGCCACAGAAAGTAGACCTCACGTGGTATCAGGAGACAACTTGTTGCTAACAGATGAGATAGGTATGTCTCTACACCACACAGTGAAATGACTCAGCAATTTGCAAAGGCAACTTTCTGCAGAAAAATAAGATGTATTTTTTATTAGGAAATTTGTGATGAAATCTGAGTTGCCAGTTTATAATCACCTTCAGAAATGAGCTCTCTAAGTAAAAAAGCATTTATTAGACAGGTTTGTTTTCTCCTTGAAAATAAATGTTTTTTTCTAAAAACTCAGATACTACAGATACAGGATGCACACTCATATTGCTACACATACGCTCACATACACATATATGTTCATAGGAGATTATCAAACTGTATTTATCTACTCCTTATAATTTATTCATTTCATTAAAATCATCCTAGAAAAACTACAGTTATTTAATTCATTAAAAATTGCCTGCATGCCTTTCATTTGACTTATAATAAATTCAGTAAAACAATCCCTCCTCTTTACAACTAGGACGTCCTACCTACAGCTGAAAATTTTACCAGCCATCTTTCTAGTTTTCTCAATCATGTGATTGCAAGATAATGGTAACTGTTTCACTGTAGTCTTTTTCATTATTTGTAGAGAGATACATGTGTGTAGTAGTGGTATAAAAATAAAGATTTCACTCAGCATGGAGAGGCAGACAGTGATAACACTTTCCAAATGCAGTGTAATTCTATTAAGTCAGTTCCACTTAAGCAAATTCATATTTAGGGACAATTGTCCCTAAGAATTCCCATATAATTTGAGCATCATGCTATCGGATTTCTTCCAAGCAGGTGAGTCTTTGGAAACAACAGGGTATTGTTGCCAGTGGCAATGTTTAACAAGGTAGCTTCAGATTAAGTGACGCATTTCCAAAAATAAAATAAAATAAAATAAAATAAAATAAAATAAAATAAAAGTATCATTGGTGGGTGTCGGATTAGCACTCTCTAATCCCCAGTCAAGCACATCTTGTTTAAACAGGTACATGAAAGATCCAGGTACAACTTCTTAACAAACACAGCCCTTGAAAACACTTTGGAAATCATTTGTCAGTTGGAGAAAGACAACATGATTTATATGTAAGCTTTATATTATTAACTTCTTCAATATTATGAGGAGAAATCAGTCTTACTTAGGCCTTTAGTTCAGATTGAACTAATAACGAATCATAAAAACAAACAAACAAAAAGATTCCCCTCTACTCCTGAAAGCAGTCAGAGTTGAGTTTCTCTTTTCCAAGCTGAAAGCCCTGTAGGTGAGGAGGGGACAAGTGTCAGCTTCCTTCAGTCCTTAGGTTGAGTCCCTTAAGTCAACTTAAGTCACAGTCTTTCATCATTTTAGGGATTCAGAATAAAGAAGATTGCAAAGAAAAGGAGAGGCAACATAGTCGCTGTTTTAGTTAGAGTAATACAGCATTACTACTTGCTAAACTTGAGACTTTCCACTGGGTGGCCACAATGTGTACATTTTGCAGCCATTACTCGAATGAGATACCATATATCACTTTTCTTTTGACCAAAAGCCAAAGCCAGTACAATCTCAGAGTTATCAGAATTTACTCCTCTTTCCTATCTTCCAGTTTTTGTTGAGGTGGTATTGGGGTTTGTTTGGCTTAGATTAGAGATAACAGAGATCTCAAGACCCACAAAATAGTTAACAGTCCTATGATCACTATCATTTTTAGGTTCTGTCAAAATAAATTGACCGTCTGCTTAATTTCAAAGGAGTTAGTTTTTCAAAAGGATTCCTTCAGTTCATGGTATTTAAAAAAAGATAGCATAATTATTTAGAATATTTAAGTACAAGTAACAAACTTGTAAACATATAGGAAGTAAAATGATAAAAACTTCTTCCTTTAATTTTATTTTTGAATTTTCTTTGCTAATGATTAGAAATATGTTGCATCATACAGCCTAACACAATATATAAAACTTCTGTTTTCTGTGAGAATGTATCTTCTGAATTAATTTTACATGATAATTTTTCTCAAAGTTTTTACTTCAAAACTTTTATATTATTATCTTTTAATATTTTCATAATATTTATACTCACCTTAGCTTTCACGAACTGTGAGAAACAAAGGCCAACATTTATGTGCCTGGACATATTTGGTTTAATAAGTGAACTTCAGAAACATTTTAATATTTAAGCACCAACCTATATTTTATTTAAATTAAGCTTCCTATATAAGACTTTTCAATAGGGGAAAATATAACACAATGAAATATATTTAAGTTTGAGTAGTCCACAATTAAATAATCAATTAAGACTTTTAGAAATTCTAGCACTCATCAATAAGCCTGTTAAACGTATTGAAGGATTTTTTGTTTGGCATTCATAGCTGAACAAAAAGTATGTGCTCGTCTTCCAAGGCCTTTTTACTGCTCTCATAATTGCTGAGAAATGAAACTAGCCACAGGAGCTGCATGACACAATGATTAATGAAAGTAAAGCCCTCTATTCTCACAACATTTTAAAATAAATAAGGTTTGTAACTCTGGAGTTAAATTTGATTAATCAATATCATATGTTAATAGGATTATGCTATCCCTCATATTTGAAATAAGAACTCCAGTAGGCATGTCAATAGGATGAAGGTTCACCTTGTTTCCGTTCTCTTCCATGGGAAAGTAAGACACGATGTGTGGTTTAATTAGCAGAGGGTATTCCCCAAACATTGTAGTTTTCATATGTTATGCTTCACTTTGCAACACAAAGCACTTTTGAGTTACTGTTCTCTGCTAATAAAAGGTGTACTGGTGTAAGGACAAAATTCTGCAGGTTAGGCACTTTCAAAGTTGTAGATGACTTTCTAGATTATAACTTCAGTTTAATTGATGTCACAGTACTTCAGCCCTGTTTGGAGAAGGTCTGTTTAAGTGCCTTAATTCTAGTATATTCTTTTGTGTATTTCAGAAATTCCCTGTATAATTCTGTGGGGGCAGTAGTGCTCAGAACAAGAGAAAGGCCACATTTCAAATGCAAACCAACACTTTTAAATGAATGCTCAAATTATAGCTTGATGTTTTCTAATTTTTCCTTATGAAGAGTATAACTACTTGAGGCATACATCTTAAACTTTCATTAAAAAGTATTTTGCTGTATGCAAATTGCTAGAGAGGATACACACATTGAGTACTTCTGATTCTGTGAGTTTACAGAGATACTTGCATAAAATAATCTGTATCAAAACTTTGTAAATTTTAAGACAAAATACAAGAGAAACTATAGGCTACATCTTAAAAAAAATTACAAATAAGAATATGGCAGCATTTCAAAATTACTCCTGAAAATGAACTTCAGCCCAGTAGCACAAAACTGTCACTGAGTTTGTATTTAAAACGTCCTGGAACTGACATTCTATACAAAAGTTCTCAGATTCATGGAGTTCTCCTTAACAAATACAAACAGTAATAAATACAAGCAAGCAGTAGAATAAAGGAATCCATGCAGGGGTCCAGGAAGTTGTTGATTAAGAGACTGAGAGGGAGATGGTAATTGAAATAGAGAGAGAGATAAAGAGGGAAGAGAGAACAGAGAGAAGATAAGGTATTTGAGGTTAAGTGCAGAACTTCACTATCAATAATTTAAAACAGAATGACAGTTTTGCAGGAGAGATGTGTTTGTCTTAACTATAAGTAAAATAAACATAAAGGTCCCTTGAAATCTTTAGCTTTGTCTTCAAAGTTGGTCAGAGAGGGACATGAAAAGATATCAATGACTGTTTATTGTTTATGTTCACTACGATCACAAGAAATGAAATCTGAAAATTTAAATAGAGTTGATTAAATTGAGGTACTGGTACATTTGCCTCACTTTTTGCTGTTTTTTTTTTTTTTTTTTTTTTTTTTTTTTTTTTTTTTTTTTTTTTTTTTTTTACTAAGTTGGAAGCCAAAGAATTACAATACTTCCTGAGAGCTACTTACTACTCCAGTTGCTTTACATTTATTAATTCAACCCAAGTATGACGATAGCATTTATTTTCTCATCTTCCATGTGAGGAAACTAAGGCACTGAAAAGTTAAATAACTTAGGCATGGACCCATAGCTAGTAGAGGCTGGAAGAATTATGAGGCATTGCACTAACAGGAAGAGCAGGCATACAGCATGCGCAGTTCTTGGCTTGTACCTCCCCAAAGTCATAAACAAAAGACACTGACTCCAAGTAAATAGAGATGAGGCTACAGTTTCATGGCATAGCCCTTGCCTGGCACAACATGTACAGGAACCTAGATTCAATCCTCATTATCAAGAAGTGGGTGGATCTGAATACAAGTAATACTTTTGAAATACTTCAAGAAAATCCCACTTCCAACATAGACATACTGGTGCACAGCTGTAATCCCAGCAGTGGGATCAGGTGGGGACAGAGGCGTGTGGCTCATGAGTTACCAGCCAGCACAGAAGAGGTGAGGAATGAATGAGAGTATATGCCTGGATGCCTCAACCCCCAAATGTCTCCTCCCTACTACTGGCAACCAAGTCATTACCATTAATCCTCTATGTATAAAAATGTTAGAATTGTCCCCACTGTCACTCCCGGAAGAAAGACGGCCTCTTTGACACAAGGAACATATCTGAACCCAGTGTTATAACTCAGAAATTAATATGCTATGCTGACAGGTCTGTCTTGAGGTTGAAGACAGTTTGTTCAAGTCTAAGTCTCCAACAAGCAACACACAGTCTGGGACATAATACCAGTGGACCAGAGCAGTTTGTTAGGAACATCACTTCTAATACACACTCTATTCAAGCAAGTGTGCAGGAAATGGAAACAGATTTGACTTTGAGTGCCTCGGACACAAAGGTCAACTACATGTGATCTAGGCTGAAACCTCAAGACTGGAGTCTAGGCTCAACTTCGACCTACAGCATCTTCCAGAAATGGCTACAATCCACAGTGCTTCTCCTGAGAGTGACTCCCTCTACTGTTCCAGCAAAGCTACGACCTAAATCAGAAACGTGCTATGTGCAGTTAAGACCTAATGAAGCACATTCTCCCCCAATCATGCAAATAGGAGGGATACTGCACACATCAGAAGACTGTTGGATTTAAGTCTCAACAATAACACTAAATAAGCCAAGAAAGTGAGGCTAGTACATCTCATGCCTCCATTATATCCTTAGGAGAGTTGTATGTGTATATTGGTATGAATTCTGATGATGATCTGTTCCCATGGTGCAATGATAGACACTTTAAATGATCCTTCCCTGCTTAACTAGGATGTTTATTATAATGTAATGATTTCTTTTCATGTTTTATTGACAAAGTCTGGCTTTGTTGTACAGGGTAGCTTTGAACTTATATTCCTCATGCCTCAGCCTCCTTCAGTGGGAGTCTTATAGGAGTATACCACCACACTCCTTGCTTTGTTTTTTAAAGTAGGTGCTTGGAAAGTTTGTTCTTTGAAGACTTTTTATCACTAAGTTAGAATGCACAGGATTACCTGCCGAACAAAGGCCAACTTGCCTGTTTTCACTTATTGTAGATCCCCAAAGAGAATGCATGAATTTTTTCTCCCAATTGAGCAGTACATGAGAGAATAATAATTAAATTCATCAGTAACACAGCAACATGCATAAAGTCCTGAAAGTATGATTTCCTTACTCTAAGTATGTTACTTGTTTTCTGAACACATCATAAATTAATGCAATGAGAATTATCTTTGACTTGTCCTCAGTAATTTTCTGGTCTGAATTTGAAGGTGTTAGCACACATAACACTAGTTGGTGGCAGATAAGAGAGGCATTATAATGTGTAAGGCTGGCATGATAGAAGACAATAATTCATGAACACATTCTCTCTCTCTCTCTCTCTCTCTCTCTCTCTCTCTCTCTCTCTCTCTCTTCCTAGTAAAAATATTTCATTCTTGGAAGTCAGGAGCCCTGAAAATTCCCTGGAGTGAAGGTTTCCCAGCAATCTTCAATGAAACAATTAGAGCCCATGCAGAGAGAGGAACGTTGTTGCCTACAGCTTAGAGAATTTCCCAAGGACCTGTTTAAAATGACTGCTGTCTGTCTTTAAACCACAGTTGCAAAACTCATTCACTCACAAATGATACTCTCTCTGTTCTATCTTAAGCACTGTTTTTCCCCCTCTCTCTCCTAGGCTGTTTTCAACTAGATACATATTTATTTTCAAAAGCTTCTCATTTTCACAGTACTGCTCCAACAGATTAAAACCCTTCACATTGTAAAGTACTTAATGAATGTCCCTGTTCTAATTGCATAGATGCTTGCATTCATAAAAATAGTCCACTGGGGTCATTAAGGTATCAGAACAAGCAAATGGCACCTTGAGGGTATGTGTGGGAGCTCTAATGCAAAATAAAGAGAAAGGATACAGGGGAAAATATGGGAGCCTGCCTCCCAGACCATCCTACAGTGAATGACTTGAGAAGAAAGTGTTAACAGCAGGTCAGTAGTAAACAGGCCTGGCTAATGAGTAGCAGCCACAGGGACAGTAGCTGATAGCAGATTTCTGTGCTTTACACTTCCTTTGATGTAGCACAGATAACACAGGAAGAGCTGGTGGTCTGGAACATGGAGGATAACAAAGATAAAAGTAGGAATCCTGCCTCTCAGACCATGGGATTTGAAGGAGAAATGTTATTCTCCCTGAACTAAAGTAAATGGAGAAAAACCACACCAAGAAACACACACACACCCTGCTGAACCTGCTTTTCTTTGGCTGTCTATGATCAGAATTAATCCTCAGTCTTTGCCTTGTCTGGAGCAGACGAAGAAAAAGTGCAAGAGGCAGAGAGAATCCGGGGTTCCTTTACCTTTAGGCTCTGCTCCCTCCTTTCAATATTAATCCACTTACGGTCCCCCATTTGATTATCTCTATCGATTCTTCTCCTACCCAGTCTTTTTAATTTGGCTGTTGTAAGCTCTCCGCAGGGATCCTGCCTCCTTTTGACATCTTTGGGGACTTTAACTTGCCTGCCCCCAAACCATTTCTTACCCTGCCCCTCAACCCCAATGGCTTAGTTCTTTGTGCACCCAGTAATGACAAGGGTTTCCAGCAGGAGTCACATAGCTGCTGCCAGAACTGTTCCTCAGGTTGCTCACTTAGACTTCCTAAGGTCCTCTTCTAAGCATTCCTGGCCAGTGTCCTGAGAACTTCTGATCAATTTCAAGAAATATGGGCTTTCCAGACACAGAGTCCCTTGAAAATGGTCAGATGTGCTCTGGGAGTGTGCAGAGCTGACCCCCAAGAATGGGAGAGTCAGTCCAAAGAAAGAAGGAAGGATTTATGATCATAGCCACTTAGTAATGTAGGGGGGGGACCCACATTCTTCTTAAGTAGCGATCTCTGATTCACACTGCCTTGCTAATGATACCTCTTTCGAGAGCAAGCACCAGACTTGCCTGGCCTCCGGGCTGCCTTCTGCATTCATCACCCTCTTCCTGCACCAGGGCATTGAGATTTTAGGAGATGAAGTCTGCAGTGGGAAAAACCAGTCTAGGCGCATCAATGGAGGAGTCCGGGTTACGGCTTAGCCTCCCCATCTCTCCAAATTCATAAAAGAAGTGGAACAAACCAGGTGTGTGTGTGTGTGTGTGTGTGTGTGTGTGTGTAGATAGGAAGGTCTCTGAACTGCTTCTCAGTTGCTGCCTCTTTCAAAGCGATATCGCCTCCTGGCTATAGGCATAAAATAAATAAATACTTTTTTGTTGTTTAGTGGATGAAGGATTCGGGTGGGAACTGGGCTTGGATGAGATGCCTCGGTGACAGGAGATAAACCAGAAAGCTCCGCCTTTCTTTTACCCACTTTCCAGTCTGAACCGCTGGAAACTGCACCAACTCCTAAAACTCACTGAGCAAGAAGGGACACCCCTCCCCCCCACACACACCAAAAGATGACCCTTAGTCTAGGTGCCTCCCCTCTGCCTTTACACGTTTTCAACTCTGAATAACTGCCCTCCTAACTCGGCTCTGCTCAGGATGTCACAGGCTTACTTCAAGGCTTACACGCATTAAAACGCCAGTTATAAACTGGTTAGCAGTGCCCGGACTCCAGGGAGTTGCAGACTTGGCTTGAAACAACTAGAGTCTCCCACCATGGGTTGTGGGTATGAAGTTTTTCAAGGTTCGCCTGGCGGGAGGGGTACACGGAGAGATTGTCAGTGGAGAGACAGTTACATCCGAAGCCTGTCCTTTCTGGGCAAACTGAACATCTCCATAACGCCCCACCAGCAGACTGAGGGCACCAGCACCTATAGGTCCTAGACACATTTTCTTAGCTGAGATGGGAGAAGATACAGCAAGCCCAGCCACGGCACACCGAGGGAAGTCTCTGCACACCACGCATATCGGGGCGCATGTGTGGCACACCACACCGCCACTATCCAGTGCCTTTGGAAACCTCCATGTGTACAGTATGCAACGACGTCCGCGTGTGGGGCTGAAAGTGTAAAAGACACACCAGAATCCCACAAGCACAGAGGCGGCGGCAGCGGCCACACTTTCATAACCCGGGCCCATCCTCATCTGGAGCTAATGCTGAAAACCTGGTTTCTTAACTAGTTCGGAAAGTGAAATTTAAAGTGGTTTCCACTGAGGGCAATCAGGCAGACGAGGAAGCTAGGATCACCGGGGAGACAGAGAGGCAGAAAAGAGGCAAGGCAGAAGCAAAGGGAGGTGACCGCCGCGCCCTGTGGACCCCCTTACCTTGAGCGGCCGAACCGGTGCCGCTGGCGCTGAGCAGGGCCAGGGCAGGTAACACAAGCATCTGCAGCAAGTATCCTAGTCCCAGTCCGCAGCGGGCCGCTGTCGCCCGCAGACCTTTCCTCATCGTCGGCAGAGGTGTGCGGGGAAGGGGAACGCCACCAAGAGTCGCGCGAACAGCAGAGAGCCTCGCCGGGCAGGAGGCTGAATCCGGCCACCGCCAGGCAGTCCTGAGAAATAACAGCAGCCCGAGCGCCACACTCCACTTTCTCCAAGGGCAGGGGCCAAAGGGGGTGGAGAAGAGCCTCCGAGGAGGAGTTTGAAGGTCCCTCGTCCTCTGAGCCTAGCCACTGACGTCTCCCGCCTGCGAGTGCTCTGCCCCCACTCGGGAAAGGCAGGGAGGCGCAGCGCGGCCACCACGGCCGCTCCCGCAGTTCCACCGCCAGCGGAGCGGGCGCTGCTCTCGGGTCCCCGCGCCCGCGGGGATCGCACAGACGCCGTGAAGGGGAGGTGGCGAGAGTGGGAGGAGATGCGAGCGGGCGAGGCGCTCCTGGCTCCTATCCTCGCGCTCCCGTGCGGGAGAGAGACGCCCCGGCTGCCGCCCGCCCACCGACGGTCCGGCGACAGTCGCCTCCTGGAGTGGGGCGAGAGGGGGTCCTGGGAGGCGCTCGCAGAGAAGGAGTGGAGGGCGCGGCCCCACTCCGCGTGGGGGGAGGCGGAGGCGGGAGCGCGCTCGCCCGCCTTATGTAAGCGAGGATGGAGTGAGATCCACGCCTCGTGTGGAAGGTGGAGTCCGCCGGGTTCACTCGCTCACTCGCTCCAGCGCTGACAAGGGACACCTGGAAGCTGAGGCTACCAGGGCCAGGGCAGCGCAGCCTCCTGCCGGGCGCCAGACTCCTGCTCTTCCAGCTCTGCGGGCGCGCCTCAGGCCACTTGGTCCCGTCCAGAGGAGCTCAGCCCACCGCCTGGCAGTGTCCCCGAGCCGGCCAAGCCTCAGCCAGACGCCCCAGGACTGCACTCGCGCTAGGATTTGGGGAGTTGCGCTTGATTAAGCCGGAGGCGAGCTGAAACTTATTTTCAGAGATGGGAAAGAAGGCAAGAAGCGTTTGCGGTGTCCCAGCCCACTATCTTTGGGTTGTCAGCGCCAGTCAGGCTGTTTTATGCTCTGCGAGCTTGTGACCTATTTGCAGTGGAACAAAAACTAAAAATCAATGGAAACTCCCTCGGTACTGCTTCCGTTGCTTGTTCATCTTGGTGACTGCTGATATTCAGCGTATAAAGAGTGCCGAGCCAGTACTGAGAGAAACTCCCTGAAAACAGAACAAAATTCTTAGATACTCAAATGATGTTGGAGCCTATGAATTAGTCTCCAAATTCCTAACAGCAGCGAGTGAGGACAAAATCTGCATCAATTCGGAAAGAATTGAGGCGGGGTGGAAGGATTAGTTAGGTTGTAGATTCCCAATATAAGGGTGAAAGAGGAATGTAAAGATAAACGGGTACAATTAGACCAGTCTAAACAAAAGGAAGGCAAACGTATAAACGTACCAGTTATGCTCCACAAGATAGCATTGTGAGAGAAATCCGTTTCTAGGATTACTGCATTTTAAAATTAATACTTTATCATGTAATAGCTAAGATCACAGTGGAAAAGAGTCATGTGTAAACACACAGGCACGCACACACACACATCATTGGAGGGAGCAGGGAGAAAGAAGGGGGAGAGAAAATAAGAATTTCAAGTCTAATTTGTACTATAGTCATAACTCTGTTCAGGTGAGCAGATCAGGTGACCTTCTCATGCCTTGATTTCTTTTTCTGGGATTTTCTCCTAGATTTTTTCTAATGCCTCATGATTTTGCCTACCTACTTCCACTGAAACTTCTGCCCATTATGTACGCTGTGGATGAATTTCATAGACTGGGAACGGTCACTCTTGGGAGAGACACTGGCAAAATTAGCCCCTTTTTATTTCCATGGAGACTCTGCCTGCCAATTTAAAAACGCTTAATTTCCTTTAGCTTCCTCACGTGGCCTCATCATGATATTTAGGTAAGAGGTCACATGCTGGTGCCAGATGGGTGGATCAGTCCACGCTGATTTACCAGGTGCATGACATTAGCTAAAAAGGCCAAGTGTCTTTTCGTCTAACCTGCAAAATGGGTCTAATAAAAGGAGTGATATGCAAGGTTATGTGAAGCTTAAATGTGGGTAATGGACCTGGCATAAAGTCATTGTTGATTACTCTTTGATCTAGAACATCCTCAGCATTTCTTTCTCCTTCAGCCCGTTCTGTTCCACAATCCTATCTCCAGTTAAGGTTAAGAGTAGTATCTGTGTTCACCAAAATTGTAGTTATTGGCTCACACACCTATCTGGATACTACAAGTGTGGCTTCGGTGAAATGACAATTTTAACTTTTATGTCACTAATCATTTGAATGATAATGGCTATATGGAGATTTTACACACACACACACACACACACAGTGGATGGTAGTGATAACCCATTACCATAATGAGTAGTACCATCAGAAGGGACTATAATTAAACCTAGTGGTTTTCTTTATCATTTCCCCAAGAAGCATAAGAGCCTGAAGTCCATGAGAGAAATCTCTGTGCAAACTCAGTGCATGTAAACAAGACCCCAAAGCATGTAAAATGTTAGGTGTGGTGGTGCGTGCTTTTCATCCAGCACTCTGGAGGCAGAGGCAGAAGAATTTCTGTAAGTTTGAGGCTAGCCTGGTCTACACAGTGAGCTCTAGGGTAGCCAGGGCTATACAGAAAGAACCTGCCTGAAACAATGACGAAGTCAAAGAGATAATCATTTATTCTTTATACCCTTCCTTTTTAAGTTCCAAGTAGAACTTAACTCATTTGAAACAGACAGATGCCTTGCCTCGTGGGTCTTTTCATCCCTCATCTTTAGCACAGAGCCTGATCTCTAGTTGTTATTCAGTCAGGTTTGGTTGGCTGAAAGTTCACATGGGAAGAATCTTCAAAGTTTAGGGCAGGTGAGAAAGGTTAAAATGGTCACATCCTCTTGCTTGGGTCTTTGAAGCCCTCAGCAGTCAATACCACATGGAATTATTCCTTAAAAGCACCAATAAGCGAGAGGGAAAAGAAAGTCGTTCAGTACTGAAATTCAGCCTAAAGAGGGCAGGAGAAGGGTTGGAGAAAGGGTGTGGAGAACTGGGGCAAGGAAAGCCCCGTGAGGAGAGCAGCTCTAGCACTCAGGCTGGCACACACTGCCTTTGGAGTGTCACTGACTGTCACAATTTTGTCTTCATGAAAACAACAGTGTTTCAGAGGCTGCTGAGTGCAGGCTCGCTAAATCTCTGCAATCTGGACTCAAATATCCCTGCCTACAGAGGATTCTGACTAATTTCTGGGGAATAGAAGCGAGTTATCACCTTCTATTCCATTCACCTGCTTGGATTTTCCAAGTAGTGCTTATTTTACATATCTGCCCACGTTTCTGAATGCCTATTTTATCCATCTATATGTGTGTGTGCATCTATAAATATGGGCAATATAAATACTTGCCAATAGAAAGTATGCATCTTAAGGGGAGGATATTTTTCCTATTATGTTCAACACTCTCTGCCCAGAATATAGAACACAGCCTAGCACAAAGTCAATAAATATTTCTTGGATATTGAATAGAGGAGTGTGAGCCAGTGGATTTGAAAACTGAGCCAAGTTCTGAATAACACCCTGTGCATTTTTAAATGATCTGTAGGCTTTTCTAGCTGTTGAATAAAAATCAAGTGTGAATAAAACTGAACCCAAAGTATATCTGAATGTGACCTTTCAGGTTTGGGATACCGCAGGTGTTTAAGGAACCAACATGAAATGCAGCTCATTTTTTAAAATAATAAAAATAAAAAGCTTACTTTCAATCCGTGTGCAAGGGCTTCCTATTTCTTGGCTCCGGTAAGTGGAGAATTAACTGTGGGATAATAAATCCCAGTGACAGGTGCTAATGGGAATTAAGCATGCAAATCCCTTGCATATCCCTCCAGAAATCTACACCAAGAAAAGTATGCTATTTAGCGTGTGGACTGCTTAGTAATAATAGTATTTACTCTAAACCACTATGGAAAAAAGTTTCCAGTACAAGGCTTAAATAAAATGAACTGAGCATATATTTTCATAACAGAAATAGTTTCTGTCATTTTTATCTCTGTCCTTGTATTTGATTCTTCACATTTTTGTAGTTTTATGGAGGTCTAAAAATAATTTTCTGCAGTGGGAGATATTATTAACTGGCTATACTGAAGCAGGATTTTACCAAATAAACAGGATGAGGGTAAGGAAAACTCTTCTTAAATAGGAATGGGGGATGGGCATGGAGCCCTCCTGTAATGTGACTGATAAACCTCAAGTAAGAGAGGCCAGATGGCCCAGAATCAGCTGATTCAATCCCCATTCTCATCTTCAGCCCAGAGAAAGAGACTGAGTCTCTCATAAACCTGTATACTCTAAATTTTTGTGCTTTTTGTTCATTTTATTAAACAAGACCCTTCACAAGTGAAAGCAACATGACTTAAGCTACCTCTTTAGAAAAATAATGATTTATTATTATATCCAACTTCAAAGCTATGGGGGGAAATGTCTATGCTCCTAATAGCTAACATTTATGGATTAATTGCTGTGTTCGGGTGATGATTCTAAGTTCTTTGTTACCACTTAATTATCACATTGAATATTGAATTATAAAGCACCACTATTGTTTTACTCCATTAGTAAATGCTATAACAAAATACTAAAAATTGTAATATATGAAAAACACAAATGTACCTCCCTATTTCTGTGAAGGCAACTGGGAAATCTAAGATGGCATTGCTGGGAACTGTGAGTTTCTTCTTGTTGGGTCATCTAATGAATGGGTAAAGACATTGAGAGGTTTGAGAGAGCAGGAGAAGATGAGCCTCTCATCCTTTTATAAGGAACCCATTTCCACACAGACAGCCTACTTATGTGATAACTTAATGCATTCATGAGGACACTACACCATGACTCAGTTATCTCCTGGAAAGCACCCATGACTCAGTACTACGACAGTGGGGGATCAAGTGTCCAGCACATGAACTTTGAGGTCACAGGAAAACCTAGAGTTAATATTTTTATACAGAAGGAAACAGAGTGCCTAAGCAACACAGTTAATATTTCCTAATGCCACTCAGATTTCAGGGATCATATTCTAGTCCCAAGAACGTAGATATTACTAACAGATTTGATTCTTATACCCGTATCCTAGACCTTGGTAAGCTCACTCCTATTTTAGCTTCCCATAGAGACTTGTGGTTGAAGTGCAAGGAGCTTTGGAAGTGCCATATTCATAGTAATTTTGTTATTGTTAATATCAGCATAAAAAACAATCCTATTCTGGCCAACAAAAGCCAGGAAGCATGTACTTGTCTTATCTGACCAAGGCAATCACTATGAGCAGAGGATTGAAGTATATTGATTGATCTGTGTAGCTTGTGTAATGTGGTCATTTTTGGTAACTGAATACATGGGCTAAAAATGTGGAGAAGGGATTCCCCAAAGAATCATCAAAACAGGAAAGAAAAATTAATAGAAAACAACTGCCAAGACAACAGAGGGAGGACCACCAGGATGGCAGGCCTGTGTTTTGTAGAGTGTATGGCATAACTGGTCCTTAAGGACCAGTTTGAAGTTTGTCTCATAACTCAAGAACTGTAGCAAAAGAAGCATTACTTAAGAAGAAAAGAACACTAGCTCCTTGTGGATTGGTTTTTCTTTTAACTGACAGGAAGAATTGGGTTCAAATTCAATTCAATTGAGAATACTATCATATTAACCCTTATTATAAGGAAGCTTCTGTCTAGGACCCCTGAAGAAGAATAACATGGATAATAGTCACAATATACTAAAGGATGAAATCAAACAATATAGAATAAATTCTAAATAAAGATAATATGTGTTTATAGGGGATCTTAGAAAATGCCAATGAAGGAATAAGAGAAAGATGACAACTAGAAATGAGGCATAAGCACTTGTGTAGGCAATGCTCATGGCTCCAACAATGAGGCTATTTATCGATGACAGAAAGAAGTCTGGGAGTGGGCAGTACAAGGAGGCTCTGGGAACTCAATTCTGTTTTTCTAAATGACTTGGCTCTTGATACCCATAATGTGTGACCTTTGTTCTCACAGATGCTGATGGCTTTTACTCCTCTAGTCCTCATATGTGCTTCCCTGTTGGAAGAAGAAACAGGTCTCCAGGGTGCAGGAACTTTAGATTCATTCTAAGCAGCTTTTACAGAGACAAGAGCCGAAACAGCTTCATTATCTTGTCCTGACAATTTGATCCGAGACTTCTTAAAATGTTACAGGTTGGGAATAATGTTGTGAATGCTGGCTGGAGCAGCTGTGTTTGGCAATAGAATGGAGGTCCAAGAGGAAGGTACAGAGTGAAAAAAATAGGACACTAGGAGAAATTTGGAGATATGAAGACAGATAGGAAGTAGCTACCTCTATTATTTGCTGAGCAAAAGGGATGTTTGTTTTTTATTTAATGAATACACAAAGGGGTGGACAGGGTATCACCCTTATGTCCAGTAGGATATATTACTAGAAATTTTGGGGAATCTGTAGCGTTGGGGTGGAATTTTATGAAGTGTACAGTCAGATTGCAGATATGGTACTGTTTACGGAAATAAAGCAAGGAAACAAAGGCAATAATAACAGGAGAACCTAGGAAGGAAGGAGAAAAGGAAGAAATAACAGACTGCAAAGGAAGGAATTAAAAAGGGAAAGATGGGGGCTGGAGAGATGGCTTCATGACTAAGAATACTTTCGACTCTTGTAGGGGACCCGGGTTTATTCCCCAGCAGCCGTATTAGGAGCCTCACAAATCTCCAAAACATACATACGTACAATATATACATGTACACCAAATAAAAATAAATTTCAAAATTTACAAAAAGGTAAAAAGAAAAATGATAAAAATAAATGAATTGATAACAAAACGTTGCTGTGATTTCTGCACATCAGTATTGTGTTGTAACTAGTATATGGAAAAACAATAAAAAGTTCAAAAAATATAATAGAAATAGAATATGCAACGTAAAAGAATGCTTATGGAAAATGGTGGCATTTCTTACTTTGCAGATTGAAGAAATGGCATTTAATGGAATAAAGTGAATCCTCTGGATCAATGAAAGTAGATTTTAGTCTCCTTTAATCTATAACTATAGATTATCTATGTGCATGATAACCACTGTGGAGTAAACTTTTGGCTATTAGACTTAGTCTCTCTTCTCCCTGTGTCACCTGATAGCTACTAACCAGATGGCTTTCCCACTTACAGGTCTGTAGGACCTACCTTTCCCAGTCTCACTAGGTTACAACTGCACACAACTACGGGTTCCAAATAATCTTTTAGCAATTCCCAGTTATGTGTGTACCTTCACGTTCTCAGTTACCTCCCACAACTCCCAGAATGAACTAGATTGCAAAATGCATCAATTTACCATATTAAAAACACATTAAATAATTTCTCATTGTCTTATATTTGCTTTCCCAGAGTCCATCAGGAGGGAATTCTATCCTTACAAAGCTAGTTGCAGAACACACAGAGTAATCAGTTGCATCTCTCGTTTTTCATTCCCTTCCTTATTAATCACCAAGCCACACTCTGCAGGTAAGTTAAGTTTTTGTCCACTTGATACAAACTAGTGTTGCCTTGAAAGTGGGACCTTCAACTGATGCTTTTCCTCTATCTGATTGGCCCATTGGCATGTTTGTGTGTTGTGGAATGTTTGTGTACACTGTAATGATAAGTCTCTGCCTGAGGTACCTTCTGATTGGTTTGATAAAGCGCTGAGTGGTCAATAGCTAGGCAGGAGAGACTAGGTGGGATTTCTGGGCAGAGAGAAACTGGGAGGAGGAATTTAGTAGCACAATTACATCAGCAGACACACAGCAATTCAGATGTGCCATACTAAGAAGAGGTAACTGAGCCACATGGCAGATATAGATTAAGAAATGGGTTAATTAAGTTAAGAGAGTTAGTCTGGAAAAAGCCCGAGTCACACTTTCATAATTAATTAAGTCTCTGGGTCATTATTTGTGGGATAGTGGTCTAAAGACTGACAAGAAAGCTTATATTTGTGGCTTAGTTTCTTAATTAATGATAAATGTGGGATGGCCCAGAACACTATATGCAGTGCCACCACTGGAACAGGTGATTCTGGGTTGTATAGAAAGCAAACTGTTCAAACATGTATACAGCATTATGAGGTCTTTACTTTGGTTCCTGCCTCTGGGTTCCTGTCTTCAGTTCCTGCTTTCAGATCATTTAATGATGGACTATGACAGAATTGCAAGTCAAATAAACTAGTTCCTCCCTTGAATTGTTTTTGGTCAGTATTTTATCACAGAAACCCAAATCAAATTAGAACACAACCATTTGCCTTTACCTCTGTGGTTTCAGCAATTACAATTGTGTGCTACTCACTTAGTCATGAGACTTAGTTTATTCAATGAAAGGGGGCAGGTGCTACACTGTGTCATGATTGTCATATCTAACTCTGTTATCTATGTACTTTGTGCAATCTGTAGATAGTCACCATGATGTGGGATTTCCCTCTGCATGCTTTGAATATCATTGGTTAATAAAGGAACTGCTTTGGGACTATACCAAAGCTATAGGGGAACAGAACTTGATGGGGAAAACTAAATGGAATCCCAGGAGAAAGAAGGAGGAGTTAGAGAGAAGCCATGTAGCCCTGCCAGAGACAGATGACAGAACTTTAGCAGGTAAGTCATAACCACTGGTGATACACAAATTAATAGAAATAGATTAAATTAATATGTAAGAGTTAGTCAATAAGAAGCTAGAGCTAATGGGCCAAGCAGTGATTTAATTAATACAGTTTCTGTGTGATTATTTTGGCTCTGGGTGGCCAGGATGAACAAGCATCCTCCCTCCAACACCACCAGATCCAGCTCTGGAGAAACCTGGCAAGATTTGGAGACTGGAACCTGAGATTTGGTGTCTCCTGCTGGGATCCTCAAAGATGAGACTAAACAAGCCAAAGCTATTTTAATAAGTCCTAATACTTGTGATCAAGAATTTAGAATGTTTGCACTGTTGTCGTTGCATTTGGGGGTGATGCTTCATGAAACCTGATGCTGACAGTGTCTGTTTTGCTCCTTGTGAGACACCATATACTCCACCAAACTCAAGAAATGTAGCACTCAAGGTGCTACTCCTCCCTGGAATAATAATGAGTAGGAAACAGGATCAACTGGCAGTGTGATTGGGAAGCACAGTAAGACAGGTGTAGGTACATCATGACTAGAGGAGGGCAGGGGTAAGGAACCCACATCAGATTGATGAGCCAGCGATCTTCAATGAGGGCTCAATAGACATGGGTCTCAAAGAATAAATACCTTTATGTTTGCTAAATTTTAAAATATAATAATCCAGGCTAAAGAAATAGCAGGATCCACGGAAAGACAAGATGGATAGAGCTTGAATGTTTGATAACACACTAATATTATATAGTAACTACTATCATTGTTGCACACATTTTAAGCCTAGGAACTCAGGCTTAGAAGAGTTAACTCACTTGCTTATTCTAAATTTGTGCCAGACTGAGATTCACTCTTGGATGCATCTCCATACAGGTGCACACTGTGAGTTTCTTCATGAAGCTTCAGGCGAAGCTTCACTCTTCAGTCTCTTGTAGATGATGTGTACACTAGATAGCTACCAAAGGTTTTGTAAGATGAGGTGATGTCATAATGGCATCTCAGAAATGGGCAATACAAATTAAAATTTTAGGAAAATCACATAGTATACATAACAAGTCTGCTCTAGTAATCCAGATGAGAAACAGCAACAGAGCACCTGTCAGAAGGAATAAACAGAAAATGAGCAAAGAGAACATGTTCAAGATGTCCAAATGAGAGGGAGGCTGCTATTCCAGAATATAGGATGAAAAACACTGTATTATTAAATATTCATAATGTAATTAAGAATAAGCTAGGTAACCCTGCTAAGCTACTTGCAGCAATAAATTACCCTCAACTTAATTAAAGGCATTAAAGAATTAAAAATAGGATTTAAGAGGTGAAATGGACACATAGATTTTTAGGATTACTGGCATTCGTTGGGACTGAAATGCTATATTCAAGTAATAAGGTAATGGCTCACAAGCACACATGTATTTTCTTTTCATAGTCCTTAACTATACCTGGCATAGAATAGGTAACAAATAAATATTTTAAATATTTTAAAAATAAAACAGTAATTTCTAAAAGTTTTTATGAGATCCAGCCTAAGTCATTTATATGTGTTTGGTGTCTTTAATTTAATTTCATCCTGAATTTATTTACACATTTTTGTTAGAAATGTGCTCTGCTTTATGTTACAGAAGTATGCCATAAATTACAGCTTGCAATTCAAAACAGACAACCCTGTTAATCACAAGTCATTATATGGAAAACAATGACATTATAGTACATATAACCCAATCAAAACACAATGTGATTAAATCAGACAAAAGAAAGTATTTGACCTTTGGGTTTATGACATAGATGAAGAAAGAAACACATTGTATGGGGATTTTTCATTTCATGCTATCACCAACAATGTTCAATAGGGAATTTGTTCCCTATTTTCTTTCTCCGGGTATGTACATTTGTGTGTGTTTGTGTGTGTGTGTGTGTGTGTGTGTGTGTGTGTGTGTGTGCAGGACCAGCTGTCACATGCTTCTTGGGGTAGAGGACAACCTTTGCTCTCAATCCTTAGATACTTTCCTTTGTTTGAAATAGGACCTCTTAGTTGGCCTGGATTTTCACATTGTGTATCCAGCTGGTTGGATGCTAACTCCCAGAATCATCTTGTCTTCATCTCCCATCTTGCAATACAGGATGATACCAAGTCTTCTAACATGGATTCTGGTGATTTGAACTCCAGCCCTCATGATTCAAGCACTTTATTCATGGATCCATCTCTCCAGGCCCCATTGTAATATTAATTAGTTCCAATTAGAAATAGAAAGATTTTTTAAAATGTTTTTTAGGATAGATTTTTACACTAGTGTTACAGTAAAGTGTTTTGTCTGTGATAGACTGGCAGACATCACTAAAAGGAATGATGAATGTAAAGGGAATGAATTATTATGATTGAGAAAAATAAATGAAAAATACAGAGATAGAAGTGAAAAAATTCAAATGAGAATGTTCCAAAGTTCATTTCAAAAGATTTGTATAAGACAAAACTCAAAAGGAGATCTAATCCGTCATTGAGGAAGACTTAGTTTTGATTATCACCAACATGGCTCGCAAGATGACCCTAGGGAGTGAAGGACAACCTAGTATTGTTGAACTTTATGGTATGGATGCTGCTATGATATGTACTTTTCTTCCAATTATTTATATTGCACAAATGATTCAAATCAGGTTCTCAGACATTCCAGACTCTTTGACAACAGTTAATAAATTTTATTTACTGAATAATCGTGTTTACTTTTTTCTTTTTTACAATTTCTTAGAATATAGTATTTGGATGTTTTAAACTTGAATACTTTATACAGTATTATTGTATAAAGGCAGACATATTCTGAGTATTATAAGCTCAGGCATTATGGAAATAAAAATTATAATTAAACAATCAACATTTTATATTCATACATATGCTTAGTGTTTTAGAGTAGTATTTTTACCATGTGCAGCAATGTTTAATAAAGTAAGAAATTCACTTAATTAAATTTAGTGTATAAGGCAAAAGTCAAGGAATAGCAATACAATAAAATATATTATTGATTAAACTCTGAAAAAAATATCCATACAGAATAAATGTTGAGTTTTTAAAACTGCATGAATAATCCCTTATCCTCTGGTTTTACATCATCAGAACAGTCTTTCTGCTCATCTTGACGTAGTCATCTTCCCGGGGAAGGAAAAGAAAAAAAATGATGCATATTACTCGTTAGGCAAAAATAAACAGGACAAGATTTATATTTAGTTTCTGAATTCCAAGATTTTTTCTATGCATTCAGTCTAACAGTGGGCTAAAGCTTCAGTCTCCCTAAATGAAGAGAAGATGCTACTTAAACTGGAGCTGAGGCCATTTTATATGCCGACTTATCTCATTAGGACAAGGAGATAAGCAACCGAATGTGATGAAGATATCACAGGGATAACCTTTTTGACAGGTCAGCATTCATTGGAAAGATTATGTCATTGATGTATATTTCACCTCCATCCCAGTCCCGTATGTGAAAGGCTCATGTGCAGAATCCAGCCCTTTTGGAGATAAAAACACTCATTTGTAAGTGAGCAGATGGTATCCTAAAGTTCAGACACAGATTTCAGGTAGAATTGCGGATGGGGGTGGGCTTGGCCTAGAAGATATCTAGTGTCACTGGGGAATGCTTCCTGGGTGAAGCTGATTAGCCTCTCGCTTGCCTCCACTCTGTAGTGCTGATTTATGGCTTAAAGATACATAAATATTATGAATGTGCAGATTTGGGATACAGAGTAAAAAACAAACTCTTTCCTCTAGAAGTTTGTATGATTATATTGTTTTGCTTTCTGTAACACGGATTTTATGTCTGGACATACCAACACTATCTTAATTGGCTCTTTTTAAACTTTTGATTAGTTCAAACACCTCATCACTTTCATTATGTGGTATCAACAAATGGCAGAACATACACAGTCAGTCAACTCTTATTTGGGATCGATTCCATGTACATACATATGTTATAACCATAATAAATCCCGCATGCATTTTATAAACTGAGCAACCACATACCAAAGTTTATTAGTGAGAACCTGTCACTCCTGTTTCAAATACAGAGTCAACAAAATTAATAAAGACAAAATTTCCTTTGGAAATACTTTAAATATCTTATGAAGAACCGTGCTCACATTTTACACATATACACCCGGAGAGATGACTGAGAATGTATGGGAGGTTGTTTATAGATTATATTAGATGGGAGCATTAAGTTATTTGATGTAACAGAGTTTAACATCAGTGAAGTTTGATGCACATGAGGGCAGCTTGATTCCTGGAACCAATCTGCCACTTGAATTTCTTGTCTTTAAATTGGAAATGATTTAATTAAACAGAGTTTTTTTAAGAATCAAAAGGTTCTCTAACATTACCTCACACAGAACATGAAATATTCTAATGGCAAATTAAACAGACTTTGTTTCCAAGTCTAGTGCTTTCTATTTTATGCCACATTTCCCTGAACTTTTTTTGGGGGGGGGGTTATTCCTGTTTCTTCAGAAAATTATTCTTTTTGTATCACTGCACTTTTTTTTTCTGTGGCTGAAGAAAACCTTTTCCAAATTTGTTGACAACATATTGAATGATAGAGCATTTTCCTGCCTTCCTTGACTGTCTGAATTTCTGTAGTGGGTGCTCAAACACTGGCAGGTGTTAGTTCTCTGCATACCTGAGTGCTGGAGAAACCCTGAGCTACAGAAGCTCTCCTCTTAAGTTTGGAGAATCATTGCTTCTGCTGTTCCTTTTCTGGCCCTCGACACATAACACAATGCATGATGCTTAGTGGACAGCCAATGGATATGGACGAAATACAGAAAAGCATAAGTGATGGAGTGAGTATATGAGTCCTTGCTTCTCTCACTATATAGGTCAAAGACCAAGTGTTCCCATGCCATTATTAACCTCTTTCATTGAATGGCATACTTAACTTGATAGGCTGTCTGTGAAGGATTTGGAAGCAGGAGGCTCTCTACTAATGCTTTGGATTCTGGTCTCTTCTGATTCTGTTGACATTCCCCTAGAAGAAATATGAAAATACTAGTCCTCATAAAAGATTTCCTCACTAGAATGCAGAGTGTTGATTTAGGGGACCTTCTTAATACCACTCTTGATACTTTGCTCCATGCTGCAAGCCCCCAGATGCAGCTCAAGACTCCCTTTTCATGGTTTTTCATGTGATCCCTTTCATATCATTTTCCAGTTTGACATTCTGAGCTAATTGTGCATAGTAACCCCTTTATCTCAAATAGGTAAGGCAAAAAGTAGCTTTGAAATATCCCAAAAGATAAAGTATACAAACAGAAGGGAAGTGAACTTGATTGGAAATATAGTCTTCTACTTTGTAGACACCATTTGACTTCATGCTCTTCCGGGTCTCTGGTGGTTTTGGTTCATGTAATTTTTGCTCCGATCATATATGGAGGTGCCTTATTCGCTCATTCACATGAAATTTAAGTACGGAAGTTTGTATGCCAATTTCTTATCCTCCACCTGCATACAAATCTCTGCAAAATTCTGTCTTCCATAACCAATGGCCAGAGTGTGGATTACAACTATGCTTGATCTCCATCTGTCTTCTTTGGAATGTCTTCAAGTCAGTGCAGCCCTTGGTAAATTCTGGATTTACTGTTTAACCTACCTTTCACTTCACATGGGCAAAAGAGTACTTGTCAATGCTTACTTATTATTGGTCTTTCTTTTAGACTACTATCTTGTTAAATATCCCAGGTATTTCCTATGAAATAATTGTTGAAAACTCTGGGAAAGAGCAGTCACTCCTTTCCTTTACACATTGGTTTGCATTCTGTGTGATCATTTGAAGAATAACTTCCATGGTTTGCATCCTTTGATGTTTGAACAGATTCTGCCAGAGTTGGAGCTTTCCAAAAATCTATAGCACTGACTTTCTCGATAACAACTTATGTCTCGGTGAATTCTTCATAAACTGAAAATGTTGTAAGTCAAAAACACATTGCACATCACCTTCTGTGTAATGTAGCTCTTAACCTAATCTAACATAAATGTGTGTGCTCAGCGAGCAAGGAACTCAGGACGGCGAGGGGTGCACCCACACACTAAGGCAATGGGGATGATCTATCGGGAACTCACCAAGGCCAGCTGGCCGGGGACTGAAAAAGCATGGGACAAAACCGGTCTCGCTGAACATAATGGACAATGAGGACTACTGAGAACTGAAGAACAGTGGCAATGGGTTCTTGATCCTATTGCATGTAATGGCTTTGTGGGAGCCCAGGTAGTTTGGATGCTCACCTTAATAGACCTGGATGGAGGTGGGTGGTCCTTGGACCTCCCACAGGGCAGAGAAACCTGCTTACTCTTTGGGCTGAGGAGGAAGGAAAACTTGATTGGGGGAGGGGGAGGGAATGGGAGGTGGTGGCGGGGAAGAGGCAGAAATCTTTAATAATTAAATTAATTAACTAATAAAAAAATCAGCAAGAAAAAAAAATGTGTGTGCTCAGAACACTTGCCACTAGTCTCTTGAACAAAATTTTCTAACATAGCCCCTAAGTTCTGACTCTATCATGTAGCTTATTAGATACTTTCCTGAAAATGAAAACTAGGAAGGCTTTTTGGGCTGGACATAGTTCCTATTGCATACGCATTACTTTTATATACTCAAAAAGTTAAACAATTAATTAAGACAGAGAACAATCTGTATGGAAATAACTATTTTATTGAGTCAAGGCTAGAATGTTATGGGCTCCAATTCACCACATTTAAAAATGAATAGCCTTGTTTTTTTTTACATGTGGAGAGTGCTAATTTGGGGCTGTCCTTTCTTACACATATTGATGGTAACATTTCCACTTCTTGTGTGGTCTCCGTTCTTTAACTGGGAAGGATTCCCATCCCAGAAGAGAAGTAATGTTAGCCAGAGTGTTGACTTTCATTATTCTTATTTGTATAAATTCCCCAGATAAATCCTGAGGTAGAAGATTGCTAATATTTGTTCTTACAACTCAAAGATGAAAATTAAGATCCTTCTGAACAAGGTGAGAGATAAGAAGGAAGTGAAGAAAAAACAAATGCTTTTCTCCTCCATAAAGGAGAGTTTGTAAAAGCGCCACTGGAAAGAATTATTGTTGTATTAAAGATGCTTCAATTTCTCGTGTTCTTTGCATTCTCTATGCTGAGTTTTTTACTCCAAATCACTGAAAAGGTCTTTAATGATCGGGGGCTCCTACCCTCATGCCTACTCTCCATCACATTTCTCTGTCTTTTTTTTCCTTTTATTGTACTTACTCTTAGGTTGTGCCTAGGTCATTTTTCTTTTTTTTGGGGGGGGGGTATTTTGAGACAGGGTTTCTCTGTAGTTTTGGTGCCCGTCCCGGAACTAGCTCTTGTAGACCAGGCTGGCCTTGAACTCCCAGAGATCCACCTGCCTCTGCCTCTTGAGTGCTGGGATTAAAGGCATGGGTCATTTTTCTATTGACTCTCACTGCGTCTCACTAAGTCTGACATGTGATAGCAGTCACCTTGAATGACTAAATTAATGCCACTTAAAAACCATCTGGGCGACAAGACCACGCTATAGCACTCTTGGGCATATACCCAAAATAACCTGGATCATACCATGAGAAAACTTGCTCAACTATGTTCATAGCAGCATTATTCATAATAGCCTGAACCTGGATATAACCTAGATGCCATTGATAAAGAAAATGTAGTACATTTACACAATGGAGTACTCAGCTGTTATAAACAAGGACACTAGGAAATTTGAAAACAAATGAATGGAATTAGAAAAAAAAATCATCCTGAACGAGGTAACTGAGACCGAAAGAGAAACATGGTATGTACATACTCATAAGTGGATACTGACTGTAAAATAGAGGATAGCTGTGAGACTCCACAGACCCAGAGAGGCTAGGTAGCAAGGAGGGCTCATGGGGTGAATACCCAGATCTCCCTGGGAAGAGGAAATAGAAGCAATTTTGTGAGTGGACTGAGGCAGGTGGGGATAGGAACATGAACCATGAGGTTGGGGTAGGGCAGGGGGGAGAGTACTGATAGAGACTACTGGAAAGGGGGTCATCTCGGGATCAGGTAAAAAGGGAATCTCTCCGGAATCTAAAAGGATGACTGACCCCAGCTTAGACTCCTAGCAATAGCAGATGCATATCCTGAACTTTCTATCTCCTGCGACCAGACTTGTGCCTAGCCCAATTGTGGTCAGAGAGACATCAACAAGTTATGGAAACAGATGCAGAGACCCACAATCAAACGTTAAGCAGAGTCTGGGGAATTCAACAGAAGAGGAGGAGAAAGGATTGTGGGAGCCAGAGGGGTCAAGGACACAACAAGGAAACTCACAGAATCAACTAACCTGATCTTACAGGGGCTCAAAGACACTGAACTGATGACCAGGGAGCCTGCATGGGACTGACCTAGGCACTCTGCATATATGTTACAGTTATGTAGCTTGACGCTCTTGTGAAATTCCTAACATTGGGAACAGGGGCTGTCTCTGATTCTGTTGTCTGAGGTTTCCGTCCTGCCAGGTTAAGTCCCAAAGAAACAACACAGAACTCTACATTAGTTATAAACTGATTAGCCCATTAGTTCAGTCTTCTTAATAACTCTTATAACTTATATTATTCTTGGTCTATGTTAGCCACGTGGCTCAGTACCTTATTCAGCAAAGCAGTCAGTTACATCTTACTCATTCTTTGGCTGAGTCACAAGTGCAGACTAGGATTTCCTTCTTCCCAGAATTTTCCTGTTCTCATTGACCCGTCTCTACTTCCTGTCTGGTAGTCCAGCCTATACTTCCTGCCTGACTAATGGCCAATCAACATTTATTTAAAATATAATTGAACCGGGCAGTGGTGGTGCACGCCTTTAATCCCAGCACTCGGGAGGCAGAGGCAGGCGGATCTCTGGGAGTTCAAGGCCAGCCTGGTCTACAAGAGCTAGTTCCGGAACAGGCACCAAAGCTACAGAGAAACCCTGTCTCGAAAAAACAACAATAAATAAATAAATAAATAAATAAATAAATATAAAATAAAATAAAATATAATTGACAGAATACAGATCATTGTCCCACACCATGACTCTTACAGATTTTTGTGACCCTACTCCTCATACTAGGTTGCTTTGCTCAGCCTTAATTCATGGGGAGGTGTTTAGTCTTACTGTATCTTGATATGTCATGCTTTGTTGATACTCCCAGGAGATCTTCTCTTTCCTAAACAGATATGAAGGAAGAGTGGATTGTGGTGTTGGAACAGAGTGGGGATGTGGGAGAAGGACTGGGAGGAAATGAGGGAGGGAAAACCTTGGCAGAGATGTAAAATAAATCAATAAAGTTATTTTTACAATGTTTTTATTGATTTTATTGAGCTATACGTTTTCCTCTGCTTCCTTTCCTTACTCTCCCCTTCCCTTCTACCCTCTTCCATGGTTCCCATGCTCCCAAATTATTCAGGAGATCTTGCCTTTTTCTACCTTCCATGTAGATTAGATCCATGTATGTTTCTCTTAGGGTCCTCATTGTTGTCTAAATTCTCTGAGATTGTGAATTGTAGGCTGGTTTCCTTGGATTTATGTTTAAAAGCCACTTATGAGTGAGTACATATGATATTTGTCTTTCTGGGTCTGGGTTACCTCACTCAATATGATGTTTTCTAGATCCATCCATTTACCTGCAAATTTCAAGATGTCATTATTTTTTTCTGCTGTGTAGTACTCCGTTATGTGAATATATCACATTTTCCTGATCCATTCTTCAGTGGAGGGGCATTTAGGTTGAGAACTTCTACAAATCATGAACACTTTCAATAACATAACAAGATAGAAGATTAACTGAAAAAAATCAGTAGCCCTCCTTTACACAGATGATAAATGGGCTGAGAAAGAAAGCAGAGAAACATCACCCTTCACAGTAAAGTTATTTTTAAAAATCTGGGTAGAAAATTTAATTCACAGGTAGGACGCATTCCTCAAATTATCTATTAACATTGAAAGCAATTTGGTGTAACCACTTAATACAAATTATTTTAGTTAAATAATATTTACTTTGTGAATATAGTTGTAAAATACCCCATTCAAGGATATTTTTTAGAGTGCACTTTTTGTCTCAGGAATAATTATAAATACTAAGATTAGAAAAAGCATACTGATATTGTCATGATAAAGATCATTTTAGAAAGAAAGATGCTCTAAGGAAAACTGATGTTCCCACAATAACTATCTTAGTGGAATACATGTCTTAGAACATGTGCCAGTGATTTATGTACTCATGTGAATGTAGTGTTAAAGTATATACATTAATCATACATGCTGGAAGGGTTATAGAAAAGGATCAGTGGTAGAGAACACTGGATGCTCTTTCAGAGAACCAGGACTTGATTCTTAGCACTCACATGGTAGGTCAAGACTGTCTGCTACTTCAATCCTATCTAATGCAATGCCTCCTTCTGACCTCTTGAGGGCTAGGTATGCACATGGTGCACATACAAACATACAGACAAACACACATAAAAACACATCTTTAAAAAAAAGTGTTTAAAAACCTATCCATACTGGAGTCTCTTCTTCAGTGAATGATATTAAATATTTTAAATGCCATATTCCAATAAACATGTACTACTGGTTTCGTTCATGAAAGGCAAATGTTCTAATTTTATAATTATTATACATGCAAAACATTCTGTTTCATTTGATAAAATTAGATGAAATTTTTTTCTCATTTTTCTCTTTATCTTTTCCCATAATACAGAAGGTAAGATAGCTATTTATTTTTTTTAAAAAAAGCAAGTCAACTGATGAGACATTTAAATATGTTATATTATCAGTGTCCACATAAAGACAAAGCAACTCCTTGAAGAAAAGATTAATACACTTGCTGTATAGTTTTGTGATATCTGGTGAATCAGTGTAAATGGTAGAGGTGACAAAAAGCTGGAAAACTGCCAAGTTTAAAGGATTTTCTCACAGAAAATGTGGGGAAAACCTGCCATTTTCAGTTAGGAAGCTCATATCAGCACGTGACACATTCTCAGTCTTGTGATTGGTTTGATATACATTATTCTTCCATGATAACAAGTGTTGAATTTGCCCAACCAACTTTCTATCAGAGTTTCACCTTTTCTTTTTGAACAGTTGATGCCTTGATCACCCCAAAGAAATATGGTCAATATAGAGTTGATTCTTCCATGAGGTTAAGCGTATACACAGATGCTGAAATGTGACCCTATGCCACTAAAGAGAATAATTGGAATCAGGGTATGACTGAATCAAATTCAGTACTTAATGAATTTGAATCTCTAGTAATTGAGGAAATAGTTCATTCTGACCTGAACAACCAAGGGTTTGAATACTAAAAAGTGTTAGTAAGAACCCTTCCTCCGCAGCCCTGCCTCTACTTCAACTGAGAATATCTCAAGTGAACCTGAAAAATTGATTGTGTTATCGTGGCCACAGAGCACTGGGAATAATTGTTGCTATCTCTCCTGCTAGTTTAAGAATGGATTGTTTAGCTACTAGAAAGCTGAACAACAGAAAAGGTCTTCTTGTTCCTATAAGTACCAACAAATAATGTTGATGATTCTAAGAAGTCACACTTGAGTCTGATCCTTGTCCCTTCCTCATTTACTTTTTACAAAATCAGTCACTTGCTTCACAAGGTTAAGCGTTTACAACCCTTTAATGCTGTGCTGCAGCCATGCTTGAATGGTCCTGATGCAGAAGCCCTACTCTAAGCCCAAGATGACAATTACAAATGTAGGTGACTATTGAGAAGAACTAAATATGCTAATAACAATACCAAATCCATTTGCAAGTCAGATGGTATCTAATTCTTTGCTTTCAACAAAATTGAAGGAGTATCTAATTGATTTGCTCTTTGATGATAGATCGGATGAAATGGAATTGATAGTGAACCCTATCTTATTCTGGCAATAAATAATATTCATTCTTGGCCATACAAATTAATGAAGGAAAAAACTGCATCCATCTCATCAAGAAATTTATTTAATATAAAATGTTTTTATGTGTAATAATCATGACAAAACACATAATATATTCATGTTGTATTGCATCTAATCATGGTAATTATATATCAGTAAGAAATTTTTAGCACATAAGTCATGTAACCAGAGGAATAATTTTTTTTAAAATTAAATGTCCATCTATATACATAGCACATTGCAGAAAAGTATGATAGGGACAGACAGAAAATGAAAACAATAATTTAAGTAAAATTGTATACGTGACTTGGATTTATAAGCTGGGGTAGAAAAATCATAATTTTAAGTTTCTAACTGGTGAAGAAGTTTTTCCCATATTTTAAAAACACAGATAATGTAAATATAAATTAATGTCATATTAAAATTGTACTATCTATATTTGTAAGTAATATAAGATTTTTATTTTAAAATGTCAATAACTATGTTCAAATTTATATAATTTACAAGTTCTTGGGTGTATGGAAAATTAAAAGTCAGCTAAAATTTCTGTGAAAGATTTTTAGGTCTCAAAGTTTATTGAGATGGTAACAAAGCAAAAATTTGATGAACAGCGGGATAGATTTGATGTACTCATAGAATTCTTCCTAGCTATAATAACAGGAAATCTGTTCAACTCCTAAAATTTCTATCTGGAAATTAATATTAGTTAAATAGACTGACTGGCTCAACTGATCCTTAAAGTCAGTTCTTATGTGACCAGCTTTTGCTTATTTTTTTTTTAAATTGCACCTCCCGAGAATATTTATTCTTCAAGAAATAATTGTTGTTCTCGTACTGAGCTTCTAACATGGAAAAATGATGCCATGACTATGACCTTGGATTTAATTATATGTAATGTCTGTGGAAAGTTAGTAACTGAACAAATGAATGAATGTGATTGTCTAAGCTTTTTCCAGTTGAAAAGTACATGCACAGTGACCCTGAAAGTGGGAGGTATGGTCCTTTCTAGGGCAGAGCACACCAATTGGTTGTCTACTGCCAAACGGTCAGCTCTGAAAGCATATGTGCAAGCAACGTTGTATGGGATCAACAGGTTATATTTGCAAATACATATGCATATACAAGTACATATATGTAAATGATAACAATTGATGAAAAGAGAGGCCACGAATTTTCATAAGGACAAGGAGAGTTATATGGAAGAGTTTAGAGGAAGAAAATGCATTAAATACAATCTCAAAAATAAAGAGAACAGGTGAAAAAAGAAAAGCTCATGCACATATGAAAATGTATAGTATACAAGGCATATGTAATTTACACATTATTTTTATTAAATTGCACAATGAAATACTTTCATTTTAAAATTAAAGTTCTTAGGTTAATGCATTGCATGGAGTGGACATTCAATTGATTTTGATAGCAAAATACATTTTAATTTTATGATATGGGATTGTGTATTTTCTTTTCATTTTTGCTTTTTCTGTATTTGTCCAATTATTATCTTGTAGAACTTTATAGAATCCTACTCTGTTATTAGAGGATTTAGTAATACAGTACTAAAATAAAATCTTTAAAAGATTTAAACTTCTTGCCTTTTTAAAAATTGTTTTCCATTATACCAATATAGTATTTATAGCAATAATTGTTTAATGATATATTATGTTTTATAATAGGTCAGATTCAGTGAGATTAGATAGCTAAAAATCTATAAAATTATCCTATAGTATTAGACTTCAGGACATTAGATACTATGGTTAAAACAAATTGTTTATCTAGGTTGAAATTTGTAAGCAGATGAAAAAACACAGCTGCCCTTGATAATTGGTTATGATTTTGTTTTATGTGTTTAAAATACATTTTTAGATCTTTAGAGAGGAGTTTATTAGATGAGTGAAAATAACCATGCCAGGGTGGCTTGTGTCATTATCCTAATTAAAATAGACAAGGTTCTTAATTTGAAATTGTTTTCCAGAAAACAGATGCCTGTTCTGTCGATGACTCATGTTTTATATAAAGAGAGCTGGGGCTACAATGGCAACCTGTGTATCTGTGTGGAACCAGCCTAGTTCAGTAGAACACAGTGACAGTTACACACTTCAGGATCTGTCCCGAAATCTGATACATATTCACTGATAATGGCGGTATATTTTGGCAATGATCATGCATTCACCTGCAACCAATGCTTTCATTTTGGAGGCCTTGAGGACCTATAATCAAGCGAGGCAAAAGCTTGTATATGAATCAGGAGAGCCCAGTCTAGACAAGCCTAATGCTAGTTTTGGTTTGAAACTGTTTGAAAATAATGAACAAATGATAATAAGTAATAAAACCCACAGCACACAATGAAGAGCAAATTATACTGGCGTCATGGTGTTGACATTATCTCATAAATTCAAAATGTGCAGACTTGTGTGTATACACACATCCGCAGAAAACACAACAGAGCACACTATGTGGTGCTTCCCACACACAGGTGTGCATTTGAGGAGCACTGGGGGACCACAGTCTCCAGAGAAAGACTTCCCAAAAACCACATCCTGAGCTTAAGATGCACGAAACCCATGCTATGGAAGCCATTGACAATTATCTCGTCTGGAAAGAGTAGGGTTAGCGGAAACAACATTAAATATTTAAATAACTTTGGAATAATAAGCATGTTTGATTTTCTCTTGTTGCTCCAGAATTCAAGATTGATGGTGTATGTGAAATAAATACAGGTTTTGTCTTATATAATAATTACTTTTAAGGTCTTGTTCTTTAATGATGGAATAAATAATATTATAAGGTGTGAGGCTATCAATCATGAACCTACTTAAGTCAACACTCTTTTCGAACATTCTAAGACATATTAAACACTAGAATTCCTGTAATTCTAAGGTTTTGCAGTAACCTTAAATTTCTTTAAAAATTTCGAAATCCAGCATTCAAATATAGGCTATGCAGTATCTCTCTCCTTACTTTTCCTTTATGATGATAAGACAGTTTTAATTTTGAATACTCCTATTTTTTAATCAATGGGTACTTATGATGTAGTTACTACGTGCCAGGCTAATATTAAGCATTGCTAGGTTAGACAGCCAAATTAAATATGACATCTGCTTGGGGATGGGAGACTAGCAGTGGCAGGTGCCACTCGATAGTCATTCAAACAAAAAAAAGGTGCTGCAAGCAGGAAGAAACAGTTTGCAGAAGGTACATATATTGAAAGTATAAACATTTCTGTCTTCAATACCTTTTGAATCAGCCCTCACCTGGCACACCACACACGTACTAAGAAGGTGCTTTTTTTTACTCTTTATTTGGGCCTCAAATATCCTCAGGTACACCAGTATAATGTCCCCTAAATAAAAATCTGACCATATATGCTCTCTACCTAACAACCCTCAGTGCTCCTCACATCTCTAAAGAGAAAGACCAATGTTCTTAACACGTACTGAGTGAGTTTTTATAGTGTGGTCCATTTACAGCTCCAAGGCTCTCTCAAGCCTTCCTCACCATTTTCCATGTTCTAGCTAACTATGGTATTTATATACCATATTAAATATTATAGGGTATTTAATACCAAGGCATTACTTGTGATCTTCTCTAATGGGCCCTTGGCATACACTGTTTGCTCTCCACAATAAACTATTGACCACTTCTCTATTTGGGTGATTCCATAAAATAAAAGTTCAAACATTACCCGACTATTTGACCATAGTCCTTTAATTGAAGCATACTACCCTGTGATTACAATTTACAGATAACTTTGTATGTTTCATGGTGCATACATTCACATGCACATTTTTGTATATAATATAATCAGTGTACATGTATATGCAGTATAAAGCACCACAAGTATATGATATATTTGGTTTCCCGGAAGAATGTAAATTAGTATTTTTCCTTGAAAACATTAATAGATTTGTTTCAATTTCATCTTGATAGTATGAAAATTAGATTTATGAATTTATGGGTAACAGTTATAAAGTGTATGTCTTTGAAAGCAAGTGGCTATTAATGAATTTCCCAGTTATTTATTTCAAAGAGTCTTATTCAGCATGTTTCATTCAGTGTAGAGCTGGGAAGCTGTCTCCTGTAAATTAAAAAGCCTTTTCACTGGCCTGAGGAATTTATAGTCCACCTAGAGGGACAACATAAATACAACAATATGAGGCAATATATCCACAAAGTAAAACAAAGATAGTAAAAAAAAGTGAACATAAAAAAAGAAACAGAAAAACTTTTCCTCACCCCAATTATTTTCAATTCACTTCCTTATTCAGCAAGACCAAAACAGTACAGTCATGAGTTTATGTGTTACCTCTGGTAAAATTCACAAATTAGACTACAGCTTCTGGTATGAAGCAACAGTCCACTAGCGTGTTGTTTGACTTTAAAAGCACATAGAAACAACAACCAGAACTCTGCTAGAAACTTCAGGGGGCAATAGGTGGGTTTGCCTTTCTTTTACGATTAGAAAGCCTCACCCAGAAGTCTATATGCCTTAAGGATTTAAGAGGAGAGTTTCTTCCTGCTGCTCTATGAGATAGTCAAGAAGGCCAAGGGCAACAGTTGAATGTCTGACAGCTGAGTGGAGGTAACAGTGCCAGGCAGAATTTCCCATCATAACTGCATCCCAGCCTGGCTGTGACCCGAGAGAGAATGTACGGCAATATATGAAGGAAATCCCATGAGAAGAAAGATTTGGTGGTCAATGATCTGTAGAAAACTATGGGCAGCAAAACTGAAGAACAAATTTCCATGTGTTTGGGTCTTTAGCAGCCTTGGAGACTTCAAATAACATTTCCCCAATTTGCTTTTAAGTCCTTCAAAGGTGTAATGCTTTTTCCTTGACTCACATGGTAGTTCAAAAATCTGTTAGCAATTGTATAACACCATAAAATGGATATGGAATGTATTTTTCTTCTGAAATGCCTCTTAATCTAATAAAATCTGTACCAAAGGTATATACGAATTTTAAAACTTACCATTTATTCACTGCTTGTGAGAAGGCTTTTGTTTGTACCCTGAAAATTCTTTATTTGGTTCAAGATGAAGCTGTTGGCCTACAGATTGCTTTCAGAGAGCACAGGCCAATTAGTTGAATTATTTAATGTTTCTTCAGGTTTGTTATTTATGCCAGATGCTTTGTATGTAGGGCATACAGTTTAAAAGGGTGCACTCTGTAATATTAAATAATATGAAAAATGAATGCTGAGAACTGAATTTAAATTTGAAAAACTGAACAGGCTGACAACTGACAAATGTCCCAATTAACATTACAGACATTTCAGCAACTTGAAAAATTAGGAACATACAAGAGAATTTTATTTGTATTAGAAACAAAGTTTTGAAGATTATGAAATCATTTTTTTTCTATTTGAGGAAAATGAGCCAGGATTATTTTTTTCAATTGCTTATTTATTTATGGTCTTTAAAAGGAAAAGCAGAAAAGTGTGATTAAGTGACTAATGATTGAAAAGGGTTGTTGAGAAGATTTTCTGTGAAATGGATAGTCACAGTTATTTTGTTTTCCTTTTTGTACATTTTTCTCTCTGTGTGAATGTGTGTCTATGTACATTTTTTGAAGGAGATGGGTGTGTATATGTGCATAGGTAGGTGGAGACCCAAATTTGATGTCAGGATTCATTCTCCATAGATTTTTTTACACGTTCTCTACTGAGGCAAGGTCACTTAGTCAACCTAGAGATTGTAGATATTGCTAATATTAGCATTTTAGCTAACTGGTTAGTTAGAGTTAACTCCTAACTAACTCCTCCTGAGCCATTGCCCCAGCTTATGTTATTCAGATGGTTATTCATTATTATTACTGTTCCCATGGAGTAAGCTTCTTAAATACATGAGGCCATTGTCAGGTTGATGGCTACTGATTTAAACCCTGTACATTTGTGGGCATAGAGACTCTTAGACTGTTAGTATAGTTTTGGTTATTGTCATTTGGAGAAGAGGCCAGGCACATGATACATTTTCATAGGGCACATTCCCGGGAACTCAGTCCCTATAACTAGACTCCACCTTCTAGTTTCTATAACCTCTCAATAATGTCATCAAATTATGGCTCCATCGATCAATTGATCAGGGCCCTTGTTATCCAATAACATCACAACCGTTTGGTCCACTGACTGGAAACCACACCTTCAGTACATGGGAGGCACCTTATACATGATTTCTAAAAGATGATTAAGAATTCCCTGGGGCCAATGACATAGCTCAGCATGTAAAAGCACTTTCTGCTAAGCCTTTGAACCTTTGTCTGATCTCTGTGACAGACACTTGTGGAAAGAAAGAACCAACTCTTACAGATTGTTCTCTTACCTCCAAATGCATGCCATGTCATCCATTTCCTTCAATAGATAGATAAATAGATAGATAGATAGATAGATAGAGAGAGAGAGAGAGATAGAGAGATAGATAGAGAGATAGATAGAAACTAGTTTTAATTATTAGGGTTATTTTAACAATATAATGAATGAATAGTAACATGACTTATGCAATGGATGCATTCAGATGGAATGTCTGTGATATTTAATTCAGGATAATGAAACTAGTCATACCAAGTTGATAGAATGAATGGATTTACAAGGTCATCAAAATGCAAGCTTTTTGAATTCTGTCTAGTAATTTCCATTAGCTCTTTTGAAGGAAGAAAGTGATATGTTTAAATGTACTCTATAATGTATTTAATATCATTATACCTCCTTAACCATAGAAATAGAGAGAAACAAAAATAAACTAATCTTCTTTTCATTCTTTGATTCAGAAAAATGTTCTTCAGTAGGAAAGTGGTGATGGATCTGCTTCCAAACAGCATCCTTGTACAACTGTTAGAGCTTTTTTGGTTTATTTATTTTATTTTATGTGCGTAAGTGTTTTGCCCATATGTATGTATGTGCGCAACATATGTGCCTCGTGCTCATGGAAGTCACAAGTTGTAGCAGATCCCTAGAACTGATATTATAGAACCCATGGGTTCTGGAAACCAAATATAGCTCCTTCAAACAAATATTCTAAACACTGAGCCATCTTTTCAGCTGTATAATTGATGCTTTTAATCTTCTGATTTTAATTTATCAGTAAGAACTTATTTGTTGTCTTCTTCATCCACTTCTTCATTTTCCTTCATCCTTTTCTGTTTGCTTCCTCCTTTAACTTTAGATAATCAAAACAGTTCACGGATTGATCTGCTTTGTGTCCTGGTTAAGTCTAAGGGCTCTCGGAGATAATATTCCATCAATATACATTAATATGTATGCCAAGGAAAGTATAGGAATATAAACATGAATGGTCCTATGAGATATCCCCATTCCTTTTTAGATGGTGCTATTTCAAGACTTCTATAACACCCTACCTTGCACAATAAATGTCTCAGTTGATTCCATCACTTATTTATGCCTTCAGTGTTTTATAAGGTGTATCTAAACCTCCAAGGGGCATCAAAACACCACAAACATCTCATATTAATATGTCTAGCCAGAAGATGTAACTCTGTCTCTGAGCTAGATGGCCCATCTGTTCATTAAAAGAACCTTCTTCCTGACACTATTATCAGATGTAGCAGGACTATGGTCCCACTTGTTACACTGCCTGGTTCTCTGGAAGTATAGCACTTGAGAGCACACTGACCTTAAAGGTTGAGAGGATGGAGATCAATTCACTGTCACCAAGACACTATTGGGGATTATACCTAAATGGGGAAGTGTCACACTATTTGAAGGAACTCAAAGGTTGCCATGGTTAAATGATATTACACTGTTGGGTGCCAAGAGTTTCGAATCAGATTCATCTGGAAAAATCAATATGGACATAAGACATTTATTGCCTTATTCCATTATACATCTATACCTCAAACATTTAACGTGTTGTCAAGAATAATACTTTGAGCTCTTAAACCTTAACCAAGTGTAAAAGCGGAGAGCCACAGAAAATTAAATCTTAGTGAATTAATACATCAAATTTATGATTCTTGTTCTTAGTTTTTTCCAATGAAGTTATGAATAGAAAAAGGAGAATATTAAGAACTATGTCCATTAACAGAAGTGTTTTTTTGAAGAAACATTGACAATATTGATCAATTAAATAAAATGTCCACATTGGTTTAATAACAATGAAAATGTGAGTAAAAGACTTACAGAAGATGGCTTTGGGGATCACATTGATTCGAAGTTGTTTAGTTCTTTAGAGAATATATTGATTATTTGTGAAATAGGCTGCGGCACAGTGGCAAGGTTTAGGATGCAAATGTGATGGGTCCAAGAGTGTCATGAATTGGAAGGCTGATGACATTGTCTAATACAAGATTAAGGTGAATGAGTGCCTGAAGAATATCAATTCATAAGAATAAACTTCAAGCAAGATGCTTGATCATTTTGGTTGTGTTAATCAATAAATTCATGCTTAAATAATACCCACACTGTTGAGAAAAAGAACAAAATGTACTAGAATCAATGTCTTCATCTGTTTAAATATAGTCAAATAAATAATTTCCTGGTTTATTAATGTCAAATTAGTATAAACAAAAATAAAATCTACCCTAATTTATGGAAGATAGCTATTGGATATAATTAGCTATTTCTGCCTTATTGCTTTGTTGAAATACTTTGTTACATAATTTTTTCCAATATTTTTGTTCAGTTAATATTGAATATACTCTTGTTAAGTAAACAAAATTCAAGAATATTTTTATTCTTTAAATTAGCTATATAATATTTGAAATTATGAAATAAAACTGGGTTGATGTGGGATTCCCCTCTATATTTCATGAACACTATTGGTTAATAAAGAATCTGTCTTGGGCCTGGCAGGGCAGAATAGAGGTAGGCAGGAAAAACTAAACTGAATGCTGGAAGAAAGAACCATGTAGCCAAGCTGGAGACAGACACCAGACAGAAACTTGCCAGAAAGCCCCAGCGACGTGGCAATACACAGATTAATAGCAATGGGTTGATTTAAGATATGAGCTAGTGCTGGGCGGTGGTGGCGCACGCCTTTAATCCCAGCACTCCAGAGGCAGAGGCAGGCGGATCTCTGGGAGTTCCAGAGCTAGTTCCGGGATGGGCACCAAAGCTACAGAGAAATCCTGTCTCGAAAAACCAAAAAGAAAAAGAAAAAAAAAAAAAGATATTATTTCAGGTCTAAGTGACCAGAAACAAATGAGTGACCTTGTATGACATTGGGTGACCCCCACCTTCTATTGTTCTGATTTTAATTATTTAGTATTATTAAGCCATTACAACATCTAAGTTCCTTTAGTAGATGTAAATATATTTACCAAAAACATACATGCAAATATACATGTAAATTTTTAATAATGTTTTTTTAATATGTTCACTTTCTCAGTTTCTTATTTATATTAAAAATTTTAAAAGAAATCACAGGAAAATAAGTGGATACCAGAATATCATTTTTTATTATTTCTTCTTTTAATGTTATAAATAGTATAGCTATCCAGGTGTTTAGGCCTTTAATTCTATGACTTTGGATGAATAGTGGGCAGATGTTTATGAATTCCAGGCCAGCCTGGTCTACACAGTGAATTCTAGACCCTCAATTGCTAAACAACATGTTCCAGACCTACCATGGCTTAATCGTGAGCTTCAGGCCAGCCAGGCATACATAGTGAGACCTTGTTTCAAAATAAAATGAAACCATAAATATCTGAGTAATTTGGGGGCAATATATATTCAGATTGATTTTCTACAGCTTTTTCTTGTGTGTTTATGTTAACCAAATAGATGTTTCCATTAAGCTTCTACAATAGTGAAAACTATTAAAATATTCTTTAACTATTCCAACAACAAGAAACTATATTTATACAAAGCCTATCCAAATGGAAAGATAGACTACAATATGATAAAAGGAGATAAAATAATATTAAAAAATTGAGAAAAACAGGGTTGCTGCAGTATACCAGGAGGAAAAAAAGAAAAGGAAATTTCTCTTTAGGTATAATAAGCCTGTGCTTGTTCAGTCAAGCAGTATTAATATTTCAATAAGAACAAGATTTAATATGAAATCTTAGATGACCAGCAAGTTGTAGCAAGCATTATGATTTTGTGAACTGCATATTACTTTTACTGAAGGTAATTTATTTTTCAATTTGGAGATGCTCAGGACACTTGCCAAAGTGAAGATGCACAAACCACGTCACCCAAGTCTACAGTAGCCTAGAGGCCTAGTTTCACACAGTGACAGAGAGCTAAGAAGTAACTTTTCTAGTCATTGATATAAAACAAACTGAATTTATCTTGACCCATCACTTCTGGATGACAGTCCTTTAGCTAGAGTGGCCTTCATGACATCCATATCCATGCCCAGTTGCCTGAATGTGTGGAATCAGGTGATGAGGTTATCTTGGGTATCTTGTCATGTTATCCTTTTCCCCCACAGTACAGAGAAACAAGATGAAATGTGGGTCTGGAATGTGAAGATGCTGAGTTTATGTGACTAGGAAGTTTGTTTTCTAGTATTTTACTGCATTCGTGACTCATCCTGTTAGAGCAAATTCAGTAAAGAAGTAAGTTTATATTTTCTTAGGCTCTCAGGACCTCTTTGCATTCTCCTGACTTCTAATTTGTTGTTTGGATTTCCTTTCCTTTGTGTGATTCATCTTGAAAGCAAGGCTCTGTAAATTGTTTTACAGATAGCAGGGTAAGATCTATTGGTCTGAACTGTGAAATGGGTGTACTCACAGGAAGTATATAAATAAGTAAGATAAACACTTGCATTGCAACTCTACAACTTGAAAAATACATGATGACTCACTAGGCTTCGTGTTTATTTTACACACTTGAGATCATGGCTAATGTATGCTACACTGTATTTAGGAAACAAGAGAATGACAGAATACTAGGGAGTTTTAAGTCAACTTGACACAATCTAGAATCATCAGAGGAAGCAGTCTCAACTGAGAAAATGCACCCATATAGTTATAAGCAAGCCTACAGGACATTTTCTTAGTGATTGATGTAAGAGGGCCTAGACCATTACTAATCTGCTACCCTTTGGTGTGTGGTCCTGGGCTCCCTAAGCAACCAGGTTATATACAAACCATGAGGAGCAAGTCAGTAAGTAGCACTCTTCCATAGTATCTGCCTCAGCTACTGCTTCCAGGTTTCTGCCTTGCCTGAATTCCTTCTCTCACCGCCTTTGATAATGAATTGTTATTTGGAACTGTTGGCAAAATAAACCCTTTGCTCTCTACATTACTATGGTGATGGCGTTTTATCACAGCCATTGCAAACCCAACTAAGACACTGGCATATATGAAGAAGGGACAGTTTTTCAAATTAGCACACTTAGATTTTCTGTGCTGTAAAATTTGTACTTCTCTGGGGTTTCTTACTTTTATGTTTTTATTTATCTTGAACCATAATCAACCTTTAACTCTCCCATGAAATTATTTTTGGTATTTGTGTGGACCTATCAGGCAACAATGGATCAAAGTCAGATATCAACAATAACAGAAAGTTTCCAAACTCCTGAAAACTATCTACTGAATAAAAAAATAAGTCAAAATAGAGAAATTAAGGAATTTTTAAGATTCAATTAAAATAAATACACAGCATACTCAAGCTTATGAGGCAAAATGAAAGTGGTGCAAAAAGGAAAGTTCATAGTACTAAGTGCCTACATAAAAGAAACTTAGAGAGATCACATACTAGCAACTAATAGCACACCTGAAAGTTCTAGACCAAAAAGAAACAATCATACCCAAGAGGAGTATATGTCAATAGATATTCAAACTGATGGCTGAAATCAATAAGTTAGAAACATAGAGAAAAAATATAAAGACTAAATGAAGTAGAAATGATTCTTTGAGAAAATCAATAAAATATACAAACACTTATCTAAACTAATTAAAAGTCAGAAAGAGAGACTGTCCAAATTAACAAAATCAGAAACATAGCAGCAGACATTGAGGAAATTCAGACACTCATAAGGATACTTTAAAAACCCATACTCCACCAAATTGGAACATCTATAAGAAATGGTTAATTTTCTTGGTAAGTACACTTATCAAAGTAAAATCAAGATCAAATAAACAGCTTAAATTGACCTATAACCCCTAGTGAAATAAAAGCAACCATTAAAAATTTCCCAAACAAAAAAACAAAAACAAAAACAAAAAAACCCAATAATAAAATAAACAAACAAAAACTAAAAACAGAAAGAAAGCCCATGCTATGGCTTGCTTGGTAGCAACATGGACTGGCTGTGTGCCTAGAGAAAAAGCAATGTGCATAGCTCTGTTATGCTGGACTGGGTGGGTCAAGTAGGCAGTACTGTATTTTCCCTATCAATTGGCGCCACTTAAGTTCATAAGAAGGGCTTAGCATCTTATGAAGCACATCTGGTCAGAAAATAATTACAGATATGCAATAAATATAAATCCAGATGGAAAAAAAAATCTCTAAATGGTTTACAGTGTTGAAAGATAATAAAATAAATATTAAAAAGTAATAGAGTAATAAAAGCCACATAAATATGGAATATATAAAGAGAGTCTGGATTATATATTTAATTGTGTTTTCTTTGATTTTTTTTTGACTGCAGAGGAACTAAATACAGAGAGACATTTTATTGTATGGGCTGCTAAGCTAAAGCAGCATGTATATTATAAAGGAATCTTGATTTCAGAATTTGTGTCCAATGATATGTTGTTTTAGAAAAAAAGTTCTTCTATTGTTTTCACAGAGGATCAGAACCTGTGGATTCATTCCAGGTTAATGTGGTTTTATTGACCATGACCCTCTAAAAGGTTGCTGTGAACATCCCCCAAAAAATCACTTTACTCAACTGCTGACTGTGATGAACCCAGCACACAGGATACACCATGAAAGGCCTGATTAACAGCACCCCAATCTGTAGGAAATAGTCTAGACAACTACACGCAAATGCCCAAATATCGTTTATAAATTTTTGTTTACATTTAAAGGGAGATATGCTATAGAGATTGGCATTCATATGGATCTTGGTTTATTGATACAAATTTACAGTCAAGTTTGTTACACTGTGTATGCATTTCTGATCTTGATTTAGGTATTATGTTTGTCAAGCTCATTTTAAAATGTAATGTATAATTAAGAAATATAGGTTAATGGATAACCATCTATAATAGTCAAGTTTGTAGCCATGTTGGCTACATGTACTTTTGTAGATGTACAGAGATGTATATCAGATAGATAGGTATTCTTTTTTTTTTAAAGATTTATTTATTATGTATACAACTTTCTGTCTCCATTTATACCCACACGCCAGAGGAGGGCACCAGATCTCTTTACAGATGGTTTGGAGTCACCATGTGGTTGCTGGGAATTGAACTCAGGACCTCTGGAAAAGCAGCCAGTGGTCTTAACCACTGAACCATCTCTCCAGCCCTAGATAGGTATTCTTCAAACCTTTCAAAGACTATAGAATATGGCATTTAAAATGTTTTAAGAATTTAGAATTTATCATGACAATGAGTCACATCTGCTCCTGGCAGCAACAATCTACTTCAAGAGAAAGATGGGCATCAAAGAGGCTTCTTATGGAGTTGGTTGGTCATTTGGACAAGAAACTGCTCTTGCCTCGACTGCTAGATGAACTGGACATGCAGGACCCACAGAGAAATGATTGCTGAATTTGCCTGAAGGTGAGATGATCCTTTAGGGTTCCTGTGTCATGAAAGAGTATATACAATATAGCATATACTATATGCCAGTATATATATGCTAATACAGGCAGAACTGTCTTTGAAATTTTTTGCTTCATGGAAAAATCTGCTGGATACGACAGGCTAGTAGGTTGAAGATGGATGCCCCAATGGTGCAGAAGAACTTTGGGTGACTGTTTAGGCAGTGAGATTTCTCTGTCAATTTTAGAGTTTTGGAAGTTGCTTACAATGCACTTCCTGTTTACTTAGGTAATATTATATCCTTCTGGATTCTTTGAAGAAGTTGAAGAATTTATAATTATATAGTTTTCCTTAGTTTTAATACTAGATACAGTAGATATAAATATTGTAACTGTAATTCTTGCTTGCTACCTGTTTTGTTATATGTAATTTTACTATGTTAAAGTTAAAACCTTTCTTTTTTATTTAAACAGAAAAGGGGAGGTGATTTGGGATTTCCCTGTGTATGCTGTGATTACCATTAATAATCTGCTTTGGACCTAAGGTAGGGCAGAAATTAGCAAGCTGGGTGAGAACTGAACAGAATGCTGGGAGAAAGGAGGCAGAGGCAGAGACAGAGAGAAGCCATGTAACCCTGCTGGAGACAGATGCTGGTAAACCACAGCCATGTGGCAATACACAGATTAATAGAAATAGGATAAATTACTATGTAAGAGTTAGCCAATAAGAAGCTAGAGTTAATGGGCCAAGCAGTGATTCAATTAATACAGTTTCTGTGTGATTATTTTGGGACTAGGCAGCTGGGAACTAATTAGTGGCCTCCTCCAAAAAGTTACATCTCACCAGCTTTCTGTTTTTTTTACTGCCTTAGCTACTCTGTCCTAAAACTTGTTCTGTAGATAAGGTTGACCACGAACTCAGAGATCTGCCAGCCTCTGCCTTTCCAGTTCTTGAATTAAAGGTGTGCCCCTCCATACCTGGATCTAAGCTTTGCTTCAGTTTCTTTTCACAAGTTGGAAACGTAAATCTGTGAGATCTTGTCCTGAAATCACCATTATTTATTCCATTTCCTAGTTCATGTATCTTCTTGAACAGAGGATTTAACTCCATTCTACTTTCTGGTGACACTTTCCTTTCACACATTTTTTCTTGCTCAGCTTGCTCTTCTTCATTATATATCTTCATGAGAATTACCACTACTATTCACACAACAGAATCGATAGTAGCCTGTTTCAAGAATTTCTAGCAATGGAATTAACCAAAAATTCTTCACTTTAGCCTCAGGCAAACTCTTCAGACAAGGGCAAAAGGTAGCCAATTTTATCACCAATATCACAAAACCCCTTCTCTAGGCCTGGAACTTGTTGTAGACTTTTGGCCTTAAACTCACAGAGACCTGTTTGCCTCTGCCTCCAGAGAGTTGGGATTAAAGGCGTGTACAAGCACCACCTGGCCAGAGACCTACTTTTGAAACTTGTTCTAATTTAATGATAGAATAAGAGTTGACTTTATCTAGTGATGCTTATTTTTCACATTTCAAAATCTTCTGTTCTTTAGTATCACCATGGGATTGATACTCTGCTACAAGCACTGTTTATTTCTCATGTGTTTGTGACTGAGATCCCCCCTACCCTATCCCACACTATAAAGACCAGTAGTTAGAGCTGACTGTAGAGACAAGTGAAACAAGATGCTTCCTTCTCACATCTAAGTGTCCCATATCACTAGTCAAAGCAGGTCCTGAAAACACCTTCATTTTGTGTAAAATGAAGCATTGCCTTAGGATGAGTTACAAAGAAATCTGACATTCAGGAGTTTTCCTCACTAACCCTGGTCCTACTTAATACATTAGAAGAATTTGGAGAGGTTGAATTAAGCCATAATATTTTCATAGGGAAAAATTGCTAAGGCTTAGAATATAAAAATTATCTAGAAAGTTCTCATTAACTTATTTCCATATAAATGTTAAACATCAGGAAGTTTCAGAAAATCAAGTTGTCAATGTCTTAGTCATATTGTACATTCACATTACAAGATCATAAGCCCATCACAAGGAACTCTAGTGGGGGGGAGGTTCTTACATATAATTTATTGGTTCCTGCTCTCCAAGCTCCCTACTTCCTCCCCTTCCTTCCTTCATCTGCCCCTTCTTGCCCCTCCCATCCATTTCTTCTTGGGTAGATACTCAAAATGAGCAGCATGGCCACAGGGGTTGATTATTTCAGTGCTCAACTCTGTAAACTTTGCCTCAGGTGAGATAATCAGGCAAAAATGTTGAACTCAGGAATCAATATGGATCTTGAGTCTTTGCATCATGTATTTTTCAACCTTTAAGAATATAATGCGTTAAAAATAACTTTACATTTGGTACTCAAAAAAGGGAAATGGGAATATCATTTATCTTTCCTTTCATAATAATAGCTAATGTCCTCAAGGGGAAAACCAGGAGCTCAAATCTCTCACTTAATAATTTACATGCAGCTTGTGGCTTGTTAGAACATATTTAATCTGAGTTTGGTGCCCTACATCTTTGGGGCATTGTGTCACTATGGCATGCATTTTATGTTAACATTCCTTTTCCATAAAATGGAATGGAAATTACTACTAAAATGAAAAAAAAAATGTCTTCACCCCAAATAACACAGGGAAGAGTTTTTACTCCTATTTTAAAAGAAATATCTTTCGGTTCTCACAAAGGCAAAATGCATACATGCAAAACGAAATTGTCTTCCAGATAGGAGGAATCCAACTTAAAATGGGGAAAAGAAAAAATTGAAGTATATAGGTAAATACTTTTGATTATTCAAGACCAAGTATTTAGTCCCGAAAAACTGCTGCAAAGATTTTGTACTAAGGCAGTGGAGATGTAAATGAAAAATATCTTAAAATGAATACAGTTAAAATGTAGAGTTCCATAGTTTCTAGTATCATCCATATAATTGATATCAGACTGGATTGGGCTTTCTCCTCTAAAGCTCAATGTCATTAGCAGTCACTCCTTTCCTCCTTCAGATTGTACCCAGACAATCAGGGATCTGCATTTTGGAGGACATATTTTTATACATCACCATCTTTCCAAAATGCAATCTTGTGTACACAAGTAACTTTAATTTTACTGCATTTGTTTTTTGTTTGATCTATCAGCTACTAAGAGAAGTTTACTAAAAATCTCACTTTTTGATGATTGATTTATTTTTCAACTTTTCAGTCTATGTAACCAAAGACATACATGTTGGAATGTCTAGGTTCCTGGTACTTTGAAAATACTGTTTTCTAATAGTGATCAATACTTCTTGTTGATAAATTTACTTTGAAGTTTCTCTTAATTGATGTTAGTAAACCTATCACCTATAATATATTCAATGACTAATGCTTACTGACATCTTTATTTTCATACCATTATTTATTATTTGTTTCTTATAAATAGCATGCTAGATTACTATTTTTCAGATTTTGAAGCACATAATCTTCTTAAAGATTCTTAATCATTTTTTACTGTATATGTAGGAACATGGTTTTACATGTATTTATCTTTAATATTTTCTTATCATTTGTACTGTCAACATTGCTTGAAAGTGTGTATTCATAAGGATTTTTTTGTAAGTAAATGGTTGTCACATAGGTCAGCAAAATGAGGAAGTCATATGAGACCTAAATGTCTTGTCACCCTATGATATGTGGGGATCCACTTGGACCAGGAAACAGAAGAGGGAAGTTCATGGATGATTAAATTCAGTTTTTGAACAGGTATGTTTTGTGATGTCCCCCAAAATTTAAGATTCTAAATTTTCAAGTCACTAAATGCAGACTCACACAAGTGACTCTTTGGTGAGCTTCTAGGTGTTCACAAAGGAGGTACTCGATTTACTTGGTGAATCTCTGGGGAGATTGCACATACTTACCCAGGAGTTGCATGATTTGCGTGCTTGTTATGAAGCTCTGAGCTGCTGAGACTAAGAAGCTGTCTTCCTACCTTTTCAGTTTGCAGCTGGCCATTGCAAAAACTCTCCAGCCTCTGATCATATGAACCAATCTAATAAATCCCGTCACAATTACATATATATTCCATTGGTTTATTCCTCTGGAGAACCTTGACTAATACAATATTCCATCTTTGTCCTGTATTGGTTCAGGGAGTTTAGTCAACATAATAAAAATGGTTTATTCTTTTATGTGGATGAGAATATTTTATATCTTAGTGAAGCGGGCATCTAATCAAGAGAGAGCCAATAGTACTAGGTCAGTTAATTCATTTCCCAGTTTAATCTCATAATGGAAGTCCTGAAACTAAATTCTTGACAAAATGAAAATAACATCATTCTACTACTTTCCTGTAGACTCTGTAAAAGTACAATAAAGAAACTTCATTGTGTAGTAAACCTTTACAAGAAAAAATATTTGAGCAATAAGATCTGATTGAATCTTTTATTAATTAATAATCAACACATACTTATGCTCAACAGCAACTCTTCTATATTATTTCTCCAAATATTCTGTAGAAACCTACCTTGTATTAGATGGAACCAAACTTTCAGGAACCAAATTGGAAAACACACTCTTGAACAGACTTTCTGAAAGATTCCAAATCACTTGATTAAAGGTCTATAATCACTATGCACTAAGTATTCTAGAGAACTAGGATTTATCTTTATTCCTCTTTGAGAAGAATATTTACCATTCCTGACTTTTTGATATCTGTAGGAGGAGATAATGCAGCATCCATTTCTCATTTGAATTTTTCTAGAAAAAAAGTTACCCTTTTGTAGTTGTTTATTAACTAAATGAACTACATTTTGTAATTCTGTCCTAATGGCAATACACACTTAACTTGAGTTCCTGGATCCCATCTTCCACACTTTTATGGGCTGTGCATTATGATTATTCTCATTTTTCAGAAAAGGAACAGAGCCGGGCCGTGGTGGCGCACGCCTTTAATCCCAGCACTTGGGAGGCAGAGGCAGGCGGATCTCTGTGAGTTCGAGACCAGCCTGGTCTACAAGAGCTAGTTCCAGGACAGGCTCCAAAACCACAGAGAAACCCTGTCTCGAAAAACCAAAAAAAAAAAAAAAAAAAAAAAAAAAAAAGAAAAGAAAAGGAACAGAGCCAGAATGGAACTTTCATCTATCTAACTTCTTAAACACTATCTAATACTTTGACAGTACTCTAAGTCCTGATTTTCTAACCACTTCTGCAAGGTCTTCAGTGTCTCTTTTTAACTAAATTTACTTTCTTGTGTTAGTTACAAACATTTTCAAAAACACATCCCTATGTCTTATTCATCTTTTGGTCATGTCTACATTTGTGTTTCCAAACATTTTTTTATTGCCTCTTAAACTTGTAATACAATCTCTTTGGTATCTTCTGTACTCCATGAAACTTTCTGTTAATCCCTTAGAATATGGTCACCTTGATGTCTTTGATCACTGAACTATTATGTGAGAATTTAAACTCATTTTTCCCACACACACCCTTTCTGGTTAGATATTGCTAAAATACTGAATATTTGAGTGCAGTGTCTTTTACATGTCTCTTTTGGAGAATAACAATCGGGCAATTATGAACCCCCTTATAATTGCCACTAACTGCTATTTACCCCTCCAATTTCTCTCTCTTTCATCTTCATGGAGACATCCCAGTTCATGTCATCCTCATTCATATGATCTTACCAGCCCTGGACTGGTCTTGTGACAGTTATTCATTTTTGAATTCAGTCTATACACAACTTCCAGATGCAGATTTCCTAAAACATTCTCTAATCATGTCTTTTCAAAATAAAATAATAAACCCAAACACATTCAATAACAGCATCCTACTGCCTATTACATTTAGGTCCACATTTTCGAATTAGCATTTACTGTACCTATGATAAGCCCTAGGTTGATATTGCCATTATTCAAAATCTAGTCAATGTGTTACTTCTTGAGTATCCACTCTGCAAAGCTAAGTATCTCCTTTAAAGTACTTTATAACATTGCTATTTCTATTGCTTAAACATATTTCACTCATTTTTCAAATATATCACAGAATTGTCTAAATCTATTTCATTATTTTCCATATTCCCCAAAACCACTTAAAATATTTGGCAGGATTGCTCTATTTTCATAGGAGTTTATGAACATTTATGACATACAATATAGTCAATCTGATTTGTCTCATGTGGACACATTTTATATTTTGTATTAAACTTTTGTGGAAAACCAACATTTAATATTGCTATAAATTTTTATGTGTGATTGTTTTACAAGTATGCTTTTTTTATATGCTATGTGTATGCTGTGCCCACAGAAGCTAGAAGATGGATGACACCAGGTCTCCTGGGATTAAAGTTATAGAGGGATCTGAGACACCATGTGGGTGGTGAGAATTGAACCCATGTCCTCTGAAAGAATAGCAGATAGTTTTAATTGACTAGCCATCTTTCCAGACCTGAAGACTAACTTTCAATGGGTGTTCTGTGGAGAGGACATAATGCCTACTAAAGTCTTGCTTGAAAAAGAATAATCTTCATTTAGAGATATAGATTCATTCACACTTACATATATTTGTTATTGACTATTTTGTTGTTGTTGTTTGGTTTTTCTGAGAAAAAATGTGTCCATTTAGCTCTGTGATGGAGGAGGGTCATTTGTCTACGTGTTACTTTCATTGATTAATAAAGAAACTGCCTTGGCCTTTGATGGGACAGCAGCTTAGATAGGCAGAGTAAACAGAACAGGATGCTGGGTAGAAGGTAGTGAGGCAGATGCTATAGCTCTCCTCTGCAATATGGATGCAGGTTAAGATCTTTCCTGGTAAGCAACCACCTCATGTTGCTACACAGATTACTAAATATGGATTAAAGCAAGATGTGAGAATTAGCCAATAAGAGGCTGGAACTAATGGGCCAGGCAGTGTTTAAAAGAATACAGTTTCCGTGTAATTATTTCAGGTAAAGCTGGCCGGGTGGTGGGACGCTGCCTGCAGCTCTTACTACAGCTCTGGCGGACTTGGAACTTGCTATGTAAGCTTGCCTTGCATTCATGTAACTACAGTTACACACCACTACGCTATTTACAATGTTTGAATTGCATTTTGTTTGGCTGGTTTGAGATTGGATTTTTCTGTGTTAACTAGGTTTTTCTGGAACTCCTGTACTCATTGATTCGTCTGCCTCATTCTTCTGAATATAGGTGTTTATAACTATACCCGTTTTTGAATTGTACTCTGACAAGATCGTGGTCAATTTTAATGTCAAGGCTGACTTTCCATATACTAAAGAAGTTATAATCCCCTGAGTCTTGCCATGTCATGTTGGCTTCTCTTTTGATTTTTTACAGTAAAGAGAATTTCAGCCAGCAGGGTGAACTGGCATAAGATATTTGCCCATTTGACTTTGTTCTAACTTTCTTGAGAACTTCTGAGGACTGACTTCTTGACCTTCTATATGATAGCTCTAAAATTCAATGAGAAAGATATTTACAGTTCTGTAAATATCACTTTGGCATTTTACATTTTGTAGGAAAAAAAGCTTTTACATTGAAGTTCATAGCAGAGTTTGAGGTTCTTAAATGCCAACAAAAGATGTAGAAAAGAGACCTTTTCTGGAAAAAAGACCAACTTTTGAATTTGACATTGAGAAATTTGAAGAACTTTTAGGAGTTGCAGTGAAGAATAAAGATGTTATTTGATGGCAGGACATAGGACTGTCCTTCACTCATTGTCTCATGGGATAAAACATGGTTATTAGAATAAGAGAGGAGGGGATGTGCTATGCTTTAGTTCCTTTATATGAAGCTTCTATGACCACATGCAATATTTGGATGAAGAGTGTGCTACTCTTTCTCTATGTAGTTATTACATGTGTTGGAAAATGATTATAAGAGATGAAGAAAAATTTCAGATGGCCAAACTAGTGTATACTTCATAAATTTTTATTCCCTATATATAGAGAGAGCAAGCAGGAATGTGTTAGAAGGAAGGAAGTCACTAATACTTTCACAATAAATGTGAATATATTAAATGTAATCAATTATTAATTTAATGAATTGTTAGTTTGGGTTCTTTTAGAGAAACAGACATATAATATGTGTGAGTATGTGTTGTCCATTTTATTATTCAGGGGCCTTTTAGACAACATGTAAAGTGTTTAAACGATATAATTGAGAATAACATAGTAAAAGGCCCACTTATAAAAACAATCAGCATGCCCTTCCAAGGCTGCAGACTTGGATCTGACTAGAGTGGGGGAGATAATGAAGGAAAAATAAGTACACATACATGCCAAAAAATTGGAGTTGAGCACATTGAGGTATCTGATGGAGAAACCCCAAAACCCTAAGAGCTAATTGTTTCGTTTTATATAGTTGAACAAAAGTCGGGGTTATCTAATGTAGCTGATCAAGGAGACATGTAGTGCTAATGTAAGTAGCCGATGTCTCTGTAGGGGAACAATTCTCAGGCCATAAATATCCAGGGATAGAATGTTATAATAGACATTTTCTAAACATACAATCAACATCCATGCTTGCCATTTCTCTGAGGTGTTTGTGATGGATCTGAGGCCTTTGAGTCCTTGGCTTGTCAATGCCCATGTCAACAGCTCACATTCACTCAGGCTTTATTCACTCCTGGCTTGTACTATTCCCATGGCATTTTGTTAATTTATAACTTAAATATCATAGGCTGAAGAGGGTGAACACACAAGAAAACACCGACTCATGAGCAAAGTCAAAGTTCTAGGAAAGTTACCTTTGGAAGGAAATCAACTCTTACCAGGCCATGGTATGATGAAGAAGTAGCCCATGGATAACTTGACATTCATTATCACTTGACCATGTCTTTATTGGCCAAATCCTAAAGAAAGTTTTGTTTCTACTTCCCACAGATCTCATCCTCATGAGACACAAAGAAGAACAGAGAATGTTGAAGAACAGAGTGTATGTTGGTGGCAAACTGAGAAAGTCAGCATGAATATCCAGACATTAATTAGGCACAAATAAGGAACATATTAGAATTAGATATTTGCTTAGAATTGCTTGAATAGAACCATTCCTTTATGCATCATCTTAATCTTTACCTTGTGTTCACCCAAAAATGTACTTATAATCAGATGGGAAAAAGGAAATACAGAATGTTTATTTTCATTCATGATTTAAAATTTTAATTCTTCTCTCACATTTGATATCCCAACCACAGTTTCCACTCCCTCCTCTCCTTCTAGTCCCTCACCTAACTCCTTCTTCTCCCCCAGATCAACATTTCCTCTGTTCACTTCCATAAAGGAAAAGAAAAGGAAAGAAAAGATGCAGGCCTCCCAGGGATATCATCCAAACATATTATAACAAGATACCATAAAGACTTTGAACAAACCTTCATATAATGTTGGACATGGCAACCAAGCAGGAGAAAATGGGTCCTAAGTGCAGGCAAAGACTTCTTGAATTTTGCATGCAAATGGACAGAAATAGAAAAGACTAACCTGAGTGAGGTAAGCCAGACCCAAAAAGAGGAACATGGGATGTACTCACTCATATTTGGTTTCTAGCCATAAATAAAGGACATAAAAAAAGAGTCAGAGACATCCATCCCAAATCCCATTGTTGGGAGTCCTACAAGAACACCAAGCTACACAACCATAAGGTGTATGCAGAGGAGCTAGCTCATACCTGTATGGTATCCATGTTTGTCACTTTAGTTTCTGTGAGCCCTACTTACATAATTCTGTGGCCTGTGTTCTCATGATGTTCCTGAACCCTCTGACTTCTACAGTCCTTCTTCCCCCTCTTTTAGAATATTTCCCTGGTTCTGTCTAGTTTTTGGCTATGTGTGTCTGCATCTGCTTCCTTCTATTGCTGAACGATGCCCCCCTGATGACAGTCTGGTTAGGCACCAACTTATGAATATAGCAGAATATCGTTAGGAATCATGTCGTTATATTTTTGTTTTTCTCTGTCATGTTTCTTTCTATTCTTTGATTCTCGGCTGTCCTTTATCTGGTTCCTGGCCAGGCAGGCAGTGTCAAGTTTGGGCTCTCTTTTCTGGCTTAAGCCACAAGTTGAACCAATCATGGGTTGGGCACTCTCACAAGTTTTGTGCTACCCTTGCCTGAGCACACTTTGCAGGCAGAACAGATTTTAGGTAGAAGGTTTTGTGGCTGGGTTAATGTGCCATTCCCACTGCTAGGAGTTTTGCCTTGTTATAAAAGATGGCCACTTTAGGATCCATATCCCCATTACTAGGAGGCTTCTTTAAGATCACTCTCTTTGATTCCAGGGAGTTTTCACTAAAGTAGGTTTCTACATTGCTCCCCAAATGCCCACCTCCTATTCCTATCATTTCTCCAAGTCTTCTCTCCCTCCATCTTTACCAACCTCCCACCTGATCCTTCTTGCTTCCACCCACACCTGTCACCAGTTCACCTGTAAATTGATTCTATTTCCCCTTCCCAGAAAGAGCCATATGTTTTTTTGAGCCTTCCTTGATACTTAACCTCTCTGGATTTGTGAATTATCCTTTATTTAATAGCCAATGTCCATTTGTAAGTGAGAACATACCATGTTTACCTCATTCAAGATGGTTTATCTAGTTCTATCCATTTGCCTGCTGGTTTCATATTGTCAATGCTTTTAACAGTTTAGTGATACTCTGTTGTGTAAAAGTACCACATTTTATTACCCATCCTTCAGTTGCGGGACATATAGATTGTTTCCAATTTCTGGTAATTATGAATAAAGCTGCAATTAATATGGTTTGGTAAAGCAAGTATCCTTGTGGTAGGATGGGGCATCCTTTGGGTATATGTTCAAGAGTGGGATAGTTGGGTCTTGGGAGAGATCAATCCCCAATTTTCTGAGGAGCCAGCTCATTGATTTCAATAATGGCAATACTAATGTGCATTCCCACCAACAATGGAGGACTGTTCCCTTCAGCAAGGATTGCCACTTGTGTTTTTGATCTTAGCCATTCTGACAGGTGTAAGAGAGAATCTCAAAAAAGTTTTGTTTTGCATTTCCTTAATGACTAAGGACGTTGACCATGTCTTTAAGCATTTCTCAGACATTCACGATTTCTCTGCTGAGAACAATTTTGTGTAGTATAGGTTTTTAAAGTATATCCTAATGATTCATGGGGTTTCCTTGGTATCTGTTATTGTGTCCTCATTTTTGTTTCTGAGAGTGTGAATTTGGAAATTCACTATGTGTCTTTTTTTTTTGAAAAATGTTTGTCTATCTAGTTGATTTTCTCAAAGAACCTGCTCCTTCTTTCATTGCAACTTTGTTTTGTTCTCTATATTTCTATTTTATTGATTTTAGCCGCAAGTTGGATTATTTCCTGCATCTACACTTGGGTGAGCTTGCTTCTTTTTCTTCTACAGCTTTTAGATGTGCTGTTAAGTAGCTAGCATGAGATCTCTTCATGCAGGCACTTAGTGCAATGAACCTTCCTCTCAGCACTACTTTCATTACATCACAGAAATCTGGGTATGCTGTGCATTCAGTTTCAATGAATTCTATGAAGTCATTTATTTCTTTATTTCTTACTTGACCCAACAGCTATTCAACAGAAAGCTGTTCAGCATCCATGAGTTTGTGGGCTTTCCGTTGTTTCTGTTATTGTTGATATTCAGTTTTAATCTTTGGTGGTTTGATAGAATGCAGGGGCAAAAACTGTGGTTTTAATTAAACATTTGAACTTTAATTAATTTTAGAAGTTGATAAAGTCTAAATTTCCAAGAATTCTTACATGCAATCTATATTGTCTTATTAATAGAAGTATTATGCTTTATTTTTGATAATGTGGAATGCTTCTTTTAAATTTATTGCCAGCTGTGTATCTTAACTACCGTTTTGCAGCTCTAATCATTTCTTGATTTTGCTACCATATTAGTCTGTTTTACAATCTGAAAATAACAAACCAAGAAACTTGAAATTTTATGACAAATATTTAGACACTGAGAATTGGCTAAGATTTTCTTAAATTATTGTTTTAATATAGCCAGTCTCATTGGCATCATTTTGGGACCAAGTTATATGAATACCCTTTTCCTTTCACATAGAGATGGTTTCTATGGTAACTTTGTGTGTTTAAATGCCAACAGGTATGGTGTTTTACATGCTGATACATTCTGCTGCTATTAATATAGAAATTACACAACTGATGGTTAAACTTTTATCACAGTATAAGGCAGTTTTATTACTTTAGAAAAAATTCTAATGATTTGCTTTTTGCTTTAGTTTGTGTCTTCAGTTTTTCTTCACTGTCTTGTCCAAGTAGGACAAGTACCGATCTAGAAACTCAATGGAACATCATAGGACACAGCACAATGACCTTTATAACCTGCTGTGTAGACATTTTTCTTTCTGAGAAAATGACTCCAGAAGTAGGTCCAGGGCATCTTGCTGAAGAATCTGATCTAATGTAAAAATATCCATCAGTTATCAATTTTCTTCCTGATTTGGGAAGAAATAAATCAGATGTTCTGTTCCTTGCATACCATATAAAAATATATGGGATCGGTAATTTCACTTGATATATCTGAAAGTTTTATTACTAAATAATCACATGTGGAGTACACTGATTTCAAAATTAAAAGTCTTAATAAGATAAGAGGTTTATTTGTTTGCTTATTTATTCTAGGCTGCTAGTAGGTAAATTGACATGGCGAACACAGTTTTCTCCTATTTCTCTTTCACTTCGCAGGTTTTCATTCTCATAAATACTATTTATCCACTGATGTCCATAAGGCTTCCAATGTTCCAAATTAACTAGATCATTTGTGTTGAAAGAAGAGCTGCTTGTTGGTTCCCATCCACCCAACTAGATTTGACCCAAAATTATGACATAGAAACTGTATTAATTAAATCACTGCTTGGCCCATTAGCTCTATCTTCTTATTGGCTAAATCTTTTATATTAATTTAAGCCATTTCTATTAATCTTTGTGTTGCCACGTGGCAGTGGCTTACAGTTTTGGCATGTCTGACTCTGGCAACTCCATGGCTTCTCTCTCACTCTGCCTTCTTCCACGTGGTTGTTCCTCATCTTGCCCCTTGGTGAGATGGTGTGGTGTCTTTCTGCAGAGCATAGTGATCCGGATTTCCAATGTGAGCAATGGAAATGAAGAAGTGGCTCCAGTTTGCACTTCGGCTGTCCCTCAACTGCAGCCATTGCGCTTCCAAGTCACAGAGCTCAAGGTTTTCTCTCCTGGAAATCTTGCGTTTTCAAAATAAGGATAGTCCCAAGGTATCTTCCAGTATACAGGGTCTCCTAGCCAGTTTTGAATGAAAATGCTACCTGATGATATACTTCATATAAAATCTCTATTTTCGTTGAAAACTGTCTGAGATTGACTGAAGAAGAAAGGTTACGTAAATTAGAAATTTGGACCCAACTGCCACTTTTATCCAGATTTTTAAAACAAGCACTTTATTTTTCTTGCCCTGCTAACAAAATCTAATTCTGTTATAGAATCTTAATAACATCTTGGAAATTTCTCCTGTCAGAAACAATTATGCAGCAGTTCCTCCTTGTCCAAACATTTATTTGTCCTTCCCGAAGAACTCTCTAGATTAGTGAGAACTAATGCTGTCCTGATTGCAGGAGATTGCATTTCTGAAAATAGAATTATGTCTAGAACTTTCCTGCCATGGAAGTGAGCTAATCTAATTTCATGTGCTCTCTTGCTTTTCTGGAAACTTTCTGAGACTTGGGGTGTATCATAGCCAGTCATCACTGCTTCTCTGGAAGTAACTATTTATACAATTGTGGCTATGTACATTAATCATGGCTTATACAATTTATATTTCTGGCTTTCCAAAGTTTTTGACCAGAAATTCAGCTTTGTCCTTACATATAGCTAACCAAATTTAAAAAACCAGTCTGTCTAGTCTCTTTTACTTACTTTTCTAATAAGATGATGTTAGATTGTATTTTTTATAAAATCTTATAAATAAGAAAGTGTAGAAAGGTGTTCCTGTGGTTTTTTTTATCCTTTTTTTCAGAATCAGGAATTGAATGCAAGTCCTTTTTGATGCTAGGGAAATGCTCTATCACTGAGCTATAAATACAGCTCTGTTACCTATAACTTTGAACATGAACTTACTTTTATGAAGACAGAATGGCTTCGGCGATTGTAAAATATATATTTTTAAAAAGTTGTTCCCATATGGTAAACAGTTTCTAGTTGTGCCCAGATGTTCACTCTGCTCCTACTACATCTTGCTTTTGAAAAAATTCTCATCAGATGTCAGAACTATGTTGTTCATTTGCCCCATAACAAAGACTTAAATTTTTATTGTTTTTCTCTTCTGGTACTGAGTAAGCATGTCACAGGTATCTAATACATCAAGATTATTTCAAAAGACACTTAAGATCAGGATTATTTCAAACATCCACTTCGTTTTCTTGCTTCTGGTTCATGTACAGAAGCTTTTGCCATTAGATTTTTCCTATCAGTTGTCTGTGATATCCAATGGATGGCTTCTCTGTCCCTGATTCACTTAGATACATAATCAAGGTGTACCAGAGGATCTTTGTTAAGAATACTGTCAACTTGAGTGTTTTGCTCTTCTTCAACACTGCTTTCTTTCAATATCATGTGAGAAATAAAAACCCATTTTATCAATATTTTAAGACTACAAGATTATATTTTCTTTTATATACTTTCTCCTCCAATAATAAGTTCTATTTATATTTGAAACATTTTAGTGGGTTAAGTCAAACGCCAAGTGTTTTCTCAGCACTTCAGGGCAGTGCCCTCTAAATTCCCAGTCAACTCATTCTCCCAATGTCAAGCAATACCAGCTGAAATTTACCGTTTATTTCACAGAAAATAGTCATGCAGTGAGAAGAGAAAACTCATTTGTATTCCAGTCACCAGATTAATCTTGAATTTATATTTATATATAGGTACCCATGGGCTCTGCCTTCTATCTTGCTTCTGTAACTCCACTATTCTTGCTTCTATTGAAACATTGTACTTATCTACTTGATCCTATTTACTTTCATCTCTAGGGTGTTTTCTTCTCCAAGTAAGACATTGTTGTATGCATCACCAAATTACAATATTAAGAAATTATTTCCATTAGTGTAAAAACATAATGCATAATTTCCCGTGGAAAATAAATGACATACACAGAATAAATGAGAAATGATTATTGTCATTTTTCAGTCATTAACATTTTGCTTCAGTCTGATCTGGTGGTGTAAGACTTTTCTCCCGGTACTTGAGAGGATGAGGTAAAATTGAGTGAAAGGTCAAGGATACTTGTGGTTTGTAGAATGAATTCAGGACCAGCCAGTGTAACTTAGTAAGATCCCTATTAAAATACAAACTAAAAATGTGACTTGTGTGTAATGAGTGGCAGAGAGTTTACCTAATACACATGAGGTCCTGCGTCTAACACCCAGTGTCACCCCAAAATTGCTTAAGTCCCATGAATTAAAATCAAATACATTGCCAGGTGTGGTGCCATATGCCTGCACTCGAGAGGAGAGAGAAGGAAGTTAGGAGTTCAAGGCCATTCTCTGCAGCATATTTAGATGTTTAAGGTAAACCTGAGTTATGACAAATATTTTTTTTTCAAAAAATTGATCAATATTGTTAACATACTAACAATATTACTTAATGTCATCTTGCTACAATATATTCAAATTCTCCTTGGGAGCCCTATTCTCTTATAAGATTTTTTAAAAAGTGATGTAAAATATACTACATTAATTTGTAACTAACATAAAATGGGAATATTTTTGTCATAGATAACTTCTTTCCTATATCTGTATTATAAAGAATAGAATTTGAAGAAATATTTTCATTTCTAAAGAGGGTGAGAAATTAATTCTGAAGCTCAGATTAGCAATATAGCTCACATTTCCTTCTTTCATTCTTTCCTTTTTAAATACTTTACAGCTCTTCATTATTTTCTCTCGATGTCTTCAGCACAGCATCCTTATCGATATAGAGAAAGGAGATAGTTCAAGAATTTTAATGTTCTAGTGTAATAAAAGTTTCCTACAATTTCCTTTTATGAAAGCTCAGTATCAAAATTAACTCTTTGTACACCTTTAGGTAGGTGTTCTTATTAAGCAGTTTTAAATATATCTTTGTGAGTGAGCATGTATGCAAGCATGCCATAGCATATGTGGAGAGTGCAAACTTTAACCTCAGGTATTTGTCCTTGTCTACCTTTTTTTTGGAGAGGGTCTTTTTATTGTTAACTGCTAGTTAATAAGCCTTGCTGGCCCTTGAATTTGTCTTCCTATCTTCCATCCCACTGCAGAAGCACAGGGATTACAAATACTGCCTTATGTGGGTTCCTGTGAATCCAACTCTTGTCTTCACACTTGTACGGCAAGCATGTTGCACACTGACCCATTTTCTTACCCCAACCCATTGTTACTAATAAATACAATCACTCAAGTCCAATCAGAGTTTATGATTACTCAAGTAAATGAAATTTTGTTCTGGTATAGTAGGCAAAGCAAGATTACCTAACAGAGTCAGAAAAATGGGGAAGTTTCAGTTGTGTGTCATTTTAAAATACATTCTTCTTCCCATATACTGACTGTACAATTAGACATTGCATATGACGTCATTATTTATTTATTTTTGGCCACCACTGAGTAAAACTCACCTGTTTTGGGCTCTTCCAATTGGCATTTCATGACACCGTTATAAGTGCTTAATGTGGATTATGTAATTTAGTCCTCACAGCCATTCTTTTAATTTTGGTATAATTAATATCACAGATAAAGACCTTAAAGCTTATGACAGCTAATTAAAATGCCTGAAGCCTCTCAGTTGGTAAGTAGTGGAATGGAGTCCTTAAAGACAGTCTGGCTGATAAAAAGCTCCAGATCCCATAATCATATCGAAGAACAAACTCCTCCAAAGCTGAGCAGAACCATAGAGAGTAAACTACTGTGTAAGTATCATGAGTGCTGTTTGTTTTCCTTTCCTTGTTTTTATTAAAATCTGTGGTAGAATTAAATTTTAAAATCTTTATAAACCTGATAATTTCCTCATTTTATACCCTGTAGTTCCCAAGTAACTGTCCCATATCTTGCAAGCTCAGATTGTTTCAAGCTAAGGATTGCATAAGATAAATGAGCAATTTGCCAAACTTTAGCTTTTTCAATATCTAAATTGAGTTTCAAATTCTAAAGAAAGGTACTCATTTGAGCTAGGTTTCCTGATAAATTAGAGCCCAGGTTTTTAAGTTTCAGGTGGTTAGGCACTTAGGCCTAGTGAAATGAAGTGTGTATTCTTAACAATGTTGTTTTTTGTTTGTTTTTGTTCTTTGATTGGTTTTTTTTTGTTTGTTTTTTGGCCCAAAGCAGTTCCTTTATTAATTAATGGTAATCACAGCATACAGAGGAAAATCCCACATCACCTCTCCTTTTCTGTTTAAATAAAAAGAAAGGTTTCAACTTTAACATAGTAAAATTACATATAACAAAACTTATATCAAGCAAGAATTACAGTTACAATATTTAGATCTACTTTATTATTTGTTATAACTAATGAATCCTATAACTATAAATTCTTCAACTCCATCAAAGATTCCAGAAGGATATAATATTGCCTAAGTAAACAGGAGGTACGTTGTAAGCAACTTCCAAAACCCTAGAATTGACAGAGACATCTTGCTGCCTGAAGAGTCACCCAAAGTTCTTCTGTACTGTTGGGGCATCCATCTTCAGCTTACCAGTCCATAGTATCTAGCAGACTTTTTCATGAAGCAGGAAATTTCAAAGACAGTTCTTCCTGTATTGGCAGTTTGTCAGTAACTTTCTTCTGTGTCCTGCAGAATGTTGTACAGACTCTTTCATGAAGCAGGAACCCCAAAAGATCATCTCAACTTTAGGCAAGTTCAACAGTCATTTCTCTGTGGGTCCTGCATGTCCAGTTCATCAAGCAGTCCAGGCAAGAGCAGTTTCTTGCCCAAATGGCTAACCAACACCATAAGAAGTCTCTTCGATGCCCATCTTCCTCTTGAATTAATTGGTGCTGCCAGGTGCAGATGTGTCTTACTATCATGAAAAGTCCTCAGTTCTTAAACAATTTAAATGCCGCATTCTGTAGTCTTCCTAGCAATGTGTTTAAATGGACAAACAAGGAATATAATCACCACTCACTAGAAATTAGAGCAGTCTGGTTAGAGAAAAAAATAAAACGTGAAACAACTAAGTTAGTGTTAGTGAAAAGGGCACTGTGAATTATCATTCTGCATCTGAAATCCTAGGAGGAGGAGGTGAGTGATCAAAACTGAGTAACCTTCTATGGATGGTGAGGGCAGGGAAAATATTTGCAAGTGTGTCCATCAGCAATGTAGAAGATTTTCACAGAAAAAAGGTGTTTATGCAGTTAATATGCAGAGTATTTTTTATCTCCAGTAGAGAATTAGAAGCCTTGATGTAACTTCAACTTTTTTACTGACTTTTGGTCAATGTGGAAGTGAAATACACACACACAAAAAACTTTGGTCCTGGAGTAGGCTTGAGTTATTACAGATAAAGGAAACAGGACATCCGAATGCAGTAACTCCCTGCTAACATGAAATAGAGAAATATCAGCTGCTCTGAAGGATATGAGCCCAGCCTAGGTTTAGTGAAATGAAGTGTATATGGAAATATGACTTCGGTATTTCTCATCTCGTTTGTTAATTACTTTTCTCATTGCTGTGGACAGATATATCTGACAGAGATTTTTGTTGAAGGAGAAATTTATTGTGGGTTTCAATTTTAAAGACTCCTTCTATCATGGGGGGGGCAGACATGGTAGAGTTGATGGCTGCAGAAATATGTGGCAGGGTCTCTCATATCTTGGTAGACCAGGAAGCTGCAAGTTTGCACCAAATCAGGGCTGAATGTAACTCATAAAGCCTGGTCTCAGTGAACCCAACTCTGTTAGGAATGCCTTCCATATCCAAACTTTCATAGCTTCCCAAGATATTTCCAAGACTGAGACAGAGTGTTCAATCTTGAATCTAGGGGGAAAATAGCAAAACCAAACAATTATATCTTGCCTGACTTTGTAACTTAACCTTCAGCAATGATGAGTTCAAGAAATTCAATTAATTTCCAGATAATACTATTTGCACATTATCTCTCTCTCAAACTCTCCTCCTAGTAACTTGTGCATTGTTTGGTTTTGATGACTGTATTATTTGGCTTTGGTTATTGTATTGTTTGGTTTTGATTACTGCATTATGTTTGAGAATTCCCCTTTTGAGCTAATTCCAAATCAAGATCTTACATTGGAAGTTATCACATCAATTACTCAAAATTGTCCAGTTTCTAGTTATATATTATTTGTTTATTGCTTGTTTCCCCTGATTTCCTATAAGCCCCATAAATACATCTTTTATTTTTCTTGGTCCATCACCATTTGCTAGCTAAATAATAAGCACTAGCATATTTTTCTTCTGGACCATTCAGTACTAAAGGGGATGGCTTCCTAAGCCCTCTCTCCTTGAGGTTCAGGAGTTCATGTGGAAGACAATGCAGAAAGACTGTAAGAGTTTGAGGTTGTAAATCACTCCAAGAAAATGGCACCATCCAGATACAACAGGACTGGCATAAAATGAACTAAGAGACACTGTGACAGCATACACAAGACTGGCACAGGATCCCAGCACTGGGAAGAGGAAGAGGACATCAGGTCCCACCCCTAAACAAGAAGCTATTTGTAATTGATACCTGTTGGGAAAGGGAAAGTCTGTTTTCTTTAACAGAGTTCACGGAATTTATCAACCACAGTCAGGGCAGGTCCAATGCCCAAGACTAGTTGTCTAACTTATACAAACTCCATGTTTTTTTTCTGTATTCTTGTTGTTTTGTAGGATTTTCATTTGGTTTTTAGCATTTTTATTATTGCTTTTTTATTGGTTATTTTTCTTGTTTGTCTTGATAATTGTTTTCTATTTTGTGAGATCTTTTTTTGAGACACAGACAGAGGGGAGAGAAGTAGCATAAAGTTGGGAGGTTAGGGAGGTGTGAAAGATATGGGAGGAGATAAGCAAGGAGAGAGAATGTGACCCAAATGCGTAAACATGTCTTTTTAAAATAAAAAAAATTAAAAAAAAACAAGCATTCTTCAGTAGTAGTTGGTTTAGTGAATAAAAAAAATTGAGGTCATGATCAGAAAGCCGGAGTCAGGCTGTGGGCTAGGAAATCTGCCTAAAGGCTTACTAATGAAAACACTGAAAGTCAGAGTTGCTGCATTCAACGATTCCATAAAAAGTCAAATACAGAAGTACAATGCTTTTGTATTCTGGGTGCATGGTCTGGAGTGTGACTTCTAGAACTTTCCCAGCATGATGGATTTTCATCCTATCTTCTTGTTTTACTTTATTTTTTCTTACTTTTCATAGTTCTGTGAGAATTCCATATAATATATTGGATCACACCCATATCCCCTTGATTCCCCCCACATCAGAACCATATCTATACAACCAACTTTTTGTTCTGAAAAAGCATGGGACAAAACCGGTCTCGCTGAACATAATGGACAATGAGGACTACTGAGAACTGAAGAACAATGGCAATGGGTTCTTGATCCTATTGCATGTAATGGCTTTGTGGGAGCCCAGGTAGTTTGGATGCTCACCTTAATAGACCTGGATGGAGGTGGGTGGTCCTTGGACCTCCCACAGGGCAGAGAAACCTGCTTGCTCTTTGGGCTGAGGAGGAAGGAAGACTTGATTGGGGGAGGGGGAGGGAACGGGAGGTGGTGGCGGGGAAGAGGCAGAAATCTTTAATAATTAAATTAATTAATTAATAAAAAAATGCATAAAAAAAATTTTAAGGCTGATTAAATTTAACTTGTCCTGCCCTTATACTCTTTCATAGGTGGTCTTCTGCAGAAGGTGACCTAGATCCTAGGGAATTATACCCTCAAATGACCATTCCTCTTTCGTAGCAGTTGTCCACTACTTACTTAGGGAACTTTGTACCTACTTCCCATCTCCACGCTGGCATTTTGCTTGTCATGACTGTGATGGGGAAGATCATCTGTACGCTATCTCAACTGCTGCAAGTTCATATATGTGACTGGTTTATAGACCTTGTAGTCTAGCCATCAACTGCCTATCGTTCTTATAACCTTTCTGCTCCCTCTTCTACCATGAGCCCTGAACCATTGGAGGAGAGGTGTGATATAGATATCGATGGTATAGGAGGTCCTTCTGTTTATGTGTTGTTTTCATTAGTTGAATAAAGAAACTGCCTTGGCCTTTTGGTAGGGAAGAACTTAGATAGGCGTGGAAAAGAGAACTCAATGCTGGGAGAAAGAGAACATAGGAGAGGGAAAGCCGCCATGGAGCCTGCAGGTCAGACATGTTGAATCTTTCCCCCTAAGCCAGGACCTTGTGGTGATACGCAGATTATTAGAAATGGGTTAGATCAAGATGTGAGAGTTAGCCAATAATAGGCTATAGATAATGGGCCAGACAGTAATTTAATTAATACAGTTTCTGTGTGGTTATTTCGGGTGTAAGCTAGCTGGGTGGCGGGATGCAGCTCATTCCTCCTATTACATATCAAGTTTTCAGGTAAGCATTCCATAGTAGTTTATTCTCTGCACTTTGACTAGTCATGGGTCTCTGTATTACTCTCCAAAGTCTCTAGAAAGAAGCTTCTCTGACAAGTATTGTCCTATTCACTAATATACGGATATAATGATAAATCATTAGGAGGAGGTTTAATACAGTACCCACTTAGTATGGTAATAAGGCCTATGATGTGTCTAGCCACAGGTTTGTGACCTAGGTATGAGTTCCATTTTTTTTTTTTTTTTTTTTTTTTTTTTTTTTTTTTTGTTTTTTGAGACAGGGTTTCTCTGTGGCTTTGGAGCTTGCCCTGGAACTAGCTTTTGTAGACCAGGCTGGTCTCGAACTCACAGAGATCCACCTGCCTCTGCCTCCCAAGTGCTGGGATTAAAGGCGTGTACCACCACAGCCCGGCTTGAGTTCCAGTTTGTTAATCAGGTATTAGAACCAATCAGAAAGTATTTATTTATTCCTATTATATTAGCACCACTATTGTACTAGTGGGTCTGTCTCTACAGATCAATCACCATAGCTTGCAGGGTTCACAGGTAGGTAATATTGGTGATTCCTTTAATTCTCTTGTACTGTATATATTATCTTTTAGCACTATAAAAGCTAACCAGTAGGGATGAAGCTTCCAGGTGAGTACCAAATTGATTTCTCCATGTTCTTTGACTCAAGTGTGTGGCGTATTCAGCAAAAGGGCATTACCATCAAGTTCTGGATGAAAACTAGTAGAATTGACAGAAGCCTAAAATTTCTGGTAGTGTCTGAGATTTCATTTGCCTATAATTCCAGAGCTGCCTAGGCAAGTTTATAAAACCAAAAGTATACAAACCAAAAGTTTACTGATGATAACCCATGTAGAAATATGTTGTAAAAGAATTCTTTGCTGTATTTATAGTTTTTACAACATTTTTATTACTGTGTTTGCGTATGTGAGTTCCAGAGATCAAGTTCAAGTCTTAGTCTTGATAGCAAGTGTGGTTACCTGCTGAGCCATCGCACCGGCCCTGACACACCTGTTATCACTGACTTTGAAAGATGAAAGCAAATGCCAAGCTGACTTGATGGATGTGCTTGTTTATTTTCACATGAATATTTGGCTGAGCATTTGATACCACATGATGAGTGTGGACCATCTTCAATGTTTTTTTTTTTTTTTTTTTTTTTTTTTTTTTTTTTTTGTAGTAGAGGAATAGCTTGGTTTTTAAGTCATCGATTCTGAGAATGCTGATTCATTTACAGAACTATGTAGTAGAAAATGGAAGAAGTAAGTTTAACATCATTTTAGGAATTGTAGTAAATTCTGCCCTAATGCCAAGCCAAAATTCATTTAGTGATTCCTTTTCATGACTCAAATAGCAATTTATAAAACCAAACATCCTAAAATAATAGAATCCAGAGGTATTCTAATCTGATTCTTATATGCTGAGGAATTAAGGCAAGGAAATATTAAATGTCTCTTTTGTATAATTACCCATTATATTTCTAGAAAGGCAGAATACTTTGTTTGTACAGCAAAAATGATAGAATTATACAAAACACTATTGAATTTTACCTCTTGTGTTTGTTTCAGGAAGCAGACACTGTCTTTGCACCATACAAAGGCAGGAGTAGTACAAAGTATGCGAGCTGCCCATAGAGGGGGAGACTTGGACTGAAACGGAGGTGAGTCTGGCTAAAAACACCTTTGATTCATTAAGCATTTGGTTTGAGCTAAGTTTTATTCACTGTGTGTTCAGAAACATTTTCTATGCCCAAATCATTATTAATCCCCATATTGGGTCACATGACCCCATAGGTGGTTGTCATTCAGCTTGCATGAAGGTGAAATTAACCCTGTGCAGAAGCCCGGCTGCTAGGAAGCCTCCTAGGTGACCTGAAGGCTATTGTCCTGTTTCTTTAGAAGACTACTGTCTTCTAACTGATAAATTAAGACAGGCACACCACTTCCCCCAACATATTTATTCCCAAGTAGAGAAATGAATTGTGAGACCAAAAGTATATCCTGCCATTGAGATTTTTCACAATTTCCAATAGAAACTTGTCTTTCTGTTGTGTCAGTTAAATAGGAAGTGTCCGTATCTATCTCCAAAAGGGCTGGGAACTGGCTTTTCAGCTCCAAGTGAAGTTCTGTTATTGAGAAAGGAAACTGCAAATACCTGCTGGGAAATTTTTGAGTATCTGTATAGAGAGGCTGCAATGAAAATAGAGTGGCTGAAGGAAATACAGGCCTCTTTTGAAAAGGCTAAGACTCTTGCCCAGATTAGGGAAGGCCTGTTGTACTTTATGTTATGAGTTAGTAAATTGAGCTTAGTTAGAATGAGTAGCTCTACCCACACACTGTCTTCACCTCACCCTCATAGCATAAGGCTCCTTTCTGCTCAGCAAGGGCTTCTCATCCAACAAGTTCCATTTCTACTAAAACTTCCAGAGGAATTCACTAAGACATGCTCAAAATGCTTAAGCAGTTCGTATGATGTAAATATTTAAAACAAATATATCCAAATATATAAACACCGACTCTCATCTTTCTCGTAAATCAATTCAAACATATAAACATCTCAGTGGGGGCCGCGAAAGGCCAGCTATCTTTGTTCAGATGTTATTTAGCATACCCCTAGCTGCTGTGAAAATTGTTTGGGGATATTTTCTTTCTTTCTGCTAAGTCTTTTGTCATTGTGTAATCCTTTAATTGTGGACATAATTCTACCAAAGTTAAATGTGTCCATTTAAAATTTCCCCCATATAAATGTGTTTTTCTCACTGAACATAATTTTAAACTGTTAAAGACTCTGGCATGTCAGATACTTACACCTTATTGTAATTAAGCAATATTGTCCTCTTATAAAATATCGTGTATAGTATGTAGAAACTTTTATATCAGTTTTCTTGTATTTCTTTTTAGTCAAACTTAGAAATTTCTGTTTAACTTCTTATCCCAAAGAGAAGCTGAAAATTATCAACCAAATAATGATTGATGATGAAGTATTTGCAGAAGTAGACATTGAGGACATAGCATGTTGATGTGCTTTAAAACGTCTGGCGATCACTTCTACAACCATTGAAGAGGAACAAATTTCACAGACATTAAACATCTTGTCTAAGGACATAAAATCCTAAGACAGAGCTAGAAGAACCAGATTTGTGTTTGCTTTTATGGGCATAGAGGGCCAGCAATTGCATTAGCCTATATCCACTTGGAGGTCTATGGACACCTATGGATGCAAAACTATGTGTTAAAGTGCCTATGAACATTCTGAAATTTTATACATTTGTTTAGGTAAACTATTCATAAGATTATCTCACATAATTTTAGTGATTACTAAAAGCCCAAGACCTAGAAAAATCAATAAATAATCATGACAAATAAGTAAGATAATTATTCATCTATTTGTTCATATCTTTTTTATACTTCCATCACAGCTCTGTCTTATGAGAACTGTCACAGTGCCATAGCTAGTATATCATAGGTGACAAGGCTTAAGCTCTGGAGCTAGTTGAACAAAGGTGTCTTGGTTCTGACACTAACTGAATCTGTGTCTTGGGAAAACTTGGTTATACTTAATTATAATTTTTAAGTTTAGTTTTTCCCCCTAGTATCCAAAACAATGTTCCAGTTGGGGATAAAGTGTAGGAAAAGATGACCCACACACCTTGACTAGTGTGTAGACACTAGAAATCTTTAAAATGAGAGTTCATTAAAACACCTTGATATTCATTACTATGGCTATAGGATCGGGCTATTTCAGGCTCTCTCTCCTCAGCTGCCCAAGGACCTAGTTGGGGACATCTCTCTGGATCCCTGGGAACCCCTCTAGAGTGAAGGCTCTTGCCAACCCTAAAATGGCTCCCTTAATGGACTGGCCACAGGGCAGGGAACCCTGACTGCTCTTTGGAATGGAGAGGGAGGGGGAGGGAAGTGGAGCGTGGGGAGTGGGGGGAGGGGGAGGGAAAAGGGATGCGGGAAAGAGGCAGAAATTTTTTAGTCAAAAAAAAAAGAGTTAAAAAAAAAACACCTTGATAGCCATTGGCAGAGTGGATTTAGAGCAATGACACTCAGCATGTCTCTGCAGTTCAGTGAAGTGAACTGAGCATATTACTCACCCCTGTATTCTCATCACTGTGGAGGGTTGCCAAAAACTTGCATCCTGTTTCTCTTATGTGGTGATTTCTAGCCCAATGTAGTCTAAACAGTGAGACCCTGTCTCAGAAACCCAACCCAACAGAATCAAACCAAGAACGAGAAATTTGGAAAAACTATTAATCCCGTCTGGTAGATTTACTAGCAAGCACTCCTGTGAGAATTTTGAATATTTGGACTTTAAGAAATGCCCTCAAAGCTGTGTGTGCCTCAGAGAACATTTGAATGTATTCAGAAGCACTTCAGGAGTTCGCATGTGGGCAGACACAGATGGCTGGGGCCATATGGGCCTGTGGACTTCAAGGATAATCATGTACTAATAAACCATCTCAGATAATTTCTCCCATCCAAAACCTCCTACTCAGTGCATGCTCCTCCTTCAAACCCCAGCATCTAAATAATTTCATACTGAGAGCTCTGAACTTTCCCCATAGGAAGATGAAATACACAGATATGTGGGACACCTTTGGGAAAACAGCAAGTTGTTGAAGATGCTGTTCTCACAAACAATGTTGATGATCACAGAAAGTTCTAGAGCCTTTTATGTGCCAAGGTGGAGTTGTCATCTTACTTTTGAATATTAACAAAATGTTTTCAACTTAAGTTTGTTTAGGAACATGGTTACTAAAAATTGGCTGGAAATATCTGAGTTGGCAATAATAAAAAATATTAAAAATAAGGAAGTATTTCCAGTGTTGGAGAAGCCTGTGGCAGTTACCTTATTTAAGAAGGTTGTATAAGCTCTCTTGCTTCCCCATACTTCTTCTAACATTTTGATCAGACTGATGGCAGAGATGAAAGATCATTTTTAAATGGTGTTTTATTTAATTTTTTTCTTTTTTTTGTTTTTGGTTTTATTTATTTATTTATTAAAGATTTCTGTCTCCTCCCCGCCACCGCCTCCTATTTCCCTCTCCCTCCCCCAATAAACGCCCCCTCTCTCGTCAGCCCGAAGAGCAATCAGGGTTCCCTGCCCTGTGGGAAGTCCAAGGACCACCCACCTCCATCCAGGTCTAGTAAGGTGAGCATCCAAACTGCCTAGGCTCCCACAAAGCCAGTACTGTGCAGTAGGATCAAAACCCAGTGCCATTGTTCTTGACTTCTCAGCAGTCCTCATTGTCTGCTGTGTGCAGCGAGTCCGGTTTTATTCCATGCTATTTCAGACCCAGTCCAGCTGGCCTTGGTGAGTTCCCGATAGAACATCCCCATTGTCTCAGTGTGTGGGTGCACCCCTCGCTGTCCTGAGTTCCTTGCTCCTGCTCTCTCTCCTTCTGCTCCTGATTTGGACCTTGGGGTTTTAGTCCAGTGCTCCAATGTTGGACTCTGTCTCTGTCTCCTTTCATCGCCTGATGAAGGTTAATATCCAGGAGGATGCTTATATATTTTTCTTTGGGTTCACCTTCTTATTTAGCTTCTCTAGGATCACGAATTATAGGCTCAATGTCCTTTATTTATGGCTAGAAACCAATTATGAGTGAGTACATCCCATGTTCCTCTTTTTGGGTCTGGCTTACCTCACTCAGGATAGTGTTTTTTATTTCCACTCATTTGCATGCAAAATTCAAGAAGTCACTGTTTTTTGCTGCTGAGTGGTACTCTAATATGTATATATTCCATACTTTCTTCATCCATTCTTCCATTGAAGGGCATCTAGGTTGTTTCCAGGTTCTGGCTATTACAAACAATGCTGTTATGAACATAGTTGAGCATATACTTTTGTTGTATGATAGGGCATCTCCTGGGTATATTCCCAAGAGTGGTATTGCTGGGTCCAGGGGTAGGTTGATCCCAAATTTCCTGAGAAATCGCCACACTGATTTCCAAAGTGGTTGCACAAGTTTGCCTTCCCACCAGTTGGCCTTGATTCAGTTGAATTAAATGGGGAAAGTCAGGATGACACCAACGATTTTAAGTGTTTGCTCAGCAGCATATAAAGGATGTTTCATCTATCTGAGTACAAATACATACCATGTAGGGTATTCTGTCTCAATTTTATAGTCAACAACACTGGCTTGTCCTGACACATTTTAGTCTATCTTTGCTTTGCCATATAAAATTGGGCTTAACAAAGTCTGTTGTTTTGTAGGAAGGAACCTTCCCATGTGTCCTCTGCATCTGCCATCTTGTACACACCAGTGGATTTCAGCTGTAAAGCCCTGTGACTGTCTTTCTCAGTCTTCTGAAGGGTGAGTTAGAGGGGGGAGTTAGACACCTCTGATTGTTAATTTCAAGAGGAGACTTGAACCATTGATGTACAATCATCATCAGATAAATTGTTTCCTCACTCCTGGGGTGAGATGAGTTTGCAGCTTCCTTTATGAGCTTTCCCCTAAGTCCACAGCCCAGCTGAGCTACCAATAGAGTGTGGCAATTATCTTGGCAATCTGTTCATCAACGTACTTGGAGTAAGTCCTTCCCTGTGTTCCTTCATTCCCTACTTACACTTCCTGGACACTTTCCAAAAACTATTACACTCAATTCACTTTCTTCAGCCTGTCTCCTAGAAGGAACCCAATGTAAGATCACAAGAATAGGGACTTATTAAAGGATGCAGAAGCACTGTGGCTCAAAGCACAGGTGATAATCTTTCGTTCACTCACCATTCACCCACTGACAACCTTCTGTGTGCTAAGGCAGACATCTCAATGATGACCAATACTTTCCTCACATTAAAGGGGAGATCTCAGTTAGTGAGACACTAAGACTTTTCAAAGATGTGAGCATTGACAATTTTTTGCTTGCTGTCTTACAAGCCAGTTCCAAGGGGACACAATGAAATCAAGATTTACAAATTCTTCATTCACAAATGACAGAGGGTTAAAAGGCAGCACAACCAAGGACTGCCCTATTTATTTCATGGGGACAGGAACTCAATGCTCCTGGTAAGGGATTCATTAGTGAATTCTTTTACTGTGAGTTGTTTGAGTTTAAGTATGATAACTACAAGGTGTTATGTTCTCAATTCTTAGCGTTTAAAAAAAATCACAGCTTTGTTTAAAGTGGTGTGTAGGAAGGTTTCAGAAACACATTTTATTCCCATGCTTTGTTCTGTTCCCTCAGTTCCATCTGGTGTAAAGAAGAGCCTTCCTAATTGACACTAATGACTAGGAGACCTACCTCAAAGTACAAAGTTTACAGATTAGCAAAGATACTTAGAAAAATCAAGGGATCTTGATTTTTAAATATATTAAATATTTAATGTAATTTAAAAACTAATGTATTTTAAAACTAATACATTTTGTTGAGAACTAAGAAAAGAGTTTAAACATGTCATTAGAGCTTCATATTTTAATATATAAGATATTTTGTAGGAATTGACTCTGCTAATAGAAAGTCCTGAAGCACAATATTTTATGGGGAAATTTAATTACACTCTTAAAAGAAAAATGCCCTCACAGTTTATGTGCTTTTCTGACCTCTGCCAGTTCCCATTCTAAGGACTGAGACTAAGTAGAATCCGCCTCCAAGACTCCCAAAGGTTAGCTAGTGTCATCAGGAGACAACCAGAAATTGTTTGTATATGTGTGTCTCTTTATGTTGTGCCCTATTGCTTTATAATAACACTGCTTATGTTAATGGAAATTTTGTGGTTTGTAAACATGTTAAATGTCAGTTATTGCGGCTCTTAACGTTTATTATTCTCGATCCCATTCAGTTGCTATTCTTGCTTTTTATCAGGCAACAAAAATCTCTTCCTCCCACATGACAGTGTAAACAGTTTAACACACATAACTCATGTATGCACGCAACTTCTTTAGGTCCAGCTGTGTATGCTTTCTACATGCTTCAGGAATTTATTCAAGTGGGCAGTAAGGAAGAGAGGGAGAGGAGAGGAAATGAATGTGGGAGAGAGTCCGAGCATAAAGACCTTCGAGATTTTTTATTACTAAGTTGACGTCATAATATAAAATGACATACAATATTGCAATTTAAATGATCGTTAGCTTCTTTAACAGACAGATGAAGGAAGTTAAGTATCGTATTTTGGGCTTTGGAGATCATTGTTCTGGCCGAGTTATCATTATCACCATAGGAAACCAGAGATCAGTGTCTCTAACTTCACTGTGACACAGTGAAATGCCAGGAGGTGGAGTGTCCCTGGCAGAGTTAGTCAAGAAGTAACCCTATACACGTTCCCCATGAAGGAGGTCCTACACAACACAATGGCTTTCAGATGCTGCCTTTGTTACATCTTGAGACTGGAGCAGGAGAGGCCAAGGATGTATATCTAACCACAATCCAGGCAGGAAAAATAATGTTATGTGTTGATTTAAAACAGCAGGAAGTCATTGAAGACACTCACTACTTTTCAGAGTCTAGGTTTCCGCACTTAAGAGCTCCTTATGCACGTTTAACTCTTTAAAATGATATATCCCTTTAGGCTAGGGTTGCAGCTAGACTGCTTTCTCTAGCATGTGTAAGGCCTTGTTTTCAAAAGGGGTGGGTTATCCTTGAAACATAACATTGAAACAAACGTAAAAGAGTTATGAAACTCGCCCCAGGCATGTTTGTGATTCAATTAACGTGAGGTATTGCACAAGCCAAGAAAATTAGGTCGGAACGAAAATACCTGACACAATTGTATTTGTTTTTCCATAGTGAAATTTTTACAGTCAAGCTCCCCTGACCTTTCTCCTGCTTACCTTTTCCGTGCCCATTTCCTTGCTGGGAGGAAATCAGCCGAGACCAGTGTGGTCTACGAGTACTGCAGGCTTGGCTTTGCCTTTTCATTGTCTTGTCTTTAGAGTTGCCTCTACTTTTCTTTTCTGTTGCTTTAAACACCACCAGCATTTTTCGTTCAAGATTCTGCTGTATTGAGATTGTGCTGAAACTCGAAGTTTCAGGAGGATTTGGATGATGAAATATTTGTAAGTGGTTCAGTCACTGAATGGATTATGCCTGTAATACCTAGAAACCAGCTGCTCTTTCAGGCAAATGTGTATGCTTCAATTTATTAAAACTTATCCAGAGAGGAAGGTTGAAAAAAAATGTATCATTCATTTGTGTGATTCAAAGAAAAATACAAACAAAATGTAACCAAAAGCAATCATATCTTGAGCATTTAGTGAATGCAGAGCTCTGAATCAGTGGGGAAAAAAAATCAATGTGCATATTAAAGGGTAGGCTTTATTTATTTATTTATTTATCAATTCATTTGTCTCTTTGTTTATTTATTTTTGTGCAGACTATATTCACTTCATTGCATCATGTTTTAGTTGTTGATTTTATGTTGTGTCTCCATCCTGGAACAATCGCAAGAGTTGCTTTTATAAGCTCACATCAGACCGTTTGTCAGCTGAGCCAAAGACAAACTAAGGTTTTACTGAAAACTATGAAGGCTTTACTTTCAAACTATGGTGGATGTGGATGGACGGCATGCCAATCAATAAAAAGAAATATGTGTGAGCTCATGTGTGCGCGCGTGCACACACACACACACACACATATAGTGAATGGGGGGAATTTTTATCTCATTTGCCTAGAAAAATCTTCTCTGGGTATGAGTCGATCGGTTAGTAAAGGATAGGAATGATGCTGAGCACTGGGTTGATATTCTTGTCTGTCACTGCTGTTTTGAAAAAGCAGTCATTTCTGGGAACTTGAGAGCCACTTCTCAGCAGTCACCATAATGTTTACCCTCAGGGACTCAGCCCAACAACTTCAGCAACCAAATTGGCTTATAGATATTTCATCTCCAAAGGTCTCTGTCATGTTCAAAAAGAGCAAATCATCCTTAATCTACGCTTTAAATTGAAAGTGAAAGACAGTAGATATTAACCTGAGGTCTCCACGCCAGTCACATCCCACAATCACATTCAAATGCCCTGCTGGAATGACAGCCTATAGCAGTAGGCTGGCACTTCTGATCTAAAATATTAATCATTCTCTTTGTAGACCTTCAAGATGGCTCACAAGTGACAAAACATTCTGAAAAGCACTGGGGATAATAAGCACATTCCATATGAGCCTTAGAAAATGACTTACGCAGTGGGGAAAATATTCAGGCTTAGGAGAACGACTGTGTAATTACTATAGTGTTAGAATCTTCTGTATTTATACAAGATGTAAGTCTTTCTGTCACTTCACCTCTGTAATGTGTGCAAACGTTATCCCTGCTTCAAAGGTAGCCATTTCTTTTTGGTGTTAGTTGACATATTAAATCTTAGTAATATATACCTAAACTTGAAGGAAAAAGTGAATAAAAGAAAAAAAAAACAGAGAACATACAGTATTTCGTCTCTGATCATGAGTAATAAGTTTGGGTTCATCAAGTCTCAAGATTCTGCTAATTCTGTTAAGCTCTATTGTTTATTCATTTTAATCAGTCATAAGTGCTTAACAAGGACTGTGTTTAAGATATGAGAACAGTGATTCTGAGGCACCATGGCCAGAAAACTTAGTCAAGGCAGAACATAGCACATATGACCCTGAAATGTGATGCCCACTGGATGGTGTTCCACTTGCTGACCTCTGCAGCTGTTGGCACTAAGATATGATGATACCGAGCCCTAGCTCTTAATGATAAGGACATGGGGCTTAGCTGAGCTTTGGTGATTTGGTTGCAAAGACAGAGTACCCTGATTCAAAAACAGAATGCTCCAGAGTTTGAAAGATTTGAGTACATGCATTGCACCAAAATAAAAATTTAGAACCGTAAAATTTTGTTTCCTGAACAAACCCATTTAAAATGTTGTGTAGAATTGTTTTTGGGTTGTGTTTATATAGTATATGTAAAACATATAAATTTTAAATTAATTTGGGTCCCATCTTGGGTCCCAAGATATCTTATCATGTTTATAAAGCTACTCCAAAATATGAAAAATTATAAAATTATAAAAATTGTAGGTTTGATTATTTTGTATAATGGATACCTAATTTGTACTTAATAAATTTCTCAATTTCTCTGAAATCAGTTTGATCTCTCTATTAAAGTATATACTGTAACTTTACAAAGGTGCTTTGAGAACTACTTCTTATGATGCTCTAGCCACAGTCTCTCTCTGACATGGGAACTCAGGACATTCTCCTTATTATTGTAATGATGCCACCTGAGTGTAACCATGGTGGCAAAACTAGTTATTTCAGGCAGTATCTATCACTTCCAGCAAAATAACTGTGACATGACAGGCAATTGGGAGACGAGATGTCTGCTCAAAACAGCTTATCCATTGTTTATGTGCTTCACACATAGCTTCTCTCTACTCCTTGTATGTCTTAGTTCCTTACAGCTGCATCATTTCAAGTTGCTCTTCTCTTTGTCAGGATACTAGCTCAACATCACCAAGATTTCTCTGTCTCTTGGGGTCAGCTTAGCAGTGCACCTCACCATCACAAGCAGATAGCTTCCTTCCAAGTGGAGTCCTATTCGATATGCAGATTCTGTATGTCTTCTTTCAGGCCAAATCAAACACTGCCTGATAGGTCTTATGTCTGTATATGTACAGGAGTCAGATGGGTGGGAAGCGTGTCCTTCATACACCACAACTGTTGCATTCCATGGCAGCTTTCTGGCTATATTGAAGGAGATGTAGTCAAGGGCTCATCACATCCAACCCATGTCTTGATAGTATGTGCTCCTGTATCCATTAGCATGTTCCTGGACACTTGTCTTCTCTCTCCCTTTCTCCAGCTGCAGTACGAGGAAGAGAAGTTGTATATATTATTTCTTTAATAAAATTATAAACACATTAAAAATAAGCTAGAAACCTGCTAAGCTCCTTGATCTGAATAGTTCCTGTGAGAAAATCAGCAGACACCTTGCTTTCTACAGGATGTGAATAGGATTCATGCCTTTAGTATTAGCTTTCAGATCTTCTGTTACCTGCTACTGAATCTCCTTTATACTGTGTCTGCACCCACCTCATCTGCATCAGTTTGCCAGTACTCATGCATTGGTGCTATATATATGTATACACACACACACACACACACACATATATACATACATATATATGCATATATACACACACACATATATATACATACACACATATCACACATATGTGCATATATACCATACACCCAACTGTGGTTGACTTTATCATTACTATTTTTCCTCCTGATGCTGATTATTACTTAACTAGTCTATTCTTTGTCATTAACTTTTGATTATCCTACTAAATATCTCATCTTTTTCCTCTCTTGGGTTCTAGGAATCTTACAGTTGACCTACTTTTCTTATTACAACAGTTGTTAAACTCTAAAACAGAAGTTTAAAAATTGGGACCACTTGGACAAATCTAGCATGGATTTTGTTTTTCTGAATTCCCAGTACTACAATGGTTTTTACATTTTTTTTTGAGGTTGACTAATTCTTTATTTTTATGTACTCAATGAAGCAGTTTTCATTAGACTTTCTCCCAGCAGAAAACAGCATGAAAAGTAGCGTCCACCTGCTCTGCTCAGGGCCTGGGTTCCTCCTGGCCCATGTGGTGAGGGGGAGGGGTGTATTTCCCCTCTTTAACTAGCTTATCCCGCTGTCGTTTGATTTCACCCAGGCGCTTTATTGTTTTATACCGAAGATAACATTCCTCGAAATCTTCAAATTCTATCTTGCCCTCTTTTTTAGCACGGGTAGCACCGATGCCATGTGCACACTCTATCCACTCTTTTTCGAAAGCATAGCATCGGGAGGGAATCTTGAAGGGCTGCTCAACACTTTGGAATACGAAGTGGCGATCAAGGCTAATGCCCAGCTTTTTCTGCACATCAAAGAAAGGCATGGCGCACCACAGAAGTGCCCTTGTAGGCTCCCTGGGCGCAGATCACGACAGCCGGTTTCGGGGAGACACAGACGCCTCGGTTTTTACATTTTTTAAGGTGGTTAAAATATAATATATGACAGGGATGGAATGTGGCCAATAAACCAGAAATATTTGCTTTATGTTTCTTTCTGGGAAACCATTGTTGGGTCTTGTTTCAAAGTATATCTAGCTAGCTCCCATGCAGTCAGCACTTGGAGAATCACTTGTTATCAATAGAAACAGTGCATTAAAATGACTACATAACCCCATAATGGTCCCCTTTATCAAGATATCTCTTTCATCACCCCCTTCATTCCACTCCCAACATGACCATCCTGATTCCCCACATTCCCATTCTGCATCCCCTTTCCTCTATACCCCTTTCCCCAGTTTACCCAGGACATCTCATTTATCTCCTCTTTGCAGGATCACTTTTAGGTCCTCCTTGTTACCTAGCTCTCTGGGACTGAGGATTGTAGCCAGGTTATCCTTTGCTTTATATCTAGTAACCACTTATGAGGGAGTAATATATTTTTGTTTCTGGGTCTGGGTTACCTCACTCAGGATGATTTTTTTCTAGTTCCATCCATTTACCTGCAAATTTCATGGTATCATTTATTTTCCCGTTGAGGTGCATAGAGGTACCACATTTTCTTTATCCATTCTTCAGCTGAGCAGCATCTAGTTTGCTTCTAGGTTCTAGTTATTGTGAATAATGTTTCCTTCCATAAACATAGTTGGGCAAGGTGCCAGAAACCCACAAGAATGACCCCAGCTAAGACTCCTAGCAACATTTAAAAATGTCCCTGAACTGGTCTTCCTCGGTAATCAGACTGGTAACTACCCTAATTGTCATCATAGAGCCTTCATCTAGTAACTGAGGGACGCATATGCAGAAATCTACAGCTGAGCTCCAGGAGTCCAGTTGAAGATAGGGAAGAGGGATTATATGAGCAAGGAGTGGGGGTAAAGTTACAAGACCATGATAGGGAAACCCACAGAGTCAGCTGACCTAAGCTTGTGGGAGCTCACTGGCTCTGAACAGGCTTCTGTGGAGGCAGCATGGGACCATCCTAGGCCCTCTGCATCTGTGTGACAGTTGTGTAGCTCGGTTTTCTGTGGGATACCTAGCAGTAGGATTAGGACCTGTCCCTGATACATGAGCTGTCTTTTTAGAGCATATTCCCTGTGGTGGGATGCCTTGCCCAGCCTTGATGCAGTAGGTAGAAGTTTGGTCCTGCCTCAACTTAATATGCCATGCTTTGTTAACTCCTGTGAGTGGCCTTATCCCTTCTGAATGGAGAAGAAGGAGGAGTGGATGTGGGGGGTGTAGAGGGAAGTTGGAAGAGGGAATGGGATGATAGGATGGAGGGGAAACTGTGGTTGGTATGTAAAATACATAACTAACTATTTAAACATGTCTACTAACCTCAGAGAGGGGCATTTACTTGATTTTTGGTGAAATGAACCCTCCTGTCTCTGACTTACTTATCAGGAGATTAAGCTTTTTAAGGTGACTTCTTGCATAAATGTTGGGACAATTTTTTCCTAGCTGTTTCAAATAGTAAGCAGGTATTCCTACATTTTTATCATCTTTTATCTGGAGCAAAGTGGACGGTATCATCTGAGCTCAAGATTCCCACTCATGCTTCCTGTATTTTCTGAATCTTAGATCCTGGGGTCAACTATTACCCACACTTTTAATGGTGGGGCATCTAAAAGTTCGTGCATGCAAGGAACAACACTCCGGTAAGTTGTAAATTACAGGTTGTCTGTGATAACTAGACCAAGATGAAAACTGAAAGAGACGCCCACACCAATGGAACCAATTTGAAAAGACAGCTATTGAAAATAGATATGTGTGTCTCCGGTTATCTTTAATTTAGGATTGCAAAAGTAGTTTCGGCTGTGAAATATAATAAACTATACTGACTCAGTAAATATCCGCTGACTATGTACTGCTTATCAAGACGTGGGAATCTTGCCATTGACCCAGGACTTGTTATTATCAGAGATGAAATAATGAACAAAATGCTATTTTTACTTGGAGTTATTCTTATTTTGATGAGGTCAAAATATATTATAAATTATATATCAGATGGTGGTGCGTGCTATAGAGGTAAATATCACTAAATATAAGAAATAGGATATGTTGAATGGATTTGTTTCTCTATTGAACAAGAACTAACTATATTGAATGACATAATAAAAATAGAGCAGAGATAGTATGAAACTTAGTGTTAGGAACAACATTTCACAGAGAAGAAATATCACTTAAACACAAGCAGGTGTGGTGACCACCTGCAATTCCAGCACTCCAGAGGTACAGACAGGGATTTCTGGATCAAGTTGGCTAGTCAGTTTATCTGGAAACAATGAATTCAAGTACAGTAAAAGACTCTCCCTTTAAAAATTATGTGAGGAGCTATTGAAGAGAATATTTGATGTCAGCTAACTATTTATACATGCACACACAAACACACACACATACATATGCGTATGAGCCAATGTACATCAGCACTCACAAACCAACGTGTCAATATGCAGACATATATGCACACTAAAGACACACAGTTTTCAAAATTTAGAAATTATAGCATCTGAAACATTAACAGTTCTTGCAAAGATAGAAAGGCCAGTACTAGTGGTAAGGAAAGAAGAACAGTAGAGAAACAAACTCAGAATTTCCTCTGGGCATTAGACCTAAGAGATGCTTAGGATGTTGTCTTTTATTATGAATGAAGTAGGACAGCTAGGGACTTTGAGCATAGAATAGCAATTCTATACCCAAAATTAGTTTACTTCTCTCTGTGTAGATGAGGATAGATGAGGTAGAGGAAAGCCCTGGCAATTCAGTTAGAGAAACATTTCAGAAACTTTGAAAATGGTAATGGTCAGGAACAAGGTAGTGATGACAATAGTGTAATAAACAATTATTTAAAGAATGTCATTGTAGGCCGGGCAATGGTGGCGCACGCCTTTAATCCCAGCACTCGGGAGGTGGAGGCAGGTGGATCTCTGTGAGTTCGAGACCAGCCTGGTCTACAGAGCTAGTTCCAGGACAGGCTCCAAAGCCACAGAGAAACCCTGTCTCGAAAAACCAAAAAAAAAAAAAAAAAAAAAAAAAAAAAAAAAAAAAAGAATGTCATTGTATCTTGAAACTGCTATGTTTATGTTGTGTTGTGCTGTATTCTGTTGCATTATGTACAAAATAAGACAAAGGAAGAATAAAAGAGAATCTATAATTTGAATGAAACAATCAATTTAGTGGAGGAAAACGTGAGAAAGAGGTGTAGATTTGGTGGAAATGAGCTAGAAGCTGGCTGCAGGAGTTGGTAATTTTCATCTAACTGTTAGATAGCCCAGTAGAGACTTAATTGTGGCAGATAGGTATGCAAGTTAGAGGGAGGTTGAGGCTGCAGGCCAACGCTTGGAGTTGTTATTTTATAACTTTGTAAAGGTGTGAGATAAAATAAGAGCCCCAAGGAGTTTTGCAAAAAACAGTGACTGAGACCAAAAGTCTGTGTTGTAGAAGTAGACGATGTGGTAAGGCAAACAGGGAAGATTGAAATGAGCATCCAGAAAAGTTCAGGGACAGTTGAAGAAGAGGTAGGGCTTAGAAACCAAGTGAAGAGAGTATACGGAGGAAGATATGGCCAATTTTGTTAAACGATGCTCATGCAGAGCCAGATAACCCCATTCACTGATCAGTGACATTTTGGGGGAATTTAGTGAAGGTATATGTTCAAGCAGGAACATAGGAGACACTGCAGACCTAAGGATTCTTTACAAATTACATTTTACAGAACACAATAAGTAGAAATAAAAATAATTGAATGACTTGTAAATGTATAGCTTCAGGGGAAATAGTTTTCAAAGGCTTAAACTTTAATACATTTGTATGCTATTGGGAAAGGAAAGGATTGCTTCAAAAAGCAGTACAGAAAGGTAATAGTGTCTGGAATGGTTTATTTGAATACCCATCTACCTTCAGAAGGTTACAGGTATTGACATTTGATAAGGTGGTGTAACATCTTTCACAAAGGATGTAGAACTAGGATAAGAAATGTTGGAAACTTTATAGAGACTTCTATTTTCTCAGTAAAATGTGAATGGAAGACCAACATGTGACTGAGAAGTCAATGTGATGGGAAAACATAAGGCTGGGAGCTGGGACCAGATTAGAGATGAGACCATGTGCACACAAAGATGTATAGACTACCAGAAGGTTAAATGTACTAAACAGAAGACAATGGATCAGATTTCCTTCAAGAGTCAAGTTCCAGTTATGAGAAGCCCAGGATGAGCTAGATGTGAGTTGGAAAATATGAACTCTAATATGGCAACGTAAAATAACATCTATGCCAATTTCAAAAGACCAAGTAACCGGGGCCATGGTGGTGCATGACCTTTAATTCCAGCACTTGGGAGGCAGAAGCAGATGGATCTCTGTGAGTTCGAGGCCAGCTTGGTCTACAAGAGCTAGTTTCAGGACAGGCTCCAAAGCTACAGAGAAACCCTGTCTCAAAAACCAAAACCAAAAGCAGACAACAACAACAAAAAAATAAACTATGAGAAATTCATCAGATTTCAAGCCTTACTTTCTTTATAAATGAAACTACAAATTTCTTGCACCAAAATAATTAGATGAAAGTATAACATTGTAGTCCTTTCATTAGCTCTCATTCTTCAATTGGGTTAACAGTCAATCTATTCAGAGTTAATTTAGGCATTTCCTTGGAACTCATGCCAATAATTTTCCAAGAGTCTCATAAAATTCAAAAGACACATCAAAGGGCAGCTAATTGTTATTCCTGTTTATTTGATGATTGATAATTTTCTTAAGGCACGAGTGTCAAAATTTAATGAATGCTTGACTTTATTTACAAACAGTGTGTTGAGACATATTTGTCATCATTTTGGCCTTTAATAAAGGATAGCACTGGGAACTTAAATAGCATGCTATTGCAGATATTCTTTCAAACTGAATTTCATGAGCAAGAGGGTATTTTTTTTTTAATTAAAAATTTCCACCTCCTCCCTGCCTCCCATTTCCCTCACCCACCCCCTCTCCTCTCCCCCTCCCCCCTCTCTTCTCCCCCTCCCTCTCCAGTCTGAAGAGCAGTCAGGGTTCCCTGCCCTGTGGGAAGTCCAAGGTCCTCCCCCCTCCATCCAGGTCTAGGAAGGTGAGCATCCAAACAGGCTAGGCTCCCACAAAGCCAGAACATGCAGTAGAATCAAAAGCCAGTGGCATTGTCCTTGGCTTCTCATCAGCCCTCATTGTCCGCCATGTTCACAGAGTCTGGTTTCATCCCATGCTTTTTCATTCCCAGTCCTAGTCTTTCTGCTCTGTGATGTTTCAAAGTTATATTCTTAAATGACCTTTCTATTTCATTTACAATATTTATAAAGTGAGATTTTCCCCCTTGTATATTCCTAAGTGCTAGAGAAACCTTTATACTATGATAGCTCTAAAGATCAATCTTAACATTTAATAGATAGATTGCAGATACAAAAGGCTTAAACTCATCAAACCCTTGATATGGCATGCCCCTGTATTTTATAGCTTATCGTTATATTTTCTCATTACTCACTATGAATGTTGTTCAAGGTTAAACCTTGCTATTCCATAGTTCATATGCATTATATTGGTATTAAATTAGGCAGGAAATATTGAAAAGCTAGTAGTATCTAATACTCTCTCAGAGCCATTAGTTCATAAATGGCTTCCATAGATGCCCAAACTAACAAAAGTTTCACATTTACAATGCTGCTTTATAAATCTGTTTGATATTATTTGACAAACAACCATATCTTGTGTAAAGAATGTGGGGCCTGATATACATTGTAGTTGCCATTTACCAAGTCAGATAAGCAGTTTCTTCTCACATTAAGGAAATAATATACTACAATGTAAGTTTTTTACATCTCACTTATGAGAAACCATTTGCAATCTTTTAAATCTTTGCAAATGTACAAGAGACTTTTCTACTGTTTGTCTAGTTAGTTATGCAAGATCTATCTTGATTGTCTCTTCTCTAAACATACTTATTTACTTATTATATGTGTAGGAGGTCAAATGCACCATGATGTGCATGCGGAGGTCCGAAGACAACCTATGAATGTTGCTTTTTTCTTTCTTAGTGTGGGTTCTCAGGACTGTAACCAAAGTTTCAGCCTCTTACAACATCTGTCTACCAGTTGAGCCATCTAGATGACCCTTGCTTATTCTGTAAGTGTTTTTAGCTTCAGTTTGATTTCTTCTTTCTCACTACCATCATCTTAGTCATTATAGTGAACATCTTGATTTTAATAATTGCTTTTGTGATACTTGTTTTGTATTTTGTTACTCAATAATTGGTTGTTATAATAACTATTTACAAAATTTCTACTGTTCTAATAACTATTTACAAAATTTCAGGTACTATTTTGGCCCAGGTGAGAACAAAGCAAACCAAATACCTTCCTTCATAGATCTTAGTTCAGCAAAAGAGGGGTGTCAGTAAATATGCATATATTACATATTAAATGGTTCCCAATAGAAAAAAAACTAAGTGGGGTTCAATATGAGGGAAAACTGGGTTGGAAAACGGCAGAGCTACAATTTTGAAGAGGATTTTTAGAATAAGTCTATTGACATAAAGCATTAAAACTGAAACTGCGTATAGACTTATTGGGCATGACATACTTAGTAAATATCAGAAGTTGTGACTCTACAAGGCACTTTTATTACTATTTTTAAACAATTAAGCATAGACAGCTACCTGGGTGGTAAAATGGTACTGTTTGCTCCATAAAACATGCCTAAGAACAGAAAAATGTGTAAGCACAGTCTATACATTTTGGAGTGTGGAATCCAGTAGTAGAAAACAGTAAAAACACAACATTATTAAAGAATTGCCTAAGATACAATGTTAAAATAGGAGCCCAGATTCATTTTCCACTGCTTGCAACTGTTTGGAGAAATTGTTTAACACTACCAAACATCAGTATGTTCCTCGGTTATACTGGAGTTTCTGTTGAAATCTATAAGGACAATAGATTAAGTTTTTGGGAAGACATAAAAGATGAGAATTTAGATGAATTTAAGTAGTTGTACCAGGGTTTATCTTATGCTAGAGACACAGTGTGTTTAGACTGGTCATGTCATAGCACCCAGTCACCCAACGGCCAGAGTGTAGACGCAAGTTTCTGGGTTTTTATTAACCGTGCTACACCGGAGTCCAAAAATGAATAATCCATGCTTCAAGTGGGTTTTTGTAGCTAATGAGGGGGGGGAGGGAGTTGAGAAGAGGGTTTAACAAAAGGGAGTTTAATGGAGAGAATGGGATGGTTAATTGCTTTCCTTATTCCTGAAACGCAATATCTGCTTTGTAGCCATTGGGTATCTAGGGTAGGAGGAAATTGCTTTGCTTCTGGTATCCACAAGTAGTTGACTGGCTTCTGATGTGTTCTTATCTTTCAGTGTGTTTAAATTAAGAGGCATGTTAATATTGCACAGAAAGGCACACTTCCCATTAAATTCCTGTGGCTGCTGCAGGATGGTAAACTGATGCAATGAAACTAGAGAAATTGCTTCAGCTGTATCTCAGCTTTCTCATCAGAGATATTGAAATGTGAACTCCAGGCAATGTGGTCTTTCACAGAATAGCAGCTTCTCCCCATCCTAGAATCCGTCAGCTTTTGAAGAGGAAGGAAGCTTTCATTTGAAAACAAAGGTCATATTAGAAATAAAACAGTACACACGTGACTAACAGCTTCCTCACATTCCTGAAGAAACCTTCATTTCAATTTCAAATCAGTAACGAACTCCACCAAAACACTTTTTTGAACAAGAAAAAATAAACTCTTTGTACACAGACAGTTGTAAAAGTTGTGAAACGAGACATAAACTAGTTATCACCTTTATTTTCAAACTTTGCTTATTATAAAATGTTCAGCAGGCCAGGGAGAGGTAAAATTTAACTAATGAATGCCTTAATTCACTTTTGTACTCCTTATTGTCATTCCATATGGGATGAGATTAGTAATCATTGACCTCAACTATAATAACAATGTAGGAGCAGTGAGATGGGTAAAATTGCTTGCCTGAGAAAAAGTCCTGAATTAGATTTCTGGATCACACACTGTATGAAGAGAACCTGCTCCTGACATTTGCCTTCTGACATCCACATGTGCCCCTGCACTCACACACAACATACATCACACATACATGTATACCCAGTAATAAGCAATATAAAAATAAAATAACAAATAATGAGTATGTAGAAACAAAACTTTTAGAAAACATTGAAATACTTCTGTGAGGGTTTAAGAAAGTTTAAATGTCAGTGTTTAGCAAATACAGTCAAATTGTATTGAATCACAGACCTGATCCACTGTTTACATTTCAATCATCGGGCAAGGTTCATAACACTTTAAATTTTTATATCCAGAATATTTATGTGCAAGGTTTGATGGTGATCTTTTATTTCTGATATAGTTTATACAACTGGTTTGGGAAAATACTTCTATAAAATACATTATACAAACTGAAGTTAGTAGATCACCTGGGAAATAAAAAGAAGTGTGTTATTGGAAATGGAAGTTATTGAAATTTCCAGTCTGAAAGGGACTTTGAATTAAGCTCTGTGGAGGAAACTTGTAACTAAAGGAGAAGCACAAAGAAAGATTGTCATTTTGCAAGCTTCAAAGAATACTGTAATTAATAACTTTATAAATCTGCCCATTCTTTTTGTTTTTCATGATCATTGAGTGTTTGGCACTGTATATGCACAGCTATCCTGGAAGGCTTTGACGGACACCATGGCTTGTGTATGGGTAACATTTTCTCTTTTGGTTACATCAGATCTACATTTCTATCACATTCTAATAACAACTATGATATATTACTATAGAATAATATGACTTGTTGGAAGTGGTTTGTGGGCAGAGAGTGACAAATAAAATATATTTTTCTGCATAAAAGTTCTGGGCCAGAATGAGTTAGAAGGAGTCACACAGAAATTTTGAATTCATACAATGGCTAGGAAGCTCATATATGAAGGCATGTGATCTTCATTTTGTTTTTCTTTTTTCTTAAAAATTTTTATTCTTAATGTTGTATTTATTTTACATACTAGCCCCAGTTTTCCCTCCCTCCCATCTCCGGTATCCACTACCCACGCCCATCCACACCCCATCTACTCCTCAGAAAGGGGCTATGTAGACAAAGACTGCAATCAAAATAATTTTATTTTATTTATGGCAATGCTTTATTCAGGTATTGGCAATGAGGTAAAGTCCACTATGCACTTGATGAAGTAATGGAAGGGTGATTGTCCATACCCCAATGGCACAAGTGTCAGGAGAGGAGAGAAAGGAGAAATATTTGTTCACCACCTTTTCATTATTTCCTTTGTCTTAGGTAGCTTTTAAAAAGCCCCAATCTTTCTTGCTCTGTGTGCTAGCGCCCATTGTTACCTATCTGAACAGTGTATGAGAGTTGCCATTTATCTTAACTGGGTCATTTGAGTGCCCTAAACATGACAGGCCAGAAGCTGGGAATGTTCTTGAAGCATCAGACTTACCTTCTCTCTTGAGCTGTTGCAATTACCCAGAGCACATACTTCTGTAGCGTGCCAGAGTATAGGAGACAGAGCAGAGCCAAATCAGTCTACGTGTGTCACCTGAGCCCTGCCTAGATAAGCTCACCGCTAAATAAGTGCAGCCAAGTTCAACAGTTCCATTTAGCAGGCATCCCAGAAGCGTAGGTACTGAAAACAGGCATTTTGGTGAGTCAGTCAAGTTTGGCGAATCACCGGCCCCCCTCCGCCCCGCAGCCTCCTTGCATCAATAGATAAAAGGAACAGCCTCATTCCAAGACTCTCCCTCCTGTTCCCTATTTCTCTTTCCTTGAATGATTTTCTCTTTTCCTTTCAAGATAAATCAAAATTTATTTATTACTTGCTGTGTGTCAGACAGGATGCAAAGAGCTGGCAGCGCGAGGATAATAAGATACCGACACAATCACTTTATCCCTATGTAAGTCAAATTTCACTATCGCCTATGCTCTCCACGACTATCAAAGTCAATAGGCTATAAAACTAAGTGACTATCGGAAGCCAAGAGTAATTTGCTTAATTGTTGAATTCGAAGCCTTTAAGCATCCAACTGAAGGTAAATAATAGACAGTACTTAGTCATTGCTTTCATTGTTAGCTCTGGCCTCATGTCTCCGAGCTGGGCATGGAGCCATACGGTAATCCATAGGTTGTGGATGCCCAAAGTGCCAGCAACAAAACAGATAAAAGACACTGTACTTATAGAAATTGACAAGAATGTAATGAATATTGTTATAAGACTTTTAGCATGAAAAGACACAAACATCAATAATAAATTACAATTTTAGTGGCCTTATAGCAAACATTAGGGAACATCTAAGCTTCATATTTTAATTTTGGAATTTCAGGCATATTTAAAAATAAAGATCATAAAACCAGTCTTAATTTACTCATGATTAATTTCTGTTGTCTGTGATATAGTTACTTCCTAAATTTAATTTTATAGCAAATTCTAGTTATCAAATAATTTATTCTGTAAATATTCAGCACTTCTATCATTAATCTTTCTGAGTATATAGAAGTATGTATCTATTTCTCATCTAGATAACATTGTTGATATATCTAAAATTAAAGTCTATTTTATGAAAAATTTTTGGTTTGATTATTACCCTATAAAATAACTTCTTAGAGCTGGCTGGATGGCCTAACAAGTAAAGAATATTGCATGTAGGACTAGAGACCCAAGTTCCATTCCCAGACCATACACCGAAGCTCCAAACAGCTGTGTTCTGAATTTGCTGACTACAACATGTTCATCAGAAGATGTTTCTCAAGGTATATTTGGCTGTCTTGTGACACAGTTGGTGCAGGAATAAACAGATATACACATAAATATTCTTTTCAATATTATCCAGTGTTCAAAACAACAAATAATAAGTTATCAATGACACCTTCCAAAGGTGGATGGTGAATTGTCCTCATTTTTCTTTCTTTTCAGCTATGTCTTTTTGCTTTTTCAGGAAATATTAAAGGTCCAGATAGTTGGTAATATTTGTTATATTTAAGCTCATTGCCTGATCATTATATTTAGTTCACGCTGATGGTCTTTAATAGATTCTTTTTTCAAAGTTGTTTGGCAATGTGTCTCAGATTCCCCTCATTTTCTTTTCCCAATCCAAAATAACTTTTCAATAAGCCCTTAGTTCTTCAAATAGAGGATAATATTGATAATAGTGGGATCAGCCGAGACAGTTCATTTGTAACTTGTAGGCCTCTCGGCAGAAGATGTAAGGCATGCATGCAGTATGCATAATGAGTCCATATAGATTCTTCAATTTGCATGCAGTCCTCTCTAAATTAGAACTGATACATGACCTCATCGTTTCCTTATCTGTATGTCCTCTCATCCATTGCTGAAAATCCAGGTTCCCAATCATAGCCATATGAACACTAATTTGCTCTATTATAAATAAAATATACAAAGAACTGTTGAAGAGCATCTCTGCTATGTAGCCACCATCGTTACACTCAAAAAGTTTTTGAAACATTTTTGTCAGTGTCTTCTGTGCAGAGAGCACATAGACATGGACATTCAGTTTTAATTTGTATGTACCTATTAGAAGCAGTTATTCTCTTTGGCTATGCTAACCAATAACTAATTGGAATGTGTAAAAAAACAAAACAAAACAAGACCTTTTTATTTTAGAATATGTCTACTATACAATTTCTATTATAATTTTTATCATTAGATTCTTTTCAGTCAAATCAAATCCACATACACATAGTACCTGTATTCCAAAGTATTTATATATTCATTTTTTAACTTTATGACCTCAAATATCTGTGTCTTGTGGCATCCATGACCATTTACACCATGACTAGTTACATAGCACAGATGCTATGATGTTTATTTCTGAGTTTAGGTCATGGTGACTTCAGCATTGATCGTTCCTGTTGCCCTGGGAGAAACTCCCACCCGATGTGATGGATTTCTCAATATTTCATGAAAGGTTTATTCATCTTCTGAGTCTTCTCAAAGAATTAAACCAAACATTTACATTGTATATAAAAATCTACCCCTACATCTGTGCCTGCCTAAACTTTCGTCTCTCTCTACAACCCAGAGGCAGCTGGATCTCCGTGATTTGGGACTGGCTTGCACTATAGAGTGAGTTAAAGGACAGCCAAGGCTATTACAGAGAGAAACCCTATCTCTAAATCAAAACAAAACAAACAACAACAAAAAAATTCTAGAGCATCAACTGTGTTGAACATAATCCATGTCCCTCTCTGTATTTTAGTTGAAAGCAAAAGCTTGTATCTAACAGCTGGAGTCAGCAAATGAATCCAAAGCCTCTGATGAAAGAATTCATCTTAATTTGTCATGATCAAAAGTTATGTTTTGACCTCCCCTCCATGGATGTGTGGGTGAATTTTTAGAATTTGTCTTTACACACATTTCCCAAAGAATTGGGGGGCTAGAAAGAAACAACACATTGCAGTTATTTTGTGCTACAAAGTAATTGTTTTTTGTTCTTTTTCTCACTTATTTCCCCCAAGTCAGCTAAGAGCAGATGCTAAATATGGTCTCAGAGGCATTGGCCGCAGGATTGGCTTTGTCTCCAGATCCACCTGATTTCCTAACCATCTTCCAAGTAGAGACAGGTTTGCTTCAGAACCATCACATGAAGAATGTCAGTACTTTAGACAAGTTGTTTGTGTGTAGGGGGGGTACCTCTGCTAGCAACAAAAGCTCAGAAACATCAAAGGGTTATGGATACTTCATTCATAGTTCTCAGTTCAAGCCTTAGTATCCTGGCCAAAATTTGGTAGGAATTGCTGCCTACTGCACTTTCCCAAACTGTACAATTGAATGTTAGGTTTTATCTTCTTGTGAGTGGAGAATGTGACCACAAGGACAAGCGATGTAGTTCTTCTTCCTGTCGACAGGACCTATCAGGGTGGCAGTTGGTAAATCGTTTTAAGTCTCCACTAAAGCATCACAAAATAGAATGTGAAAGCATATTGAGGAAAGTTGATAGGTAAAAGTCGGTGCTTCCACTGCCGTTTCTGTTGATTAGCAGAGGAATTAAAACATACAAGATGTTTGTCAAGATTAGTGTCTAGAGCTTCTTTTTTTTTTTTTTTTTTTTTTTTTTCGAGACAGGGTTTCTCTGTGGTTTTGGAGCCTGTCCCGGAACTAGCTCTTGTAGACCAGGCTGGTCTCGAACTCACAGAGATCCGCCTGCCTCTGCCTCCCAAGTGCTGGGATTAAAGGCGTGCGCCACCACCGCCCGGCTAGAGCTTCTTAACAAGTGGTTAACACCAGACACTCAGCAACAAAGAAGCCTGTACCCTGGGCTCTGGGGTGCCTGAGTCTTCCTTATTTTCGTTCAGAATTTTCTTGCTTCACTGTCTTTTACTTTCCAGTGGAATCTTTCTTTTGAATGGCTTCTTTTCAGAGATGCCCAGAAAGTCAGCTGGAGTTGGCTTGTTGCTCCAGCCTTCAGAGCCCAGGCTGCCACACGATCGTTCTTCCAATACTGGTTTCACCTGCTGACTGGAGTGTGTGTATCTACTTCACAGCTCTCATTCATCTCTGAACTTTGCAACATGGCTTCTGTGTTGGAGAACAGACACTTGTTGACTAACTCAGGACAACTGAAGGCTCTTTTTTCCACAGCCTGCATGTTACTACTATAGCATGAGGCTTTGATCACTACGTCATTTTCACAAGCAGGGGATATGCTGAAATTGACTTTGCAGCAGAAGTTGCCTGTGGGTATTTTCTTTTAAACAGCCTTTTAATTTTTCACATACCATTCATTTTACTCATTTAAAGTGCACAGTTTGGTGGGTTTGGGCATATGTACCGAGTTCTACAACAATATCACCATCAATTTGAGAATAAATATTATCACCATTTTAAAGGAACCTAGTAGCAATCACAGTAATTTAATTTTACACTCACCTCTGTCCCCACTCTTAGGTACTAATAATTACCTTATAAAGCTGGTTAAATAATATCACTTTCTTTTAGGGAACCAATTTTGTGATTTGTTGGTCTTTTCCCAATTTCTTTTCTGTTTCATGGATTTATTCTCTTTTATTTTCTTTGATTCTAAGATTTTCAATTTGTTCTATACCTTGCTATTTTAAATGTTATGTCTTTATAGCAAATTTAGAGCGATTAAAAAGTTATTCTTAGACTCTTGTAATATTGTTATGCCCCAGTTTAATATTACAATGAAATACTGTGAATTTCCTGCCATCATTAGTAATATATGCTTTCTTGAGAAAAGCAATGCAATCTGATTATATGTCATTTAAAAGTGTGCAGTATCTCTGCAACTAATTATTGTACCTTATGCCAGCAGGATGTGTTAAATTTGTCCAATTATCAAATTTTATTCACCTGAGATTGCTAAAATTAGAACCTACCTTTGCATACGTGTTCTCTGTCTTGCTATCTTATACAAGCTCTTCACAGACATTACGCCTAGGGACTTTGATGCTTCAAAATAGTATTCAAAAACTGATGAAAATAGTTTTAGCTAAATATTTTAGTTTTAAGGTAAAGAAATGTACTTTATACACATTATCTCAGAAATTTATCACCACCCTGGAAGTTGAGAATGACTCCTACATTAATAAAATCTGAAATCAGGATGGTTACTTTTTTGTCTATAGCCATGTGGAAGGTAACTGATTGAATAAGTATTTAAACATGATCTGCTAAACTTTAAGGCTATTTTCTTCCAATATAACCCTGCAGACTTAACTCAGGATCACTTAGGAAATATTTTAAAGATCATTACTATTCACGTATTTGGTAGGAGTAAACAGAAGAGTATTTGAGAAGAACTTACTGCATGAATGTATCTATAGAGATAAATATAAGCATTTTTGTCAAACAAATATAAAAGCAATGGTTGTGAAGGGAGTAAAAAAATTTCAATGATAGACCACTGATCTTACAACAGGAGCATCCTTGGGGCCAAGGGCTTCTCTGACTATGCTCCTTTGTAATTACTATGATGTGATTGATGATTGAAAGGATGGGTTGCCAGATTTTGCCATATAAAATGGTTATACATCCTTGCAAAGATCAAATCATTAGTAATGACCTTTAAAATCTTCCAACAGACACAAAACTTCCATGAACAATCAGGAGAAGAAACATAGAGCGATAGCGATGTGTGACTTCGTTATCGATATGATTGATTACAGAGTGACCTATGTGATGTGGCAGGGATCATGGGTGGAATGGCCTCAAGGGGAGAAGCCCTTTGTACCAGGAGATGAGCTGGAGAAGAGGGTACAGGACTGAAAACATAAATTATGGTTTGAAGTAGGAGGTGATAAATGACATCCTTCTGTTGGTGCTCAGTGGTAGCCAGAGGCTATCTGAGATCATTAGGAAACAACTTCATGGTAACAAGGTCTTTAAAAATACTCCAGTTGACATGACCTTTATTGCTTTAGATGTAGCACAATCACTTGCAAGTCCTCAAACTCCTGGAGTCATCTACACATCACAATTTAACCTTTGCATAGTCTGCTCTCCAGGACTACATGTTGATCAGCTCCATAAAAGAAAAGAAAATATTATAATCCTTTAATCCAAAATTCCTGGTACCAGGAAAGACAGTACTTAGATATGTGGAATTTTGAAAGAGTCACATGTATGTATTATTACTGTACAGTAAATCTTGCAGAATTTTAACAAGACTAAGGAGAGAAAAATATCAAAACAACAATGAGCTCTTCCTGCTGCAGATACTTCCCCCTAATGAAGTCATGACTGATTTTTGATTCCTGATTATGAAAATTTGTTGAATGTGTGAACTACTGATTGGTCTCTGGTATCCCCCATGTTCCTTGCCACCCAGGCAGCACCCCTGGTTCCCAATCTACGTCATCAGGACAGATGTTCTTAGTCTTCTACTTGTGCCTCCCTCTGATACAAGAGATTTTTCTAGCCTGTTACAGAGCACACGCTGAGAAACCTCTATCTGAATTCTAGACAAAAGCAAACTGGCACTCTTTCCTCTTTCCAGAGGCTCAAACAAAAATTCATAGGATGACCTTGTACTCTTCAGTCAGGACTCACTTTGCTTGAGATAATGAGGAAAACTTTCCGAGGAGATCTTCCCCCACAATTTCACCTGCCATCACCGTCTTTTGTTCTGCTCCTTGCCACTTTTCTTCCTTACATCTAACTCCTTAAATCCCATATGCCATTCTCCTGAATGCCATGCTAAAGATTTCAAGAATACTTCAGCCATTAACTGAAGCACTAGTACCTTAGAAAATGAACTTTGGTTCCTTCTTTTCATTATTCTCTGTGAGGGAGAGTGGAGTGTCTTTTAGTTTGTGCTAAGTCAAGGTAAAATTCAGAATCTAACTGCTTAGGATTGGTTTTGGATTCATAAAAGGAAAGTTAATATCATATAAGCACCGAGCTGTGGACTTTTCGTGTGGTTTATGGTGATGTATCTTTATGTTGGGCATCTCCTATATCAGTGACTTAGAACGTGGGAAACACATCAGAGGCTCTGAACCACACTGGAATGTCTGGTGATCTGTTTTCTTTATAGAATGATAGGGGAATAATTGTAGGAGAGCACTACATGTTAGCCCAGTAACAAATATGAAGTTCTATGCTTAAACACGCCTGTTCTGAAAAGATCTAATTTGGATACTTCAGAGAAACTCAATCTTTAGCATAGTTATGTAGAAAGATATCTACTGAGAGAATTACTAGGGACATTGGCTCATGTAATTAAGGTCACAAAAGTCCATCTAAATTTTGGAGAACCAAGAAACCAGTGAGAGTCTATCTGTGTTAAAAGAGATAAAGGTTTTAAGGAGAGAAATGGTGGATAGCCCCGCTCAAGAAAACAAAATTCTCCAGTTACTTTTATTAGACCTCCAATAACCTTTTACGTTGGAAAAACTGATCATTAAAAGTTCTTATGACTTGTTTTCTGAGTTTTTTGGATATTATAGATATTAATCATCTATCATATGCATAATTGACAAAAATTCTCTCTCATTTTGTGGGTTCCTTCTTCATTTGCTTGTATCTGTGGCTGTGAAGAAGCTTTTAGTTTTAGAGGTCCTGGCTGTCAGTTGTTGGCCATAGTTCTTTGGCTAATGGAATTCTGTTCAAAAAGTCCTTCACTGCTACACTTGCATCTTGCAGAGTTTCTTTTATCAGTTATAGCATTTCAAATTTCAAATTGAGGTTTTGTCTCCCCCAAATTGAGGTCTTTGATCTACATGGAGGCAAGTTTTGTGCATAGTGATGGATGAGGGTCTGATTTAATTTTTCTGAATTAGGATGAGGTTGTCCTATTTTCTTTTTTTAAATTTATTCATTAAAAATTTCCACCTCCTCCCATTTACCTCTTTTTCTCCCCAATCCCTCTCGCCCTCCCTCTCCAGTCCTAAGAGCAGTCAGGGTTTTCTGCCCTGTGGGAAGTCCAAGGTTCTCCCCGCTCCATCCAAGTCTAGGAAGGTGAGCATCCAAACAGACTAGTCTCCCACAAGGTCAGTCCATGCAGTAGAATCAAAACTCAGAGCCATTGTCCTTGGCTTCTCAGTCAGCCCTCATTGTCAGCCACGTTCAGAGAATCCGGTTTGATCACATGCTCCATCAGTCTCAGTCCAGCTGGCCTTGGTGAGCTCCCATTAGACCAGTCCCATTGTCTCAGTGGGTGGACGCACCCCTCGCGGTCCTGACTTCCTTGCTCGTGTTCTCCCTTTTTCTGTTCCTCATTTGGACCTTGGGAGCTCAGTCCAGTGCTTCATTGTGGGTCTCTGTTTCTATCTCCATCCATCGCCGGATGAAGGTTCTATGGTGATATGCAAGATACTCATCAGTGTGGCTATAGGTTAAGGCCAGTACAGGCACCCTCTCCTCTGATGCCCATGGAACTAGTTGGGGAAATCCCTTTGGACACCTGCGAACCTTTCTAGAGCCAAGACTCTAGCCAACTCTAAAATGGCTCCCTTGGTTAGGATAACTTCTTCCCTGCTCCCATATCCACCCTTCCTCCATCTCAATTATCCCATTCCCCCAAGCTCTCCCCAATCCTCCCCTTCTCTCTTCTCTCTCCCCATCTCCCCATACCCCCAATCCACCTCCAACTCCCTGCTCTCAACTTTTGCCCGGCGATCTTGTCAACTTCCAATATCCAGGAGGATAACTATATGTTTTTCTTTGGGTTCACCTTCTTATTTAGCTTCTCTAGGATCACGAACTATAGGCTCAATGTCCTTTGTTTATGGCTAGAATCTGCTTATGAGTGAGTACATACCATATTCCTCTTTTTGAGTCTGGGTTATCTCACTCAGTAAAGTTCTATTTTCCCAGGACCATTTATTAAAGAAGCTGTCTTTTCTCTAGTGTATTTTTTGCTTCCTTCAAATAGAGAATACTTGTAGTTAAAAGTACTCATGTTTTGGTACTCTGTTTTATTCCATAGATCTGTGTGTCTTTTTTTTTTTTTTTTTCTTCTACCAGGACCATAGTAGAGTCTGATAACACATCTTTAAGTCTGGAATGTCAATCCTTCCAGTCCTCCCCCCCAACATTCCTTTGGTTATCCTTGGTCTTTTTAGTTCTATACTTTAAAGGTCTAATCCTACCAGGAATGATATAACATGCATAATAGAGTGTACTCTTACCAACTATCTAAGTAGCTTTTGAGCAAGTCAAGTTGAAGCATAAAGTAGCACACAAATAGCAGTTACCAAATAAATTTTAGTAGAATTAAATTCAGATTTTCATAACAAATAATTTACATTCCAACCATCATGTATACTTATGCCAGCTAAAATAAATGTTACAGAGGGATTAATTGCCTCTCCCATTTTGGGAGAAGTATACATTATTTCTGGTACTCTCTCTCCTTCCCTCCCTCCTTCCCTCCCTCCCTCCCTCCCTCCCTCCCTACCTCTCTCTCTCTCTCTCTGTTGTGATTTTGTACTAATGTTTACTTTTTCCATTCTACAACTGAATCAATATTAAAATACAAATGGTAATGTCACATTAAAATAAGTGAGAATATGAATTAGATGATACTTATCAAGTTCTTGATGCTCCATAGAGAAAGGAATGATCACCTTATAGATGGACACTCACATAGAAATGACTGAAGATATAAAGATAAAAATCTCTTCCATTTCCCTTTAATTGTTCTGTAAAATATTAACTATTATTTATTTATATCTTGTGTTCCTACTACCAATAGTTCTTTGAGTTATACACAAATTTAAATCTAAGGTAAAACCTATGTTATAAAAATGGGCAAATGTTTAATGGTGAATAAGACTGTGAATATTATATAAAATTATTCACATTTCAAATTTTTATATAATTAAAAGGTAAAGGAATTTGGTAAAAATAAATATGGCTTCCAAATATAAAATTTTTATTCTAACTTACTATTATATCTATTAAGGCCTCTTCTAAATGTTAGCTTCCTACTCAAAATTTAATTGGGAGGTTTGCCATATTTTTGAGACAAAATGGTTGTTTTGCTTTACTAGTAGTTCTTCCTTTTGTGAATCAATGCTACTGCTTAGCATCTGATATAAGTGCTGAGTCCTCTTTTTATATGAATGCTAAATTCAAGACTGGAGTATGTGATGCTTTGGTAGAGGACCCCAGTTTCCTAGCCCCTATGTTAGGTAGTTCACATCTGGCCATAACTCCATTTCCATGGGGATCTGAAATCTGCTTCTGACCTCATGCAAATAATCACACATAGATTAATTCACAGAGAGATAATTAAAAATTTAAATGCACAGTGTCAGTCAAAGATCTTTATTGAAATCAACAAAAATTTGCTCTGACCAACTCAAGAAGAAATATGATTTACTAAATGATTTTAAGCGGGCTCACAGAATCTTTGGGTGGGCCAATGAACGAGGCTTGGAGGCTATGGACTTCTAGAAACCTGCAGAGCACAGCAGAATGAAGTTTTGGTGCCTGTCCTGGATGTTGTCACAAACATTGGATGCTCCTGTGGTAACCTTGATCTTTAGGGCTCTTAAAACCTAAATCTGATGATCTGATCATTAGCATAATCTTCATCATGAAATATTCAATTTCATGTTTATCTTCTGAATCAAAATGTGCTCTGATTGCATCCAATTTCAAAAGGGCTTTAGTGAACTGGTGCCTTTCAATTGCCCTTTGTTAATACAACCCTGCATTGTTAGCGCAAGTCAATGCAATTACTGAACATGTGTAGATTTTTATCACATTTGCACTGTTTAGTATCAGAATCATCTAGGGCTTTGACATGAATGTTGGCCCATTAGAATAAGAGCAAATTACATGTCTGAATACAAAGCAGATATTAATCTATTCTTGTCTGATTTCCAGAATGTATTTTGAAAAGGCACTTACTTTTATCTGCTGCTCTGAGTTCTCTGGACTTGATACTGGCTTAGGATTTTCCCCACTTGGTTTCTGAAAGTCTACACACAGGTTTCACTACCATCATTTTACTCACGTGCATTACATTTACTATGTCTGAGAAGCTCTGCTTCATGAACTCAGAATACAGAAATGTGTGGAGCCAGCAAATGAACTGCCCAAGGTTATGCCCTGAATATAGATCCTGAAATGGAGAACAAGTTATATGTGACTATTTAGCTCATGAAATGCACCTAGTGTTAAGAAAAATTTTCTTTAATATATTTATTTATTTAATATATTTGTCATAGTTATTTCTTGTCTTGTGGCTAATTTTTGAATAGCCCAGTTCTACAACGGAGACATTTATCTTAAGACTGTCACTGTGATTACTTTCAGGTTCAGTAAATGAATGATGTTTTCCCCAATAACTGGTGTTTCCCTCACTGCACATCTTTGGGAGAGATCAAGTTGTCTTTGTACGTTTAAAAAACCTATGGCAGAGCTATGTAATCACCCCAAAGTGAAAGTAATAGCCTGCTAATTTTGCTCTATTCTATTTTTCTTATTTCTAGGTAAAATTTTTCCCTATATATTACATATCTGTACTTCATTGCTCTTTTCTTTTTTACTTGTTTTGTTACCTCTTTCTTTCAGGAAATGTATCATGTTACCTTGTAATCTTCTCTGTTGGTATAGGTTTAGATGCAAGCCATAGGCTCAATAATATGTGACATAGTGTACGTATTAGTTATATTTAAATTCACATTTGCTTACTAATGAAGGACTGCTGGATTATCATTCCCCAAGTACTCCTAATCTGGAAATCCACCGCATACATTTTCACACTGATTGATTTATACACTTAAGGATCAACATATAAGGAAAATTTTTGAGATTCCTGTTTGAAAGATTTATTTATAATGTTGCTAGAAGAATATGTAAAACCTAGACTCCAGACCAATAAAACAAATTATCAATTTCATTACTAAAATTGGAATTAAAGAGTTTGTAATTTAAATTTTTGTATGAAGTCATAATTATTTTTATGTATTTTATCAATATTTTCTTACTAAAACTTATAATCTTCATTTAGATATGGACAAATAGTAACCTATGAAAAAAACCAAAGCCTCCATGTTTCTCTCTCTCTCTCTCTCTCTCTCTCTCTCTCTCCCTCACACACACACACACACACACACACACACACACAGAGACGTGTGTGTGTGTGTGTGTGTGTATATATATATATATAAAATTATACGGAGAGATTATATAGAAAGATTATATATAGAGAGATTTTATATAATATATATATATATATTTTTTTTTCACTTCTAGGTTCTAGGATAACCATGTTGGTCTAGATGCCTGTTGTCCTTATGTCACTTTTCAAGGTCCACTTTCGAGGTTTCTGGGAGGTTAGTATAACAGACAATGCAAAATTCGTGCCAACACCTCATAAACTGAGCTGTGATAGCACAGAGACAAAAAAAAAGTGTGCCTCTTTCTTCCATCTGTCTATTTAGTATCACTTAAAGGCCTGCTGTGGCACAGAGCTGCCTGGCACCAGGAAATTTATCTGGAAGAATCTAGGCAAATAGTCTTTGTGTTTGATAGTTCCTGAGGGACCCGAAATGAATAAAGTCTGAATAAAAGAGATTTGGTAAGAGTTTTTCCTAGATGTACTTGGAATTCCTAGCAAAGAACTAATTTAGGAAATGGCAAAAAAATAAAATTAAGAAATCCAAATAAGTATATTTATAAAATTCTATAAATTGTGTTATAAAATGATGTCCAAATGGAATTAATCTTCTATCAACTTTTGGCAGGGTTCACCTTCTGATGAGGGCTCAATTTTTGGCATTCTGGATTCCAGAAAATTGCTTTCTTGCTATGATTTTCACTTATCACCTGGGGATGCGTAAAAACAGTGAATGAGTGAATTCTGCAGTTTACGAAGGAAACCAATCTGATCCGATCCATGCTAAAGGAAATATCTCTAAGTTTTATTACCTCCTTTTATTCAATACTTCCAAATAAAGTCACAAAAGCATCAGATCTTCAACATGAATTTTGAAGAGAAGGATATGGAGCATTGATACAAGCCATTGTGAATAATCAAATACACAGATACATCATTCACCGAAATGTTGTAAGACTCAAATACAACTTGCAAACATTGTCCAGTGTCATTAATAGCTTTATTTAGATTACTATGACTCTGTACAGTGTAAAAGCTATGATAGTTATAATCTTTCAAACTTAAGGAGATGATAAAAATATGTTATTCTTTGTTTATTACAGACACAACCATTATAGGCTTAGTTTAGAGTACTAGACAACTGCATGGCTAAATTTGAGATCAGAAAGCTTCTGTGTGAAATTCTATACATTCTACAACACAAGACTGTTGAAAATACTGTCTGGTAGAATCTTCAAAATCTTAATAACACAGATTATTATGAAATCCAGAATTTCACTCTATTTCTCTGTAAGTTCCAATTTTATATAATGATATTCCAATAATTAGACAAGTTTCTATGACTTAAATTTCTCAAGAAACTCTTGAGACAAAATAGAGTCTCATTCTAATTTACATTTTGCTCATTATTTTCTAATAAATGAGAGATACAATGCAAGGGACAATTTTATGTGGTATTTGCCAGAGTTATTTTTCCTAAATTGATGTAACCAATTTATTGCATATATTTAAAATCTGCATCATTTTACCATCACACAAATACATGCTTCAGTTATTACTGTTGCCAAATAATTTTTTCTGTGCTATTTTTGTCAAATTATTGATATAAAACACTATGAGTTAACTATATTCCTCATATCATTCATTGGGTCCTTTGACTTGTTCATACAACAGAAGTACACAGCATCCTATCTTTTGTGTCTTTCCATTCATTTTATTTTCCAAGACAGAGTGTATTACTCTGTGTATTACTGTCTGTCCTGGAACTAATTCTATAGACAAGGCTGGCTTTGAACTCAGAGTACTGCCTGCCTCTGCCTCTTAAGTGTTGGAACTAAAGGTATGCATCACCATGCCTGCCATCTTCTCATTCTTTTTGTTTGTATTTACCATCTTTCCTACTCTATGTTTCTATGTAGTTTTTGAGTTTACATATTACTGAGATAATGCAGATTTTTGTTGCTCCAATGTCTGACTTATTTAACGTGATAAAATGTACTCTGGTTTCACAGATGTTGTAAATATGAAAATATCAGCTTAAAGTTTAAAGTTATTCCATCATGTGTATGTAAGTATATATTTCAATATCTTTACCTTTATATCTGTTCCTTATCATGGAACTTACTACCCCTTTTTATAACAAAACCATTCTATAGTAAAATTTATTTTTATTTATTTTGTATACATATTTATTATGAAATATACTTTGAACTAGAAAGGAATTTGTTTTTGAGTATAAATTGATGGACAGAGAAAACAGTTGTTCTAAAAGATCATGAATATGTATTCAGTAAAGGAAACAAAAAAAGAATTGTTCTTCAAATTCTAGAAACAATGGATTTATAGTTTTGTAAATAATGGCTGTTATAACTGTTAATTCTATGAAGAACTGATTTGTATTTTTCTGTAAGGTATGATTGGGTAAATAAAGATAGAACATACAGTTTCTCTCCTCTCTTTTTAAACATTTTGCCTCAAAAAACATATCGTTTTAACTTTTCATTCAGATAGCTAAATGATAATATTTTTAAAAAACTTTTATTGATACTCTGGGGCTTTTACATCATACATTCTGATCCCACTTATCTTCCCTACCCCTTACACATACTTTTGCCCTTGAAACCTGTCCTCACAAACAAAATCAAATTTAAAAGAAAAGCCAAAACCCAAACAAAACAAAAGCAAAGAGAGAGAGAGAGAGAGAGAGAGAGAGAGAGAGAGAGAGAAATAGAGAAATATTGTCATGGAAGTTGTAGTGTGGCCCTTTGTATTACACAGTTTACCCTTTAGCCCATCCGTCTTTATTTGCAAGTGTTCATTGCCACAAGTCATTGGGTCATTGGTCTGTCTGGAGGACTCCGAGTTCAGCTATTGAATCCAAGCATATTGACAGTCCTGTGTTTTCATAAGGATTTCATTTTCCCATTAAAAATTAGTCAGTGATATCACTGTCTAGGCTATAAAAATCATGTAAAATAAATAGCAGCTGTGTCTTAAATTCACTTAGTGTCCTTACTAAAGTATATAGTTATATTAGATGTATTTTTATTCATAATATTGTCTTATTTAAAAATATATAAACAAAGAGCTCTGTAGTATAATAGCTTAAAATTTTCTGGTAGTGTAATTCTTATTTTAAAATTACTATCTAAAATTGAAATGCCTGTCTTAACATGTTTTTGCTCTGTTCATGTCCACTTTGGCTGGGGGCATTGGTAGAAAATTACTCCCTCAAGGATACCTCCACCCTAATCTCTAGAATGGTTAAATGTATTATATCACATGGCAAAGGGAAATTAAAAGTTTCAGATGGAATTTCAATTGCAACTCATCTGACCATAAAACAGTGAAGTTTCTGGTGTAATGACAGAAATTTCAAATGTGAAAGAGATGAGTTGATTTATGTTAAGAAGATCCTTGATTATTAGCTTTGAAGACTGGTAAGAGTGGCTTCTGAAGATGAGAAATAAATAGACCTCCAATGAGCTTGCATATCCAGCCCAGCTCTAACGATAACATTAGTTCTTAGGCACTGCTCCCTATCATAGTCTTTCCCACCTGACTTCCTTACATTTTGATAAGTTACTTCTTCAAAATCGGCAAGAGAATGAGTCTCTTCAGCCTGCCATGTCACTGCTGATACAATAGAACTCAATCTAGGGGGTGACTGTCCTTCCATATTTATGTGGTCTATCCTCGTTTAAAAGCAGTACACACAAAGGTGAGTGTACATGGATTGAGAATCTACAACACTTCTGACGCTGTTCCATGTACATGAATGCACACCTGAACATGCACATGTGTATTTTAATTTTTTTCAGTGTAAAGTCAGCCTTCGTTGATAATTGACTTCTTAGGGTTTTTTTTTTATCATTTTAGTTATTTCTTTGCTTTCAGTAGCAGATCTCATCCGGTTCATTAAAGCAGCATAAAGAAGATAATCTGTCCATGCTCCAATTCTCATATGATGCTTGGTTGCACAGCCATCTTTCCCACATCACAGAATTATTGACACTAACATCTTAGCTGATTTATTTTTAATATTTATGTACAATATAAGACACTTTCACTTTATCTAAAATTTATACTCAGTTCTGTACTTTGGAGAAAGAAGAAACTGTAGTAGAAAAATCTCTTCAGTCTGATGTAGCACTTTATGGTCTTAAGGAGTCAAGTGATTAATTACATGGCCATACTCTTCCAGAAGAGACTGAACATTTGTACAAATGAGAAAAATTAAAACTACTGTTGTAAATCAAGTTATTCAGATTGTCCAGAGTGAAATACCCTTAACTATATAAAAGAACAGTTAAAATAATAAAGATTCCTTACAGGAAAATTGATTGGAAACCTTTTGTTGATGCTAAAATAAATGAATTATAGATTATACCCACAAGAAATGTTCAATATATAAGTGATGTTGTTATGGATAAAGAGTTATGGAATATGGTATGTGTGTGCAAGTGTGTGCAAAGTCATCAAGAGAAGTCAGTAAGCATGAAAAGTACATCCCCTTTCCCAGTGACTCAGATATAGGACCATAAGCACATAAGTAGAATCATTCACTAATTGGATTATTGAAACTAAAACATCTTCAATATTATGATATGAAGGTGATGCTTTATGTTTTGGTTGGAAAGTTAGACAGTTAGCCATCATTTTCATATACATCTCTGTTTTTCTATCAGTGCAAATACTTTTTGGGGGCAAGAATTTATCTGAAAGTCTTCATATATTTAACTACAAAAATGCATTGCATTATGACATTGGTTCCCAAGAAATCTAAGAACCTACAAATCCTATTTTGATTAATAACTAAAGCAGATATCACTGATCTTGTAAAAGAAAATCAAAATGAGAGAAAAGGAAAATGCAAGGCTTTTGCAATCCCATTATTTCTCTTCAAATGTCATGTTACATAAGAAACTGTACCAATGTCTTTTTTTTCCTCTTACCAATGCAGGTGCCATGTAGATGGAGCTTGTCTTGTGGGACATAATCACAAAGTATATTTATTCTTGTCTGTTCCTGTCTCTTTCCATTTATTCTGTTGACTAACTTTTAGTCCTAGTTCTTTACAAGAATGGAATTTAGGACAAGTCCCCAGGCTTGCCTAAATAACCTTGGATAAGGAAATCTCCAGTCAGTCATTAATATTTTTATTCTATTGTAATATTCAACATTTTAACATTACTCAAAGCACTGGATGTTCTCCATTTCCCAGGCAGCTGTCTACTATAGACTATGCTCTAGCACTAGGGGACAGGACCTCTTTCTCCCTTTTCTCTATATTGCATGTTGTTCCCCTTTCATCTTTTCAATTAAAGCTTTAGATTTCTAAATAGAGTAGTGGGTGGAGGAGAGAATGAAAAAAATTAGACATGTGTCATGCCATAAGAATTGATAGGCAACTAAGCAAGACTCATGTGGGCTCACAGAGACTGAGGCTCACAATCGTAGAGCCTGCATAACTGTCAGCTAGGTTTTCTGCAAACATGTTACGGTTGTTAGCTTGATGTTTTGGTTTGACCCCTAATAGTGGGAATGGGGGTGTCTCTGATTATTTCGACTGCTCTTCAGACCCCTTTCCTCCTATGGGTTCTTTCGTCCAGCCTTGATGAGAGGATTTGTGCATGGTCTTAACTTGTCATGTGTCATGTTCAGTTTGTGTCCCTTGGAGGTCTTCTCTTCTCTGGGAGAAAAGTTGGGGGGGGAGTAGGAGGAGTGGAGGGAGGGAAACTGCAGTTGGGATATACTGTATGAGAGAAAAATAAATAACAATAAAATAATAATAAAACTAAGAGATGGCCTTCATTAATCTTAGTGGCTCAAAACATAATAGACACGACTGTGAAAGATATGTGGGGAGGTAGAAGGTGAACAAGGTCAAATCAACAATAATGATTTTTTATTAACTAACCTTTCTTCTAGGGTTCTTTGGAGTTTGCTCCACACTGCCCCTCTTCCTCAAGGTCTACTCACCACGTAGTTCCCTTGACCAGCTAAGAACCTCACTCTCTTGCTTTCTATTCTTCCCTGTTCTATCCCCACATAATCCTGTATTCACCGCTGGTGTGTCTTTCTGCTCTGTGGTAATAAAGATTCGATGTAATCACACCACACCATCTTTTACTCAAGATCTACAGCTTCTCACCCTGGAAATATTTCCACCACTTCTTTCAAGATGATCTTGGGACAGAATAATACCAGGGAAGATTGACAATATGGCCTGGAGTCACTCTTCCCCAAGCGCTCAAGAACGTTTTGATCCAAATTCACTGCTGTACCATCTCCCAGTGACCCACAAGAAGAGCTCTCGATGGTTTTCGTCCTGTCTCTTTGAAAAAGCTGGAAATGTTTCACCATTTTGCCTTGAGGAAGAGGGTGAACTATTGCACATAGCATACACCAACAACTCCAGGCAAGGATCTTTTCTGCTTTCTTATTATGTGGATAAAAGGAACTGAAACAATTGTTTGACATGATCTCCATTTGCGAAGTCTACATGATAATCTTACCTTTTATTTTGGAACACATTGCCTGTTTTTTTGATCCCTAGTAACACTCAAATAAATTTTATTCCTCAATGTTTTATTAAACCACCTTATAAAAGTTACAAATACTTAGTATTTAATAGCATAGTTTTCTTTATAATTTTGTAATTCAATCATATATCATTGTATTCAATTACTTAATGTTAAAGACTCTTTTTAACCCATAATTTTGAAAATATTTTAACAGTTACATACTATTTAATAAAATAAATATAGTGTCAATTATTTAATAATGTTATATAGGCATCCATGTAGATTTGGTTTGTATAATATGTCATACGTAATGAATATTCTTTGATCAATATTCTTCTCTAATGGGATGTAATAGTTTATGCTCGCATCAGTATTCCTAAATAGCATTTGTAGGAGACCCTTAATTTTTGTCCTAGGCCCTTATACTTGGCCCAGCAGGCCAAACAGGTAGCAGACAGGTGTAGCTAGGATTTAGTTGGTAACAGATTGCCAGATGATTCAAATAAAGTGACTGGGCTGTATCTGAGAAGTGGGCATTTTTGTCCCACTTTGGTTTCCTATGTAAAGCTTCTGACTAGGTAGCAGAAATGCTGTCTGAACTTGTACCCATGCTAAGAGACAGCTAATTCTGGAGTCTATTTCACTTTCAATCAAAACTGTAAGTGTTAAACTTGGATAAAGTTTTCTTTTTTATTAAGACTGTTTAACTTAGTCCACTTTTCATAATTTTAATCAGGCTTTTTTCAATTTAATAAGGAAAATAATTTGATTTGATCACTTGCATTGGTAACTGTCTGGGTGCATGTTAAGCTGCACGGTGCCCTTCATGGTTTCAGATGTAAACTCTACTTTTGTTGAATCCTTGTTGACTTTTTTCTTTTTTCTTGATTTTTATTGAGCTCTACATTTTTCTCTGCTCCCCTGCCTCCCTTTCCCCTACCCGCTTCAGCTCTCTCCCAAGTTCCCCATGCTCCCAATTTACTCAGGAGATCCTGTCTTTTTCTATTTCCCATGTAGATTAGATCTATGTAAGTCTTTCTTAGTGTCCTCATTGTTGTATCCTTGTTGACTTATAAGTGTGGTGTCAGATTGCTTTAGATGTTCTCCTGATAGTCTGCTTCTTCTCAAAGGATGATTGTGGTATGCCTGAGAGAAGACTGCGGTGCATTTATTCTGTTTGGGATTTATTCATATTCTTTAATATGTAAATTCATTCTTCTTGACAAATCTAGACTTTGCTTTATCAAATACTTTGTCATGCTGGTACCCTTTCTCCTCCTCTTCCTGATACAGACTTTTGTGTCATCTGACACAAAATTAAGGTGTTTTTTTTTTCCTGAAGATCTGTTAGATATCAGTGTATTTTCCCTTCTGTTCTCATTGTTGTTTTTGCTGAATTGTCTTCATAGTCATTGATGGTCTTGTCTTTGCCCGCTCTCCTGCTATTGCACATCCCCACTGGGATATTTATCTTCTTTTTTTTTTGTATGATATAATTTTCAGTCGATTCTTTCTTTTCCTTTACTTCTATTTTTTAAAATTTTATGTTTCCTCTTGTTTCAGAAGTGGTATAATTTGACATTGATATGTCTTTAGCTAGGTCTGTGAAAGTCCTTGACAAGTAACTCTCTATATGTTCGGTACCTAGTAATCATATTTTCTTAATCCAGCACACTTGTCCTACTTTTTGAGATGGAAGTGATTTTTAATCTATCCTAAGCACTTTTTGAAGTTATATTATGAGGCTGTGTATCCAATTTATACCTTTAATTTTAATGTTGCTCAGAATTAATATATAAGTTCTGGACTCCTTTTTTGATTCCAGTGATAATGCAGTTTTCAGTCCTCTTGCTGCTGTTCTGCTGTTCATTCCTGTGATTTAGTCTGAGGCAACGGATTGCTTTTTCTATGCTGCAGTTTAACTCTCCATTCTGTTACCTGTTAAATATGATGAGTTTCTCTGTGGCATGCTCAGGTAACCAGGCATACAAAGATTTGAAGAATGACCTTTATGGGCTCATTCCACAAACTATTTTTTTATGACGGGAGGAATGAAATCTCTAAATTTCTTTTGTCTGCACAGAGAAACATCCACTCTCCCCAGTGACCCATCAGTAACACTAGCATAGCAGAGGTTATTGAATGCCACCTGAGTTAGGCGGTTATTGAATGAAACTAAGTAAGGCTGTAAGGCAAGAGTGTTCACTAAAGCACCTGGTAAAATAGAATGCTCCCATTTGTTCCCATTGGCAATGAAAGGTGGGCCTTCCATCTGGTCTCAGCTAATACCTAATACCTAGGGGGTTTGGGAAAGAGGAAATGGCAGTGGTGCAATGTTAAAACCATTCTTTTCTGGGTGTCTTGGTAAGGAAAGAGGTTATTTTTTAGACCACTCTCATCCTAGTTCCGTGAGAGAAGGAGGTATTTGTCAGGTCGGTTTTGCCTATACCTACTGACTTTGCCAGTGTCAAAGTTCTCCAGAGTCCACAATGTATGAGAAACAGAAGGATAATCCTGGTACCAATCTATTCATCAAGTCCCAGTCTTTCTTTTGCTCATAAAATTCTTCAGACTTTGTCTCCTGTTCATGTCTAGAATTTTACTTAGTCATCGGGAAAGAACAAAGATAAACAGAGTTTATTTCTTTATATCTGAAACTGAACCTCTTATCTCTTAAGCTAGTTTTACCTTAATTGATGCTATTTGAGATAAGAAACTCAGTTGGAAACAATTCACAAATACATTAACATTCACAAATGTTATATCTTCATTCACTATATATTCATAGTTGTATATTTTATTACAGAATCACAATTAACTCATAAACAGTACCCTTCAGAGTATAACTACAGTTACCTACGTGATAACTGTCTTTCTGTAACAAAGAATGGCTTTTTTTCATTTGTTTGGCTAGCCAATAATATGTTAAGAATTAATATTAAGATTAAGATTAAACTTGAAAGCAATCCGTTATAATATTTAATCTTTCAAATGCTTTAACAATTTGAAAGGAATGACACTGGAGGATTATTTGAGGATTATGTCATAAGAGGATCTAATTATATTTAGACAAGTTATACTAGAGTTAAAGTTGCGTACTGAGTGAATTGATTGGTTTATCAGAGAATTTTGGCTTGATCCTCCAAACAATTTCATACTGATTTTTGCAATTATTCAAGCCCTTTAAAGATACATCAAAAAAGTACTTATATGTTTGATTACTTGTGTATCTTGAGAAATTGGTAAGAATATAAGAAGTACTAAGCTTTGCTTTATGTATTTACAACAGATGGACATGCAATTATGTACACTCTTGAAATAGACTTCATATTCCAGTAGTTATGTCTTACTCATAAATATAAAGTGTTAAAATTAGTTGTTATATATTGATATGTTTCAGACAGCAGTGTTACATTCTTTACATTTTTTGGTATCAATCCAAAATATATCAAAACATGCTCAATAAATTAAGACTTTTTACAGTTCCTTAGGTATCATATGAAATGAATTGCTTAAATTTTGTTTGCATATAAAACTTTAAAAAATATTATTTTAAATATTTATTATATTAACTAATTTAATATATTAATATTTATTGCTTACATATAGAGTTCTACTACTAATGTATTTTGTATAATATTTTGAAATGCAAATATTTTTAAATTAGTAAAATCAGTAAGAAAATTATAGGTGTAAGGTTGGAAGAGTTGGTGTAAGACTGTAGTCATTAACCTCTGTTCTCTATGCAGTTTCATGAACGACTTATGGACAATTTTTTGAGTTATTCTTAAAGTTTCAAGAGAAGGACAATAGCATATGAATATTTTTCATTAATAATCTGAGATGTGGCCCCTGATACATTATGACTTGAAGTAGATACTTTAAATATGAGAAATTATATTGAGAAATCTAATTCCTTAGAGGAGAGAGAAATATATTTTCTCTACATGAAATATTCTTCAAAAGACTGATGAATATTTATAATTATTATGTACAGAAGTACATAATAATTAGTATCCATAGTAACAGTGGGAGTGATATACAAACCTAATCCATTGCTAGCATAGAACATATAATATGTGAAGTTCTCTGCCTTGTCTTCTCAGTATTTCACCAAGATCACTTATAGAGACAATTTTATTGTCAATATTATACTCATAGTGCTTGACTTCTAATGCTTTCCAAATTAGCATGTATAGACATCATCCAGACATTAAGACATTGGTTTGTGAATTTCAGGAGAAAAACATCCTTCAGAACTGCTAAAATTTTAATTTAGTCTTACCTTTTATCCAACCTTAGTTGCATTTCAACTGATATTGGATGATATATTTTACTGCCTAGAAGACCTGAGTCCCTATCTTATCAATAATGTAGACATGACTTGTATGTTTTTCCCCACATGAATCTTGTGTTTAAAGATACCTTCTATACTATATCACAATATCAATTTAAAGTCTTTTGTTCAGCTATAAATGTTGTTGCTACATTCTAAATCAAACATCAATCAGGATCCTGAGGAAACAATCTTTTGGAGCTAAAAGTATTTCTTATTTAATAGTAATAAAAGACAAGTCCCAGAGAATCATGGCTATTAAATAAGTTGGTGTGACTCAAGACAAACATGAATCAATTAATGTTTTCTTTTTATTCCTTAAGATAATATTTTAACACAGAAGAAAGCCCAGGGGCTTTTTATCATTAAATCTGAACACCCACGTGTACAGAGAATCCCTCTACTAACTCAGCTTCCCCATACTTACACTGAAAGTTTTGAGCATTTAAGTGATTTGTCAAAATCTTGTCTTGATGCATTCTATAATTTGGTTCACTGTGAAGTTGTTCTCCATATATGACAATAATGCATATGTATTTGACAAAAGTGTGTGCTTACTATAAACACTTCAAGTCAGTATTATTCAGTTAAAACTCTCTTGACTGATAGTTGTGATAGTTAAAACACAATACTGTAAAATTGTATAATGAAAAATGATAATATAATTTTAAAGTTTTTACTGTAATACTATAAATGTCTAATTTAGTATTTCGCAAGGAAATATCATCTTTCACAAAATTTTGTTGAAAATCTTATTCTTATTGGTTGTACAATGCAGAGTACTCAGCTTTAAAATTAAAAATTGATGTGGGATTCCCCTCTGTATACTGTGAATATCATTGGTTAATAAAGGAACTGCTTTGGCCCTATAGCAGAGCTACAGAGGAACAGAGCTAGGTGGGGAAAACGAAATGGAATGCTGGGAGAAAGGAGGATGGAGTCAGAGTGAAGCCATGGAGCCGCCTCGGAGACAGATGTGGTGAAGCTTTGCTGGTAGGCCACGACCTCGTGGTGATGCACAGATTAATGGAGATGGGTTAAATTAAGATGTAAGAATTAGCAAATAAGAAGCTAGAGCTAGGGGCTGGAGAGATGGCTCAGCGGTTAAGAGCATTGCCTGCTCTTCCAGAGGTCCTGAGTTCAATTCCAGCAACCACATGGTGGCCCACAACCATCTGTAAAGAGGTCTGGTGCCCTCTTCTGGCCTGCAGACATACACACAGACAGAATATTGTATACATAATAAATAAATAAATATTTAAAAAAAAAAAGAAGCTAGAGCTATTGGCCAAGCAGTGTTTTAATTAATATAGTTTATGTGTGATTGTTTCAGGGCTAAGCATCTGGGAACTAACTAGTGGCCTCCAACAAACTGGCATCCAACGTGGGGCACGAACCCATGACCATGAGATTAAGAGTCTCATGCCCTACTAACTGAGCAAATAAAAAAAAGCAACTGAAATAATTTTAAAAAGAAGCCACATCCACGCAAACAAAAAAAGACTTATGAAGTTGTATTTAAATATATAAATACACATATGTATATAACAAATATAATCACAGTTAATAAAGGGCACAATTTAAGAGTGGGGAGGCATGAGAGGGATTTAAGGAAGGGTACCTGGGGAGTGTTGGAGAGGAAAAGGAATGAGAAATGAACATTAAAAAGAATAAATGTGCTATCACTTTTTTCTAATTTCTGTATAATAGTCTTCCTAATATTATGGGATACTAGTTATTTTATTTTATTTTTTTTAAATTCTTTCATAGTGTACCATTAAAGAATTTCACAGTTTGTATTATGACTCGGTTTGTCCAAATAATTAAAGCTTAACAAAGTTGAGAAAGACAAAGTCAGGGGAAACTAATTCTAATGAACAGCATTCCATTGTGTTAGTGGCAGAACTTGATGCTCCACTATTCATGTGATCCATGTTTCTTCGTAGTCAAGCCCATGTGCATGCTCCTCAGTAGACGAATATTGGAGCTCAATGGCAATGGAAGTTCTTTGTTCATAATGATAAGTCGGAGCTTTCTGTCTTTCTTTTCCTTTTTTCTTTTGTACCTATGGATTCACATATATTATGTCTTCCACTTTTGTGTTTTTATGGGACCCCTGTGTTTGTAAATGTTTATGCCTCTGAGTCTGCACATTTCTTGTGGTTTTTCTTTGACCCCCTTTCTTACTTTGTTTTGTCCTCTTCTGATTTGGTTTTGTTGTTGTTGTTTTATTTATTAATTTTATTTTATTGTTATTCCTTGGATGCTTGTTTTATTTTCTAAGTAAAAGCAGAAAGGGTACATTTCCAAATATGAGGAGAGGAGGGGAAATATTGAAGGGGTGTGTTTAAGACTATAGTATATGAAAAAAGTCCATTTTCAATTAGAAAAAAGAAACAAAGAAAAAGACTATATGAATTTCTGGGAAAGGATTGTATATCAAGTGATAGAAAGACTTCATGAAAATATTTGAAAGAAGAAAGTAACTCATAAGGAAACCAATTTAACAATGTAATATGAAATGATGTCTATAGGCTTAAAGTTAGGACAAACAGAAAAAGGACCAATCTAGACCTTCAATGTCCTCTTCCTAGGGAATCATATTCACTTGCCAAGCCCTACAGCATTCCAAGCCAGCACCACTCACCACCGGCCTGGAAACAGGTGTTCAAAGATGTGACCCTGTGTGGGGTATTTCACACTTGAACAGGGAAAAAAAATGGGGAAAATGACCCAGGTTTGCCATAGAAATAATGAAGACTTTGGCAACACTCTCTCATTTATATGAAGCCAGGGCTCACAGCACACATAGTCTGTTATTGCCATAAATGCATAGTGTTACTTTTTCCATTTCCTCTTTACTCTCTAAAGATGAGGAAGCAAAACATTTGAGACTCAAATCTTATTTAGTTTCAGGGAAATTGTAGCTAGCAAATTCAGGGCTTAATCCTAAATCGTTTGCTCCTGTATTTAACATTCTTTAAGGACCTATAGAATTTCAAATGAATGAAAACCACAAAATTGAAGCATTCAGATGATGGGTACATAAATGGGAACATGGGAGAGGAGTTAAGAATGGAGTTGTTTCATTTAGATTCAAATCTACACAGAAGTGTGAGGCTGACAGAGTCAATGGACAGCTAGTGAGAGACTAGAGAAAAAGGCAACAACACATTCTAAAAGAATAGCCCTGTTCTTTTCCTATGTCAAAGAGTAGGATGTGAAAAAAAGAGACTTCCAAATGCTCACTGAACAAGTTAAGAAACACCTGTCACTTGGGAGCCAAGAATTTATACACGGACAAGTATTTTTTTCATCAAAAATTTTGTGGTTTCAAAATATTAGGCAAGCTGAAGAATTTTAAACATTTTGAATGAATGGTCGCCTTGATTCCAAAGTATTCAGACCTTCGCTTTCTCTTGGTTGCAGAGTCAGAGATGTAACTTCCCATTGCTATAAAAGGAAGTTTTATTTTTATTTTTGTTCCTGTGACAAATTCAATTTACAGACAGAAAAGCCACTCTTGCTCTTGATCAGAAAATGTGAAAGCAATTTACCTTTGGTCAGTTGGTGTAGCCCCTGGCATCATAACCATATTGTTATAAATGTTTATAGCATTTTAGAGTTTCTAAAGAGGCATATTTATCTCTTAGGGTATATAAATTTGTTTAGCTATTTATTTTTGATAACTTGGGGACCTAGTTATCCCTAAGCAAAATTTTATTTTATTTTTTAAATTTAGAGGGGAATGGGTGTAGCTGTTTGTCAGAGTTCTGAGTTTGAGGCCCATTTTTCTAAGTCTCTAACTCTTTCTCAGTGTACTGTTAAATATGGTTAATAATTTAGTGCACTTAAATCACATACACACACGTGTGTGTTTGCGTGTCTAAGCAGATTCTATGAGAGGATACACTGAAGTGAAAACCAAGCCAATGAACTGTTTAATTTGACCTAATGAGACTCAGATATAGAAGATTTTAGGAACTGTTTTGAAGTCCTTATTCTCAATAAGATGTAATTATAAATATATTTATATATGTCTGTATATTACATATAATTGTATATAATTACTTTCTTCATTTATAAATGATGTGCTTTGCAAGCATATATTTAAATATATCTTTATTAACTCTTTGTCACATTATTTTTTCTGAATAAACCTTAGGAAAATGTATCCTTTAAATTATTAAGTGTTTTTATTTTTCATGTTTGTGCTTTCAGATCAAAATATGGACATGTGCATTTTTTGTAAGTGACATGCAGAGTACAATGTAGGCCATTATCTTGGTCCACATTGAAGTTTAGTTTGGACTTCGTGCTTTGAACAAGTCAGATCTCTTTCAGTCCTGCTCCTTTCGCAGATGCATGCAATCTATGCACCAGTCTAAAATTATGACTCCAAATAGTAGAACGCCATAAAACCCTTAATTGCAGAGGCATTAATGGGAACTTGTATGATCCTGGGAAACTGCTCGCTGAATAATGCCTCTCCAGAGAGACTTGCTGACTACACACCTGCTTCCATAAATGAAAGCAGAGCTCATGTTCATTTCATCCCTTCAACCTTAGAACTGCCTCGAGATCTCACTCTTTTCATCATGATAGAGCTCTCTTATGAATGACAAGTTTATCCATGGGATAATAAAATGTGTTAAGATAGTCATCTTGGCAGTGTTTTTGCTGATGTATTAATTCATTTCCTTTCACATGCTATATCACCAAGATGTTGACACGGATTTTATGAGAGGGTTCACTGAAGTGAAAACCAAGCCAATGAATCGTTTAATATGAACTAATGAAACCCAGATATAAAACGCTTTAGTAACTGTTTGGAAGCTCTAATTGTCAAAAGGATGTAAATTCTGAGCACTACTAAGTAAAGGGAAGGATTGTAATGAAGGAATTGGGATCATTTTGTGATAATTGCTTTAATTAAATAGTCATGTAAACAATAATGCACGGGATGGAGCCACTAAAACAGGAAGGGGAATAGTGCAAAAGATAATGTCTGTGCAAGGGTGTGGCCACAGTGTTTCTCTTCACCCTGGTTTGGCAGAAATCTTTATTAGCATACCATGAACATTTATGCAAACCTAACTTTTGCAAATAAAGGATTACAAATGTATAAAGCAATTCAACATTTAAAAAATCTACCAAAGTATTTTAAACCCCAAGTGGCTTAGGGCATCACAATGATGAACATAGGAGTTTACCACTTGATTATTTTAATGCACAAAGTGGGTTGATAGAGATGACAGGTGAAATCACGTCATATGGGTTGTTGCTGGACTTTACAAAATATTATTAAGATGAGTATGTGGTGGCACACATTTTTAATCCCATGTGTTGGAGACTGCAATCATTGTGAAAAAAATTTTGTTCTGTTTTTAAATATTTTCTTGCAAAAATTTTAGGTTACATAAGGAAAATGTCTTAATCCATTTAAATGTTCACATACAAACAATATAGATATACTTTTGTGTTTTACTATAAACTTACTCATTTATGATATTCAACATAATGATATGTATATGCTTACATTATGACATACTTACCATAAACAAATTAGGTACATTCCTCATCTCATGCTGATATGGGATGTTCTTCTATATATGTGTTGCTTTTATTGGATAATGAATAAAGCTGTTTGGGCCAATGGATTAGCAGAGTAAAGCCAGGTGGAAATACTGAACACAGATATACAGAGAGAGTAGGAAGCATCAAAGAGTCATCATGTAGTTGCTAGAGGAGGAAGATACCCAGAACCCTTTCAGTAAGCCAGAGTCTTATGCAATACACAGATGAATAGAAATGGGTTAATTTAAGATATAAGGACTATCTAGAAATATGCCTGAGTCATGGACTAAGCAGTGTTGTAACTAATTTAGTTTCTATGTGATTATTCAGGTCTGGGAAGCCAGGAAACGAATGAGCAGTTTCCATTTACTTCATGCTGTTACCTTTTCTTTTGTGGTGAGAAGAATTTGTCTTTCAGAAAATGTCAAATATGAATGTTTACAATATTAGTGGTCGTCATGCTGTTCATTATGTACTTGGACCAGCTTTACCACTCCCAATCCTCTGGGAAACACCTTTCAAATCTGTTTCTCTTGGTTTGACTTTTACTGAGTCCACAAATAAATAAGACCATGCTGTGTGTGCCTTCTTTTTTCTGTCTGATTGTATTTACTTAGCACAGTGTCTATAGGTTCATTCACATTTTCATCAGCATAGACTTTCCTCCTTTATTAAGAATGAGTGATATTTTCTTCATGCATACCACATTTTCTTTTTCTGTCCATCCACAAATTCATACTGCATTGTTTTCCTACCTTCAGAATGAACCTGGGAGTTCAGATAACTGTTTGAGATGTTAATTCCATTTCTTTTGGATATATGCAAAGCAGTGCAATTATAGGATCATTTAGTAATACTGTATTTAAAGTTTGAAGGCCTTCCATGCTGTTTCCATAGTGAATGAGTGAATGTAATAATTTCATTCCCACAGCAGCACATAAAGGTTTCATATTCTCCAAGTCACCAGTGCTTTCTGGAATTCTTTTTGACTAGAAGATGCCCCAGTAAGATGTTGTCAGGCAGGGTCCTCAGAGTCAAACAGTTGTCATTTTCATGAGATCAGCTCTAACTGCTTATTGGAAAGTCCATCACAATTGGGCCTGTGGACTCTTGACTTTCCCTCATGGAAAGAGGGGATGGGATAAGTCAAGGAACCAACATCTGAGTATTCAACTACTCCGTCCTCTCCTTTATGTTCAATTCTACCTTAAGTGGTCTCTGGATCATGTGGAGATACTGGAATATATAGGCTGACAGAGATCCATTGAAAGGATCGTCATCTACACAGTCATGGGGAAGATATTATTAGCTTTCCTGCCAGGCTGCTTTAAATTCAGCCACACTTTTGCTCTTAACTCCAACCATGCTCTGTAAGGACGCATGTAAACACACTGTTTCACCTGGCGATCTTCAGTAGAATCAATCCTTGATTTGTTGATTAAACTTTAGGAGGAGGAGGGCGTAAGAGTTACTTAATGTCCCTGTATACCAATGGAATAAATAATTATGAAATAAGTCTAAGGTATAGTTAGGTCATTGTGTCACTGATTCCCATATCAGGATGTTTAGTAAAGTTCAGCTTATTTTATGTACCTCTAATTTATTTGTATGTTGATCTGATAAGTGTTAAGATGTGTTCTTTATAATTATAGTATTTATTATTTTACACTAAACTGTTTGAATTTTTAAAATACGTTTTGGATATTTACTTCTTACCAGGTATGTTTGGCAAATGTTTTCTCATATTCTATATATGTTACCTTTTCAATTACCAGATTTTTATTTTTTCTGTATGAAAAAACAGTTTACTTTGATGTGTGTCTCTTAGCCTGGTTTTGTTCATATTCTACTATTATTAATTTATGTACATCATTAATTCAAACAGGATAAAGAACTTTTTATTTATCTAACTTGGTCTTGTAGCTATTTGTTGAATTTGTATAACACCAGAGAAGAACCCAGAAGAGCAACTGGGAAAACTCCATGATCAACTATCAAAACCTATTCCCATAGAACAATCTCAGTCTCCATAGGCTTAGAAGAAAGAGCCTCCATGGGACTGTCAGAAACAGAGCTTCACTCCTTTCCCTTAGCATAGTCATTCTCAACCTTCCAAATTCTGTGACCCTTTAATCCCGTTCCTTCTGCTGTGGTGACTCCCAAGCTTAAAAGTATTTTCATTGCAACTTCATAACTGTAATTTGCCAGTTATGAATCTTAATGTAATATTCAGATTTTCTGATGGTCTTAGAAGATCCCTGTGAAAGGGTCATTTGACCCACAGGTTGAGAACCACTGCCTTAGCAAGTCGTGATAAGATTAGGAGTTCCTTATTGCATCAGCTAACCATGACTGATTGAAGAACCTCAAATTAATAAGGAAAACATATGCCATCATAAGGAGAATCAATATAGTCTTCACATTCTTCATAATTTAAAAAACTGCTGTGTCTGACCTGATTACTACAACCAAAATTACCATCAAATTCTTAACTGCAAGGGCCCCTGGGGAGTACTGATTTGTGTTTTCTTGCCTCTAAGTGTTAGAAAGTAGCTGATAGACTTGGTGATTACCACTGGATGAGAATCGCCATGGCCCATGGAGCTGCCACTGAACTCTCACTTTTAAAATGCATTCAGGGAGCTACTGCAGAGAAGGAATGTTGATATAGAACATACATGTCTAACTATGATCCTCCAGAACTAGAAACAATACTGTCTACTCTCTGACTTGTGAAAGTGAAGAATGTTTTCTGTTATTAATATAAAGGGGATCCAAATAGTTACCAGTTATTACAGGGAGAACAATACAGCACCGCTGGATAGTGGGCTCTCCTTGATTCATTCACTGCCTATGACCACATTTTCAATTTTTCATTTTTGTTGTATATAAATAAAGCTCTTCTAACAAAAATGGAATTAAATAATTCACTTAAAATAAGCATTGACTTATTTGACCAGACATGGTGACATGTGCCTATAATTTCAGTACTCTGGAGGTTGATGTAGGTAGTTAGTTTAAGGCCAGCCTGACTTCAGAGTGAGACTGAAAACAACAAACAGAAATAAGTAAATAACAAACAAAGAGAAATAAAAAAGCAACCCCTCTTCAAGTACAATTGGTTGGATGGGCATTTAACTCCATCATTGGGTCAGATTTTGAAAAAGTCTTTTTAGGGATAACAGTGAGTCATATAACTAACTGCATTAACTGGAATCAGGTCTCTGAGGAAAACGCCTATGCCCACTTTACATACATAAGGAAAAACCAAGCATGCTTATTGGAGATAAGGTAGATTAGCCTTAAAATATTCTACATGTCAAAATGAAGAAATGTTGTAATTTACAAATTAAGGGTGCATATCAGAAAAAGTCTCATTATTCCACTTATTCCAGTAACACTTTGCTTCCCTTGTTATCAATATTCTTTTCTTTTGGCAGAGCCAGTATTTAGCACACTAAACAAGAATAGACTGTTTTGTCATATTTAGAGACAATGGAACGATGTAATTTTAATTGATTTATCTCTGGTTTTATATTTTTATGGTCAGTGGAATGTTAACTATGTTCCCAGTCAGGATATGAAATAAAATATAGATAAGTATTGCAAGATAAACTTGACTTTAAATATGCATTTTTTATATGAGTGAGTAGTGAGATTTTACTATTAATAACCATTTGTATTTTAGAAATAAGCTCTTGACATAAGGAAAGGATAAAAGGATAACTAGTTTGAACTTGAAGATAAAGTCAGGGGCAGGGGTTTTAGAAACTGATCCATGTTTTAAAGCTAAGAGGGTGTGAATGCCCAGGAAAAGCACACACAGTACCTTTCCCTGATTTCTTGCACAGTACATTTATTAATTGTCTATTGGGAAGCTACTAAATCTTGTGTGCTAATTCTATATCTGTCTACTTTTCTGAAACTGTCAGCTATAGAAGTTTCCTAGTAAAATTTTTAGGGATATTTATATGTACAATTATGTCATATATCAATAAAGATACTTTGATTTTTTTTTTTTTGCCTACTGAGTGTATACATTTGTTCTCCTTCAGTTGCCTTATTGGTATAGCCAAGACTTCAAGTACTACATTGAAAATGTATGGAGAGGGTGGACAATCTTCTCATTTTTTGATTTTAGTGGCATTTCTTTGAGTTTCTCTTCATTTATATTACTGTTGGTTATAGGCTTGCTGTAAATTTCATTTATTATGCTGAGTTATAACTCTTGCATCCACGACTTTTATCATAAAATGGTGTTGGATTTTGTCAAAGGTCTTTCTGCATGTTATGAGGTGAACATGTTGTTTTTATATTTCAGTTTGTTTATATGGTGGATTACTTTTATCTATTAATGTATGTTGTACCATCCCTTTGTCTCTGAAATGAAGCCTACTTGATCGTGGTGGATGATGTTTTTGATGTGTCCTTGGATTCAGCTTGCAAATATTTTATTGAGAATTTTTTGCATCAATAGTCATAAAGGAATTTGGTCTATAATTCTATTTCTTTGTTGGTCTTTTATCAGCTTTAGGTGTCAGAGTAACTGTGATCTTTTTTTTTTTTTTTTTTTTGGATTTTTTGAAACAGGGTTTCTCCGTAGCTTTTTGGTTCCTGTCCTGGAACTAGCTCTTGTAGACCAGGCTGGCCTCGAACTCACAGAGATCCGCCTGCCTCTGCCTCTGCCTCCCAAGTGCTGGGATTAAAGGCGTGCGCCACCACCGCCCGGCTAACTGTGATCTTATGAAAAGAATTTGGCATTGTTCTTTCTCTATATATTTTATGAAATAATTAGAGTAACTATTGGAGTTAAGTCTTCTTTGAAAGTCTGGTAGACTACTGCACTAAAACCTTCTGGACACGGGCTTTTTTAGTAGGTAGGTTTTTAATTACTGCTTCTATTTTACTATTGGTTATATGTCCATTTAAATTAGTTATCTGATTTTGATTTAAGTTTGTTAGGTTGTATATATCAAGAAAATGATCTGTTTCTTTTAGATTTTCTAATTTGGTGGTGTATATGTTTTAAAATTATGTTCTTATGATGGAGGAAGGTCATTGGTTAAATAATAAAGAAACTGCTTGACCCTCATAGGTTAGAACATAGGTGGGTGGAGTAAACAGAACAGAATGCGGGGAGGAAGAGGAAGTGAGCTCAGATGCCATTTCCTCTCCTCTCTGGGGCAGATGTGATGCCACTCCTCTCCAGAGCAGATGCGATGCAGCCAGCCGCCAGGTCAGACATGCTGAATCTTTCCCGGTAAGACTGGTGCTACACAGATTATTAGAGATGGGTTGATTGGGATATGAGAAGTAGCCAGTAAGGGCTAGAGCTAATGGGCCAAGCAGTGTTTAAAAGAATACAGTTTGTGTGTTGTTATTTCGGGGCATAAGCTAGCCAGGCGACCAGGAGCTGGGGCGGCAGGAACACAGCCCTGAAGCTCCTACCACATTCTTATGATTTGCTGGATTCCATCAGTATTTATAGTTATTTCTCCCTTTCTGTCTCTAATGAGAAAGGGAGTGGGTGTAGAAAGGAGAGGAAGTGGAGAGGAACTGAGAGGAGGAGAGAGAGGAGACATTTTAATCAGGATATATATAAAAAGTAAAGAAAAAAGAATTGCACTGTTCTCTCGGTGGATTTTTCTTTTAATGAATATGAGCTGACCTTCACTATCTCTTCTGACTAGTTTTGGTTTGATGTCTTTTTTGTAAGGTATTAAAATGGCTACACTTTACTTTTAAAGTCCATTTTCTTGGTATATCTTTTATTCTGTCAATACTTGATGTTAAGTTCTGTTTCGTGGGTGTAGCACTAGAATTGATCCTGTTTTCAAATTGATACTGTAAGTCTGTGTCTTTTTATTGGAGAACTGAAAGCATTGATGCTGAGAGTTATCAGTGAGCAGCATTTGTCCCACAGTTTTGTTGTGGTTGGCATTTGTTTTCTTGTTTTTTGATTTGCTGGTATGCTATTATTACTTTCGTTTTCTTGGATGTGGTTAACTGCTTGAGTTTGAAGTTTTCTTTCTTGTACTTGCTTTAGGACTAAATTTGTAGTTAGATTCTGGTTAAACTTGGTTTTATCATGGTATGTCTTATTTTTACATCTATTGTGATTGAAGGTTTTGCTAGGTATAATAGTCTAGGATGGCATCTGTGGTCTCTTAGAGTCTGTAGAATGACTTTCCAGGCCTTTGGTTTTTAGTCTCCAGAGAATTCAAGTATGATTCTAATAGGTCAGCCTTTATATGTTACTTGATGCTTTTCCCTTCCAGTTTTCTATATCTTTTCCTTATTCTGTAAATTTAGTGTTTTGATTATTATGTTTAACAAGTGAAATTTCTTTTCTACTTCAGTCTATTTGTGTTCTACATGCTTGTTGTAACTTTGTAGGCATTTCCTTCTTTAGCTTAAGGAATTATCTTCTATGATTTGTCAAAAATGTGTTTTTGTGCTTTTGACCTGGGTTTCATCTCCTTCCTCTATTCCTACTATTTTTAGATTTGGTCTTTTTATAGTGTGCCAGATTTCCTTGATGTTTTGGGCTTGGATTATTTTTAGATTTAATGTTATGTGTTTTTTGGTTTTTTTAGGCTAAGGTATTCATTTTTTTCTAGCTTGTCTTCAATGCTTGAGATTTCCTCTTCTATCTCCTATAGTCTGTTGGTGTGACTTGCCTCTGACTTTCATGTTCTAGTTACTGAATTTTTTATTTTCAGATTTCCTTCAGTTTGGGCTTTCTGTATTTAATCTCTTTCTACTTGTAAATCTTGAACTTTTTTTTTATTCCACTCTTTGCTTGGTTTTTATAAATTTCTTTTTTAATGGATTTTACCATCTCCTTTATAAGGACTTCTAACATGTACATAAAAACTATTTTGAAAGCCTTGTCTTGTGCATCAGTATATCTAAGTAAGTGGAAAGCCATGCCCACCAACTTCATTGACTGCAAATGTAAATGCTAGTAAAATAGCGATGAATTTCTCAGGGCCTACCAGAGTAGGGTTGCTGAACTTAATGGAGACATGTTGTTTTCACTGTTATTGACTGTGTTTTTATGCTGGTATCTATGTTTCTAGCTTTGGGATGATTGTAAGTCTAAGTGTTGATATCTGGTCTTGTCTTTGTTCCATGAGTGTTACATTCCTTGTTTTCTGCTACCCTTTCTGGTTCTCAGGAGAGTGTGATGGCTATGGGCTGCCTGGTAGAAAATATTTCTGAGACCCTGTCTGATGTGGCCACTGAGCAGTTCACTTATAATGTGTTTCTTGGTATTGGGAGCTAACACTTAGGGATAGAGATGGGCTAAGAGCAGGGTACCCAAGGTCTTCCAGAGAAGGAAGAACAACAAGCAGGTTATGCCACCAGGTTGAATAAAGAAGCTGCCTTGCCCTTTTGATAGGGCAGCCCTTAGGTGGGTGGAATAGACAAAACAGAATGCTGGGAAGAAGGAAAGTGTGGCAGACTCCATGATTCTCCTGCCCGAGACAGACACTGGTTAGACTCATACTGGTAAAGCCACAGTCAAGTGGCAATACTCATTAATAGATATGGGTTAATCAAGTTGTGAGAGTTAGCCAATACAAAGCTAAAAATAATGGGCCAGGCAGGAATCTAATTAATACAATTTCAATGTCATTATTTTGGGGGCTAAACTAGCCAGGCGGCGGGATGCAGCCCGCGCTCCTCCTACTACAAATTTCACAGAAACCCACAAAAGTAGGCACATTATAATTTCTTTATCCAGGATAAGGAAATTGAAAAGAATTCTGAGTACTAATTCTTATTAGACTAGATTCCCAATTTGGATGGGAAAGCTGCTGGTTATGCATTGTTATGCAACAAGCTGTGTTTTCTTCGTAGATCACCCATATGAGTGCATGACCCACTCTTCTGCACCTAGGCATCTTATTTGCAAGCAATATACAAGAGCAGCACGTATCCAGTTGAAAGCATCCTTGTCCACCAAGGCAAAGTACTTAGAAGGATAAAGATGTTTGCTCAGTTATATATGAAGCAGGACTCAGTAACTTCCAATTGTTGTCTAGTGCTAAGAGCAATAGGTAGCTCTCACTTAGGAACCCTTATTTATGGCATATCAAATTAGCTCAAATCTTATTGCTTATCTCTTTCATACTCAGGTTTCAATGATGGTACTGTTCGCATAAGCATTTCTTTTCCTCCTAGCATATAAAAATAAAAGGTATAGATAGAGTAAGCAGCTCTCTCTGCTTTACACAGGCTTTTGAGAAGCCCATTTTAGCCATAGAGGGACAATTGAAAACAGCCGAGGAGACATCATTTAGACTGAGTTACCACAAGCACCACTCAGCCGGTGTAGAACTACTTTCTGGAAAAAAATTTACTACTTTACCTGTGCTAAGTACTTAGTGCCTTTAAAAGAGGCACTGTGCACCGATTCAGACTGATGCGAAGTGATCATTGCAGCGCACTCAATCACACTTGCCAAACGGCAGTTTGAGGGGTGCTTTTTTTTCTTATGCTTTTAGAGTGTCTTATTGCCCCATACAATTATGAGGGGCTTTATGCTGAACATTTTGTGGTAGAGATAAAAACTAATAGATGTTTTAAGTCCCTGGCTTAAATACTACAGAATAGACATCACTATACCACATATTCCAAGTGTATTGAGTGTTCTACAGGGTAAACACAGCTGGCTCTCTGTTTCCTTTCCTCTTCTCTCTTTCTTTATGTCTCTCTGTCTGTTTTCTTTCTATCTCTCTGTCTTCTTCCATCTTCCACCTTTTCTTTCCACGGGACCTTGAAAGAACTCATTGTTGAGAATTAGATAGACTTGCTTCAATGTTCTTACAGATTTTATAGGTCTAAAAATTTTAGATATCTTCCTCAATCACTTTTGTCAGAAAAAAGTGCTTAGTTTTCAAAGAAAATAAAAGAAATTATCTTGTTATTTTAATTCTAGTTTCACAGCATTATAGGTATTTTTTAATAATTTCTCTGGAAAACATTGGGATAGATTGAAAAAGGTATGTTAAAGGAAACTTGTGAGTTAATTTTACATTGAGAAATTTTAATTAAAACAGAGACCATGGTTGTCTTTTTGTGATTTTTTTATTCTTTACACAAATATGGATTTCTCTCTTATATACAAACACACCAACTGTATTAAAGTGTTATGTCTTTTCCTATCCCGGTGGCAAAAACATAAAAATTAACCATTATGAGATAGTCACTTGGAACAGATAACACAGTTTATGTTCAGGGATAAAAATAATGCCATTTCATTATGGGAAGTTATTTTCTGACTTGTTATATTAGATACTTCAAAATATATCCAGGTAAAAATCCACACACACACACAAAAAAAAAAAAAAAAAAAAAAAAAAAAAAAAAAAAAAAAAAAAACAGTTTGCCAGGAGTTGGTGGCACATGCCTTTAATCCCAGCACTCGGGAGGCAGAGGCAGGCGGATCTCTGTGAGTTTGAGACCAGCCTGGTCTACAAAGGGAGTTCCAGGACAGGCTCCAAAACCACAGAGAAACCCTGTCTCGAAAAACCAAAAAAACAACAACAACAACAACAACAACAAAAAACATTTTTTTCTCTCTCAACTTCACATTTTTCAGTTAGCTATTAAATTCAATGTATCCTCTATATTTTAACAGTCTGATCTACATTTTTCTTCTTTGATGTCAGTATTTGGTCTCTCTTCCCCTCACTTCTCCCTTTCTTTCATGCTTTCTCTCCCTCTCTTCCTCTCTATACCTTTTAGGCTCTCTTTTTTCCTCTTCTATACACTATTATTATATCAATTAAAAATTATAAAATATTAGCATTATTTTCTGACGTTAAGTTCATCCTTTCCTTTGTTCTGCATTATTGTTTCAACCCTGTTAGTACATGTTTGGGTGAGCCAGATTCAAAGTTGTGAGCATGGGAAGCTGCCCCATTTCTCATCTGTCTTGTGGTGGTATGGGTAGAAGGAAAGATGCATTCTCCCCACCCATCGAGGCCTGGGGAAGGTGAGAGAGCTTGCTTTGTGGTCATAAGAGTAGAAGAACTGTCCCTGATTCCCATAAGCGGCAAAGTAGGGCCTGCATCTTGCCAGGGCAGCATAATAGAGCCAACCCTGTTAGCACAGGTGTAGGTGAGTCAGCCCCAAAGTTGTAATTACAGGAGAGCTGCCTCCATTTCTAATCTGGCTGACCAACCCTACAGCTTCCCAGACCCAGACCCAAGGTTATGTTTGGTCTGCCCAAGCATCCAGCCCGTCTATTATCTGCTGGATTACTTGAAGGGACCTGACCTTCAGGCCCTAAGCTGCAGGATCTCCACAACACAGAGTGGCAGGAGGATGTCCAGAAAGAGTCCTAATGGGGGTCGAACATCGAGCCTGCAGTGGGGACCAAGGAACTGGAATTAGAGCAATGACTCTGCAATGAATACTTGGAAGTAGAGATGTACAGATGAAGGGGTATAAGGCGTGACTTGCTGGGTCACATTGCAGCTTCCATGATGAGATTTTAAATTCCCCCTTCCCTTTTAAATTTTTTTCTCTTTTTTTTCTTCCTTTTTTCTTCTTAAATCGTTTTTTTTTTTTTTTTTTTTTTTTGGGTGGATTACAAGGGGGCATTAATGGATCAAGATACTTGATGTGAAAAATATATAGAATAAATAAATAAATTTAATTTTAAAATGAATAGTTTAGCATAGTAAATGAAATCTCCATGGTCTAGGCCAGGCCTTGCTCTGTTACAGCATGGATCCCTGCCCCTCTCCTGCAGTGCTCCAGGTAGTCCACACTGATGTCTGATCCATAACTACACCAGGTTTCCTCCTCTTCCCACCTTTTCCATCTTCATCCTTTCTTCCTTTCTCTCTCCCTCGTCTTGACTGTCTTTCTTTTCAGCCATATGTGAGAAAACAGTGTCATTTCTAGAAATAATGGAGCTGTTCTCAATCCTCCCCAGCTACACTGACACCAAGCTACACACTTGCTGTTCACTGAAGTGGTTCACACTTTACCCTGAAAGCAGTGTTTTCAAAATATTATTAGCAAAGTTATGGTACTCTGTTCTAAATTACCATATCCTTATGATATGGTAATGTATCAGTTCTGAAGCTTTTATAACTGTTTCTATTGTTGATTTATTCTTCTGTCTCAAACAGCTTTGAACTTCTTCAGAGCAAGAATTAGTTTTGCAAATTTTATGACCCCTTTTTCTAATTCTGTATCTGTCACGTATTCTGGGGACAGTAAACATTTAAAAAGCATGACACATTTCATTTGATGATAAGGATAAAAGAAGTTTGTTCATATGATTAAAAGTCGAGAGCTTATGTCAGGATTTTCCAAAGAAATAGAATATCTTCTATTCATAACTAAGGATACTGATGAGCATTAATGATAAACAATGTTCAAAAATTGTTTCTTCCATGAGCCAAACTACATTCCTTCTCCCTTGTGGAATGAAGCAAGGTTTCAATCTAGAAGACCATTTGTACTGCTTAAGGCATTGTAATATAGGCTGGAATAGTGCCCTAGCAACCTGCTAGCAACCCCCCCACATGCATGAAGCGTCAACAATGCCTGCTTTACACACTAAGCTGTCCTTCTTATCTGTACTTTACAAATGCTGAATTTTTTTCAAACATATCCAGAACACATTTGGGAACTATGTGCCATGGACCACTCTAACCAGAACAGATTTTTGGTACATGCAATAAGAAAAACTGTGTTTGAAAGTGAGCATTTAGAGAAAAATCCCTTATATACCACTTTGTGTCTATGCATAATTAGGTATGCTTATGATTAAAATCATGTGCATTATGGGAAGTGACATGCACGGTAGAGAAAAGATTGTATAACTTGAAACCTGTGATTCAAAATAGAAGCCACCCAAATTATACCTTTAGTAATCAAACTCCTCTTTCTCTTGAACTCCATGAAAGGGAGCTCAAAATAACAGTGATGGCTTGGAGTACTCTGGCTCATGTGGCACACTGTCAATCTTGACAGTATATTTTTAAATAAACCTTATATAAAGTTTCGTTGATATTTCTCGGTATGTGTGAGCCTGGTATTGGTGGTCGAGGTCTCAACTAGATATTGCTATATTCTTGTTTTCTTATTCAAAGAATTGAAAGTAAACCTCATACCAACTTACAAAAGAAACAACTAATAATTTTTTAAAAATAGAAAACATTATTTTGAGTGAGGTAAACCAGACACAGAAAGACAATTATCATATGTACTCACTCATAAGTGTTTTTAAAACATAAAGCAAAGAAAACCAGCCCACAAATCACAGTCCCAGAGAACCTAGAAAACAATGAGGACCCTAAGAGATATATACATTGATCTAATCTACATGGGTAGTAGCAAAAGACAAAATCTCCTGAGTAAATTGAGAGCACTGGGACCTTGGGAGATGGTTGAAGGAGAGGGGAGAGGCAGGGAGGGGAGCAGAGAAAAATGAAGAGCTCAACAAAAATCAATAAATAAAACAGTATTTGAGCAAAGCTATAGTACAGGTTCTATAGGTATAGGCAGTTAATGCTCACAGTAGATCACATAAAAAGAGAGGTTTCCAGAGTTCCAGGATGCAGCCTGGGTTTTCCTTTAGCAAGGTCTAAGAGGAAAAGGGGGTAGTTACTAAGGGGGTAGTTTGGGGGTTCTCTATTTTGATTGCTAGCTTATACCATGCAATTCTTTCTTCACTTCATATTTTTCTTCCTAGATTGTACCTGATTTTAATTATGTGCACATCCAAATTTACAAAGGTATAATATGGTAAATAGGAGATTCTTATTAAGAGACTAACAGAGAACACAGTTTTGCCTTAATGCACACACACACACAATTCCAGGTTGGTTCAAATAAGCCCTCTTTCCATTCTTCAACTTGGATACTTGAGAAACACACTTGAATATAAACTGTCAGAATTTTATTGTTATCAGAGTAGGTGTTCAAAGCTAGGAGTATGTGTAGCCCAAAGTAGGAGAGTTGAGGGGGGTTGCTAAATGAGTTGTTTAAAGCAGAGTATATGTCTATTATATGCAGTTGAAGGAAGTAGGTTTCCAAGTTCATTATTACAATAGAGGGTATGCATAACCCCAAAAGCAAACAGTGTTCCAAGCTAAACTATATCTGATATTTGCCTGCCTCAAGCCTTTATTTTAATTCTTTGAAAAAGAAGCCAAAGTATCTTTAAAACCTGGCCCAATAACAGGCAAATGTTGTAAAAGAGGTTGTAGCTGTCAAAGAGAAACAATCAGCTTTGTACTGGCAAAACAAACCAAATACACCACAAAGGCAAGACCTCACTCATCAGAACCTTCAATTTATGAAACTGGGAACTCATTTGAAGAGAAAAGAGCCTGAGCTAAGAACACAGCTTTGGGGATTCCATGTTTCTTAAAAACAAATCCCCAGAAAAGTGTTTCTCCAGGGTCAGCGTGAAGCAGTTTTGGTCAAGGAGCCAGGATCCATTCTGAGTTGGCAGCACGACTTGCCAGCATCATCTTGCCACACTCTGTGTGGTTTTGTAGGCATAAAAAAATGTAAGACTGAGGGAAACCATGGAGCCCCTGCACCAGGGATTTAGAGAGGTACTGGAATCACACTGTGAATGGCAGCGTTGGATTCTTTGTAAGGGGTCCCTAGGAAGCCACTGCATGAAGCTGGGAAGGTGAAGCCTCCATTGCAAAGGAGACACCAGGATGCTCAAGACACCAGAATTATGGGATGTCTGTAGAGGAGAGCTGCTCCCCTCCCTGCCTTTTCCCCCCATCCTACAAGTCTCTCCCAAGGTCCCCATGCTTCCAATTTACTCAGGAGATCTTGTCTTTTTCTACTTCCCATATAGACTAGATGCATGTAAGTCTCTCTTAGTGTTCTCATTGTTGTCTAAGTTCTCTGGGATTGCGGTTTGTAGGCTGGTTTCCTTTGACATGTACTCACTCATAGGAGGTTTTTAAACATCAAATTTCTTTTTTAAGTAATGAATTTTAGCACAAAAAGGAAATGTTACTAAGATAGCCAGTAAGTGTATTTGTAAGGGTTTTACTTTCATTTAGTAAGTCCTCAAATCTTAAAGCATCAATCTGGAGTTAGATTTCAATATACAAATTTCCAGGAGGTTTAGGATATTGAGACAATAGTAATGAATGATTTTTGTGGACCAGGTGCACTGCTGCATTTTTACTTTCTTGCCTTTTTTACTTTTTCTGATTTTCTGATGTGAGCAACGTTGCATAAGATATTGTTATAGTAGATAAAGAATTTAAGCCACGGATGGTGATTATAGCAAAAACAATGAGTGTAGGAGGGAAAGATCATTATCTAGAGTGACTTTTTCAGTAAGAAACAATATAGTACCTTTTTCCACAGAAAAGAGCTAATGCAGCCAGCCTACTCAGGCTATGTTAAAACATTAAAAGGAGATGTGGTGGTGACTCACTGCCCTTCAGTCTTTCAAGTTCTCTTTTCTTTTCCTTTTAAAAATTAATTTTATGAATTCCTTTTTCACTTTTTTTTACTTTTAAGATTGTAATTGCTTCATTTCCTCTCCCTGTCATCCTTCCAAAATCTTCCATATATCTAACCCTCTTGCTCCTTTTCAAATTCATAGCCTCTTTTTAATTAATTGCTGCACATATATTTCTAAATATAATCTGCTCAGTCTGTGTAATGTGACTTTTTATGTATGGTCTTAGTGCTGACCATTTGGTATCAGATAACAAATGGCTATGCTTTTCCCTGTGAAAGACTATTTCTCCTGCTCTGAGCATTCTCTAGTTGTTTCTAGTTCTTTTTAGGGTTGGGACTTCCTGGTCTTTTCCATTTCAAGGTCTTGATGATAGCGATGATAGCACTTGTCACTGGAATCCCGTAAGTCTGATGTTGATCTTGGTCTGCTGTTTCTCTGGGTAGTGACTATTTGACTGCAGGTTTTTCCACATTGTGGGGTTTGTGCCAGATGATTAGTGTATTATTTATCCCTACTAAGGATTGTGGAGATAGAAACTAGCCTTAGGATGTATTTAGGATACCAAGGATGCACTGTGAATTGGGCTCGAACCTGACTGCCATAGGCTTAAGCTCCTAAGCTGGTTGGTGAATCATAACGATGTTTTAGACCTTAGAAATCTGTGTCAATCAGAGACTATGTCCAGTTTTCTATGAATTGTCTGATTTTTGTTTGTTTGTTTTAGAGACAGAATTTTATTAAGTATCCACTTACTAGCCTTGAGGTAGTAATGGCCGTACTCCCATTGCTTGGGTGGTGGAACTGCAGTTATATACCACCACTCTTGCTTGATTATTTCCTTTTGCCTAGAACAAGGAGCTAGCAGAAGTGCAAAGTATCATAGGTCTCTTAGGAGCAAATGACTGAAAAGACTGGCAGAACAGAATTGTACATAGTCTACCCAAGCTTTGTCCATTCAAAAGATTGTGTCCCTATCAGATGGCTCACATGGGCATTTGCTGCAGAATTATGATTTCCTACTTGTGTTCATGGTTAGACCTGTAAACATTGACCTAGAATGTTTGCATTCCTGCAGAACTAGTTTAGGAGGCTTCATCTCTTTATTTTTAGCCAATAGTGTAGGTTTGCAAGTTAAGAGTATTCATATTACTGTTTTGACTCTGTAGTCCACTAGACCCAGAATGCCTTTGGCAGTTGAGTGTCTGTGGTGGAGCCAATTATTTCTCACTTCTGAATTTCAACTACTTGTATTCTTACTGCATTTAACTTTTCCAATTGTGTGATTGCAGTCCTGCAGGTGTGTGTATGTGTGTGTTTGTGTGTGTGTATGTGTGTGTGTCTGTATGGAGCTGGATATGGCCTATAGAAAAGAAACTTTTGGCACACCAGTCTACTCTCCTCAAACTTATGATAGTTTCTGTACCAAAGCGAGAGAGAGAGAGAGAGAGAGAGAGAGAGAGAGAGAGAGAGAGAGAGAGAGAGAGAATATAGAAATGTAATACAAAGTAGCATCAGTTCACATAAATATTAGGGTTGAATCTTTGAATTTCCCACCATCCTTAAGATAGAGCTCTAGGAAAAATCAGCTGTGTGGTTCATAGGCCTGTGTGACAGTAGGTCAATGGATGTAGATTGCATCAAGAGTATAATAGAGGCCTAGGGAAGTGAACACTTAAAGCAAGAGAAGAATGATGCCCAAGATCACAGCCAGGAATTGGGAAGGTATCTCACCTTCTTCTCCTCATTCAGGTGGTAAAGAACTGGATGAGACTATTCAGTACACATGGGGAGGGCATTTTGTTTAATTCAGCACACCAGTTCAAATGCTAATCTTTTTGGTTATTCCCCTAACACAGACATTCTGAAATATTCTTTAAACAGATTTCTAGGCATCTCTGTGTCCATTCAAATAGAAAACTAAAATGAAGCACCATAGTGCTTCTTCAATAGTTTAGTCTATTTATGAGTGTGTGACAATTGCATTGATCATTTGGATGGTGTTATGGAAATTCCTGTATTACAGCACTTTCACTGGGTTGATGCAACATTTAATTATAATCTCCTGGGATTTCATGAGACTTTCAGAACAGAAAAGATGTTTTAAATTCAAATGTATGATTTACATAGATTATGTCATGCTAATAAAAGAGTACTCCATCATAATATCCCCTATGATTTCCAAGCACAAAGGAAATATGATCAAGTGTTGATTATTGGATAACCTATCGGTTGAACTGACTCTTTCCTCTTAAAAATGATGTGTTGAAATTCTAAAACTCCCTGCATGGCATCTAACTACACCCTCATCATATGGGCAATAGTTATGTAGTTTGGTCTGTCTGAGGGGCCCCTGGCAGTGGGACCATGATCTAACCCTGTATAACTGACTCCCACCCAGGAAGGAAACTACAGAAAGAGACAGAGGAGGAACTCATTTAAATACAGAAGCAGAGATCAGGATGAAGTATATACCAGGTGAGAAACAGCAAAGATTTCTAGCAAATCACCTTAAACTTAGAGGGATGCAGAGAATATCCTTTCTCACAGTCTCAAAACCTTGACCTTGGTTTTTAGTTTTCAGGGTTATTGGATAATAACTTTTTGTTGTTTAATCAGTAACAAAAATGAAAGCTTCCCAAGAATGAATGGCTAACATTGTTTTCTCAGAGATGGAGTTTGGTAATTAATTGTGGTTCCATGAAAAATGCCAGTTATGATGTACAAATTTTGTTTGGTTTCATTTCTGAGATGTTCTTATTTTAAAAGAGAGAAAAAAAAAGACAGAGACACAGAGAGTCAGAGAGAGGCCAGTTAAATCTGAGCCAGCTGTATAGATTTAGGAAGGCCATCACACCAGCCTGCTAGTCTAGCCCTGGGTGAGGGGGGCATGACAGTAATTCCTGTATGACTCTTCAATATAAAAAAGATTTGGTTTGCAGCTCTTGTGGTTAAAGACATTTGGGGTCTTCCACGAGCAGCACAGCCTTTGTTTCCCTGTCATACTCCTTGAGTGGCGTGTCTTTGAACTCAATGAGGTGATACTCATCCAAATGTAAACCAGATGTGTCCTTTACTAAAATAACCCAGTGCCTGGGTAATTCTCCAAGACACACTCTCATGGTTTAATGTTAACTCTTAAAATGATTGAAGAATTGATGGAAAATATAAGTTTTTTTGTATTAATATTTTATTTTATTATTATTTTTTTATTAATTTATTTATTTATTAAAGATTTCTGTCTCTTCCCCGCCACCGCCTCCCATATCCCTCACCGTCCCCCAATCAACTCCCCCTCTCTCATCAATACTAAGAGCAGTCAGGGTTCCCTGCCCTGTGGGGAGTCCAAGGACCTCCCACCTCCTTCCAGATCTATTAAGGTGAGCATCCAAACAGCCTAGGCTCCCACAAAGCCAGTATGTGCAGTAGGATCAAAACCCAGTGCCATTGTTCTTGACTTCTCAGCAGTCCTCATTGTCCGCTATGTTCAGTGAGTCCGGTTTTATTCCATGCTTTTTCAGACACAGTCCAGCTGGCCTTGGTGAGTTCCCGAAAGAACATCCCCATTGTCTCAGTATGTGGGTGCACCTCTCATGGCCCCGAGTTCCTTGCTCCTGCTCTCTCTCCATCTGCTCCTGGTTTGGACCTTGGGGTTGTAGTCTGGTGCTCCAATGTGGGACTCTGTCTATGTCTCCTTTCATCGCCTGATGAAGGTTAATATCCAAGAGGATGTCTATATGTTTTTCTTTGGGTTCACCTTCTTATTTAGCTTCTCTAGGAAAGAACTCAAGAAACTAGACCGTAAAAGGCTAATCAACCCAATTATAAAATGGGGCAAGGAGCTGAACAGAGAATTCTAAACAGAAGAAGTTCAAATGGCCAAAAGACACTTAAGGTCATGCTCAACTTCCTTAGCGATCAGGGAAATGCAAATCAAGACAACTTTAAGATACCATCTTACACCTGTCAGAATGGCTAAAATCAAAAACACCAGTGATAGCCTTTTCTGGAGAGGTTGTGGAGAAAGGGGTACACTCATCCATTGCTGGTGGGAATGCAAACTTGTGCAACCACTTTGGAAAGCAGTGTGGCGGTTTCTCAGGAAATTCGGGATCAACCTACCCCTGGACCCAGCAATACCACTCTTGGGAATATACCCAAGAGATGCCCTATCATACAACAAAAGTATATGCTCAAGTATGCTCATAGCAGCATTGTTTGTAATAGCCAGAACCTGGAAACAACCGAGATGCCCTTCAATGGAAGAATGGATGAAGAAAGTATGGAATATTTACAATTTGAGTACTACTCAGCAGTAAAAAATAATGACTTCTTGAATTTTGCATGCAAATGGACAGAAATAAAAATCACTATTCTGAGTGAGGTAAGCCAGACCCAAAAAGAGGAACATGGGATGTACTCACTCATATTTGGTTTCTAGCCATAAATAAAGGACATTGAGCCTATAATTCGTGATCCTAGAGAAGGAAAATCTAAGTTTTAAGAGAAAATGAAGGAGATGTAAATCGTTTAAAGACAAAAGAAAACTCTCCTCATTTAGAGGTATATGTTGGAAAGCTGGGACAATAGATCAGCCTTAACATAGTAAGCCTTAACACAAAGAAGCATTTTGTTGTTTCTCAGGCGAAGTAATGCTAGGAGACTAGGGATGAAAATGTTCTTCTCTCTGTTGTGCACACTCGACACAGAATGCAGCTTACAGTTGCTTGTCATCTTTAGTAGGTAGACTCCATGTTTGCCATGGGCTGGGAACTGTGATCATCATCCCAGTTAGCTGGTCCAGGACAGTTACAAAAAGCACTGCATATAAGATTTTCCACAAAGGCCAGAGTGGAATATCTTTATTTTACTCACTTTTCATTGGTTGAATTAGATATTTGACTCTACTGACCTTCAAAGTAAGAATGCAAATGCACCGAAGTTTTCTACCCAGGCAGATCCTGGAGTAAGGCTGATCAACACTATCACACATGGAAGTGATCAAATAGTAATATCCATTGCATCAGGTAAAACGAATCTGAAAGATTGACTGAAATTCTCAGTTTATTAATTCAATTCTCTATTTTCAGCAGTTTGGTTTCAGGCGAGTATAACAAAAAGGTGTTAATGTCTCCAGGATTAAAGGTGCTTTTAACGTGGTGATAGGCATTACTATAAAGTAAATAAATTAAGCATGCACTTTGGGGATTATTACAATCCCATGTTTTATAACTGAATAATTTCCCTCAGGTTTTGCAAATAAAAATGCAATTAAGTCCTCTAGAAACAGAATTATAGATGGTTCAAATGAAAATGTATAGAGGTGGGGAAATCCAACATCTTGAGTCAGTCCTATAAATAAATATATATTCATTTTTACAGGCTCTTAAGTATGTATTTTCAGGATTATCCATTTTGGGATTAGCATATTTTTGATGTGTATGCACTCATAGGTTTGTAAAGAAATCTATAGAAAAAACAAATTTCATCTCAATCATTCTTTATAACAATATATTAAATATATAATTAGGTGTAATGAGAGTTGATTTTCAATATTTTACAGAAAAGTGATGCTAGTCAAACATAAGAAGAATCATTCACAATATATCTTGGCAAACATTTTTCACTAGCTAGTCAGTGGGTATCCCATCTTTAAGTAGTGCATATTAATGCCTGTGAAATAATTATTTTTTCATCAAGTAGTTATTAAGCGTCTATCTTTATTGTTTGCACTAATTTCTTGGTTGGAAGAATGTAAGAGTTCATGAGGTAATTTACTGTCATTTCCTGAACCCATCCTAGACAATAACCTACTGTTTGCATGGAGTTTGGGTGTATAGAGCCCTAGCGGAACTAAAGTAAGAGAGTGGAAGAATGGTAACAGTGCTGCCCCTGCCTTGGGTTGAGCCCATTTGGCTGTACTCCCCTCTGCTCTCATTCTTTCCATCATCAGGGCAGAAATGTCCTTGTCAGAATGGTCCCCTTCAGTGTGTCTCTAGACTTCTCAGCTCAGAACAGCAATGAGTCCTCTAAAGCAAAAGCTTGGCTCTGCATGTCTTTCTCATACAATTGGCAGTTAAGTACCTCAGCAAATCATGGGATAGGAAAGAAGTCAACTTCTTCGACGTCTAGAATACATGCCCATTCCCTGGATTGACACTTACTAGATACAAGGTGAAAATACTGGTTTCTAGATATCTTCATAAGCTTTAAGAACGAAATCCCTGATTACTTTGTGAGCCTAAGTGGTTAACTACACTCAAGTGGCTGGAAACATAAATCCCAACAGTTAATTGCTGATACCTATGAAATAAGGACTTAGATGCTGCTCAAGCAAAGCTGACCTTCATTTTTTTTTTTAAAGTATCAGTGCAGGATCTTGCTAATAAAAATGCTTTATTGTTTTACTGTAAACTCTTTGAAAGACAAAATATCAACTTGGCATCTGTTTAATTTTGATTTGGACAAGCTGTTAGAAAAGGAAGTAACATTTCCAGTGGATTGGGGGTATTAGAGATAGCTTATGCTGAATTGTCACAAGGAATACTGTAATGATAGTATTATTATTATCATTAGTCTGGACCTATATGCATATTTTAAGAATGTGTGTTTTTATACAGAAAAACCCTTGCGTGTAAGTGTATAGTTATTTAATTACCCAGACAATGGATTAGTATAGCAGAGACGTGACACAGATGACTTAAAATGCCCCCACAATATTTCTGTCTTTTATTTTTCTCATGAGAATTGGCAAGCAACTGTTGTCACAGGCTATAATTGGGCTATGATTATTCAGTTTTGTAGAGGAAGTGTTAAATTAAATCAAGATGAGTGTTTGTTTCATTCTTTATATTTATATTATAAAGACTTAGATTTCATTGTTAGGCCCAAGGTAAACTTATTTCTGACACAGATATGAGGAGCATGTGCCACTATGTCTGTGTTAATTAAGTCACCCCTGGCACTGTGTGTGCAAGAAATAAAGAGCATCTGACTTGAAATACAGAAGTAGTAGAATAGAGCGTCTGGAGCCAAGGTCTGACAGAGATGGTGGCTTGTGCTGAATTGAGCTCTGACCAAAGTAAGTCTCATAATCAAGGACCACTGCTCACTAGAGTAAGCCTGAAGGGAAGCTTCATTTGACTCTCCCCCAGGAAACGTTGTATTTATCTCCCTATAAACTATTATTTCTGCCTTCCAGTCTTTTAAAGAAAAACTGCAATAGAAATTGGAAGTATTTGCTGTAATTTTGTAAGTTTTTAAAAGAAATAAAAGCAGAAGAGAACAAAACTTCTAAAGGAAGTAACTTAAGTGAGCTCTTCTGAACAGGTTTAGTTATATTAAAACAAAAAAGAATAAGGAAAGAAATAAAAATTCTTCTTTTATAAAAAAAATTCAATACACATTGAGCTGTTTCCCTGGAAATACTAATTTCAAGAAAAATATTCTTCCTTGAGTCATTAAATTTTAAATAATAAAATGAATTAAACAAAATGTATATATGTTTACATTGTAATGTATACATCACATACGTATAATATTTTTTATTTTGTTTTTTCTGTCTTTTTTATTGATTTTTATTGAGCTCTACATTTTTAATATTGACTACTTCATTATGGTTTTATATGAAAATTGTAACAGTAATGGCATAAATTACCAATAATTAATCTAATGCATTCCCTTAATGAAGGAAACTGTTCTCTGTGGTGTGTTTCCCAATCATTTCTTCATTCTGTGTTTAAGGGAAGTCAAACCACAGGTCTTGAAAGAAATGTCCATGAAGAAGTTGACCATTGCTGACATATGTAGAGTTCTCTGGAGAAAGTCAACCTAACTTTTTTTTACTTTGAAGCTGGTTGGGCTGAAATGATTCATCCTTAAAATAGTTCCGACCATCACTACCATCATATTCACCAGGAGAGACTACGAGGCTGAGCGCATTCAATTTCCTCATTATTTTGTCCATTATATGTATCAAGATTTTTATTGTCATTGGTTTGTTTCAAAACGTGCCCTAAGTTTATTAGTTATGCTTTACAATTTGGTAACAATATTCCCTTTATTATAAACAATCGGTATTCAAAACTGTGTGCCTGTTGTACTATTAAATTGATCTTCTTTTTGGAAATCTTTCAGGTCCTGTACGTTAGAAGCCTATGTACTTCGGGGTTCTAAGGATGTCAGAATTAAATCTTATTCAGGCTTTGTTTCAACATAGCAAACATATAATTAAAAACATAAGGTAGTTATCTGAATTGAATCAAACCTTGTCCTTGCACAGAAGTTCTACTACAAACATAAATTTTCAGTCAGACTTTTAGAGATCAAGCCAGCTTATCTCTTCTGTTAAATTCAATTTATATTATCTCTTGTATCAGGCATGATTTCATTGGTTGCTCTGGGGGTGGTCCACAATACTTGCTTATGTTCATTATATTAGCATTTTCCTCTATGTTTGTTTTACTAGCAAGGCTTTTTTTTTCCCCTGTGGTTTTGAGGACCGCAGTTAAGAGCCAAGGATGAAATTGTGGGGCACAATAAAATTTAGAATAACCTCCTGGGAAATAGAAATAGGAGAGACTACTGTAGAGTTCTATGATGTGGTTCTTTACTCTTTCTCTTTTCTTAGCTCTTTTTTTATTTTTATTTTTTGGTTTGTTAATTTGTTTTGTTTTTTCTTTTGTTTATTTTTGAGACAAATGTTAGAATTTGATCTATAGACCAGGCATACCTCTAACTCACTGAGATCTGCCAGCCTCTAATTCCCAAGTGCTGGGATTAAAGGTGTGTAACAACCCAGCTCTTTTCTCAATTCTTAAGTGCAGAACTATGTTGAAATTATGTTTATTTATTTGAACTAAATATTATCCTTACACGGTACTTTAAAAGGAATGGAGATAACTTCTAGAAGCTATCTTTACTTATGATTAACTCTATCTCCCCATTCTTCCCATGAATTAGCCAAAGTTGTAAAGGATTTCTTTTGTTATTGCTTTTGTTTTTTAACAGAATTAAAATTTTTGGTCAACTTTTCTCTTCATGAATTCTCAGAAATGAGGTAATATATTTGAACATAATCACTAAATTGTTATGATTATTGTTGATAAGACTGGCAATACTGAACAATAAAGTATATATTGTGACATTTTTGTATGATGTAGGTGAAATAAGTTGTAAATACTATTGATAGCAATTAATAAATTGGTACAATCATTATACTGTTATATAACACTACTTGAATGTTGAGTGTTGTTATCGTAGAAGATGCCCAAAACCCCAAACTCATACTGAGGACTGTCCATGTAGCTCTAGGGCATGGACACCATTTGGTTGTATCTTCCTTGGAGGCTGACTTCAGTTGAGGAAAAATGCAAAGCCAAATTTACGTCCTTTTGGAGGGAAAACCTACATTCTAATAACTGATGAGAGATGAGCTTCAAGACCAGCTCTCCCATTCCAGTGTTGAGCAGTTCAGAAGGTCAATAGTAACCAGTGTCAGCTGAGATCCTTTAGACCCAGTTTAGCTTGTTTGAGTACCCATGTGTGACGATCTGGTGAGGTTATCCCTCACGTGCAGACCTGTGACTTGCTGGCTATTTTGTTCCAAGGCCCTTCACCTGAAAGCTCTACACTATTTACTTCCTTGTTTTCTGTATAAAGATGAAATAGCTGGAACAATAACATAGAATCTAAAGAGATTTAATACGTTTACAGAACTCTTAAAAAGGGATGCTGAAATACATCTCTAAGAATGTCAAGAAAAGATTTTATAAATTTACACTGTGAGTCTCTGTAGAATTTTAGATATACCCTTAAATTTCTACCAATAGTTTGTGAGACATACAGCAATTTTCATTTATTAAAGGACTATGTTACTGTAGATCCAAATACTATTTTCTTACTGTTCCTTACAAAGAAATTGTTGGCAGAGTACTCACCCAAATAACAGGTGAAATTTCACTTGTTTTCATATTACCTAATAAAAATTAAAACAAAATAAAAAATATTAAAATTCTTAACAGTAAATTGGGGATTGTCTGGAAAGAATATCAATGGTATATTGACTATATATTAAGTCAATTAGCATCCAGAATTTGATTGTAAAAATACCAAATTTTTTCTTCTTTATTACAATGTAATCCATCAAAACAAGTCCATGAGATAGTTAAGAAAGTTTTCTTGAGAAAGTTTATAGGAAACACAGAGATTATTCATTATATTTGATAACTGCTGACTTGTAATTTTGTTACAGTTTTTCTATAGATTTCTCACTCTGATCATCCCTCATATTTTAGTTTTTTCCTTTTCTGTTCTAAGCTACCTTGTAAAAGATGTGTGTTTCTGTTCTCAGAGAGAAACTAATGAGGCTGGTTGGAAGGGCATAGCTCCATTTTCTTTTGTTCTGGGTGGGTCTTCTCGGAAGCTCCAGCTTTTACTTTTACTGCTACAGTTTGGCTCAAGCATCATGGCTTACCTCCTAGAGCAAGCAGAGGAAACTGCTTTGTGGTGATCGTTTCTTTTTCTTGTTTTTGTTTCTTTGTTTTGTTTTTTTGAGTCAGTGTTGGGCCGAATAGCCACCCCTGACATGGAGCACATAGCATATATCAACATGGCCTCAAAT